>NC_090824.1:129755433-130380433 GCF_028021215.1 Eschrichtius robustus | reverse complement strand
CCGTCAATGGACACTTAGGTTGCTTCCATATCTTGGCTATTGTAAATAGTGCTGCTATGAACACTGGGGTGCACGTCTCTTTTCAAATTAGAGTTTTCCCTAGATATATGCCCAGGAGTGGGATTGCTGGAGCATGTGGTAGCTCTATTTTTAGTTTTTTAAGGAACCTCCATACTGTTTTCCATAGTGGCTGCGCCAATTTACATTCCCACCAACTGTGTGGGACAGGAATTCTTGATGGATTTCCAGGGAGCTGTATCTCTGCAAACCCTGGGAAGCAGCTATAAAGACTGCCTGGGGTTTGTCCTATTCTCTGTTTCCCTGCGGTGAAAAGGGCTTCCATTGCAGTCTGAGGGACTGAGGTTAGACGTTGGGAATAACTTTCCCTCTGACAGAGGAAGAAGTGAAAAGGGATAACTGAGTTCATGGTGCAGGGAGTAGCGTGGGTCTTTCCTGGTCCAGACTTCTTTCCTTCCCTGAGGGACCCAGCTGGGCCTCTCCAGGCTGGGGTCTGACTTTGATGCAGGCAATTTGCTGGAGAAGGGCCTCGTTGCCCTGCAGGTGGTGCCCTTGAGCCGGCCCAGGAGGTGGCTCGGACTTCACCTAGCACTGCAGCAGCTCGAACGGGTGGCCAGAGTCTGGTTTCCACCCTGTGCCCGCAGGGCCTCAGGCTAGGGCTTGCAGGACCCCAGGCCTCAGGCCTGAGTGAGCCAGAAGTAGCTGCTGTGGCATCAATGTGAAGACGGAGAAAAACCCTGGGTTTGGGGGCCGCCCACCTGCCCAAAACAGTTCAGGTGCCCCGCCCTGTGGGCCTTTCCAAGGGTGGCGCTCAGTGTGTGGTGACTCAGAAAAACCTGGTACAGATCTTAGTTCTTCCCCTCACTGCCTGAGGACACCCGGGCATGTCCTTAGTTTCTCCGTTTTCCCACCCAAAAGAGTGAATGATCCGTCCTCTTTCATAGGGCCGTCAGAACACCTAATAAGCACTTAATAAATGTTAGCAATTATTGTTATTCAGCAAACGCGATGTGTCAAAGCGTCAAGAAAGATTGTATTGCCAACCAGATGGATATTGAACGCTAGAATCACAAGTGGTTTTATTTTTAGAAAATATTTAAGAAGATTTAATTATAATTTCAAAAAATTAAATTGAGAATTCCAGGTTTAAGTAAAATTTTGATTTTATGTTTTGATATCCATTACTTATCATTTGTATTTGGTCTTTAAAGTTTAATAGATATGTTTTAATATTTTAGAAAAAATAAAATTTTTTTCACATACATAACTTTTCAAAAAAGTTAATTTTTATAACTGATTTAATTTACATTTCTATGATGAAAATGTATTCAAATTTTATACTCTGGATGTAATTCATTTTATTTTTAATCCCTTGGATCATTGAGAATGAGTGCAAATAGACATGATGATAGAAAGAGCAATTATGGAAGTGGAACTCAGACAAAAAAAGGCACAAAGAAACAGAAAATCTTGAAAGAGACAGTCTGCTTAAAATTTTAAAAATTGCCAACAACAAGTGAGCAGCTTTCACTGTACCCCTCCCCGTCAAAAACCCCACTTATATGATTACTAGAAATGAAAAAGGAGCTGAATAAACCGCCAACGGTGGATAGTCTTCAATAAAGATAATAGGGAACGTTGATGAGTTGTTTTTTTTTTTTTAAGATTTTATTTTTATTTATTTATTTATTTTGGCCAAGCCAGGTCTTAGTTGTGGCAAGCGGGATCTTCACTGTGGCATGGGGGACTTTTTAGTTGCAGCAGGCAGGCTTCTTAGTTGCAGCACGCATGCCGGATCCGACCAGGGATCGAACCTGGGCCCCCTGCACTGGGAGCGCAGAGTCTTACCCACTGGACCACCAGGGAAATCCCCAACAAAATGGTCTTAAAGGGATCAGAGATAATTTGGACAAGATACAGTAGCACTAGAAGAGTTCAATGAAACAGCAGATGATCCTCAAAGAGCAAACCATGGACTTCGGCGGAAAATGAAAGTATCTTTAAAAGTGTGTTAATTATTTGCTTGCCACTAATAACGTTAGCAAAGGGTTATTTTTAAAAAACACACAAATCTAAGTTGGCTGTGTCATTTTTTAAAGGACTAAAAATATTTTTAAATGTTTAGAGAAAAAAGTTTTTATAAGTAGAAAGAACCTTCATATATAATATGCAGTAAAAGTAATATTCCAATAAAATGTAAGGAAACTAGAAAGCAGAAATAAAACGCTCATATGACCAGTAAAGGAGAAGATTCACATTCACATAGTCCAGTTTATAGAGACTATTTTCTAGCCATTTCTGCCTAGATTAAGGCAGAATCTCAACTGAGAGATTTGAACAAATGAGCAAAATACTGGTATTTGGGGTTTTCTTTATAATGTCCCAATGTTGAAAAATGTGAAAGAACTTAAGAAATGCTACATGGATTCTTCATGCTAATCAAGGAATATAAATTAACACACTGCTTCCTTTATCTGGAAAGTCCTGCTATGAAAAAATACCAGCTGAATTAAAGAGTGTGCTTGCGGGGGTACAGTCTGTCACAGCCACCCTGCCTCATCACAGACCTGCAACAAATATTTTATGGTTTGGCGTTTGGGGTACCACCAAGCTAGATACTGCTTCACGAGATGTTGAAATCTATAATGAGAGAAATTCCTAGGGGACAATTAGAATATTATGTAATGTTTCCTGTGATAATGATGAGTTATTCTATATAAGCTTATTACACTATTTGAACATGTAAAATTTATGATTCACTTCTGAACCTACGGACCACTTTAAGGAATATATGACTAATTCCAGTTGCTACTGTCTCAGAATATTGAAGTTTTTCCATACAGAATTTAAAGAAAAACTAAGAACTCAAGAAAGGTTGTCTAACTTGGCATTTCTGGCAGTAGAACAAAGTTTTGTTACCAATTACTTAACAACAATGTGATTTTGTTGAAATAAAGGAAGAGATGCACTAAATGAATAATGTATAACTTACCTGTTTTTATTTTATTAGTCTTTCAAACATCACTAGCCCACCAACAGAACACTCAGACATACATAGTAATGATTAAATTCAGCCATCTTTGATATTTTACTAACTTTCAGCCATATAAAAGCCAGTTTTCAGTCACATGAAAAACACTATTTTCAATTTTGTCATTATTAAGGTATATCTGTTAAGGTAGGAGGAGAAAACAACTTTCTTTAAAGGGCTTGTGAGCCTGATTAAGAACTTTGAAATATTTAGTCATGTGGTTGGTGGGTCTCCATTTGTACTCTTGTTCCAGGCCCCAGAAATGTTAGGAGACCACCCGAAGACCCTTCTTCAGAGAGGCTGTGAGGCATAATGGAGAATCAGTGAGTATGGAACAAGAAGACCCACCGTACTGGACTTATTTTCCTTCCTCGTCCATGAATCCGAGGTGACACGGCCTGCCTCCCAGCACCATTTAGAATTCCCAGGACATAGTACATGTGGAAGTGCTTCCTGACACGGAGACAACTCTCCAGGTTGTCTGGCCCAAGACCCCTGGTTTCATGCCTTACCTCCTTTGTAAAGGACACTGGCTTGCCCCAGCTGTTGACTCACTGGCAGTTCTAGGCCATCATATTTTATACCACAGCCGTCCTCTTCCCCCTGGTTGACCAAAGGGTGGTCAAGTGACCTATGACATAAGAGTAGACAAAGATGAGCTGGAACGGAGAATATTTCCACCTTCCCATCGACCCCACCCCTTTCCCCAGGACATCTTGTGTGTACTCAGCAACTCAGGAGTGCTGCTAAACTTCTGTCTACTCTGCGGGCCCTCCTGCCCCACCCCATCTCTCTAGCTCATAAATGTAGTCTCAATTTTCTTGTGGTATGAGCTAGGAAATTGTTACAGACTCATCTTTTATCTAATGCAGAGAAAAACTGAGATGGCTAAATTAGACGGGCTGTTATCTACTACAATTATGAAAGAATCAAACGATCCTGACCAAATTTAGAACAACATTTGACCCTAGAAAATGGACTTGGTAGAAATAAAGCTCACAAAAGAGAACTTGCCATGACAGAAACTATCATCAGTGAAATCTGGGACTGACCAAAATGTGATCTATGAACCAAATTTCTAACCTAAAACTTAAGTGAAAAAGAATTGGTCCCCATGAAAATAGTTTTAGTCAACTCGAAATGAAAAAGTGAAAAAATTGGAAATGGCTTAACTGGGCTTTATAGAAAATGGATCAAGGAATTAAATTGACTTAATGGAGTCCATTCTGGAAAGCCCTTTCCCAAGGAAAATTCATCAGAGTCAGCATACTTCCTAGTTATATCTTTATATTCAAAATGTCTCCAGTGGATTCTCTGTGGAATTTTCATTAAGAAACAAGAGGTGGTTCATGGTGGTTGCACCTGAAAGGTCGCGGTGTAGAGGGGCTGGGGAGGGTGTGGGCAGGGTCTTTGTAGGTGGGCTCCTCTCTCCTTAAAAATGTACTAGAATTATATGACTGCATTGGTATTACGACAAATATAATCCAGGCTGGATTCATTGTTTTCTATTCGCCATTATTATATTCGTCTTTTTCTTCTGATTTTAAAAGAAATTAAAATTAAAACACTTTTGTGGGCTCCTAAAAAGCATTGAGGGCCTTAGGTGCTGTGACTAATGGATAAGTTGGCCCTGGAAGGGGCCCAGGCCAAGGGCAAGCAGGAAAGTCTGAATGAACCTGGGGGTAGGGTGGGGCCGGATGGAAGGAAGAGACAGGGCTTTACCTTCACCTTCTTAATGGAAGTTGCCAGGGTGACAGCTCCCAGCCCAGCCTTCCTTCAGCTGCTCTGCTTTTCCTAAGGCCTGGTTTCCATTCACATATCTCTTTACAGTGAACGTTCCATCTCGCAAGGAGCCCTGGGTTTCTGTTCTTGCTACCTTAAGAGCCCAAGTAAACAAACAATTCTAAGGGCCTCTATCCACACTCGTGAAGCCCCTCTCAGCAATCCACCTCATGGTCGGTCGTCCTGTCTTGGTTGAGTTGTCTGTGTGGAGGAGAGCCGGTGTGCATGTGGTCCCCTCCCTGACTCAGCTGTGCACTACTGGGGCCAAGATTGGCTTTCTCTTTAGACCCGCCCCCTAACCATTCCACCTCATCAACATTTGAGTACCTCCTGTGTGCCAGCCTCTAGGTCACAGAGCCTGGGGCACAGCATTAAACAAGACACAGCCCGCCCTCAAGGAACTCATTCAGGGCCAGCCCAGGACAGGGTTTCTCAACCTCAGCACTATTGACATTTGGGCTAGATAATTTTTTGTGTGGGCAGCTGTCCTGTGCATTGTAGGATGTTCAGCAACACCCCTGGCCTCCACTCACTAGGTGCCTCCCCCAGATCATAACCATCAAAATATCTCCAGACACTGCCAAATGTCTCCTAGGCGGCAGACATTGCCCTAGTGAGAACCACTGGTTTAGGCAATGGGTGTTGACAACTGAGTCAAAGGGCTCAGGGATCACAGTGTAGCTCATCGTGGGCACCCCAGAACGCCCATAGGAGCTGGAGGGGAGAGAGATGCAGGGATGCAGGTCTGGCTGTCAGGGATGCTTCATGGCTGAAGTGCTGTTTTAATTTGGGCCTTGGAGCTGAGCAGAGCCCTGCAAGAACTGTCAACAACATGGAGGAGAAGAATTGAGAGAACTCTTACGACATACGATTGAGGAGAAACGCTTATGCTCCAGCAGGAATGATGGGGGTTAGATAATGGGTAGGTCTCATTATCAACTGGAGGGCGGGGACTGTGTAAACACCTAGGAAATCCTTAGACAATACTTAGGTTACCCATAAGTTAAATCTAGTCTCAAGGTGCATTTTGTTTGGTTCATCTAGTAATAATTTAATTTTTGACATGATTTTAAATGCTTTGTTTTAGCCACAGTCCCCACTATTCTTTATCACTCACTGACCCAATTATTCTTTTACAGTTATTTCACTTGCCACGTTTCTGAAGGCTTGTAAGTTTACATCTTTAAATATAAACAATATAGTGACTTTTCACTCAGGGGTTCATAGATACTTTCCAGATCTTTGGGTAAAATTCAGGGCATCAGGAGGCTCAATGATCAGCTGAGACCATGGGGCCCAAAAATGTATCTAAACTTTTCTGGGCATTTTTCTGGTGAGAGAGTCTCTGGCTTTCATAGAACTCTCCAAAGGGTCTGCCCTTCTCTCCTGAAAAAGGCCTAGCTAGGTGGGGCAGAGGTCTTTGCAGGTCCCTGGAGACATTTTGTGCAATCAGCAAAGGAGAGACTCAGGGCTGACTTCTGTTCACCTTTTCCTCTTAGCCTAGTTTAATTCAGTTAGTAATTAAAAATATGAATGCACTGTGGGATCTGCTTAGATCACGGGCAGGCGTTGCGGCGGTCACCAGAGGCCTGGGCGCATTGATTTAAGATGTCTGGGCAAACTTTGTGAACCAGAGAGAAAGCCTTCAGTTAAAGATTTCTTCCACCAATTAAGAGGCCCCTTTGGAGGACACAGAGCCAGAGGCAAGACAAGAATCGCAGCTTGGAGGTGCCAGTCAGCCAGGGAGGACACGGGCAACGGTGGTGTGGTCCACGAGTGGTCTCCCTCACCCTCCTCATCTCCCTGGTCCCAGAGCCCGCAGGCTGTGCCACCTCCCAGAAAACCACTCTCACAAAGGATCTGATCACTCCATTTACACCAAGGTGTACATGATGAAGCAGCTTACAATTAGGTTCCCATTTTGACTGTAATCATGTTTTAGCCCAAGAGTCTCTGATTTCACGGGTAGCTTGCTGGGGGCGAGATAAGGGTGGAGGATAACTTTGGGGAGGGGTCTGTGAGGTGGGGATTGGGGGAAGGGGCAGGGGTCCTGTCCTCAGACTCAAAGCCCTTTTCCTCAACTGAGAATTGGAATTGTTCTTTGAGCTGCAAGGACAGCTGGGGCATTTCTTCTGGGTGGTTCCAGTGTGGGCAAAGACTCTCCTTCCCACTGAAAAGACAGCAGCTGTGTGTGATTTCCCTGACTTCTCTGGGTTTTCTGTTAATCCTACCTCTCTGTAGTTTTTGCTCTCAGGATCTGCTGGGCCCACCAGGCCTGGGCTGAGTTCTGAATTTCCCAAGGGGGTGGGCAGGCTGCACTGTGTGTGTGTGTGTGTGTGAGTGTGCTCACACACATGGGTCGGGGGCTTACCGTGACCCTGACCCATCTCCCAGAGAACTCTGTGCTGAGAACTCTGGGGAACCGGTTTGTTCTGGGGGATGGAGAAAATGAGCAGCTGTAGGGAGGCCTGCACTCTGCCATTAAAGTGGATGCCCACTCCATTGGTCCCCTAGGACCACCCTGAGGATAAACTAAACTAATGGAAGGATGCTAAAAAGTTTAATGTAGGAAAGTTCTTTAGAATCTCATTAATTCCAACTCAAATTTGGAATTTGTAATATTTTTTAATGTTTTGTTTTCATAGCAAAGAATAAAACACGTATGCCTCCTGAATCTGTTACTTTCGCAGATTATAGACGGCAGGGACCCATTCTTACTCATCACTGCCTCTCCAGCTGCTGGCAGGCTGCCTGGTAACCGCCCGCTGAATCCTTCCAGACGTTTCTTGTGCATTTACATACGTGTGTGTGCATTTGCACACACAAACACACTCTCCTTACATCTTACTCTGTAACATACAGAGCTTTTGAAAGTCCATTACGGAAGACGGTAGACAGCAGGAGGGTGCCGGAGGGGCTGTGATGCTGGGTCATCCAAGATCTAATGTATACAGATGGTCCAGGGATGCAGAAGAAACGGGGCACACACCAAGGAGACTTGACCGCTGAAACAACCTCCTGTTTCCAGGCTCTTCTTATCATTTAGTGGAGCAAGTATCAATTTCAGCAGATCTCATAGAGTCCACAGAGGAAATGGGCTCATTTTCCCATCTGTGGGCCAGCACTGGGGCTGAGATCTGCACCCCTACTTGAGCCCCCTGGGGTGGAGTCAGGAGCTAGTGGGTCATGGTTATTGCTTGGGGATGATGGCTGGGAACATGGAATCTGGGGGCGGACATACCTGGCTTCCAGACCTTGGCTGTCAAATTACTGAATGACTTCTGGCGAGTCGTTTGACTTCTCCAGGTTTGTTTTTTCATCTGTGAAGTTCACATAGTACTTCCTCCCAAGACTGTCAAAAGAATTAGGAGTACATGTGGAGTCCTTTTGCCAGAGCCCGACTGTGTGCACGCAGACGCCTGAGCTGCCCATATTCCCACTACTACTTGGCTTTGATTTGGGTGGGGGAGGTTACCCAAAGCCTACCATTGGAAGAGCGCTCCCGGCTGTGGCTCAGGGCAGGCACGGCATCTTCTTACCTTTGCTGTCCTGGCAGCTAGCACATGAAAGGAACTGCATGACCTTGAGCAAGCTGCTTAAACAGTGTTTTGTTTTCTCATCTACCACCCGAGTCGGGCTGAGTGGTAAATGAGGTTGAGCTTGGGGGGCACCTACAATGGTGCTTATTCCCTCTCTTTATTCCTAAACAAAGAACAAGAAACACCAATCCAGGGACTTCCCTGGTGGTCCAGTGGTAAAGAATCCACCTTGCAGCACAAGGGATGCGGGTTCAATCCCTGGCTGGGGAACTGAGATCCCATATGCCGCAGGGCAACTAAGCCCGCGCGCCACAACTACTGAACTTGAGCACCTCAACTAGAGCCCGCGTGCCACAAACTACAGAGCCCACGTACCCTGGAGCCTGTGCGCCACAGCTGGAGAGAAGCCTGCGCTCTGCAATGAAGAGCTCGTGTGCCCCAACGAAAGATCCCGCATGCTGCAACTAAGACCCGACGCAGCCAAAAATAAATAAAATAAAATAAAATAAATAATAAATAAATCTTAAAAAAAACCCTTTCTATCATTCTACTTTAAAAAAAAGAAAAAGAAACACCAATCCAGAGCCATTGTTGGCTGTACTTTGCTGTACCCTGATACTCAGAGCTCTGAATGTTTACTCAAGCTGACAAGAAGCTGCCTGGGTGACACCTCCTGGTGGGTATTTCCAGATGGAGACAGTACCCTCTTTGTTGCCTGCAGGAGTTGAGAAGATGCACTCTCCTCCTCCTGATTACCTTGCCACACCACTGATGGGATCTGGGAATTAGTTTGGGGCCTCCCACTCTGTATTCGATTGAATCGCAGAGATTTAATCTCACCGGTGTTAAAAAAGAAAAGACAGAGGAACAGGCATTAAATTAAGCTCCTGCGCTTTTGCCAAGAACCCTCCACCCCCACCAGACCTCAGGGATTTACTTCCTTCTGTAATGCCCAAAGAGATTACTACTCTACTAGTTTTTCTAAACTGAAATGGAACAGCCATTCTTATCTCGGGGATTTCACTAGGTGCTGATGAGAACTGAGCAAAATCCCAGGAAGGCACTGGCTCTTCCAGGTGCACCAGAGGCAATGTGGGTGGGGATGCCTAATAATATCCTCCCTAAACCGTGTGTTTACCAGCAGTTCGTGGGCTGCTCTATTTCTGATCCTTCCCAGGACTTTTTTCTTCCTCTTTCGCTGTTCTCTTGGCTACCGCTCGATGGTTTGCTTTGCAGTCCTGTCATTTCACAAAATCTTACTTCTGGAAAAGGATTAGAAAAATTACACAGTGTTGCTGCTACTTAACATTCAGGAAATGCAGCATCCACACACAAGTTACCAATCATACTTACCAGATGGTAACTGTATCTTTTCACTAGAAAGTGAGCCGCAAACATTGAAACTCATCACCAACACATTTAAATTCACATCCATTTTCAATGTGACATCCTAAATGAGTTGGTATAATGAAAATCAGTATTTTATCCCTATATTGTTAACTATTTGTAACAATAATGCTACAATAATGCAGACTTGATATTTTTTAAATTGTCATGAAACAAAATCTCACCACAACCTACAATTCTGATATACTCTGTATCTAAATATATTTTTTCAATACTTCAGAGTTCTATATTCAGAACGGGCTAATGGAAATGGCACATGGCAGGAAGAATAAAAATCTTGCAGCTGATGATGGTGTCTATATACTTTTTTAGCACCAGTGCTTAAGCTTAGTGGTTACTTTTTGATCAACTATTTCCCTAAAAAAACTTTAAGATCAACTAGTTCTCTCTTATTGGACTTGTGTTAGGAGGCAACTGAAGCCCACGGGGGGTGGAGTAAGTTCCTGATGTGATAACAGCAGAGCCAGAGAGCCTTGCCTCCCGAGTCCCCGGTCTAGATTTCAGTCCACCTAACACTCCCCAAAGATCTCTGAGTTTTGGCCTTAGCTGGTTGTCAATAAATTAAATGGCAAGCCTGGCTAGTTTGGTTTCCGTGCACTGAATGAGTGAAGAATGGTTGCTAATGGGCTGAATTGTGTCCCACCCAAAATCCATGTTGAAGTCCTAACCACTAGGACCTCAGATTGTGACTGTGTTTGGAGAAAAGACCTTTAAAGAGGTAATTAAGGTAAAATGAGGTTTCTGAATTAATGGGCCCTGATTCAATATGACTGGCTAGGACACAGACAACACACAGAGGGATGACCATATGTGAGGACACCGCAAGAAGGCAGCATTCTGCATGCCAAGGAAAGAGGCCGCAGAAGAAACCGTCCCTGGTGACACCTTGATTTTGGACTTTTACCTTCCAGAATTGCGAGAAAATAAATTTCCACTATTTAAGCCACACAGTCTGTGGTTTTTTGTTATTTTTTTTTTAATGGCAACCCTAGCAAATACAGTGATCCAGACTGAAGGAAAATGTAGAACTCACATTATACTTTTCTTTATAATAGAGACACTATGTTATTAAGTAGGGCTCATTTATCCTAAGGATACAGTGGAATCTCATGGAACCGGAGTGGAATGCTGATGGCCTCAGAAATGCATTGGAGGGACTTCCCTGGTGGCGCAGTGGTTAAGAATCCACCTGCCAATGCACGGGACACGGGTTTGAGCCCTGGTCCGGGAAGATCTCACATGCCGCGGAGCAACTAAGCCCATGCGCCACAACTACTGAGCCTGAGCTCTACAGCCCACGAGCCACAACTACTGAGCCCGCATGCCACAACTACTGAAACCTGTGCACCTAGAGCCCGTGCTCCGCAACAACAGAAGCCAGCACAATGAGAAGCCCGCGCACCGCAACAAAGACCCAATGCAGCCAAAAATAAATAAATAAATTTATTAAAAAAAAAAAAAAAGAAATGCACTGGACCCAGGGCCTGGAGCATTGTCAAGATTCTGTTTTCATCTCTGCTTTTCATTGTGTATCTGCTTCAGTTTTGTTTTGTTTTGTTTTTTAAATCCATCCCAATTTCCAATTCCTGGGGGAGAGAATGTTTGGCCCAGCTTGAGTGAGGGACTCACCCCTGGTCTAAGAGTCATGTTAGAAATGACTGTTAGAGGGAGGCAGAGTCACATGGCACACCATGGCCCTCACAGCCCTGTGGAGGGCTTCCCTGGTGGCACAGTGGTTAAGAATCCACCTGCCAATGCAGGGCACACGGGTTCGAGCCCTGGTCCGGGAAGAGTCCACATGCCGCGGAGCAACTAAGCCCGTGCGCCACAACTACCGAGTCTGCGCTCTAGAGCCCGCAAGCCACAACTGCTGAAGCCCACAGGCCTAGAGCCCGTGCTCCGCAACAAGAGAAGCCACTGCAACGAGAAGCCCATGCACTACAACGAAGAGTAGCCCCCGCTCGCCGCAACTAGAGAAAGCCTGCGTGCAGCAACAAAGACCCAACGCAGCCAAAAATAAATAAAAATAAAAATAAAAAAAGCCCTGTGGAGACAAAGGAGGCGTTCTCAGGAAAGGAGCTCACCAGACTATGGAATAAGTCCTGTGCAGCATGGAGGGTCTGTCTCCTCTCAAGGGCAATGGGGAGGCAAATATGTGATGCTCAGTGCGCTAAAGCAGAATGGCCGATGTATTAACAGTTTGGCTACAGATAGCAAAATTAAGGCAAGAGCAGTGCAAGACCTCATTCAGACCAAGGACTGCTTGCAGTCTTATGGCTGTTTCCCAACTGAGGATGAGAGAAAGAAGAGATGACAACAATGTTGATTAGCAGCCTGTCAAAGTATGTGCACTCATCAGGTAGAAAAAGTTGATTGGTGATCAATTGGAATTCCATTATAGAAATGGTGCAGAATGTTTATAATCTAAAAAATAATGTGCAATGAAACATAACAGGAAGCCAGACTAGTCTCTGGTTTCATACATATTAGGGAAAGTAAAATCATTACTTTCTGAGAGGAAGAGGGGGCAGAGATTAAATAATGCTTTTTGTTCTGGAGAAGAGGTTATGTATGGGAAATACAGCAAGAACAAACTTTCAAATAAATCGGAATCAGACAAAAGTGGTTACCAGCCTGAATTAGCATGGGAAAGGGCATCCTCACAACTGTCACAGCACCTTGCTTTTGCTCACGTTACCCCTTCTTCTTCCACCTGGTACCCAGGCCTGAAGCCCCTGCTTAGGCTATCTCCTCTGTAACACCTACCCTGACTGACCACACAATTTGGCATTTTATTTTTCTGAAACTGTTTTGTGGACATTGTGTTCCCCCTATAGACTAAACCTCCTTAGGATGAAGGCCCATATGATATTCCCCACTTTGTCTTAAAGGGCCTGACACACCTTTAATGAACATTTGTTGCCTGACTAGTTGTCACCAGCTGAACAGAAAACGGTCAGAAATATGCTTGCTGGGCTCAAGTAATCTTAGAATAATCAGAGAAGAAAGAGAAACATCCAGGTATGTTCCTTTTAAGATAAAAACTTTATTTTACAATTATATAAAGCTGCTTTACATTAAGCACAAACAATCGATTTACGTTGTATAGAAACAAAATACCTTTTCATCTGCAAAAAATCAAGTTTTGCTGTATATAAAACTAACATGTGCACATTGTGCTTAAACTGCAAAGTCTGTACAGCTTTACAAAGGACTACCCTTCAGAAGGGCATCCAGTAAACACTTTATTGCATATTTAACACATGGTCTATAACCCACATGTACAATGGAAGAGAAACAAGAAAAACAATTAAAAGGAGGATGAAAATAGCAGCTTTCAGTGAAAGTTTGCACACCGACAAAGAAAAAGGCCTGCCACATCTGTAGAGTTGTGCTTGTGTGTCATTTTTGTACTTGCTCACATACACTGGATGGTTTTTGGATGAAGCCTTTACGTACAGTAACTCTGAACGGGTCAAACCTGACCTTCATCTGGAAACTTTTGGCTGGTTTTATAACTGAAGTGGCAATAGGTTTAATTTAATATCAAAGCTAACTCAGGGTAAGTGTAAACAACTAATACCCACATTCTTGGAACAAAGAAACATTTAAAGAAATAAAACAAAACTTTAAAATACCTTCCCCATTCTCGCAAAGCTCAGACTAAATAAACATTTTGCATGATTTAAAATCCTAGAAAACTCCACAGGTGTTTAGGAAGAAAAGTGTGATGGATGGTCTTGGGCAGTGTTTCTCCACATATATCCCCCGGTTCACTTGCATCAGAATTACCTGAACACTTATGCTTCACAGGCCGATTTACTGAATATCTGGAATCTCTATTTCAGAAAGCTCCCAGGTGATTCTGAGGCATTAGTTTGAGAACCACTGGTTTGTACAGCCAGTGCTGCTACAGGGTCAACTCACCCTCTTTGAAAATTCTGGGATCACAGGAAAAATCGAGTTGCTGTTGCAACGTGGAAGGCAGTGTGAAACCAACAGCAATGAAACAGCAATGCCATTTCTAGATCAAAATGTCTTTCTTTTTTCAGTGGAAAAAGACAGCCACATTGTTAAGGCACTGATATTTGTCACAGAAGCAGTACCACACTGTTTTCATTGAGTCCCTCAATCTGAAGTACCAGTATGCAAACACAAGGCAGAAGTCTGGACTGCTCTAAATAATAACAAATACGATGGAGTAAAAACGATTTCCAGATTGGAGAAGGTTTATTTTTGAGCTCTGAAATAAAAAAAGCAGGAGTCCAGATATTCTTGTTGAGACATCTAATGTATAAGAATTACAAAGGTCAACGGCTAGGGGGAAGCCTAATAACCCACAACTGTTTTGTTGTGGGCAAAATCGACTTGTGGTCACATAAATTGGGAGTTTAAACTTACTTTTCCATGGCCAGTTTAATACTGTCTTCAGTGGTAGATCTTCGTTCCTGCCCCCTTTGCCACTGATACATATATTTTGTACATAGATACGTATGTATTGTCTGGTTTCTAAGTGGTGTTGGTAGGCTGAGTTCAATCAAGATGTAGTGTGCAGGCAGGTGCCCACCTGGCTCTTGATGTGCATTTCATACAGGTCACACACAAACTGCACGGTGTGTGTCAGACTCAGTCCCCTGAAAATATGGGGTCTCATGTTTCCATTCTGTATAAGTTATTGTATTGATTTAGCGTATTGTCATACACTAAAACAAAGACAGCAAAATCAGCCTCCTTCAGTTCTGACCTACTGCCTGAAGTCTTATAGCAGACACTACCCAGGGTAGAGGGCTATGATACCTATTTATGTGAGGTATAAAACCAAAATAAAGGTCTGATTACACATGTACAGCTAATGCAGTAGCATCACTTTTATCCAATAGCTGAAATAATTTAAAGTTAAAATTGCAAAGGAAAAACACTGATGCACAAAAGGCAATAGTTTGGAAAGTTGTCGACCAAGAATGATCTAAGTAGAAAAAAAAAAAAAAACCTGCTACAAAACCTTATAATATCTGACCTAGTAATTTTCTTTAAAGGGGAAAAAAAATCTTAAAAAGACAGTGGTAGTGGACTTATCAAAATTACTACCTCCTCTCCAAATTTAGGTTTATAATAAAAATTCCCAAATGTCCCCCCAACATAGAAAACACTCTCTAGCATAGTCTGAAATGAAATACAAAATTCTAGACAGTGACAAAAAGAAACCACCACAATGGGGGTAGAGGAGGGATAGAATGATTATCAAACCTTTACTGATTGTAGATCAAGTTTCATAAAACAGATAACATTTCTGTAATTTCTTGTGCAGTCAACAAGTTTCATTTTAGTTGTGCTTACATTATATAACTGTGAAGCCTGAACACTGGTTGTGTTTTTAATTTACACGTTTCAAGAAAACCATAAATTCAAAATATTCTCCATATATAACAAATTGAACAAATCCAACAAATGTTCATTCACTCCCAAAAAATCAATATATAGAAAAGAAACATCATTTTTAAAGTTGCACAGTCCACTATTCAGGCTACAAGTACATATTTACTGTATTACAGCACATTATTTTTTTAAAGTCTGCTTTCAACATAAACATAAATAACCACATTTTAAAAGAGCCCCATACTAAGTTTGCAGGCAAGTGCTGGACAGTTGGCCAGTAAGAGCTACTTACCATTGTCTTTCCCAAACCGAGAGGACTGGACTATCTGTGGAACTATCTGTATAGGGTGATAAGCAAGGCCAAGTTAAACATTTTCATTCACCCACTGACTAAACACTTTTCTGCTCCAAATGCCACCTCCATTTCTAAACACCCAACTCATGGAATGCAATTATCTCAGAAGGCTGGTTTTAAGGATCATTTATCACTTTGATGTAATCCACAAAAACCTAGTATACAACCTTTTAAAATGTGCCTATGCTCTGCTGACAGAGAGCCCGTAGTTTCTGTGTACAGCAGAGGCTGAAATATGATTTTGGTTCTGAGATCTAGTTGTGCTTTGCCCTGCTGCCTTTAAGGTAGCTTTTCCACCTCTTGACAAATTCTTTGAAGACTGGGGACTCATCAATGGTGCTGAGTAGCTGCAGTTGGTTGATGTGGGTGGTGTGATAGTCCCAGCGGGCCAGGTTGGGGGCAATGCCAAGCATGAAGTGCCGGAGGTCATAGATGGTTCCTGAGCCAGTGTCGTACAAGGGGAGCATGGATTTAAGGGATTCCATGCCACGCTCATACAAGGACCTCGCTTCTTTCCCGAGTTTTTCCCCTGCAGTTTCTTTTAAGTCATACAGCCCAATTAAAGAATACATAAAGCCATTTAAAACAAAAGAGCTAGGTGTGGTTGGATATTCTTCATACCAGTCATGTTTATTCATAAACACAGCTTTAACTCCATGCTGCTCTGATAGAAATTTGTAAGGGGCTGTTGCCCTTAAAGCTGAATTGAGGAATACATGGTCTTTTGTTAAGAGATAGGCCCGGACTAATGTAGAAATGGCTTGCCCTTGGGCCATGGCAGAGTACCACCCTGGCTCTAAAGACTTGAACCCTTCCCCTAACTTACGGGTCACCATAATTGGCCAGCCACCTTTCTCATCCTGGTTCCTCACCAACCAATCACTGGCAGCAAAGAATGCGGCCATGTGGGCCGTGGTAGAGATGGTAATGTTGTCGAGGAAGCCTTTCCCTTTTGCAGTCAACCTAACTACCTTCTTGGGCATTATTTTGGTTGGCTTGACAGCTTTTGTATTGGAAAGACCCACTCCTTTCCGGAGGTCAGTGACCAGGTCCCTGGTAACCGTGCTCCATGAAGTTCTGGGCCCAATGCCATAGTATATGTCTCTTTCTTTAAAAGCAATTAGCTGGGTATTTGAGACATAATGTACAGTGAAGAGCTGATTCTTTTCTGTGGTCTCCAGAACCACAGACACACTTCCGTTTGTTAAGAACTTGAGGTCAAATGAAATAATAAAATCTTTTGTGTTCCCCAGTTGCAACGATACACCATCACTGGTTTCTGCAGGGGGAAAATATGCCAAAAAAGACTGGTTAGAATAGAGGCTCTTTGTATTTAAAAGTTACTTGCAATTCATCCTTGACAATCACTGACCATACAAAATTAATACTTCAATTTTTTTTTTTTTTTTTTTTAAGCCTAGCTTTATTTATTGATTGATTTTTGGCTGCGTTGGGTCTTCGTTTCTGTGCGAGGGCTTTCTCTAGTTGCGGCGAGCGGGGGCCACTCTTCAATCGCGGTGCGCGGGCCTCTCACGAGCGCGGCCTCTCTTGTCGCGGAGCACAGGCTCCAGACGCGCAGGCTCAGTAGCTGTGGCTCACGGGCCCAGTTGCTCCGTGGCATGTGGGATCTTCCCAGACCAGGGCTCCAACCCGTGTCCCCCTGCATTGGCAGGCAGATTCTCAACCACTGCGCCACCAGGGAAGCCCACTTCAATATTTTATATGTCAGATTTTTTAAAAAATTTTTATTTTTACTAAGTTAACCATAAACAGATGACAACTGTTGAGTCCGTGATGGCTTGTGAGCATCAGGGCAAAGCTCTTACCTTTTGGCCTGTCTAGTTTACATTAGAGGGGTTAATGGCCTTAGCAGATAGCTAAGGTACTGTGGTCAAACTGCCTTTTCTAGATCAAATACTGGCTGACCAATAATCAATGACTGTCTAGTATACCCATTCTACAAAAAGAAGAAATATAGCCAAAAGCTGGCTCAGCACATAATATTACAAGAAAGAGCCTACAAGAAAAGAACAGTTAGACATGAATTAAAAAAAAAAAATTTTTTTTTTTTTTTTTTTTTTTTGGCTGTGCTGCGTGGCTTGCGGGATCTTAGCTCACCAACCAGGAATAGAACCTGGGCCACCAGCCGTGGAAGCATGGAGTCCTAACCACTCGACCACCAGGCAATTCCCTAAAAAATTTTTATTTACTTAATATTTAGTAAGTATTTACTATGTTCTAAGTGCTTTACACATATTAACTCATTTAGTCATTATAACACTTACAAGAGTAGTGCTATTATTACTCTTACTTTATGAATGATGAACAGAGACACAGAAGTTAAGTAACTTGCCTAACGTACAAAGAGTTGAACACAGGTTGTCTAGTCGGGCTGTACGATACATGCTCTGAATCACCAATCGATGTTGAAAATGATAGGTTTGTTTTCAGATATTCATTGGAATTGTGAATAAATTCTGGAAATTAAGCAATCGGCTCATGTAGTCAACAAAAAGTGAGGAATACTGGGGGAGGCTCTGGAGTTAAAACAAACAAACTTTGTTTGGATTCTCACTTCATCACTTACTAGCTTTGAGATGTTCAACAAGATACACCTATTTGAGCCTCAGTTTCTTCACGTGTTAAGTAGAAATAATATTACTTTGCAAGGTAACTGTGAGGATTAAAAAAAAAAGGATAGTGCCTTGGAACATAGTATAAAATGATGATGATGATGATGATGATGATGATGATGATGATTCTGAAGCCAATGGTTTCAGAGGCTGATAAAATAGCAGAGCTGTTTTATTTGGCAGATCGTCAAATAGGAAATTTCTCTTGCATGTCTACAGTACGATGATGGCTGACTCTCAGAAAGTTGACTTCTACCAAGAAAAGAAACTGAGCATATTAAAACCAAACAGTAGCAGCAGCAGGAAGATGAAGAGGAAGAGGAAGAAGAAGAAAAAGAGAAAGAAAAACAACAAAAATATATGTAGCACAAATTTTATAACATTAAAGGTAAATGTGAATATCTTGGTCTATACAGAGCTTAAATCTTTTTTTTTTTTTTTCTTTTTTCTTTTTTCCTCCCTCCCACCCTCCCCATCCCACGCCCCCAGGCGGTCACAAAGCACTGAGCTGATCTCCCTGTGCTATGCGGCTGCTTCCCACTAGCTATCTATTTTACATTTGGTAGTGTATATATGTCCATGACACTCTCTCACCCTGTCACATCTCACCCCTCCCCCTCCCCATATCCTCAAGTCCATTCTTTAGTAGGTCTGTGTCTTTATTCCCATCTTGCCATTAGGTTCTTCATGACCTTTTTTTTTTTTTTTTTCCTTAGATTCCATATATATGTGTTAGCATACTGTATTTGTTTTTCTCTTTCTGACTTACTTCACTCTGTATGACAGACTCTAACTCCATCCACCTCATTACAAATACCTCCATTTCATTTCTTTTTATGGCTGAGTAATATTCCATTGTGTATATGTGCCACATCTTCTTTATCCATTCATCCGATGATGGACACTTAGGTTGCTTCCATGTCCTGGCTATTGTCAATAGAGCTGCAATGAACATTTTGGTACATGACTCTTTTTAAACTATGGTTTTCTCAGGGTATATGCCCAGTAGTGGGATTGCTGGGTCATATGGTAGTTCTATTTTTAGTTTTTTAAGGAACCTCCATACTGTTCTCCATAGTGGCTGTATCCATTTACATTCCCACCAACAGTGCAAGAGGGTTCCCTTTTCTCCACACCCTCTCCAGCATTTATTGTTTCTAGATTTTTTGATGATGGCCATTCTGACCGGTGTGAGATGATATCTCATTGTAGTTTTGATTTGCATTTCTCTAATGATTAATGATGTTGAGCATTCTTTCATGTGTCTGTTGGCCATCTGTATATCTTCTTTGGAGAAATGTCTATTTAGGTCTTCTGCCCATTTTTGGATTGGGTTGTTTGTTTTTTTGTTATTGAGCTGCATGAGCTGCTTGTAAATCTTGGAGATTAATCCTTTGTCAGTTGCTTCATTTACAAATATTTTCTCCCATTCTGAGGGTTGTCTTTTGGTCTTGTTTATGGTTTCCTTTGCTGTGCAAAAGCTTTTAAGTTTCATTAGGTCCCATTTGTTTATTTGTGTTTTTATTTCCATTTCTCTAGGAGCTGGGTCAAAAAGGATCTTGCTGTGATTTATGTCATACAGTGTTCTGCCTATGTTTTCCTCTAAGAGTTTGATAGTGTCTGGCTTTACACTTAGGTCTTTAATCCATTTTGAGTTTATTTTTGTGTATGCTGTCAGGGAGTGTTCTAATTTCATACTTTTACATGTACCTGTCCGATTTTCCCAGCACCACTTATTGAAGAGGCTGTCTTTTCTCCACTGTATATGCTTGCCTCCTTTATCAAAGATAAGGTGACCATATGTGCGTGGGTTTATCTCTGGGCTTTCTATCCTGTTCCATTGATCTATATTTCTGTTTTTGTGCCAGTACCAAACTGTCTTGATTACTATAGCTTTGTGATATAGTCTGAAGTCAGGGAGCCTGATTCCTCCAGCTCCATTTTTCGTTCTCAAGATTGCTTTGGCTATTCGGGGTCTTTTGTGTCTCCATACAAATTGTGAAATTTTTTGTTCTAGTTCTGTGAAAAATGCCAGTGGTAGTTTGATAGGGATTGCATTGAATCTGTAGATTGCTTTGGGTAGTAGAGTCATTTTCACAATGTTGATTCTTCCAATCCAAGAACATGGTATATCTCTCCATCTATTTGTATCATCTTTAATTTCTTTCATCAGTGTCTTATAATTTTCTGTATACAGGTCTTTTGTCTCCTTAGGTAGGTTTATTCCTAAATATTTTATTCTTTTTGTTGCAATGGTAAACGGGAGTGTTTTTTAAATTTCACTTTCAGATTTTTCATCATTAGTATATAGGAATGCAAGAGATTTCTGTGCATTAATTTTGTATCCTGTTACTTTACCAAATTCATTGATTAGCTCTAGTAGTTTTCTGGTGGCAGTTTTAGGATTCTCTATGTATAGTATCATGTCATCTGCAAACAGTGACAGATTTACTTCTTCTTTTCCGATTTGGATTCCTTTTATTTCTTTGTCTTCTCTGATTGCTGTGGCTAACACTTCCAAAACTATGTTGAATAATAGTGGTGAGAGTGGGCAACCTTGTCTTGTTCCTGATCTTAGTGGAAATGGTTTCAGTTTTTCACCATTGAGGACAATGTTGGCTGTGGGTTTGTCATATATGGCCTTTATTATGTTGAGGAAAGTTCCCTCTATGCCTACTTTCTGCAGGGCTTTTATCATAAATGGGTGTTGAATTTTGTCGAAAGCTTTCTCTGCATCTATTGAGATGATCATATGGTTTTTCTCCTTCAATTTGTTAATATGATGTATCACATTGATTGATTTGCGTATATTGAAGAATCCTTGCATTCCTGGAATAAACCCCACTTGATCATGGTGTATAATCCTTTTAATGTGCTGTTGGATTCTGTTTGCTGGTATTTTGTTGAGGATTTTTGCATCTATGTTCATCAGTGATATTGGCCTGTAGTTTTCTTTCTTTGTGACATCTTTGTCTGGTTTTGGTATCAGGGTGATGGTGGCCTCGTAGAATGACTTTGGGAGTGTTCCTCCTTCTGCAATATTTTGGAAGAGTTTGAGAAGGACAGGTGTTAGCTCTTCTCTAAATGTTTGATTGAATTCACCTGTGAAGCCATCTGGTCCTGGGCTTTTGTTTGTTGGAAGATTTTTAATCACAGTTTCAATTTCAGTGCTTGTGATTGGTCTGTTCATATTTTCTATTTCTTCCTGGTTCAGTCTCGGCAGGTTGTGCATTTCTAAGAATCTGTCCATTTCTTCCAGGTTGTCCATTTTATTGGCATAGAGTTGCTTGTAGTAATCTCATGATCGTTTGTATTTCTGCAGTGTCAGTGGTTACTTCTCCTTTTTCATTTCTAATTCTATTGATTTGAATCTTCTCCCTTTTTCTCTTGATGAGTCTGGCTAATGGTTTATCAATTTTGTTTATCTTCTCGAAGAACCAGCTTTTAGTTTCATTGATTTTTGTTATCGTTTCCTTCATTTCTTTTTCATTTATTTCTGATCTGATCTTTATGATTTCTTTACTTCTGCTAGCTTTGGGGTTTTTTTGCTCTTCTTTCTCTAATTGCTTTAGGTGCAAGGTTAGGTTGTTTATTCGAGATGTTTCCTGTTTCTTGATGTAGGCTTGTATTGCTATAAACTTCCCTCTTAGCACTGCTTTTGCTGCATCCCATAGGTTTTGGGTCGTCGTGTCTCCATTGTCATTTGTTTCTAGGTCTTTTTTGATTTCCCCTTTGATTTCTTCAGTGATCACTTCGTTATTAAGTAGTGTATTGTGTAGCCTCCATGTGTTTGTATTTTTTACAGACCTTTTCCTGTAATTGATATCTAGTCTCATAGCGTTGTGGTTGGAAAAGATACTTGATACGATTTCAATTTTCTTAAATTTACCAAGGCTTGATTTGTGATCCAAGATATGATCTATCCTGGAGAATGTTCCATGAGCACTTGAGAAAAATGTGTATTCTGTTGTGTTTGGGTGGAATGTCCTATAAATATCAATTAAGTCCATCTTGTTTAATGTATCATTTAAAGCTTGTGTTCTGTTATTTATTTTCATTTTGGATGATCTGTCCATTGGTGAAAGTGGGGTGTTAAAGTCCCCTACTATGATTGTGTTACTGTCGATTTCCCCTTCTATGGCTGTTAGTATCTGCCTTATGTATTGAGGTGCTCCTATGTTAGGTGCATAAATATTTACAATTGTTATACCTTCCTCTTGGATCGATCCCTTGATCATTATATAGTGTCCTTCTTTGTCTCTTGTAATAGTCTTTATTTTAAAGTCTATTTTGTCTGATATGAGAATTGCTACTCCAGCTTTCTTTTGATTTCCATTTGCATGGAATATCTTTTTCCATCCCCTCACTTTCAGTCTATATGTGTCTCTAGGTCTGAAGTGGGTCTCTTGTAGACAGCATATATATGGGTCTTGTTTTTGTATCCATTCAGCCAGTCTGTGTCTTTTGGTGGGAGCATTTAATCCATTTACATTTAAGGTAATTATTGATATGTATGTTCCTATTCCCATTTTCTTAAATACTTTGTGTTTGTTATTGTAGGTGTTTTCCTTCTCTTGTGTTTCTTGCCTAGAGAAGTTCCTTTAGCATTTGTTGTAAAGCTGGTTTGGTGGTGCTGAACTCTCTCAGCTTTTGCTTTTCTGTAAAGGTTTTAATTTCTCCATCAAATCTGAATGAAATCCTTGCTGGGTAGAGTAACCTTGGTTGTAGGTTTTTCTCCTTCATGACTTTAAGTATATCCTGCCACTCCTTTCTGGCTTGCAGAGTTTCTGCTGAAAGATCAGCCGTTAACCTTATGGGGATTCCCTTGTGTGTTATTTGTTGTTTTTCCCTTGCTGCTTTTAATATGTTTTCTTTATATTTAATTTTTGATAGTTTGATTAATATGTGTCTTGGCGTGTTTCTCCTTGGATTTACCCTGTATGGGACTCTCTGTGCTTCCAGGACTTGATTAACTATTTCCTTTCCCATATTAGGGAAGTTTTCAACTATAATCTCTTCAAATATTTTCTCAGTCCCTTTCTTTTTCTCTTCTTCTTCTGGGACCCCTATAATTCGAATGTTGGTGCGTTTAATGTTGTCCCAGAGGTCTCTGAGACTGTCCTCAGTTCTTTTCATTCTTTTTTCTTTATTCTGCTCTGCAGTAGTTATTTAAATCTTTTTAAAATTTATTTAATTAATTTATTTATTTGGGCTGCGTTGGCCTTCATTGCTGCACGTGGGCTTTCTCTAGTTGTGACGAGCGGGGGCTACTCTTCGTTGCGGTGCGCGGGCTTTTTTTTCCATTGCAGTGGCTTCTCTTGTTGTGGAGCACGGGCTCTAGGCGCGTGGGCTTCAGTAGTTGCGGCACATGCACTCAGTAGTTGTGGCACACGGGCTTAGTTGCTCAGTGGTATGTGGGATCTTCCCGGAACAGGGCTCGAACCCGTGTCCCCTGCATTGGCAGGCGGATTCTTAACCATTGCACCATCAGAGCTTAAATCTTAAAAACACATTCACATGTATTATCTCATTTGTTCCTTACAATAATCTTCTGAGGCTGGTAGAGCAGGAATTACTGCTTCCATTTTAGAGATGAAGATATGGAGGCTTTGCAAGGGTAAAAGGTTTGCCCAAAGCCGAATGCTAACTAGTGGTAGAGCAGGGACTAGAAACCAGGGTTCCTGGGTCTAAGCTCAAAGATTGTGAAAAAGACATGATATTGGAAATACCATCCTCATGAGAATAACCAGTGGAAGAATTATTTCTCTTAAACATAGCTATAGAATCAGATCTACTTTAAGGCGTCCTTGAGGAAATCTTGGGTGCTCCTTATTGGAGCAATGATTGGGAATGTGAACTGATGATAGTGTATACAGTGTGATTAGCTTGGACAGTATTATCACCATGTTGAGCTGATCATTTAACTCTTCCAACACTGGACTCTACCAGTGTGGATATAACTGACCCAAGGCTCTTAATTACTTCATTTGATGGAATAGACAATTACGGAAGTTGTACTGAGAATGAGAACATCTTGCTAGATGTATGATGCTTTGAGTGACTTTTTAAAAAGTGATTTCAGAAGTATATTTCTAACACAGTAAAAATCCATTTTATCTGGAGAAATGTCAACATGCAACCTCTCTCTTAGCTGGCATTTTCCTGTATCTATAGTAAATGGAATCTGATGCTCAGTACAACGTACTTGATGTTTCAGGATGTTTCGCAGGATTCTGAATTGACTTATGAATTACTCAAGATTAAATTATATTCAGCAGAGGCTATCTTGAGTGCTACTTATTTTTTTATTCTTATGGTAATGCCTCATTAATCAGACAACACTGTTAACTATGGCATCCATTCTCACCACCATCTTCAGAAGTCCAAATGGGAGAAAGTTGAAGAATTATACTTTCTTCTCAGAATTCCATTCTAATTTTTACTTCATGTATACAAATCTAATGAAATGATATAGTTCGATCAATCACCTTATGTTTCAATGTAACAGATTACGTAGTTCAAAGGACTCAGTAATGAATGATGTCATTTAACACCACCAGAGGGGGTTATTGAGCCACAGAGGAGAAGTGACAAAGATGTCGCAATCCCCAATTTAAATCAATCCACAATCATATGAGACAGGTCTTTTAATTCCTATTTTATAGATGTACAGAGAGGTTAAATATCCTGTCTACGTCACTCAGAAGGGTCTGAATGGTAGCAACTGGGACATGACTGTGGTTGTGGCAACCACTTTGGAAATATACCAGGCAAAATTTTGAGCTCTACTGGAGAGTCCTAAGCTATCTGGAGACCTGTGCTTTAAATCTACTAATAGAAAGTTTCGAGCTTCCTGTCGCTTGAAATCCATGACTCCTCTCTCTGACCGGTTATTCCCAGGAGTCACTATTAAGTGTCTATTTTTGGTATATGTGGTACATATAAATGTATTTTAGGCAACAAAGGATGATAAACACTTAAGAATAGTCTTTAAATTAATGTTTCCACACATAACATGAACTGTTATTAATCAACAGGTTTGCTATGTGGAGTGAGAAGAGGCCTTACTCAGAACCTCAAGGAACAGAGAGACAAGGGTCAGGCAGAAGAAAAGTTCATAAGAAGCCTCAGAAGGAATGGCTACACAGAGAGGGGAAAGTGAGGTCATGGAAATGAAGTGAAGAGAGTGCTTGGGAAAGGGAAAGCTAATTTAATAAAGCAGGACAGGTATAAAGTTTCAATTCATTCAATTTTAAAATTAGGTAGAAGGAAAAAAAAACATTCTTCAACAAACAAAACAATAAAAAATATGCTGCAGACCCATGTTATGGTTTTTCCCTCTAGATAATCTTATTTCCTTTCAGGGAAAAAAATTCAAGGCCAAAAAGGAAAAAGACCAACAGCATGTAGCCTCTGGTCTTCCAGAGCCTCACTTCACTTAGGCCTATGCTTTTATGCACAAGTTCCAATTTCTTCTCATCAATGATTCTCTGAATTTATCTCCCAAGAAGACTATATCATCTAAAAAGCCTCATTTCCCATTCCTACGTTTCAATAAACGTCTCACCTTTTTGATTTCCTTCTCCTGCTCTGAGCAACAACTCCAACTAACTCTCCCTCATATACTTGTATCAAATGCAACTCCAGACACATCCAAGATATCAAAACAAGCACCACATTCTTAGGTAGCACACTCCTACCAACAGAGAGTTCCAATTGTGAGTAGCTAGTGTGCCACTGGCAGAATGTCTGTCCCAGACAGTTCTCTCCTCCATATGCTTAAACCCACCTTGGGAAGTAGTTTCATCTCCGGTTGCTGGCTGCAGAATGAAGGGCTAAAGTGAAGGCCCTTCACTTAGTATGAGGAGACCTATTGTTTGTATTAACCAGGGTACCCAAAAGTGCACAATGAAATCTATTGCTCTGAATAGGGCAGAGTTCAAGAGATGGTTCTAGAAAACCTCCCAGTACTTGAGGAGATCGAGATGAGGGCTGCTGTTTTCCACCCTAATCCAGACTACATTATTAATCAGTGTGAAGATAAGCCCTCTAGATGCAACCAAAATCAAATGTCCTTTTTAGTCTAATAATTTCCCGCTATAAATCATAAGCTAAATATTCTTAAAC
The DNA here is from genome assembly GCF_028021215.1 of Eschrichtius robustus. Lineage (NCBI taxonomy): Eukaryota > Metazoa > Chordata > Mammalia > Artiodactyla > Eschrichtiidae > Eschrichtius > Eschrichtius robustus. The sequence continues at coordinate 130,354,165 of NC_090824.1, read as the reverse complement.
ATCTCTATGTACTTTCTCACCCAGCCAAGCCTGCTGTTTTACAATAAGCAAAGATGCTCTATGTACTGGAATATCACAGAATGCCATAGGGTAAAAGAAGTTTTAGTCACAGAATAAAAAGTAAAGGTCACCACCCATTATTTGCATTGCATTAAGCCCTCATAAATCCATTACTTAAGGCCATCTAGAATGAGTAGATTTGTACTGCTGTTTTCAAGGTCTGTGAATTACACAGTTATCAGTAAAGGACAAGGACAGAATACAGAAAAGGTCTTACAACCTTTTCTTTTTATTTACCAACTGGCAAGGTTGGTGGGAGGGAGGATGAGTTCTGTTCTTGACAACATTTCCCCAGCCGAAAATTAAGCCTGAGGTGCTAACTAAAATTATTCTATTGTCTTTTTAAGTAATGAACTCATTAATTCTCATGGATATTGATTAGTGGAGAGAAATACATTACATCCCAATTAATGGGACCGTCTTAGTAAAAGGGGAAATGTTGCATAAAGTTAATTTGATTTTATAAAAGATTTTATTAATGAAATGGCTTTATATGAAGTTCGAAACAATCTAGTACATTAACAAAATTCAATATAGAAAGCAGGCCTGGTTGGTAATGCTATATTACTTTGAAAAAATAAAAAGCTACTGGTAAAAAATAGGCAAAGGAAAGGATGGCTCTCGCTATAAAGAAAAATTTCTACCTTAATGCAAAATAGTTTAAAAATTAAAGGATGAGTACTGTGCTGAAACATTAAAATAAACTGAGAAACTTTATTCCTGTGGGATCTGGTTCCCTGGAAGGAGAAAGACATCATGCAGTAACCTGGTTCTTGTGGCTTGGCTCTTCATGCAGTAAATATTCCTTATATAACCTTAAATTTTTTAGCTGATCCTTTTTTAGATCTCACTTGGATGACACTATTTGTTTCTTCATATATGTAAATATCAAGCGTCTGCTAATGTGTTTTTTAAAAACCATAAAAACAGTTTTAAGGGAGTATCAGGTGCCATAAATCGACATAAAATTAGCAAACACATATAAAAACACATCACTCACCTGGAGCAGTGAACTGTTTAACATTGGTGAATCTAGACTTATCAGCCACACTGGCCATAAAGCAGCCCTTTGGCACGGTCCAGTCATTGGGCTTGCTATTTTTGCCCCTGTCTTCTGCTGTTTCATATACCTCTATGTGAGGGGGTTTCTCAGTTAGATTCTTGCTGTAATGACTTAACCCATACTGTGCAATCTGGATTGGGTAGAAATAGCCTTGAGGTCCCCATTGTGTAGATAGAGGTACACCTATAAAACAGAGAAACAAAATAAATACCTATCTGCAGACATTCATAATCCTATTCTGAATACCACTCTTCACTGTTTTACTTCTGGGGGAGTTATAGGGTTATCAGCAACTTTTAAGCTTCCTTATTACACAGTTTTCATAATTACTAAAAACGAGTACCAAATTAACGAGAAATGAAAAACAGAACTAAATGCTCATTCACTCTCATTCATTATTTGTTGACAGACAGCAATGCAATGTTGTAGATCATCTTTTTAAGGACTAATTGTTAATGTGTGCTACTTTTGCTCATAGCTACAGATGTCATATTTCATAATTCTGTTTCATACATTCAAGTTTTACACAATTTAAATACATATAGTTAATGTTACCAGCTTTATTCTAGAATATTAAACCTGAAATTTTCTTAACATCTGTACTTAACAGTCAAGTTAATTACATACTAATCTTTCCCTCCGGTGTCAAGATGTGGTCTAGTAACTTTATCATCTGATGGTTAAAAGTATTTGCTTAAGAAGCCAGCTATGACTAGGCAACTTAAAGTATAAACACAGTTTGCAATTCTTTTTCATATCCTTCACATCAAAATGTAACTCTTGAGAACAAAGAGTGCTTTTTTTAAAGAATGAATTAAAGTTGTATATTTAACCATAGATTCTTGATAAATTCATTAATGGATTACCTCTTGTAAAGTTCTAAGCAAAACTTTTAAATGTTTGGCATTAGTGTTTATTTTAGTAATTTCCTACATGGGAAATACAATAATACCACACTGTACAGAATACTGTATTATTGCATCATGGTGTATGTGTTGAGAGATAAACTCCTATTTGTAGTCCTAAAATAAATTAACAAGCAACAGATGGGCATGGCAGAAACTGGGAACCTACAAAACTATATGTGTTTTGATGTAGTTTCAAACTAGTTTAAGGAATTAGAGACCATATAGGCTAAGAAACCTAGGCTACAGATAAGCTTTTTAACTTCAATATTCTTTCTCCAAGGGTAGATTTTTTTTTTTTCAAAATTCAAACAGAATTATTTTCACTTAATAAAAGGAAGGTTTACACTATCTCATTTGATGGGTAATAACTACAGTAATGTGCAATTGGCCTAAGAAGTGATAGACTGATCAATGGAACAGAATAGTAGGCCAGAAACATACTCTGGTAAAGATTTAGAAACATACTCTAGTTTCAAAATATTTTAGTATAACGATAAAGATTGAATCATTGATCAGCGGGGAAAAGAGATTATTCAATAAACGTTAAGGGAAAAAAAAATCTAAAATTAGGCCCTGACCTTGTACCATTTGTCAAAATATAAATCAGTTTAGCTGGACTAAAAAGTTAAATATTAAAAAAACCCCATAAAACTATTAGAGAAAATACAGATGAACAGCTGATCATGGCATGGCAAATGATTTTCTAAGCATAAAAGGAAGAATTAAAAAAAAAAACCCTAAGTTTAGTAAACAGAACTAAAAATTTCTAAAACTAACAAATCATAAATAAAATGGAGACAGCCAAATTAAAGAAAATATCTTTAACAAATGCAACAAGGTGCTACCACCCTTGCTATATATATAAAAGGTCTCACAAATATATTTTTCTAAAAAACAACATTAATCACATTAAAAAAGGGGGAAAGAACATCAAGCCCATTCTATAACGGTTAAAAGCATATGAAAAAGATATCTGACCTCACTAATTGCTACAGAAAGCAAATTATGAGATCCCCTTGTAAACAATAGATTAAAAAATAAACTTTCATGATGGCAGGAGTTGGGTGACAGAAGCACCCTTATACTCTGCTATTGGAAGCGTGATTAGGGTCAGCCTTCGGTTCCATACATTATTATGGCATGTCCTTATTATGCATATTAGTGATTAAAATATTCAATAACAAGAGGAAATAATCATAATATGTTGAACGATAAAAGAATACAAAATTGACTATACAGCATGATTCTAATTTGTTTAAAAATGTATACCTACAAAAACAACAAAAAAATTGGAAAAGACATCAAAACATTAACAGTGGTTATGGTTGCTTTTTACTTTTTCTTTAGCATCTAAGCACCTATTAAGCTTATACACTTCTAAAAATTACTGGAAAAAAAAAAGGTTTGGCGATGGATATCTTTCAAGCCTCTAAAAAACTATTACCCTCCTGAACACTGCATAATAAATATCATTATAACTATGTTAAAACATATACCTAGGTATAAAGACCTTCTGAGAATATACAAAAATGGTAATAATTATCTTGAATGGTAAGAATATAAGTGAATTTGCCCCCTTCCTTCTTCTAAACATTCAGTAAAGATATTACAAAAATTAAAATATTAAGATATTAAAATCACTTTCTATAACAAAATGAGAAAAATGAAATAAAACCCAAACTAAGCAATCTTAAAACACACTAAGTTCTTTCCTCTGATTAAATGATATACTTTAAAGTCAAATTCAATATGGCTTTCTGATCAATCCTAGGTTTGAAATACAAATTCCAAAATGTATTAATTATACCCATAAGGAACCCCCAGGTTTTAAAGACAATGAAAGACAATATGTAATAGACTATAGGAGTTCATGAAGTTCAGAGAAAATGGTATTATGTATTATCTTGTTCTGAGAACTGTAAACCTCCATCCAGGGATGATACCTGGCTAATCTGGTAATAAGACTTGGTACATTGATGGGTCCACTGGATGGTCTGTCTCCCTTTCTCATCTCCTCTCATAGGATATGATAATAACCGTACAGGATAATAACTGTATATTCTAATGCAAAATTTCTGGAGATGCTGTGCCTTGACTTTACTGATGATAATTTTAGTTTCTGGGGCAGGTTAATGGCATAATCCTATTTAATCAGGTATGATCTTATTGTAGCCCTTAAATCACACCATCTAGAAAGTTCAGGTTTAACCTGTTCCTCCCTGCTAAGTCAGAGTGATGAAAGGTCTCTTGATAGTAAGCTATGTAAGTACTTGCTATATAATTAACACAGTCTCTTATTCCTCAACACAATCAGGACAGAAAAATGCAGTGGAGTAGATGGATACCAACCTTCAACCCCACTTATGCACTTGACTCTGTCTCGGACTTCCACATTGTAGCCTTCAAAGGACATAAATACACCATCAGGGTGATAAGGGGCTCTCTGTGCATAGACTTTGGAATAGCTATGAGAGAATTCAAACCGATCATAGCCATCATACTGAACCACCTTTCCGTAAACGTCAAAATATTTCTCTACCCAGGTGAATGGAAGAAAGACTTCATTCCCCTCTCGTCTCCCTTTAATTGTGTGTTCATCATTTATGAGACAGTCAATTTCTTCATATTTGAGCCCTAACACCTTGCTTCCCCCATTGCTATTGAAGCCCCCAACAACAGGGGGCGCTTTCTGCTGTTCCTGAGGGAATGCTTCCTCAGAGTGCTTGGCCATGTGGTTCACATAGTTGTTGCTCTCAGACGCTGCTGCTCTTTTTTCTAACGCATCCACTCTGAAGCCACTACTCGAGTGCCGTGGAAACTGGATCGCTTTGTCGCTGGAACACTTATTCCACAAAAGTACTGTGACCAAAGTGAAGAGTGCGCAGATGACAATCAAAGTCTTATAGTTGACCCGAGCTGCCAAGCAACGCATATTCAGACCATACCTATGGAGGCAAGAAGAAAAATTCACACAAAGATGTACTTACTGACATTTTATAGGGTAAGATTTACTTTTTTATACTGAACCACCACATTAGGGCAATTTTATTAACTGCATGTAATCTGATCAGATTTAAAATTGCTAACTCAAACTTTTCAGCAGAGACAAAGAAAAGGCAAGCGGTGCTTCCCCCTCTTAAAATGCTCAGTTAGCACGATCCTCTAAAGCAAAGATTCCCAATCTTTCTCTGTTTGTCGCTCCCTTGGATTCTTAATAATTTTTACATGAAGCCCCTAGGTCAAAAAAAAAAAAACCTATTACTTCCATTTGTGAAGTAGTTGGGCTCAAACAACTTAATACATATTTTTGTCCTAACAACTGAGTAGCTGTTTGAAAAAAATATAACAGGTCATGTCAAGGTCAACACTGACATCCATGTTGCCAAATCCAACAATGAATTTTTAGTGCTCATCCTATGTTACTTCTCAGCAGCATAAAATAGTAAACGACTCTTTCCTTCCTGAAACACTTTCTTCCCAGGACTTCCAGGGCACCATTCTTTCTTGGTTCTCCTTATACCCCAACTGGATGCTCCTCCTAGTCATCTTTGATCATTCCTTCTCATCTCTCTGAACCTTAATGTTGAAATGCCTTAGGGTCCCAGTCCTCACACCTCTCCTGTATCTCTATTCACTCCCAGGTGATCTCACCCAATCTCATGGCTTTAAATACAATTTATATGTTGACTTTTCCCAAAATTCTACCTCCAGGCCAGACCTTTCTTCAGAACTGCAGGCACATATACCTATGTGCCAATCCAAGTATCAATAACTGACATCTTTATTTGAAGGTCAAATGGACTTCTGAAACATAACATTCAAAATTTAATCCCTAATCTTTCCCTTCAATCTGTTCCTCCTTTACCGCTCAGACCAGAAATATTGACTCCTTTCTTGTTCACCCCATATCCAACCAGTCAGGAAATTCTGTTGTCCCTACCTTCAGATTATACCCAGAATCTAATCACTTTTCACCAACTACACAAGTTGCCAACACATCAGAGCCACTGCCATATTTCACTTGGAATATTACAGTGATGTCTAACCTGCTCTCCCTGCTTTTACCCTTGCTCTACTATTCTACCCCAAAGTCTATTCTCAACATAGCAGTCAGAATGATGCTTTTAAATATAAGCCAGATCCTGTCTTTCCAGTCATGATGGGAGAAGAATTTGATGCTGTTGTCCCTACTGGCCATGTGGTGTACCAACCAGTTGTGATTGTACTGTAGGTAGTCCTGGAATGCTTGTTGCTGGGGTGGGAAACATGGAAAATTATGGGTTAGTTACATGTGCAACGTATGGAATATCTCTGCCCACTGAGAGTAAAGAGAGTAGGCTTACTGCTGTTTGCTACAGTAGCTCTGTAATTTATTTTATGGTGTAAATCCAGAACTACTTATTTTATGGTTGTAATCCTTCTTCCCCCTTTTCCTCTCAATAAACCCTTCTGGCAGCAATGAGATTAAAAAAAATCAAACCGTAAAATGAAAACGTTTAATGAAAAATTACACAATGATTTTCTGTTTTTCAAGAAAGCTGATGTTTTTCAATTAAAAGCTCATTTCTTTTAATTCCAAGAGGAGGTAAACCCTGAGTCCTTGCATGTCTGAAAGCAACTTTATTCTGCTCTCACCTTTGATTAATAGTTTGGCAGGATATAGAATCCTTGGACTGCATATTATTTTCTTTCTAAATGCTGTAGGCAATGTTTTACTTTCTTAAAGCATTATGGGCTACTGATGAGAGGTTTGACTTCAGTCTGATACTTGCCATTTTGTACATGACTTCCCTCTGGATCTTGTGTTTACCCTAGGAATTCTGCAGTTTCGCGAGAATGTGTTACAGTATGATATCTGATTCACTACTTCAGCACTTGGTGTGCCCTTTCAACCTGAAACCTTGTGTTCTCTTATTCTTGTTTAATGGATGTAGTATCTTCTTGCAGCTCTGAGTATGTTAGAGTTCTGTTTTTGTAAAGTTCTCTCTGATTATCTCTGTTTTCTTTAGTGGTCATTTTTCTGGTTATATTAGTCTCTTCCATGGTGTTAGCTTTCTTCACATGCCTGTGATCTTTGTTTACTCATTCATCTTTAGGCTTGAATGACTCATTAGCCAACACAGATTTCCTCTGTTATTGTGAAGATGGCCTGATTTTTGGCTAGATTGTTCTCCTGAGAGGGGCTCTGTGTGGGTTGGGTACAGGCGGAGTGACAGTGTTCCTTTCGGGTGTGTGGGTGGGTAGCCAGCAGGCCCTCTAAATACCAGAATGAAGATGACTTTTTCTTTTGTCCTGGGGACATAACTCGTACTCTAGAAGCCTTCGCTTTTCCCAATTTCTCTAAAGAAAATCTGGCTGGTGTTTTGGCTGGGGTCACGCCAGCTATCTATAGTTCAAGTGCAGGGGTGAAAGAGATAAGGGGAAGGAAGGAGAGGGTACAGCCATGCCTTCTAGTACTGGAACAGAGATCCGGAAATCTGTTTAATTATCACCCTATGGTAATTTTCCTATTTATTGTTATTGGCTTCTTCATTTCTTATTTCTATATATTTTATTTCAGTGGGGCATCAGGAGGGAAGGTAGGCAAAGATATGGGTCTGGTACAACTTGGAAATCATACACAGATTGTTAAGAGCTGGAATCCAATAATATATTTTATCATCTGCATTATTACTATGAGAAAATGTGTTGAACACTAAAAAAAAAAAAAGTGTGGTAAAAGCAAACCTTCAGAAGTCATATATTTATAAGCTGAGGATTTCCTTATATAGTGGCATGGGCAAATTGATAATACTAAGTGATGTTCTTTGTTTTAATTTTATTTATTTATTTTTATTTTTGGCTGCGTTGGGTCTTTGTTGCTGCGCGCGGGCTTTTCTCTAGTTGCGGTGAGCAGAGGCTACTCTTCATTGCGGTGCGCGGGCTTCTCATTGGGTGGCTTCTCTTGTTGCAGAGCATGGGCTCTAGGCGCGCAGGCTTCAGTAGTTGTGGCGCTCGGGCTCAGTAGTTGTGGCTCACGGGCTCTAGAGCGTAGGCTCAGTAGTTGTGGCGCACGGGCTTAGTTGCTCCGCGGCATGTGGGATCTTCCCGGACCAGGGCTCGAACCCGTGTTCCCTGCATTGGCAGGCGGATTCTTAACCACTGCGCCACCAAGGAAGCCCCTAAGTGATGTTTAAACAAACAAAAAAAGCCCTCCGTTAAAAACATTTATGTGCCAACATTTGAATCATCCATCAGCTATACTAACATTTAGACCAGTTAAAACAGAAATATAAAGCTTTTGTCCCCCCTTTGAGACGTGCCCTTCCTCCATGACCCAAAAGAGAGTAAACCTGCTTATGGAACTAGTAGGCTACCATTATGATGAGGCATGTGATGGGAAAATAAAGAAAAGTCAAAATTAAAAACTTTCAATAACCTTTATGTCCAGATTTTGTTATCTGATACCATTCCTTACTAAAAGCAATCGGAAAAAAAAATAATAAAAGCAATCAGGGCTTCTTAGAGAAATCAGCCTGAAAGGTCCCTTTCCCCATTAAGTCAAAGCTGTGAGAATTATGACTGACGTTGACTGAAACACACTGAATCAATAAAGATCCATGAGTCTATAATGATATTCAAAAAAGGAGATAGCCAGAAAAAATACTTAAATCATCTTCTGACGAAAATTGGTAACTAAATGAAAGAATTTATTTATCTATCTTTGCCGGAGAACACACCAATAGCCCCAGATGACAAAGAATTCTATTTTACAGAAAAAGGGTGGCTAATAATGTGGAAGAAAAAAATTAAAATCAGAAAATTAGTATTATGCAATTCCTCATGAAATTACTAATTTAGGCAAGTGTTATATTCAGGCATATGTTTGATAGGGATTTAGTGATTCATACTGTGCAAAGTAACACCAAATACATTATTTCCTAGTCACAAGGAGAAAAAGGTGAAACTCTACAATGAAGGGATCAGTCAGCACCCTAATTCAGTGGTCAAATTCAGTCTCATTAATGATGACTCATGCAGATGTTGTGTCTCTTGATGAGTTAAAATAAAAAGTACATAACCTATTGTATATCCCAGCCAAAGATGTTTAACTTGGATCTCTCTGGCCCTACGATTTAATTTCTAGTTAACAGGAAATACAAGGGAAAGAGGAACAAGTTAAGTGCAGATGCAACCAGTACATCAAGAAGGTGAGACATCCTGCAGGAGAGTTGGCCCCATCTCCTTAATAAATTAGTGGTATGAAAAGAAAAAGGAGACTCGGTTAGACTTTTTGAAAAGAGGCTTAAGAAATATAACAACCAGATGTGAGACTTGGTCCTAAGCTGGGAAATCTGACTGTGGACTTGGTAAGAAGGAAAGATGGAAGGACATATGGAGGTTGTTAACTGAAAAAAGGAGGTTACAGAACAGCACATATAGTATGATTTTCTAATTTTCCATGAATATGTTTAATGTGTTTTTAAACCATAAAAAAAGAAAATTAAGAAGGTCAAAGTCACTTTTGTTAAAATATTTAAAGAAAGAAATATAAATTTTTAGTTAAAATTCTTAGTTTTCAAAATAGGCACTGACATTTTTTGGAGGGGAGGATGGAGAGAAAGAAAACTCTGAGTATTGACATGCAGTACAAACTACCAAACAGGCTTATCTAAAGGTAAGTACATTAATTTTATTATGTTTCTCATATTATACAAAACTGACTATAGAAACTTTCAAATTTCAAAAAGTAAATTACATTGACATTTTGCTAAGTATAAATGATAGTAACTTTAAAAGCTAAAACCAGGGTTTTCTGCTGAGTGGTGATAAGCTTCCTACTCATTTTAAATCTTTTGCTACATCCATGAACTAGATTAACTTTTCAAGTTAAAGTAAAAAAAAAAAAAAAGTAAATAAATAAATTCAAAAACCTTGAAAGCTCATGTATTGCTGATCCTAAAGATTTATTTCATTAGAAACATAATCCAATAAAATTTAGTTTTAGTAACTTTAGAGATCTACAACAGAAATAACATTCAGTAAACATCATAAAGAAACTGTGGAATAAGTTCTTTGCACAAACAGTTAAAAATTAAGTAAAGCAAAATATAACTTAGTTTTCCTTTGGGAGAGCAAACTGTTCTCTTCTAAAATGATGTGCAATTCAAAGAAATTTTCCTGATACCTTACTTTTCAAATTCATTTTCCTGAGTAATTCAGTAAACGTTAAAACTGTGGATATCACCATGAGTTTTTAAAATATGAAGGTCATATTTCAGTTAAGAACAACCTTCAAATAAATTTGTAATAGATTTCAGTGAAAGAAATTATTGGCTTTTTCTTTCCTCTGAATAATGCAGACCAATGCCTGCTTGCCCATTATTTTCTCTTTTTTATTTATGTATCTAACAATTTATATTCTTATAATCCTTTGGTAGCAACTAAATAGAAGGAATAGTAGTTGCTCAATAGAAAATCAAACTGACTGGTTCAATCAGTATCTATTCGGCAGCTAACATGTGGCAGGTAAGGCACAATCCCTGTCCCTAAAGGCCAGATTGGTAGGAAACATGGGCATAAGAAACAATAACGCAATGATACACAAACTGTAAAAAAAAAAAAAAAAAAGTTATGTAGAATGTGTTATGAAACACAGTAACGTTTTAAGTGAAAGCTTCCAGGTGGAATGAGTAGACTTACAGTCAAGCATGCTCCGAAATCAGGGTGTTTGCATTTGCCATTCCCTCTGCTTGGCAACCTGTTTCCCCAGTATCCACTTGGCTTGCTCCCTTACTTCTTCAGGTCACTGCTTAAGGGTCAGTTTATTAGAGAGGCCCTCTCTGACCACCCTATCCTAAATAGCAGCTCTCACCCCATCATTCTCTAGGTCCTTACTTGGCTTTATTTTTCTTCATAGCATTTATCACTACTTGATATTATACATATTCGGATTATAAACCCTCTCCAATCCACTAGAATGTAAGTTCCACAAGGGTTGCGATTTTGCTTCTCCTGGTCATTGCGGCATCCCCAATGCCTAGAAATGTGCCTGGTTCAAGTAGGCATTCAATAAATATTTAATGAATGAACACTGTTAAGCATGCAATTTTAAAAAATAACAGACATTTGAAATAGACAATTTTGTTTCCTTCCCCATACTTGAGTATTCTGAAATCATAATCCAAATAAAAATGAACATAACTGACATAACAGAATATGGATTGTGATGCTGTATATTGGCCAACTCTTTAAAATGGATTTATAATTTAAGTACTGCTGTTAGTAATGTTCCATCTGTTTACTGCTTGATAGACCAAGATTTAAATTACACAGTCAAATGTTTAAGTATTCTGTGATAGCTCCAACTCAAAGGAGAACTGCCTAATACTTTTGGTGGTCAGGACTCTTCCAGTAATGCAAGCAAGTAGTATTCCCTAGCAACTACTGAAAATAAAGGACAAAATGAAAAGGTAATTCTGCTAGTCCATTAAAAAAAAAAAAACAAAGTTAAAATAATCTTTGATACAAGTGGCTCACAATGCTTCAAATGAGATTATATTCCTAGGCAAACATCCCAAAGAAACTGAGCAGGGGGTTTATAGTATATTATATTATTCACATTTTACAGATGAAGAGACTAAGGTATAATAGCCCACAAGGGATTCATTAAAACAGAGGACAAGGACAAAGCCAAGATAGCTGAGAATTTAAGATTAAAAATTATATTTCTATTTTACAGATGATGAAACTGAGGCTCTGTGATGTTAAGTAATTTACCCTAGGTCATGTGATTATTTGATGGTTCACTAGAGATTTGAACTCCAAACCCTGTGCTCTGACCTTCACAGGGTATCTTTGAGCTGATATATATTTTATTTCAGAAGCTGAATACCACCCTTTCCCAGGAGATACTCTAATTTATAGCAGGTTACCAGATTGTGAATTGAACTCAGACATTAACAGATCTTATTCTAGATAAAGCTGAATTGTGACCTTGAATCAACAGTTTACATAGGTAGAGTACAATTTTAGAAAACATTATCTAGTTATTTTAACAGCATATTAGCATTTCTAAATGAAGCTACTGTTATTTTTGAATTTTCTTCAAATCTAACAGTATAATTACAAACCATGTTACTATCAGAAAAGAATAGAAAGGGAAGTCATAATTATGATATTTATGTATACATAGCCCAGCAAAGCTACCTGGTCTGCAGGTGGATTAGAATAATTAAGCTCTTGAAAATAGGATTCCCATTGGCCCTACAAATCTAGCAACAGCTTACAAATTCATTACAACACTTCATTTTGCCAATAATCATAATGATGTTCTGGGATAGCTTGTTGAAGCAAAACCTTTCTCCAGAGATAAAAATGGAGCTTAATAACAGTTTCATCAGTCCATGTTAATTTGAGGCTTTGAAAATAATGTACTGGTGTCCTAAAAACCCCACAGTGGCAGTATTTATAAGAGTAACTAACATTAGTATAAGGACTAATTACTAAACTAAAATTAGTAACTAACATTAGTTCAGGTATAAGAAAGTAGAAATCTTAAGATAAAAATTTTTTATTCCATGATTGCATTTTTATTAGCTGTGGTGGGGGGGGGGGCGGGGGGGGGGAAGAAAAGAGAAACAAAGAAAAACCCGGAATATAAATGCTTTAACTTTTTTTTTTCCACTTAGCTTAATTTCTTTTTTTTTTTTTCTCTCTGTAAGTGAGTCAAGTGGGTGTAAAGCGGCATAAACACAGCAGTGAAAAGCAGCTAAACCCCATTATAAAAATCAATTACTTTTAAAAACCCGTGAAACAAAGACAGTGAAAGAGAGAGAAATTCTTTTTTTTTTTCCCACACACTTAGCTTAATTTCTGATAAGAACATAGAATCTTTGATATAGATTATTTGTAATAACTCTCAGAATGAAAATTACCCAAGACATCAAAGCTCAAATTTATCTGCTTGGTTACTCAACATAAATCTGCTTAGAAGCAACTTAAACCAATACTTCTGCTTTCCATTCTCTTATAAACATTTCCATTGTCATGAAAGGAAAAAACAAAACAAAAACGAAAAATTCAAACTATAGAGATAAAGGAGAACCATGTATACAGCAGCAATTAACACATTATAAATCAACTATACCTCAATAAAAAAATTTTTTAAAAGGAGAACCATCTAATGAAGAATATGTTAATTGTATAAATAAAAACTCAAAACAGAACTCAGGAGTTAGGGGAAGGTATACTTGCGGTTCTGTCTGTGCTCTATTTGCAAGGAGACCTGAGACCACCTGGTGTCTTCTATTAGCCCAGAGTGTAGAAGTGCACATTTTTTTTCCAATTTTTTTTCTTGGGTGGTAAAATGCAAGTAACATAAAATTTACTACCTTAACCATTTTTAAGTGTACAGTTACATGGTATTAAATACATTCACAATGTTGTGTGGCCATCACTACCATTCATCACCATAACTCTTCCCATCTTGTAAAACTGAAACTCATACCCATTAAACAATAACATTTCCCTATTCCTCTCTCCCCACCAGCCCCTGGCAACCACACTTTCTGCATCTATGATTTTGACTAGTCTAAGTATCTCATATAAGTGGAATCATATAGTATTTGTCTTTTTGTGACTGACCTAATTCACTTAGCATAATGAACCCAAGTTTCATCCATGTTGTAGCATATGTCAAATTTCCTTCCTTTTTAAGGCTGAATAATATTTCATTATAGGTATATACCACATTTCGCTTATGCATTCATCAGTCGATGGGTACTTGGGGTGCTGCTGTGAATAATGCTACTATGAACATGGGTGTACAAATATCTTTTTGAGACCCTGTTTTCAATTCTTTTGGACATAAATCCCAAAATGGAATTGCTGGATCATATGGAAAGTCCATTTTTAAGTTTTTCAGGAATCTCCATACTGTTTTCCACAGAGATTGTAACATATTAACATCCTCACCAAAAGTGCACAGGGTTCCAATTTCTCCACATCCTCGCCAACACTTGTTATTTTTTATTTTATTTTTTTAAATAAAACCATCCTAATGTGTGTGAGTATCTCACTGTAGTTTTGACTTGCATTTCCCTAATGATTAGTGATGTTGGGCATCTTTTCATGTGCTTATTGGCTATTTGTATATCTTCTTTGAAGAAATGTTTTTTCAAGTCCCTTGCCCATCTTTGGCTTTTTTTTTTTAATCCGGGCTGCGCCGGCATGCAAGATTCTAATTCCCCGACCAGGGATCGGACCCACACCCCCTGCAGTGGAAGCCAGCGCAGAGCCTTAGCCACCAGGGACCACCAGGGAAGTCCCCCATTTTCGATTTTTTTTTTTTATTGTTGAGTTATAGTAGTTCTCTATATATTCTGGATTTTAATCCCTTATCAGATACATGATTTGCAAATATTTTCTCCTATTCACCTCAGCAGTCTACTGTCTTGTAAACTCATTTTCCATGTCTTAATCCAAAGACTCCACAATTTTTTAAATTTCCAAGCATAAAAACCAATTTCTAAAATTTCCTTGTTATTGAAATAACCTGTGATATCAAGAGTATGCTTTTGCCTCGTATTGAGTGCTACCTTCCTCTCTTTTAGTGGCTGCAATGTGTTACTCTGATTCCATCCCTGGGTACTTCGTATAAACCAGTAGCTGATTCCACAGCTTGACAAAAGTAGGGTTTGATTTTTCAGCAAGAATACTTTATGGTAGAGGTGTGACCTTCCATCAGGAAATATATGTCTGGTAGTCTCTTTTTTTTTTTTTTTCTGTTAGGATTAATCTGTATGTTCAGGTGTTGTCAGCCTGATCTAGTCATTATAAAGTTCTGCATTAGCAATCCATCAAATGGTTTTAGCAACCACTGAAAATTCTTTCATTAGGGGGGCTGCAAAATGGTGATATTATAATTCTATCGGCCTTTCTTAATGTAGTAGCTGAAATATTTCTGTTAAAGAAAATCTTGCCCTTAGCAGCTATTTGGTTATCCCTATACAGTTTGTACAGGAAAGCCAGAATTAATGCTTGAATCTTTCCTTTACCAATTTTTGAAATAATGAATTGACTCCCTAATAACCTCCAAAAATAAACAATGACTTTTTAAAGGTAACATCTGAATTCATTAATTTTAAACATACTTGATATGTTTCAATCCACCACAGTTACTACTACTTTTTTTTTTTTTAATGCTATTCTTGTCTGCTTACATTCTTTTTACTTATGTATGTATGTATGTATGTATGTATGGCTTTGTTGGGTCCTCGTTTCTGTGCGAGGGCTTTCTCTAGTTGTGGCAAGCGGGGGCCACTCTTCATCGCGGTGCGCAGGCCTCTCACCATCGCGGCCTCTCGCTGCCGAGCACAGGCTCCAGACGCGCAGGCTCAGCAATTGGGGCTCACGGGCCGAGTTGCTCCGCGGCATGTGGGATCCTCCCAGACCAGGGCTCGAACCCGCATCCCCTGCATTGGCAGGCAGACTCTCAACCACTGTGCCACCAGGGAAGCCCCCCACAGTTACTACTTCTTGATGCTCAAATTATCCCATCTTTAGCCAGTGCAAATCTCTTCAGGTTGATTCCTAAGTCCTTTTGACACAACCCAAGTAGTTTCTGAGAGCTTCCTTCTATGAATAGGCATCCCAGGTTCATCACGCACACTTTCTACCAAAGACCTGAAACAGCCATTCTTCAAAGAGCTCTAGTTGCTTTCAGTGGGAATATCTAGGTTATTTCTAATAGAAATTTCTTGACATTTCTATATTTCAGGTATATGAACGTGCCTCTTCTATGTTTAAGTGCTGGTGTACTATTTTTAGATATTTTAGTGGTGACTAGAGGTGGGTTTAGGAGGAGTCAGATGCCTATATCCAGACTGCTATCTGAATCAGTTTGGATTAGGTTCTGCTGCTAGTAACAGACACCAGAAACAAACCCTTATATGTTCCACCCATTGATATTTTTCACTTATGCAAAAGAAACCCAGAATTAGGCAGTCTAGAGCTAATATACAGCTACATGGTCAAGGACCTAGGCACTTTCTATCTTTCTACATCACACTATGGCCCAAGAAAGTTACTGAAGCTTCAGCCGTCATGTCTGTGTTGTAGTCCAGAAAGAAGAGGAAGGACAGAAGGGCAAACGAGCACATCTCTCAGTAGAATGTCTTATCCAGATCCACTGTAGTAGGTACTCCATAAATATTAAATTGGAATGTGCGTTAGTCACGCGGGAGGTCTGTATCTAGTCACAGTGTTTATAGCCATGTACATTTTCAAACTAACCTAGTCTTCCCATAGTCCAGAGTTTGTGCTGAAAATCATTACCAGCACTCCATGAGTAGGTCAACTCTGCTATCTTCATCTATCTCAAACCTTCAGGAGACATATTTAGGTTAGCAACAAGAAGTCACATTTGAGTGATAAAGGAAGTTATTCTTTTTTTGAGGGTGTAGGGGAAAGATTACAGGGAAAGGAAATATTTAGAGTGTCTTACCATCTGCCAGGTGCTATACATACTTTCAGTTACTGAAATCAAACCCTAAGAAGGAGCTCTTCTTATCACTACCATACAGTTGAGGAAACAGTGCCGAAGAAAATTTAACTCTGCTGAAGAAAAATTGTTAGCAACCACATAATGGGATGTAAACCTAGATTTATCTGGCTTCCAAGTGTAGGTTCTTTATATCAGACCACAACAGCATATTATCTGGCTCCAAATCACTATTTATTTTCTCACCAACTAGATAAGAGCAGAATGAGTTGCCCTTGGTTTGTGCAGACATTTTAAACTACTAGCATTATGCAGCAGCTTCTGAAACTAAAATTTGTTTCTGAAAAGAGCTCCCAAATGTATTCAGCTTAATTCTCTCTAGCACTGAAAGCAATAATATAAAGAACTAGGATAGGAATGTTTTTTAAAGAGCAGAGAGCAGCTTTGTATCCAGAAAAGCTGAACAGCTACAGCGTAGCTAAAATGTTCTTTCAAGTATTATACAGTACTTAACTAAAAAAGCTCTCTGCTTCTTCTAAGCAAGTGTCAAACTAAGCATATGCTATGTAAATATATCAGTTCAGAAAGGAATCCCAGGCTTCTTCAGCTGTGTAAGATTTCTCCCCTCATTAAGACAGCCAAGAGAAAGAAAACCTAATGATGTGTTTACTCTTCATGGCTCATGCATAGGAGGACTTTACAGCACAAATTGGTGGAACTATCCTAAGAGGTTCTACAGAATAGCTGCTGATAATAAGTTTTTATCAAGATTGGTGCAATCCTGCAAAACAGGAATGACAGAAGGGGAAAGGTTCATCAAGTTGCTTGCTTACAGTAATTTTAAACAATCATAGGGCATAAAGATAAGAGCCTTGGCCATGCAGAAGAAGCTGTATGTGGAAGAAATCAGTGCCCAAGCTGATTTTCAAATATGAGTAATTACTGGGCTGACGGTTGACACAGAAGTAGTAGAATGCAGTTTTGAGCTACTGCACAAAGCAATGCAGAAAGCATCACATTGGAAAAAATGATTGGAGAACGTGCTAATCGGAATCATGTGAGAACAATCTGTCAGGTTGTTAGACTATATGGTGAAATTCTATTTGCTAGTCAACTTAATGTTTTTCTAACGTTTATGATAAAAAGAAAAATCTAATATACCAGCCCGCTGACATTGTATAATCTTTTGCAATTAAAAGAAAAAACATGGTAAGGTTAGCTCCCACGTTTTAAATTCTCGTAATAAATAACAGAATAGCTGGGCAGGAGACAAGGAAAGGGGGACCTTTATAAAAAGGCAAGGAGAACATACAAACTACTATATATAAAATAAATAAACAACAAAGTCCTTCTGTACAGCACAGGGAAATATATTCAATATCCTGTAATAAACCATAATGGAAAAGAATCTATACATATGTATAAGTGAATCACCTTGCTGTACACCAGAAACACAACACTGTAAATCAACTATACTTCAATTTAAAAGGGGGGGGGGGCACGGAAAGCAAGAGACTAGCAGTTTTGAGTCTTATTAATATAATCACATTTGATTCTCATTAACTACAAAGTGAGTATTATCTCCATTTTCCAGAAGGAAACCGTAAGGAGTCAAATGTTGACTCAACCACCATTGCCAGTTGCTTCACTTCTGTGAATCACAGTTTACTCACCAGTAAAATACCACTAGTACTATATACCTCATAGGTACCTCATATGGTGATCTTTAGGACTAAATGAGATAATGTATATACTTAAAAATGTGGAAATGTTAGCCCCATTTTTCTTGCAGAGATGTTACTAATTTGCTCAAAGTCACAAAGTGTTAGAAGTCTAATAAGAGAGAAAACTGGAGATTGAAACCAGATTAAATGACTAGAACCCAATTTTTAAACTCTTAGTCCAGTGTTTGCCATTACACTAATTTTCACTGTACTCCACTTTGTATTATTTATCTTTCTACTACTACAGCATGCTAAATTAAACAACAAAAAAAGTATGTCCCAAATGTCACATACTACCCTCCAAATTTTCATTGAAAATAGTCAACAAGTTTCTTCATTCCTAATTTCTAATAGAGGGCTCATATTTTAGATTATTTAAGACTAAGGAATCCATGAACTAGTCACTCAACAGAATGCCATGTCCTCAAGATAATGCCATATTAACCCAGATATTCTAAAACTAAACAGGTTATAAACATGAATGTATAGCAGTTTATTCACAATAATCCCAAACTGGAAACAAACCAAACGTTCATCAACTGATGACTGGGCAAATAAACTGTGGTCCATCTATACAATGGAATACAACTCGGCAATAAACTGAAACCTGATATCGGCAGCAACACGGATGAACCTTAAAAGCATTTGCTAAGAGTAAGAAGCCAGACACAAAAGGTTACTTAATATGATTCAATTTATATGACATTCTGGAAAAAAAAGTTATAGGGATAAAAGATCAGTAGTGGCAGAAAGGGAATGACTATAAAGGGGCATGAGGGACTTTCGGGGGTAATGGAAATGTTTAAATTCCATTTTGATTTTGATTGCTATATATATATACATGAGTATATACATCTGTCAACTCATCTAACTGTACACTTTAAAAGCGGTGCATTTTAGGGACTTCCCTGGTGGTCCAGTGGGTAAGACTCTGCGCTCCCAATGCAGGGAGCCCAGGTTCGACCCCTGGTCTGGGAAGATCCCACATGCCGCGGAGCAGCTAGGCCCGTGAGCCACAATTACTGAGCCTGCGCGTCTGGAGCCTGTGCTCCTCAACAAGAGAGGCCGCGATAGTGAGAGGCCCGCGCACCGCGATGAAGAGTGGCCCCCGCTTGCCGCAACTGGAGAAAGCCCTCGCACAGAAACTAAGACCCAACACAGCCATAAATAAATAAATAAAAATTAAAAAAAAAAAAAGGGGTGCATTTTAGGGACTTCCCTGGTGGTCCAGTGGGTAAGACTCTGCGCTCCCAATGCAGGGGGCCCGGGTTTGACCCCTGGTCAGGGAAAGAGATCCCACATGCATGCTGCAACTAAGAGTCCACACACCGCATGCTGCAACTAAGAAGCATGTGGAGCAGCCACAGATAGATAGATAAATAAATAGATAAATAAATAAATAAATAAATAAATAAATATTTTAAAGGGGTGCATTTTATTGTATGTAAATTATACCTCAAAAAATCTGACTTTTAAAACAACTTGTAAAATTAGTCAAGAATAAATGCATTGCCATTGGTCTTTTGAGCAATAAATGTTATGAAAATATAGAAGAAACTAATAAAATAGGTCAAATAAGCAAAAAGAGATAGTATATTTTGGAAAAATTCTGAAATTTTGAGCCTGATAGGCCTAAATTTGAATACTGGTAAGCTAGACAATGCTGGACTAGTTAGGTAAGCTTTCCAAATCTCAATTTTCTCATCTGTAAAGCTGAGATAATACCTTCTACTTCATAAAGTAGTTGTAAGATTAATTGAACAATTTGGTTCCTACCACATAGTAGGCAAACAAAGGAAAATGTCTATGGATGAAGTGGTATTTCTCTTTTTAAGTCAATAAAGAGTAATCTTCATCTATCTGTATCAGTCCATTTAATCAACACATATTTGTTAAATATCTATTATATGGTATATTAACATTTTCTCAAATAAGCAATCTCAAAAAAAGAGAAGTACATGTGTCCCCTGAAAAGAACAACTTTCTCTAAGCTTCTGTAATTTTTATCATCTCAGAAAAGTTGATAAGAACAGCAATCAAGAAACAGTACAGGGCTACCCTGTTGGCGCAGTGGCTGTGAATCCGCCTGCCAATGCAGGGGACATGGGTTCGAGCCCTGGTCCGGGAAGATCCCACATGCTGCAGAGCAACTAAGCCCGTGCGCCACAACTACTGAGCCTGCGCTCTAGAGCCCGCGAGCCACAACTACTGAAGCCCACGTACCACAACTACTGAAGCCCACGCGCCTAGAGCCCGTGCTCTGCAACTAGAGAAGCCACCGCAACGAGAAACCCACGCACTGCAACGAGGAGTGTCCCCTGTTCTCCAAAACTGGAGAAGGCCCACGCGCGCAGCAACGAAGACCCAGTGCAGCTATAAATGAAAGAATGAATGAATGAATGAAACAATACAATCTGCCTTTCCACAGAATGATATATTGGTAAGGAACATAAATTTTATCAGCAATAAATGTGAATTAAATAAGATTTAAGCTAAGATTTCCCAGATATACAATTTTCTAAGCAAATAGGAAGGTTACCAAATTAAATTAACTTCAGCACCGTAGGAACTTTCATTTAACTCGTACTTAAGACCCTTCTGCATGCTAAGCAAGGGGTATAGATACATTGTGGGTTTTAAAATTTGAGATGAATGTGAATTACACAGAAATTCCACTTACCTAAATAAATAAGGTGACTGAAGTAGAAATAAAATGTATAGAAAATAGAATTTTTTAATGTGTAGAAATACATTTCTATACATTTACTAAGGGTTGAAACTAAGTTTTCAGTGACATTTAAATAAACAGTCTCAGATCTTGGCACTAGAATTATTTACAAAGGTGAAACTTGAATTGTAAATATTTGGCAAAGATAAAATTGTATCTTCTGTTTTTCTTCCCAAATCAAAATCTTTTCCTCCACATATGTAGGTGTATATCATGTATACTTCATATATATATACATACATTGTTCCTGCAACAAGCCCCATCATATAGCCCATACACTGCTTCATATTTTTAAAAAATTGCTCCTTTAAAACAGAATTTAAAGTATTATCCCACATCTCATTAGCTTTAGGTTTCAAAATGTGGCAAGTATTGATTAAGGAATAAGAAATTAAGATGACACACAAATCTTCCCGTCTCTATAAAGTCGAAAACAAAGCAGCTATGGCCTCCAAACAATCCAATAGGAATCTGGGTTATAAATCGAGCTTCTCTGTGACGCACATTTATAATAAGGATAGAGAGCATTCTTTTTTGTTAGTGCTAAAACTCCATCTCTAGGAAGCAGAGTGAATTTAAAAAGAAGCTTAACATTATACACTAAATTTGAAGACATGGCACCAATGTTTTCTACCTCTTTACTATCGCCTGGAGAAAGGAAGGGGAAGGGTGTTCAAGCAAGTTATTGATGTCTATTTCTTGACTGAAAACTAAATTCTTCTAGCAGTTTCTTGGTGTAAATTTACAGTCTGAATGCAAAAATCAAACAAAGGGACTCTGTTTATAAACTAAAAACAAACATAAAGTCTGTGAAACTTTTATTTCTCATTCTCCACTTTAGTCATAAGAAGTAACTACAGAGGTCATAGGAATTTGGTGGTTTCAAGATTTTTGGGGGTCATATGGAATCTTTTACACGTTTTTCATATATTTTAGAAACTAAAACTCTTGGAGGTTATAGAGTACCCTAAAGTTAAATATGCCCAACTTGAACATAGGGAACTCCTTTTCTATAAGGAACCCCTTAAGGTGACTCATCAAATTCTAAGCCAGTATAACTTCCTTCAGCCTTTCCAGGAAAATGAGAAATTACCCTAAAATACCTAAATATGGATATTCTACAATATTTAATAATGCCAAATAAATTATTTCTTTACATTATTAAGAAATTATTACTCATTTGTATATTCTCTGCCTCATTCCTTACTGTCTGCTCTGCCTCCCCAAATAGTACATCCTCTACTCAAACAGAAACACTAACAATTAGTCTATGATTTTAGACTAACCTAAAGCTTTTAACTCTCTCGGGATGAATTTTATATGCCCTCGCTGTTGCATTTATATCAGAAAATAAACTCCTTAAGGAGAGAAACCATGTGTAAATGGATTTTTTTCCCCCTCCTGAAGTACCTAGGACAATACTGGGTTTTTGTTTTTTGGTTTTTTTCTTTCCATATAATGGTCTAATTATTCTTGGAATACATTTGAATACATTTCTATGGATATAATTCCCACCCCAAATTCTACTTTGCTAGCCTAAACATGGAGTTATTTTTTCCCTGTAAGGAGAAGTAGCTAGTTTGGGAAGTGCAAAGGATCCCAAGCTCTGCAACAATTAAAAACATTTAGAGAGCAATGCTTCAATTTTTTTTTGTTAAGTATTTGAAATCTTTAAGACAAATGGCAGAATAAGATACAAGTACAGCAATTTCTATTTTCACTACAAATAAACCTAGGAGGAAGGAAGGAAAATGGGCACATGAGTGTACACATATACACACACACACAAAGAGGATTTATGTAGTTACACAAATCCCATTGTACCAAGTGACAAATCAAGATCTGTTTTCCTGGAAAAACATTTTGTAATATAACATAATATTATGTATTTCATTTAAGGTGCTGTTACCTAGAAGTATCACTGATTATTTAGAATATAATATTACAGCTGGATCAGTCCAGAGCTGCTAATGACTATATTCAACCATATTCTACCAGACTGAAACTAGTGTCTTGACCCATCAACATACTAGCTACATACAGGAAGTTGTCCTCTAGCTTAAATAATTAGAAATACGTTATTTTCCTGCAAATAAAAGGAAACTATGATCATTCAGACAATATTCTGTTTTACTCCATCCAAAGGTGTATATGAAAAAATGAAACACATATATATCCTAAATGGGAAAAGCTCATAAGCATATATAAAGATATATATCATAAATGGGTGTTGAATTTTGTCAAATGCTTTTTCTGCATCTACTGAGATGATATGATTTTTGTCCTCTACTTTGTTAGTGTGTCATTTAGGCCAGTGTTTCCTTATTGACGTTCTGTCTGGATGAGCTATCTACTGATGTAAGTGGGGTGTTATAGTCCCCTACTACTGCCTTACTGTCAATTTCTCCCTTTTGGTTTGTTAATAATTGCTTTATATATTTTGGTGCTCCTATGTTTGGTGTCTTCTTTATGGATTGTTCCCTTTATCATTATATTATGCCCATCTTTGCCTCCTGTTACCTTTTATGGCTTGAAGTCTTTGGTGTCTGATATGAGTATGGCTACATTCACTTTCTTTTGCCTGCCATTTACTTACAGTATCACCTTCCATCCCTTCACTTTGAACCTGTGTTTGTATTTAGAACTGAGATGAGTCTCCTGGAGGCAGCATCCAGTTGGACCTTGTTTTTGAATCCATTCAGCCAGTCTAGGTCTTTTGATTGGAGCATTTAGTTCATTTACATTTAAAGTAATTACTGATAGATATATATGTACTTATTGCCATTTTGTAAATTGTTTTGGGGTTGTTTCTGTAGTTCTTTTTGTTCTTTTCTTCTTCTTTTGTTCTCTTCCCTTGTTATTTGATGACTCTCTTTAGTATTATATTTGGATTCTTTTCTATTTTTTTTTTTTTGTGTGTGTGTATCTATCACAGATTTTTGGTGTTTGGTTACCATGAGGTTTATATATAGCTATCTATGTGATTATTTTAGTTGCTAATCTCTTAAATTCAAAGGTATTTAGACAACTCTGCATTTTTACTCCCCTCCCTGCCCAATTATTATTTTTGACATATTTTACATCTCTTTGTTTTGTGTATCCTTAACTACTTATTGCAGATATACATTTACTACTTCTGTCTTTTAACCTTCCTACTAGCTTTGTATGTGGTTGATTTACTATCTTCACCATGTATTTGCTTTTACTGATGAGCTTTTACCTTTCAACTTTCTAGTTGTGGCCTTTTCTTTTTTGCTTAGAGAAGCCCCTTTAACATTTCTTGTAAAGTTGGTTTGGTGGTGCTGAACTCTTTTAGCTTTTGCTTTGTCTGTAAAATTTCTGATCTCTCCATTAAATCTGAATGAAAGCCTTCTTGGGTAGAGTATTCTTGGCTGTAGGATTTCCCCTTTCATCACTTTAAATATATTGTGCCACTCCTTCTGGTCTGTAGAGTTTCTGCTGAAAAGTCAGCTGATAGCCTTATAGGAGTTCCCTTGTACAAGACTTGCTTTTTCCTTGTTGCTTTTAATATTCTCTCTTTAATTTTTACCATTTAAATTATAATGTGTCTTGGTGTGGTCCTCTTTAGGTTGATCCTGTTTGGATCAACTCTGTGCTTCCTAGGCATGGATGTCTCTTTCCTTTCCCAGGTTAGGGAAGTTTTCAGCTATTATGTCTTTATATTCTCTGTCCCTTTTTCTCTCTCTTCTTGTGGGACCCCTCTAATCCAAATGTTAGTACATTTGATGTTATTTCAGAGGTCTCTTAAACTCTCATTTCTTTTTACTCTTTTTCTGTTCAGCTTCAGTGATTTCCACTACTCCTTCTTCCAGTTTGCTGACCTGTTCCTCTGCATCATTTAATCTACTGTTGATTCCTTCTAATGTACTTTTTATTTCAGTTATTGTGTTCTTCATCCTCCTCTTTATATCTTCTAACTCTTTGTTAAAAACTTCTAACTCCTCACTCTGTTCGTACATTCTTCTCCTGCGTTTATTGGTCATCTTTATGATCACTACCTTGAATTCTTCATTGAGTACACTGCCTATCTCCACTTCACTTAGTTCTTCTGGGGTTTTATCTTGTTCCTTCATCTGGAACATGTTCCTCTGTTGCCTCATTTTGCCTAATTTTCTATTTTTATTTCTATGTATCTGGTAGGTTGGTTATGTTTCCCAATCTTGGAGAAGTGGTCTTTTTAGGAGATGTCCTATGCATCCCAGCAGCATACTCCCCTCTGGTCACCAGGGCTATATGCTCTAGGCGTGCCCCCTATGTGGGCTACGTGGGTCCTTCTGTTGTAATGGGCTGACTACTGTGGGCAGTCTGGTATGCATGGCTGGCCCCTGGTCTGGTTGGCTGCCAGGTCCTGCCTTGAACAGAGGCTGCTGCCTGTTGGTTGGCAGGGCTGGGTCACAAGGAGGCTGTTTTCCAGGGTGCCCGAGGGTCAGTGCTGGCTCACTGGTAGGCAGAGCCAGGTCCCTGGGTGGGTGGTTGCAGATTCCAGGGTGTCTCAAAGCTCATGCTGGCCTGCTGGTGAGTGAGGCTGGATCTTGGGCCGGTTGGTCCAAGGTATCTCAGAGCTGGTGTCTGACTACTGGTAGGCAGGGCTGCGGCCTGGGTGTTCCTGGGCTACTGCCAGCTCGTTGGTGAGTGGAGCAGGGCCCTAGGGTTCCCAACACTGGTGTCAGTTTGCTTGTGGGTGGAGCTGTATCCTTGAGCTGCTGGCTAAGGGGCCCAAGGTGTCCCAAAGCTGGAGTTGACCTGCTGGTGGGCAGGGCTGGGACCTAGGAGGTCTCTCAGAGTTGGTGCCGGCCTCCTGATGTGTTGGCAGGGTTCTGACAAGGCAGACTATAGGGCAGTGGTCCCGGGGCCAGTGTCAGCCTGCTGGTGGGCAGAGCTGGGGTCCAGGAGATCCCAGGGCTGGTGCCTGCCCACCAGTGGGTGAACCTGGGTCTTGGGGATAGTGCCGGCCCACTGGTCAGCAGAGCTGGGTCCTAGGGTCTCTGGCTGCAGGGCCCAGGGGTCCCAAAGCTGGTGCTGGACTGCTGGTGGATGGGGCCAGTTCCTGACATAGCTGGCTATGGGGTCCGGGGTGTCCTGAAGCTTGTGTTGGCCTGCTAGTGAGGGGGGCTGGATTCTGGGGCAGCTGGCTGAGGGGGCCAAAGTATCTCAGAGCTGGTGTTGGCCTACTGGTAGATAGGCTGGGTCCTGCCACAGCAGGCTTCAGTGGTCCTGGGGCTGGTATCTACCCACTGGTGGGCAGGGCCAAGGCCAAGGGGGTTCTGGGGCTATGCCTGCCCACTGGTGGGCAGAGCTGGGTCCTGGGGTCTCTGGCTGCAGGGCTTTGGGGGTCCTGGGTCTACTGCCTGTGCACTGGTCTGTGGGGCCAGGTCCTGGGCCCTCTGGTGTACAGGGCCATGTCAGGGGCAGCTCTGGGCTCAGGGGATCTTAAGGCAGCCTGCCTGCTGGTGGGCGTGGCTGTGCTCAGCTAGTTGCTTGGCTTGAGGTGTCCCAGTACTGGTACCTACAGGCTGGTGAGCAGGGATGGAGCTAGGTCTTGAGTCTAATAAGTTAGAGAGAGGATTACAAAATGGTGCTCATTAGCACCAGTGTCCCTGTAGTGGAACAAGCTTCCAAAAATGGCAGCCACCAGTGTCTATGTCCTTAGGATGAGCTCCAGCTGCCTCCTGCCTCTGTGGGAAACTCTCCAAGATCAGCACGTGGGTCTGACCCCGGCTCCTTTAAAATTACTTCTGCCTTGGGTCCCGGAGTGTGTGAGATTTTTGTGTACACTCTTTAAGAGTGGAGTCCCGGGCTTCCCTGGTGGCGCAGTGGTTGAGAATCTGCCTGCCAATGCAGGGGACACGAGTTCGAGCCCTGGTCTGGGAAGATCCCACATGCCGCGGAGCAACTAGGCCCGTGAGCCACAATTACTGAGCCTGCGCGTCTGGAGCCTGTGCTCCGCAACAAGAGAGGCCACGATAGTGAGGCCCACGCACCGCGATGAAGAGTGGCCCCCGCTCGCCGCAACTAGAGAAAGCCCTCGCACAGAAACGAAGACCCAACACAGCCAAAAATAAATAAATAAATAAATAAATGAATAAAAAGAGAAAAAAATTTATTAAATGAGGGGAAAGAGGCTTTTATATCCACCTACATGTTTACTCTTTATAGTGCTCATTTCTTTTCATAGATGTAAATTTCCATTTGATATCATTTTCTTTCTTCCTGAAGAACTACTTTTAACATTTCTTACAGTGCAGGTGTGTTGGTGACAAATTCTCTAAGCTTTGTTTATCCCCAAAAGTCTTTATTTTGCCTTCATTTTGGGAAAATCTTTTTTGTCAGGTACAGAGTTCTAAGTTGAGTGGGGTTTTTTGTTTGTTTTTAAAATTTTTATTTCCAGCACGTTAAGGATGCCACTTCTGGCATGTTTCGTTTCTGACGAGAAGCCTGCAGTAATTTTTATATATTTGCTTGTCTGTTATTTAAGGTGATTCCCCACCCCCCACCCCCAGCTGTTTTTAAGGATTTTTTCAAGATTTTTGTTATTAGTTTCAACAATTTTTGTGCCTGGTTCTTCTGCTTAGAGATTTGTGAACTTCTACAATCTTTGGGTTTATAGTTTTCAACAAACTTGGTAAATATTTGCCCATTACTTCTTGAAATAGTCTTTCTGTCTCCCTATCTCCTTCTGAAACTTGTTACACTTACGTTAAACTGCTTGATATTGTCCCATAGCTCATTGGTACTGTCAGTTTTCTTCTTTTTTTTTTCCCCCAAGTATTTTTTTCTCTTGGTGTTTCATTTTAGATAATTGCTATTGCTATGTCTTTGGGTTTTAACTAATCTTGTTCTCCTGCAATCTGCTGTATTTTTCATTTCAGATATTGTATTTTTCATCTCTAGAAGTTCTATTTGGGTTTCTCTTTTTAAAAATAACTTCCATGTCTCTTCTTGGCATGTTCATGTTTCCCTCTACCTTCCTGAACATATGGAGTATACTTACAATTGCTGCTTTAATATCCTTGCCTGCTAATTCAATCATATGTGTCATTTCTTTCTCTCTTCTTATTGGTTGATTTTGTCCCAGTTATGGGTCATACTTTCCTGCTTCTTTGCATGTCTGGTAAATTTTTTAGGATAAAGACATTATTTTGTATTGTTGGGTATTGGATATTTTTTTCAGACTTGTTATGGATATATTTATCTTTTGTGCTTCACTATATGGATATGTAGCATATTTTTAAAAAGCAGAAAACAGTATTTATAGCAAAAATGAATAAACAAATGAATCTGTGCAATTTATTTAATTATTTATTTACCCTCAACAAATTTTTAAGTGTACAGCACTGTTAACTACAAGCTCAATGTTTTACAGGTGATCTCTAGAACTTTTTCATCTTTCATAACTGAAATTTATACTCATTGAACAGCAACTCCCCATTTCTTCTTCCCTCCTGCCCCTGGCAACCACTATTCTACTTTCTGCTTCTATGAGTTTGACTATTTTAGATACCTCACACAAGTGGAATCATGCAGTATTTGTCCTTCTGTGACTGGCTTATTTCACTTAGCATAACGTCCTCAAGGTTCTCCCATGTTGTTGCATGACAGAATTCCTTCTTTTTTGAGGCTAAGTAATATCCCACTGTACGTATACAACACCATTTTCTTTATTCATTCATCTACTGATGAACATTTGGGTTGCTTCCACCTCTTGGCTATTGAATAATGCTTCAATTAACATAGAAGTGTAAACATCTCTTCAAGATCCTGATTTCAATGATTTTGGATAAATACCCAGAAATGGGATTGCATTACATGGTATGGATTTTTTTGCATTCTTCTAAGTGTTTTTGAGCTTTGTCCTGTGTGTAGTTAAGTTACTTGGATATGGTTTGATCATTTCAAGGCTTACTTTTAAACTTTGTTAGGTAGGGCCAGAGTAGCTTCTAGTCTAGGGCAATACCCTTACAACTTTACCCAATGCCTGTCTATTAGGAGGTCTTTCCACTCTGGCTGGTAGGGCCACCTTACTCTCTGTAATCTCTGAGGATTCTTCTTCCTACTCTTTCCAGTGGTTCTTTTCCTGGTGTTTCGTAGTTATTTCACATGTATGCACAGATTGATATTTAGCCAAAGACTTGAAGGGGCCCTCTATAGGTCTCTGGAACTCTACATTTCTGCAGGCCTCTCCTTTAACTTTCTTGCCACATAGCTGAACCCCAAACTCAATCCTATGAGACTCCTGGGCTGTTAAGGTTCCCTCTCTCTGCACTGTGGCTTGGAAACACTGTAGGATCACCTCATTTCTCTTCTCTCAGAGATCATTATCCTGGATTGACTTTTACCTAATATCTGAAAAACAACAACTAGGAAAGGAGAAGTAAAATTGAGAAGTCAGTTCTTACCACTAATAAGTTTCATTGAATTATTATGCCATTGTTTTGCTGCAACTTAAAAAGCTTCACTTCATTTGTAGCTGACTTCACAGGGGCAAGTGTTAATTACTCAACTACCTCATAAAATATAGTTCTTCTAAAGAGTACATTTAACTCAAGCATGACTGAAAAGGATAATCTTCCATGGAAATGTAAATTTTTCTTTGTCTCTTCTTGTGCTATAAACAACATGAAAACTTTGGCCATCACTCCAAATATACTTTTAATTTTTTAAATATTAAACTTTTAAAATAAGCTTTTAATCACAATGTAATACATACAATGTAATACACATTGATTAATTTTCATAAAGTGAATGCACCCATGTAACCATATCCAGATCAAAAAATATACTATAAGAACACAAGGTTGGTTTAATACTCGGAATTCAAATTAACAGAAAAAAGAGAGAAAAACCATATCATCTCAATAGATTTTATCAAATAGAAGCATTTAATAAGATTTATCCAGTGATGAATTTATTAAATGTTTATAGCAAACTATCAGTAGAACAGAACTTCCTTAACCAGCTACAGAGATTGCCTCGTGTTACTCCCCTGTCAAAACCCTTCTTCCTAAAGTAACAACTCTCCTGTCTTCTAACACAATAAATCATTTTTTCCTGTTTTTAAACTTTATATAACTGGAATGATATAAAATGTATACTCTTGTGACTGGGTTTTTCCACGGATCATTATGTCCCTGAGATTCATCCACATAGTTGTGTACTGCAATACTTCATTTCTTCTCACTGTTGTATAGTATTCCATTGTACAAATGTACCACTATTTAGTTATCCAGTTTGTTGTTGTTGAACACCTAGACTATTTCCAGTTTTTGGCTACGTGACTACTGTTCCATGAACACCCTTATACGTGTGTTTTAGTGAACATATATTAGCATTTCTACTGGGTATACACCTACGAGTGAAATTGTAAGGTCATGTGGTTTTGAGTATGAGTAAGTTAAGCTTTAGTAAAAAAACAATTTTTAAAGGTATTAACCAGAGTGGTTAAAGCAATTTATATTCCCACCAATTCTGGAAAATGTGTTGCAGATGCAACATAATCTCACCAACATTTGGTATCGTCAGTCTTTTAATCAGGTATATGTAATGCAAACTGCAAATACCCTTTCCCACTCTGTGGCTTGCCTTTTCATTCTTAATGGCATCTTTTAATGAACAGACTTTCTTAATTTTAATGCAGTTCAATGTATCATTTTTTCCTTTTATTGTTAACACTATATGTATTCAGTTTAAGATTCTTTGCCTACTTCAGGGTCACAAAGATAAGGTTTTCTTCCAGAAGCTTTATTGTTTTACTTTGCATATCTATAATTTATCTTTTGATTCTTTATATGATTTGAGGTCAAGATTCATCTTTTTTTCCCCCACATGGGTATCTAATTGACCTAGTACAATTTATGGAAAAGAATGTCCCTTTCTCTCTGCACTGCAATGTTATCTTTGATATAAATCAAGTCACTATATATCTGTGCATCCGTTGGCTCCATTTTGTTTCATTGGCTTATTTGTCTTTTCTCGTGCCAGAACCATGCTGTCTTTACTATTGTAGCTTTATAAAAGGTCTTGATATCCTGTAGTAAAAATCCTCCAGTTTTGTTATTCTTCAAGACTATCTTGGCTATTCTTGGCCCTTTGCATTTTTATAATTTAAGAATCAGCCTGTCAATTTCAAAACCTAACAAACAAATCTTCAGGGATTTTGCCTGAGACTACACTGAATCTATGTGAGGAGAACTGAAATCACACAACACTAACTCTTTCAATCCATGAACTGATATCTTCTTCTATTTTTTTGTCTTAATTTTTCCTAATAATGTCTTAAATTTTTCAGTATAGAGGTCTTTTGTTCGATTAATTTTGTGTATTTGATGTTTTTGTATACTAATATGGTATTATTTAAAAGTTTTTACTTTTTGTTTATTGTTAGTATACAGGCCTAAAATTAATTTTGTATACCAATCATGTATCTGGCAACCTTGAAATATTAAAATTCACTTTTTAATTCTATCAGTTTGTAGATTCTTTCGAATTTTCTTTGTAACAATCATGTCATCTGTAAATAATTGCAGTTTTATTTCTCTCTTTCTAATCATTATGCTTCCTCCCTTACTGTACTGCCTAGGTCAGCACTATCCAATAGAACTTTCTGTGATAACGGAAGTGTTCTATATTTGTGGTATATAGTAGCCACTAGTCACATGTGCCTACTGAGAACCTGACAGGTGGCCAGTGTGACTGATGATCTATAATTTTAACTAATTAAAATTTAAATTGCCAAATATGGTACTGGATAGCCCAGGTCTAGGATCTCCAATATAATGGTGATACACGTGGTTACGGCAGGGATCTTTGTTTTATTCCTGATTGCGATATAAATGCCTTAAACGTTTTGCCACTATATGTGATACTTGCTGGAGGTTTGCAGGGGAGGCGAATAAAACATCCTATCAGATTAAGGAAGGAGTAGTTTGCTATAAGCATTTAAAAAAATCATAAGTGGGTAAATTTTATCAAATACTATTTGACAAAACCAATTGAGATGATGTAATTCTCTCTCTCTTTTTCTATTAATTTAGTCAGTTACATTCACTGAGTTCTGAATGTTATAACAAACTTACGCTCCTATAGTAAATTCAACTTGGTCATGACATCTATTTCTTTATCTATCTATCTAGATTTGATTTGCTAATATTTTTAGAATTTGTTCACCCATGTTCCCAAGAGAAGTGGACTTGAAATTTTCCTTTCTTATGATGTCTTTATCAGGTGTTGATATTAAGGTTATGTAAGCCTCAAAATGGGTTGGGAAATATTTTCTTCTTATTCTCTGGGTTTTAGTAATATTGATGTTATTTTTTTCTGAAAATTTCTTGGAAAAATGTATTTGTGAAGCCACCTGGACCTAAAAATTTCTTTGTGGGAAAGTTCCAAATTACAGACTCAATTTCACTAATAAATATGGAACTATTCAAATTTTTAATTTTCTGTAAAGTTTTAGCAAACTGTTAATTTGCCCATTTCATCTAAATTTGTCCATTTCATCTAAATTTTGTCCATTTCTAGGAATTTGTCCATTTCATCTAAATTTTCACATCTTCTAGCATAAAGTTACTTTTTAAATTCTCTTATTATCTTTTTTAATGTCTGTAGGACCTGCTAAGATGTCCCTTTCTCATTCTTGAAATTGGAAATTTATGCCTTTTTCTTTTTTTCTTCATTAGTCCTCCAGAGGGTTATCACTTTTATTAGAAGTGCTGATTTTGTTGATACTCTCTTTTGTACTTTTGTTTTTACTTTATTAATTTTGTCTCTAACTTTTATTTTCTGCCTTCTACATTCTTTGTAGAAGAATGCTTCTTGCAGGGCTTATGTTTGGCCCAAAGCGTTTGCTTAAAAAAGATTACACTGGTTTTTTTTTTTTTACTGTCATGAAAAAATAAGTTGATGACTCCCCTGATCTGATTATCTAAGAGTTCATTCTAGTGAATGTTGTGTTTTCAGAAGCTTCCACTGACATACCTACTCTAGCATCAACTCTACAATGAGCAGTCAATGACTAGTGACTTGGTGTGTTATAGGGCTTCACTAATTCTGTGTTCTCTCTCCAAAGTATCATTTTATATAAATAGGGGTCTCTAATGATTAATTGGATACCCTTAGTATAGAACATATGAATTAGCTTAGTCAGGATATTCAAGGCCTGGGACAGTAACAAATATTCCCTACACTCTTAGTGACTTAGCAAAACAAATTTATTTCTTGCTCACATAGGGTCCAATGACTCAAATTATATTTAAACAATTAGTCACCATTGACTTAAGTAGGCAATAATTGTATACATGTATGTGTATGTATGTATTGATATATATGTATATATATTTATGTATTTATAAAATAAAAATTTTATATATATATATATTTGTCTACTGAAATCTACTCAAGAAAATACTAATTACTTAGCAGGCTTACTCTGGCCATAGACAGAAATCTATATTAAGAGTCCTGATTTACAGATTAGGCATATGCATGAACATGAAGTCCTTATAATGTTTCTATATAGCCATATTTTGATTTTCACTAAGGAGTTGGGATTTATTTTAGTATAAACTTTCCTGCTGGCAATTTAGCTTTACCCTGAAGACCCATTGTTCCTGTGCTGTTTTGCAATAAACACTATGGACAAAAAAGTAAAAATGCTACATTTAAACAGTGACCGATTGACTATATTATTGCCTCAGATTTTCCCAACTTCTGCAACTGTACATTTGTGAGACAGGCAAGGCTTATACAGTCCAGGAGGTTTATGAGATATTTGCAAAAATACTCTATTTGCAATGTCTACCTTAATACAGTACTCATAATTCTATCTAGCATGACACTTCCAACAACAGCAGTGTTTGGAACTTTGCCAAAATCATGTTTATTACTCATGGAATGGTTCTAAAATGTCAATAGTTTGGAACAAAAGACATATCTTTATCCAACTCAACTAACGATAAGCATGTTAGTGCTGGAAAATGCCATGACCACAAGATAGTCTATTACTCTCCCTAATAACGAGGAATTGAAATAGGGTGTGTGTGTGTATGTGTTTGCAGGAGGCTGAAGTTTGATGAATTTAGAGCCTTAAGTTAGACAAAATCTGAAAATTCACATATACAATACTGGGAAGCTGTATAGCATAGTTAAGGATGTAGGCTTTTAACTGTTCTTTCTCAGTTTGAGTCTCGGCTCTATCACTTACTGTGTCTCTAAGAAAGTTATTTAACTTGCTTACATCTCAGTTTCCTCATATACCATATGGATTTAAAGAATAACTACTTCATAGGGTAGGATTAAATGAGTTAATGTATGTAAAGTGTTTCGATCAATGCCAGGCACATACAAAATAATCATACTAAATTTTTAAAAAGTGAGAGAAAGAGTCTTTTAATAATAAAAAACGTAAGTCAAAGTTCAAAATTTAAACATACTTCACAGGAAGCCACACACTTTCAACCTAATGTCTACCCAAGTTTCAAAACCTTCACTACTCCACAAAATAATATTATGCTTTATATATGATGACCTGATCAATAAATATTTATTGAACATTTATTAGGCACTGGGATGTAAAAACAAGAGGCATAACAACTGCCCCTTAAAACCTTATAATCATCATTAACAAACAAATTATTTAGAATATAAGACCATATATAATTAAGTGCTAAACTCTGTGGTAAAGAACATAAATCCTGACTAAGAAGACAGGGAATTCCATGAGAGCTGATGTAGGGATGCCTAGTGTACTGCAGGCATTCCCATAACTCAGGGTTTACTCTGCATTATGCCAAGTCCAAGAGAGAACTAAATAGTCTAACCCTTCCCTACCATCCTGCAAAAAAAGAAGCTTAAAATATATTTGGCTAATGTTGTAGTCTTTTACTTCTAGTGGTAAGAACCATACTTTTTACATATGGTGTACTACTATAGGTATATATAGTACTTTAAGCACCTAACTTCATCAGCATAGTTGTGTTGGGCTGCCCATTCTAAAAACAAAATACGAAATGAAAATCAGTATTTATCAGTTAAGAGCCAGAAAAGAAAAGTAGACCAACTATACCTTTTAAGTTAGGTTTAGTACTGACATAATTTCTGATGTAAGAATCCTAGAGCTGAGAATATATATATTGAAACAATTTTCCATGCAGCTTTATCATACTTGAAACGTTTTCTATATTTATTGAGAATTTTAATATGCCAGAAATAAATACTAAATAACTAGTGACTTGCCTATATATAAATTTACATTAAGTGTACAATAAGACCACTAACATAACAAAAATGTTAAGGAAAACTCTTACAGCAATTCTACATATAGCTGTTAATTCTGACAGCATGACATTACTACAAGGGTAAAATACCATTAAGATAAAGACAGTTTAATCAATGTGCAAATGGAATTTATTGATCTACCATAAAATGAGCTTATTGACAAAATAGTTTAAAGCATTATTTGCAGCTATACAACACTTTGATTGCAAATGTTATACTACGAATCATTTTTCTAAGAGTTTAATTAGACTATTAAAAAGTTACTGCAGGGACTTCCCTGGTGGCGCGGTGGTTAAGAATCCACCTGCCAATGCAGGGGACACGGGTTCGCGCCCTGGTCCAGGAAGATCCCACGTGCTGTGGAGCAACTAAGCCTGCACGCCGCAACTACTGAGCCTGTGCTTTAGAGCCTGCGAGCCACAACTACTTAAGTCCATGTGCCACAACTACTGAAGCCTGCACGCCTAGAGCCCGTGCTCTGCAACAAGAGAGGCCACTGCAATGAGAAGCCCGCACACCGCAACGAAGAGTAGCCCCCACTCACCGCAGCTAGAGAAAGCCCGTGCGCAGCAGCAAAGACCCAACGCAGCCAAAAATAAATACATAAATTAATTAATTAATTAAAAAAAGAAAAAGTTACTGCAAATGCCTTGAATTTTTTTTTAAAAATAAATTAATTTATTTATGTATTTATTTTTGGCTGTGTTGGGTTTTCGTTTCTGTGCACGGGCTTTCTCTAGTTGCGGCGAGCGGGGGCTACTCTTCATCGCGGTGCATGGGCCTCTCACTATCGCGGCCTCTCTTGCTGCGGATCACGGGCTCTAGACGCGCAGGCTCAGTAGTTGTGGCGCACGGGCTTAGTTGCTCTGCGGCATGTGGGATCTTCCCAGACCAGGGCTCGAACCCGTGTCCCCTGCATTGGCAGGAGGATTCTTAACCACTGCGCCACCAGGGAAGCCCAGTCTTGAATTTTTGAGATGAATATTTTTACTGCTAACACCACTGCAGGCATGTGTTGTTTGATTTATAGATGATTTTTATTTTCAAGAAAGCTATTATCATTAATATCATTAGAGAATCCTTCCTGAGACATCAATTGGCGACGCAGTCATATGATTAGCATTAATGAGTATTATGCTGGCGGTTCTTTCATATAACATGTGTAAAATAGGCTTTCCAAAAGTGAAGCCCCTTGAGGTTGAAGAAAACACTATATAAGGTTGAGATAATCTCAGTCTTATCTAATTATTAGTTTCCCTCCCAGAGGCTTAAAAGTTTAGAAAGATTTTCTAATAATTTGCATTACTTTTCTAATCTTAGGAGAAGCAGTATAGTGTAGTGGACAAGCGTGTAGATTTTTAGGCCAGAAAACAAAAGTTCAGATTCTAACTGTGCCACTACTAGCTGTGTACCTTGGATAAATTTTCTCTATTTGTGAAATGTGGACATACCATGTAGGCTAACTGTGAGGATTAAATTAAATAATATGGAAAACAAGTGCCTGACTTGGAGTCAACCAAAGAACAGCTGCTCAGAAGAAGCTAAACTCCATCCTTCCTCAATTTTGCAATTTTGGAATGCTGATTTCAACACTGGAAGGTAAAACTGATATTGTCAACTGACACACAAGCACAACTACTTGTAGTTGCTACTTAATAGTCTCAGACTCTAAAGTATACTCAACTGAAGTCACAAAGTTCACCTTCCTAGCCTTCTAAATATAATAAGGAAGTAGGCTGCCATCAAACCCCCCAAAAAAAAAAAATGTATATATATATATATAAACTCTTCTGGTGTTCTGAGACCAATTCCAGTGTGTGTGTGTGTGTGTGTGTGTGTGTGTGTGTGTGTGTGTGTGTGTGAGAGAGAGAGAGAGAGAGAGAGAGAGAGAGAGAGAGAGGAGGGAGATTCCCCTACATACAACCAAGCAATTCTCAGGACCAGCAGGGCATCCAAGAATTCAACTCAATTCCGACTATCTACCTGGAGACAGAATAAAATTCCACAGGTGGGCTCAGTCCCACAAGATGGCCCTCTACTTCAGAGGCCAATCAAGTCCAGGTTGTTACCTGTACTTCTGACTGACTGGCTATAAATCAGAGGTTCACACAACCCCTTCCTCAGGTTTGATTAATTTGCTAGGATGGCTCACTGAACTCAAAGAAACACTTTACTTACTGGATTGCCAGTTTATTACAAAAGGATATGATGAAGGATACAGATAAACATTCAGATGGAAAGGATGAGTAGCGCAAGGTATGGGGAAAGGGAGTAGAGCTTCCATGCTCTCTCTGAGCTCACCACTCCCTCTAAATCTCCACATGTTCACCAACTTGGAAGCTCTCTGAACTCTCTCCTTTTGGGTTTTTATGGAGGCTTCATTACATAGGCATGCTTGATTAAATCATTGGCCATTGGTGACTGATTCAACCTCCAGCCCCTCTCCCTGGAGGTCAGGGGTGAGACTGAAAGTTCCAACCCTCTAATCACATGGTTGGTTCTACTGGCAACCAGTCTTCATCCTTGGGTGAGAACCAAAAGTCACCTTCCCTGAAGTGTTTTCAGGAACTGAGGACAGGAGACCAAATATTATCCCGCTCTTATTGCTCAGGAAATTCCAAGGGTTTTGGGAGCTGTGAGCCAGGAATTGTGGTGAGAAATTTCCCTACAAATCACAATAGTACTTTTTTCCCCTTTCACAGGGCTAGGAAAACACTGTTTGTCTTATTTGTATCTTATTTACAAAGAGAGCCTTGAAGATACAAGAATATAAGTTATGTACAGTGATCAGAGTAGCCACCATAGAAAGATCTGCACTTTCCAATTTAAAACTTGCAGGTTTAAATTCAAAGACTGTCATCATCATAAGAACAACAACCATCCTGGTTTAGCCACTAGAAATATCAGTGATGTAATCATACTGTCAAATACCATATTTAAAGAGATGTGCTCATTCTAAAGCATACAAGGAAGTCATCCTCTCATTTGTAATAACTTCTAATCCTAACATCATTTTCAGAATCTATGTAAATAAAATACTGCTTGGCTGGCTTTCTCCTACTGGAATATGGGATAACTTACTCAGTTAACTAGAATCTGTATCAAGAGAATCAATCATAATTACCCAAACAATGTGACAGAAATGCTATCCTTTAAGGCATATAGCATTTTCCAAATTTAAGCATATATTTTATGCAATATATTAAGTTCTTAAGAGGAGTTTAAACAGCAAACAGAAAAATCTATTTAAACAATATGGTGTCCCTGCACATATTCTAAAAGATCAAGTATAGGTCTTTACAAAACAGAAAGAGTAAATATAAAACTCAAATAGGGTAAAAATCACTCACTAAAGCTACAAAATCACTCACTCAAGTTTAAAAATTAAAACTTGATATGACTTTATTCCATTCTGATAAAAGCTAAATGTAAGCCAAGAACTCAGTTACTGAATTTCAGGTTTTTCAGCAGTAGTCTTTGAAATGACAGAAAGTAGGTTATGAGTATTCCACACATTTTTATTAATTCAGATCAATGAAGCAATATATTAATATATTTTTAAGCTGTCAGTCAATATAAATGTTTATGTAAAGTGGCCCAAGTTTAAAACATGCATTTTTTTAAAATTAATTTTTATTGGAGTATGGTTGCCTTACAATGTTGTGTTAGCCTCCACTGCTCAACAAAATGAATCAGCCATACACATACGGATATCCCCTCCCTTTTGGACTTCCCTCCCATTTAGGTTACCACAGTGCATTAGGTAGAGGTCCCTGTGCTATACAGTATGTTTCCATCAGTTGTCTACTTTATAAATAGTATCAATAATGTATATGTGTCAATCCCAGTCTCCCAATTCCTCCCACCCCACCTCATTCCCCCTTGGTATCCAAACATTTGTTCTCTATGTCTGTGTCTCTATTTCTGCTTTGCAAATAAGATCATCTGTACCATTTTTCTAGATTCCACATAAATGCGTTATTATACGATATTTGCTTTTCTCTTTCTGACTTATTTCACTCTGTATGACACTCTCTAGGTCCATCCACATCTCTACAAATGACCCAATTTCATTCATTTTTATGGCTGAGTAATATTCCACTGTATACATGTACCACATCTTCTTTATCCATTCCTCTGTTGATGGACATTTAGGTTGCTTCCATGTCCTGGCTATTGTAAATAGTGCTGCTATGAACATTGGGGGTCCATGGTTTTTTTGAATTATGGTTTTCTCTGGGTATATGCCCAGTAGTGGGATTGTTGGGTCATATGGTAGTTCTATTTTTAGTTTTTTGAAGAACCTCCATACTGTTTTCCATAGTGGCTGAATCAATTTACATTCCCATCAACAGTATAGGGTTCCCTTTTCTCCACATCCTCTCCAGCACTTGTTGTTTGTAGATTTTCTGATGATGCCCATTCTAACTGGTGTGAGGTGATACCTCATTGTAGTTTTGATTTGCAATTCTCTAATAATTAGTGATGTTGAGCATATTTTCATGTGTTTGTTGGCCATCTGTATGTCTTCTTTGGAGAAATGTCTACTTAGATCTTCTGCCCATTTTTTGACTGGGTTGTTTGTTTTTCTGATATTAAGCTATACCAGCTGCTTGTATATTTTGGAAATTAATCCTTTGTCAGTTGCTTCGTTTGTAAATATCTTCTCCCATTCTGAGGGGTCTTATTTATGGTTTCCCTTGCTGTGCAAAAGCTTTTAAGTTTAATTAGGTCCCATTTGTTTATTTTTGTTTTTATTTTCATTACCCTAGGAGGTGGGTCAAAAAAGATGTTGCTATGATTTATGTCAAAGAGTGTTCTGTCTATGTTTTCCTCTAAGAGTTTTATAGTGTCTGGCCTTACATTTAGGTCTTTAATACATTTTGAGTTTATTTTTGTGTATGGTGTTAGGGAGTGTTCCAACTTCATTCTTTTACATGTAGCTGTCCAGTTTTCCCAGCACCACTTACTGAAGAGACTGTCTTTTCTCCATTGTATATTTTTGCCTCCTTTGTCATAGATTAGTTGACCATAGGTGCGTGGGTTCATCTCTGGGCTTTCTATCCTGTTCCACTGATCTATATTTCTGTAAAACCTGCATTTCTAATCTCTTTCACCTAACACTAACTGATTAGTTTTGAGAATATACCAAAAGTTTCACATATTGACAGACATTCCAAGAAAATATCAGGTTTGTTTGTTTATTTGATAGTCAAAGGGGAAAAGATCTCACCTAATACTCTAATATTTCTTTTTCTAAAGTGACATTTGTCAATCCAAAGCCAATCATTAGCACTAGCAGAGTTTATTGCACTTTACCTTGCCCTACAAGTCTTTTTAGCCACAGATGTAATCTATGAATGCATTCTTATAAAGTAATCTAGCTTTGGACAACAATGAAATTATCATTCAAGTATTCAGCTACACAAAAACTATACATTCATTCCATTGTAATAAGTACAGAAAACCAAAATTCATATATGGAAGTGTGCATATTATAAAATATAGCCAAATATTCAGAGATGATGGCAACCAGTACAATAAAAAATATATTGGACCAAAAATAAATAAATAAATTTAAAAAAAATATATATTGGAAAAGATACTATCCACCCAGTTGATCATAAAAGGAGAAAATCAAGAGAAATAAGAGAGACCAGCTGCCCATCCACAAACATATGGATGGCATATCAACATCATTAGTCACTGGGGAAATGAAAATCAAAACCACGAGATACCACAACACAATATTAGAACAGACAAAAACAAACTGACAATACCAAAGTGATGACAAAGATGCAGAGTAGAAACTTTCATACACTGGTGGTAGAATGCAAAACTGTACAGCCACTTGGAAAAAAGGTTGGCAAGTGGCTTATAAAGTTAAGTACATATTTAACATAAGGTCCATAAGCCCACTCCTAGATATTTACCCAAGTGAAAAAACAACAATGACAAAAAAAATCAAACACAAAAAAACCTTTATGTAAATGTCTGTAGTACCTTTACTCACAACTGCCCAAAGCTGAAAACAACCAGATGTCCCTCAATAGGTAAATGGATAAACAAATTGTGGTAATATAAAAGAATGCTACTTGGCAATAAAAAGAGAACAAACCAATGATTTATGCAACAGATGGATGAATATTAAATGCATTTTTAAGTGAAAAAAGCCAGTCCTAAGAAGCTACATATTAAGGCTAACTGAAGGCACAGGAAACACATCAGTGGTTGCCAGGGTTTGGGGTAGTAAGAGGAGTTGACTACAAAGGGACTCACAACACAAGGGAATCTGTGAAGTGATGAACTGTTGTTGGTAGATACATGACTCTATGCATTTCTCAAAACCCAGAGAACTGTATAACACAAAGAGTGAATTTTACTGGATATACATTAAAAAAAAAAAAACAAAACAAGGGCGTCAGGGAACCAAAAATGGAATACAAACTGTGACAAATGAATCTAACTGCATTACAAATGAATGACATAGCAGACTGAAGGAGATATGGAAGAAAAGACCTGACTTAACTAACTTTGGAAAAGAGCTAGGTAGTGTGAGAATAAAGATTAAAAGATATGTATAAAAATACTGTATTCTATTTGATAAATTTGTTTCTCACAGGAGTATGGGTTAGCAATTCTGAAACTATTATACTTGTATAGCAAATACATAAATATGTTGTAGATAATAAGAGTCAGGTTTCTCGCTGTGAGGGAAAGAAATTACGAATAAGCAAAAGCAGAATGCTAGAATAGTCCCTACAATGTTAGACTGGAATTGGAGGTATCAATATGAACTAATTTGTTTCATGTATATACAGATAGATAGTATATACAGAAATAAACATAGATGTGTGTATACATGCATACACTTCCTAGCTCTGACCTCTGAAAGGCGTAGAAGTAGTGACCCTTCAGTAGCAATCTAGCGCCCAGATGTTGGTCTCTAAATACTTTTCTCCAATAAGACGGACCTGGGCTCCTTGGAGAAGTGGGTGATTCCAGGCCTGGGTCAGGGAAAACAAGATGAGCCTGGAGTATCTTGTGGAGCCAGAAAGTAAGAAATTGCTTTAAAAAAAAGAGAGAAGACGTGTTGAAAGGACACAGAAGCAAACTTCAAAGGCTCCCAGGGGAACAATTTGAGCAACAAAATAAATAACAACAGTACTGATTCCAATCCAGAGAATGAAATAAAAATCCAAGAGTGTACACTGATATAAATGATTAAATAAATAAATATGAAGGGGGAAAACTCTTTCTTACAGAAGAATTATAATTAATAAATGTAGAAGGAAGGACTGGAATAGAAAATCACCATCAGAACATCAGAGTATTAATTGCTGCAGGCAAGATCCACCAATTAATGCTAAAATTAGTGGCCAAAAATTTAAGGAGAAATAGAATATTCGTGTAACTTCAAAGTATTTTCCCTCAAATTAAGGGAAAAATAATTAAGGGAAAAATAGTAACTTTACAGTGGAGAAATCTGGCAGACACCACCATAATCAAGTGATCATGGTTAATAACATCACCAGTAATGAGCCATATTGACATCATATAACCCCTGATACGATGCACTGAGAAGGACACACATTACCTCTCTGGTATTCTTTCCCAAAAGCTGTAAGTTCAGTCTAACTATGAGAAGACCAAACTGAATGATATTCTACAAAATACCTGACCAACTGTCTTTCCAAAGTGTGAAGGTGATGAAAGGCAAGGAAAGACTGGGGAACTGTCAGAAATTAGAGGAGACGAAGGATAGAAATGTAATGTGGGATCCTAGAAAAGGACGTTAGTAGAAAAAATCAGTGAAATTCTAATTGTCTATAGTTTAGTAGTCAATGCGGATTCTTTCGTTTTGATCATTGTACCAAGGTTATATAAGATGTTAATACTAGGGAAAGCTGAGTGAAGAATATACAAAAACTCTGTGTTATCTTTAGAACTTATCTGTATTATTAAAATTATTCCAAAATAACAAGTTGTTAAAAAAAGGAAGCTTTAGGGCTTCCCTGGTAGCACAGTGGTTGAGAATCTGCCTGCTAATGTAAGGGACACGGGTTCGAGCCCTGGTCTGGGAGGATCCCACATGCCGCGGAGCAACTAGGCCCGTGAGCCACAACTGCTGAGCCTGCGC
Source organism: Eschrichtius robustus (assembly GCF_028021215.1). Taxonomy (NCBI): domain Eukaryota; kingdom Metazoa; phylum Chordata; class Mammalia; order Artiodactyla; family Eschrichtiidae; genus Eschrichtius; species Eschrichtius robustus. Next base: position 130,310,768 of record NC_090824.1, on the reverse strand, counting down.
GTCTGGAGCCTGTGCTCCGCAACAAGAGAGGCCGCGATAGTGAGGGTCCCACGCACCGCGATGAAGAGTGGCCCCCGCTTGCCACAACTAGAGAAAGCCCTCGCACAGAAACGAAGACCCAACACAGCCAAAAAAATAAGTAAATAAAAATAAACAAATGTGGGGTTAAAAATAAATAAATAAAATAAAATACAACTTCTATTAATTATAAAAAAAAAGGAAGCTTTAAAAGAAAAATAGCCTTGATTCCTCTCTTTCAAATGTGTATATACCTTTCTTGACAGCAAATTCTATGAATAAAATTGTTTTTTCCCTCTAAAACATATTTGGTAGAAAATAAAATGACTGTGTTGAAAAAAAGCCTTATAAAATACATTACTTAAAGTTTCTTTAAGAAAAATCCCATAACAGTCAACTAAAATAAGATATTTTTACATTATCTCTTGTGAGTATAAACCTTGGAGGTTCATTTCCAAACTAGTTTCTTTATTGCCCTAAAGGCTATATAATAACATTGATCAGGGTCTACAAAATTAAAAAGTTGATTGCTATAGACTGAATGTTTGTGTCACCTCAAAATTCATGTTGAAATCTTAACTGCCAATGTGATGGTATTTGAAGGTAGGGCCTTTGGGAGGTGATTAGGTCATCACTGCAGAGCCCTCATGAATGGGATTAGTGCCCTTATAAAAGAGGCCCCAGAGAGCTCCCCTACCCCTTCATGTAAGAACACAGCAAAAAGACAGTCATCTATGAACCAGAAAGCAAGTCCTCACTAGACCCTAAATCTGCCAGCACCTTCATCTTAAACTTCCCAGCCTCCAGAACTGTGAGAACTAAATTTCTATTGTTTATAAGCTACCCAGTTTATGTTATTTTGTTATAGCAGCCCAAATGGAATAAGACATTAACATTCTTTTTTAGTCTGAATACCTTCGAAGATATGAACAGAAAAAATTCCAAAACAAAACCATCTAAGCCCTTTCTTATCCAGCCATATATACTCTAAAAGACATGCATATTCAACTTGAAGAAATTCTGCCCCTGTCTTCAACACACACATATCTAATTTCAATGATACTGTCAAACTAGCAATGACTCAGTATTTGATTTTTAAAATGAAATATTTTATGTTGACCTAGAAAAATCTAAATAATCTAAGTTTGTATAGAAAATTATATGGAAGAAAAATATCAAAATGTGAACTTTTCTATAAGCTTATTTCTCCTTCTTCTACTTTTAAGTACCACACTGAAACATAAATTAGGGAAGCTTTAAAAAAAAATGTCTTAAGATATGATCTTGCTAGAGGTAAAAAGCTTTAGCAATACCCACTTATATCATCCATTATTTAAAAAAGAATTCTTGTTCAGGAGAAGCCCTCTAGTTCTGGTACTAGCAGAAGGAAAGGGATCTTCCGACACTCATAAGAAAGTATGGAAATCCCTCCCCCCCTTTTTTCTCGATTCTCTCAAGCTTACCCTCCTGTGGCAATGGAGGCCATCATGAACCTAAATGTCTGAGGCAGGGGAACACCTTCCTCTTTGATAAGAGGAGCTGTGTTCCCAAGAGGATGTGGTGAATCCCTGATGCTTTTTTTTCTTTTATCTTTCCTCCTGCTACTTGGCCCTGGCTATGGGCACAGTTGTAGTGAATGCACATTAGAAAGGGATAAATAAAGCCCTACCTTTCTGGTCAGAGAATGTAAAGGGGAGCCCCAGGAAATCCGAAAACAATGTTTCAAAGTTGTTTATGAACTCCTGGGCTCATCCTTCAGCAGCACATGTGTAGATTTGACCCAAAAAAGCATACACAGACTTTGAGACTTGAACTATGGGATAGACCACTACCCAAGTTCCGACTGGCCAATGGTGCACATTTGGGACATATCCCAATAGCACAGCAAAGGCTTTGAAAATTGAACCAGTGTTGTAATCACGACCCACAGGAACTTGCAATCTGAACCTAACTGGGTTGATTGCTCACTAAAACAAATATATTAACATTCTGCATAGGATTTAAACAAGACCTAAAGTCTCATAACATAATAGTCAAAATGTTCAGGGTATAATTGAAAACTACTTGGCATTTGAAGACCCAGGAAAATCTCAACTTGCATTGGAAAAGATGCCTACACCAAGAAAACACAGATGCTGGAATTATCTGAGGAAAATATTAAAGCAACTATTATAGAATGCTTCACCAAGTAAGAGCAAACATTCTTGAAGCAAATGGAAAAATAGAAAGGCTTGGCAAAGAAACAGAAGATATAAAAAAAGAACCAAATGTAAATCTCAGAAGTGAAAAAAATAACAACCAAAATTAAAAGCTCACTAGATGAGCTCAATAGTAGATTGGAGATGACAAAAGAAAAAGTGAACTTAATATACATGAATAGAAATTATCCAATGTGAACAGCAGAGAGAAAAAGATTGAAAACAAAAAATGAAGAGTACCTCAGGTCCAGCATTTGTGACACTAGAATCCCAACAAGAGAGAAGAGTTTGGTGTAATAAAACATTTTAAGAAAATAGTTTCTGAATTTTAGACATAAACTTACAGATTCTAGAAGCAAACCCCCAAACAGAATAAATACAAAGAAATCCATGACCAGATACACACTAATAAAACTTTAGAAAACTGAAGATAAAATTCTGAAAGCAACCAGAAAAATTTAACATGACCTATACCCCTATAAAATTGCTCAAATAACTATGGATTTCTCTTAAGTGAAACATTTTTAAAGTTCTGAAAGAAAAAAAACCGTCAACCCAGAATTCTATATCCAGCAAAAATATTCTTCAGGGATGAAGATGAAATAAAGACATAAAGGAAAACTAAGAGAACTGTGTTGACAGTATAAGTGCTTTGAAAGCGTTGCTAAAGGAAGTTCTTCCAAAAGACGGTAAAGACACCATAAGGAAACTCTGAAACATCAGAAATGAAGAGAGAGCAACACAACTGTTAAACATCTGAGAAAATATAATAGACTATTCTTACCCTCTTGAGTTCTTTGAAAATTTTTGATAATTGAAAGCAAAATGTATAACCACTATCTGATGGAGCTTTATACATATACAATATGTATACTGTAACATATATGTAATTTATATACAATATATATAAAACAACTGCTACATAAAGGAGGAGGGAGTAAAAGGACTTGTATGGTGGCACAGTTTCTATGTGCCAATTGAAGTAGTAAAATAGTGATTAGAAGTAGACTGTGAAAAGTTAAGTACACTGTAATCCCTAGAGCAACCACTAAAAAAAAACAAAAAAACAAATCCACACATACACACACACACACAAAACTATACAAAGATACAGTAAAAAACACAATCAATAAATTATAATGAAATACTGAACCAAAAAACAAACAAATTCAAATAATCCAAAAGAAGGCAGGAAAGGGAAAACAGAGAAACAAAAAAACAGGCAACAAATGGAAAAAAAAAAAAAGAAAATGATGACATACATCCAAATATATCAATAATTACATTCAATGTAAAAGATCTAAACACACCAATTAAAAGTCAAAAAAGAATAGTAGAAAGAAACATTCTTTAAATATAATACCATAGGTAGTGAGGCCATTGCTGAAAGGAACCATGAACCAAGGAAAATGAGTACCTCTAAAAAGTGGGAAGAACAAGGAAACAAATTCTCCCATAGAGCATCCAGAAAGGAATGTGGTCTTGCTGACACCTGCAATCTAGCTCAGTGAAACTGGACTCAAACTTCTGACCTCCAAACAATAAGATAATACATTTGTTTAAGCCACTGTTCATGGTAATTTGTTACAGCACTGATAGAAAACAAATACACTGGATCATAAAACAAACCTTCACAAACTTAAATCATACAAAGGATGTTATTGGACCATAATAAAATTAAACTAGATATTAATAACAGAAAGATAATAGGATAATCTCTAAGCAGCATGAAATTTTAAAACACACTTATAAGTAATCCATGGGTCAAAGAGGAAGTCTCAGGGGGAAACAGAAAATATTTTGAACTGAACAAAAAAAATAAGACAACTTAGCAAAATTTGTGGGATGCATCTAAAGCAGTACTTAGAGGATAAGTTATAGCACTAAAATGCTTATATTAGAAAAAAGTCTAAAATTAATAATCTAAGCTTTCATTTTAAAAGACTAGAAAAAGAAAAGCAAATTAAAAAGCAAGTAGGAGAAAGGAAATAATAAAGAGCAGAAAATCAATGAAATTGATAAGAACGAAGTAATACAGAAACGCAATAAACCCAAAATTGGTTCTTTGAAAAGAGCAATACAAGCAACTGACAAGGACAAAAAGGGACAAGACACAAATTCTCAATATCAGTATAAATGAGATTTCAAAATAGACCCTACATGCATTTAAAGAATAATAAGGGAGAAAAAAAAAAAGAATAATAAGGAAATACTGTGAACCACTCTATGCACATAAATTCAACAACTTAGATTAAATGGACCAATTCCTTGAAACCACAAACTGCCAACACTTACCTACAATGATATGGATAAGCCGCATAGTCCCATAACTATCAAATAAATTGAATCTGTAGTGAAAGACTTTCAAAAAAAGGAATTCTCCAGGCCCAGATGGTTTCACTAATGAAATCCAAAGGTTGATAGAAAAAATGATTAAAGAAAACAATTTAGGTGATACAAACAAACATTTAACACTTCATGAGGTAGACAGTCTCTACTCCTAGAACTGCAAAATGGGGTGGAAGGCAGGAAGCTTTTATAGGATAAAGAATAAAGAACAAGGAAGAGAAAAGTAGAAAATACCTGATTGGCTTGGGCCACAAAGTCAAGTTTGTTTGGGGTGAGAAGGCCCAGAGTTGGCTTGGTGTTTGGGGATTGGCTGACTGGATATACCCCTTCTGGTCAAGTGGAGCATTTATAGGGGACTTGAGACGTTTCAGTTTGCTGATATGGCATCCGGGGCAGGAGCAGCTCCATCTTGGGCCTAGAAAGTTATTTCAACAAGGTGAATGGATAAACCAACTGGGTACACCCATACAATGGAATACTCTGCATGAATTAACTATTTGATTCATGCAGTGACATGGATAAATCTTAACACATTTTGCTAACTGAAAGAAGTCAGATCCAAATGCTACATATTATATGCCTGCATTCATATGACACACTGGAAAAGGCAAAACTATATGAAAAGAGATTAGGGATTGTCAGGGATTGGGGAATTCGGGAATGGCTGACTACAAAGTGGAGGCACGTGTGCAATATTGTGATTGATAAGAAATATACACATTTGGTTATTCAGATGACTAAAATATATTTCTCATATATATTCGGTCTTCATCTGTGGTAAAACTCTTGGAATTTCCTGAGCAATAAGAGCAATGGGAGCATCCTTTGTTATAATATTTGGGCTCGTGTCCTTGGTTCCCATAAATGCTTCCAAGGTAGGGGAAAAATGAGCTGACGTTAAGTAACCTTGGGAAACAGTGTTTTGAATGGAAACTTTAAAGCTAACTACAAAAGAACCTGTATATTAACACCGTACTCTAGTTGGTAAATTTATTTCTCATGGGGGTACTGGTCAACAATTCTGAACTTGCACTACATGTATATTGGGGTCGAACAAATAAGTAAATGGATGACTGGAGCCAGGTTTCTCACCGTCAGAGAAGTTACAGATAAACAAAGGGGAGAAGGCTAGAGTAAACCCTGTGGTAGTGGATTAGTCACAGACATTGTTATGAACTTAAACATATATACTGCTTATTACGTAATACAGATGGATAAATACAGAAACAACTACAGATACATGGATTAGTATACAGATGAATAATTCCTAGCTCTGTCCTCTGAGAAGCCCTAGAAACATTGATGACCCAATAGCAAGGAGTAAACTCATAACCCAAACATCAGTCTCTAAACGGAGTTCTCTAGTAGAAGAAACCAGAGCTCAGAGAAATGACTGACTCTAGGAGCAGGGCACAGAAAATACAGGATAAGCCTGGAACATCCTGCAGTACCAGAAATCAAGAGAGTACTCAAAAAAGAAAAAGGATGGGGACAGTTTAAGAGACATGAGGGTTAACTCTGGAAAAATTTTAGCAACAAAATAAATAACATGGTATTGGATTATAAGTCAATGTATAAAATAAGTACACATATTGAAATAAATGATTCAATGAATGACTGAATGAATGGAAGAGAAAGGACAAACTTCCTTACAGAAGAATTCCTAATAATACATGTAAATACACTCCCATCCATAAAATGAAGCTTAATCACCCCAACCCCTTGAATGCAGTTTGGAATTAGTGACTCACTTCCAAAGAACAGAAGATGGAAAGGCAAAAAAAATAACTTTACAGTGGAGAAACCTAGCAAACACTATGTAATCATGTACTCCCTGATATAATGTGATGGGAAGGGCATTTCACGTCACTGTCACCTCTGATATTCTTCCTTAAAACCCTTAACTTCAGTCTAATCATAAGAAAAAAATCAGACAAACACAAATTGAGGGACATCCTACCTGCCTAGTACTAGTACTCAAAACTATCAAGGTCATGAAAAACAAGGAAAGACTGAGAAACTGCCACAGACCATAGGAGACTAAACAGACATGGAAGTTGCAATGTGGAATCCTGGACTGGATCCTGAACAGAAAGAGGAGACTAGTGGAAAATCTGCCAAATATGAGTTTAGAATTTAGAATTTGACTAATGTACCAATGCTGGTTTCTTGGTTTTGATAAATGCACTTGGTTTTAGTTTTGTAAAATGTTATCATGGGAAGCTGGATGAGAGATATACAGGAACTATCTGTATTATCTTTGCAACTTTTCTGTAAATCTAGTTATTCCAAATAAAGTTTCTATTATTTTAAAAAATGGACAAAAGACTTGAACCAAAGAGAATATGTGTATAGCAAAAAAGCACATGGCAAGATATTCAAAATCATTAGCTATTAGGAAAATGTAAATTAAAACTATTATCAGATATCATTCTAAACGTATTAGAATGGCTAAAATTAAAAAGACTGACCATACCAAGTGCCGACAAGTAGACAGAACAACTAGAACTAACATACATTGCTGATGAAAATACAAAATGGTACAGCCACCTTAGAAAAGTTTGGCAATTTCTTATAAAGTTAAATTATATACTTACCATAGGATCCAACAGTCCCACCACTATATATTTACCCAAGAGAAATGAAAACTCACATTCACACAAAAGCCTGTACACCAATGTTTATAACATCTCTATGCAAAATAGCTAAAAACTCGAAACAACTCAAAGTCCTCAATAAATGAATGGATAAACAAACTGTGTTACAACCACACAACTGAATACCACTCAGCAATGAAAAAGAAGGAAATACTGTTACACAAAACAACTTAGATAAATCTTAAGGCATTATGCTGAGTATATGCATGTGTAATAGTCTCAAATGGCTACATTCTGTATGATCCCATTTAATAGCTATTTTTCAGAAGACAAAACTAAAATGACAGGGTGGTTGCCACGGGTAATGTGTGTGGGATGGTACAACTACAAACGGATAGCACAAGGGAGTTTTATGAACTAATGGAAGTGTCTGGATACTGACTGTGATGATGGTTACATGAATCCACACACATGTTAAAATTCATCAACTGTACACAGAAAAAAGTCAATTTTACTGCATGTTTATTTAAAAACATAAATTTCTGATACTTAAACAAATAAACTTCAAGTCACCAAAGTTTTTCCAGGATATTTAGTTTGGCTTTTTATAGTCTGTAAAAATCCTCTTGTTTATTTTGGCTACTTTTAAGATAGCAAGTGACAAATTTCTCGGCTCAGTCCTGACATGTAGAATCACTGGGGAAGCAATAGCCTAAACGTCAGTTACTCTAGGCAGTGCATCACCTGCAAAGGAGTCTAATCAGCTAACAATCATAATCCCACCTAATTGAAGAGTAAATCCTAACATCTACTTAATGGCATCATAAAAAACTTTCATTAAAGTTTTTTTTTTTTAAGATTTATAGTCAGAGAATTCCAGGGAGAGAAAAAATGTGATTAGTTCCACTTCAATTGCAAAGACAGCATTCTTAAAAATGAAAAGGTCAATCATTTGTTTCCACCTTTATTATCAGGGAAAAAATTGTTTTATTTGAATAAGTAGGATAAAGTGAAGCAATGATATAAATCTCAGATAACATAATATTTCAGAATTAATTCTACTCATCTGCAAGAGTTTGTCTGACATCAACTAATATAGTAGTACTGTAAGCTTCCATTATATTATACATACAGACGGCACAAAACATTCAAACCTACATAATACAGGAATTTTAAAAATCTAAGTACAAAGGTACTGCCTCTCTTGAACATCTTTATCATATTATCTATTTGATTCCTAAGTTTATCTTAGGTGTTATTTTAAAAAATCATATTTAGCCAACTACTTGTATTTAAATGAAACAATGATTACTTGTTTTTAGGGATATAATTGTTCTCAGTTATGCTAGTAAATTTAGCAACAATTTCACATTGTTATACTTTATTGAAAAGAAACAGGGATTTTTTTAAAAAGTCAATCTGCAATCACGCTAATTTCAAATTGAAAACAAAAACCTCTATGAGGAACAGTTTCTGCCTTAAGGCCTTTGTTTTTCTAATATTACATTTAACTAGAAGTGAAATGACCTGCTTTAAGAATTTAGCTTTATTTTCCCCAGAAACACATTTGGAAAAATATATGATTTACACCTAGAATCATACCCTTTCTAACTGAAGCCATTTGTGTGCAGTCACTATAATGGTTCAGTAAGGCCATTTAAGTTTTGACATCCATTAAAACAATGCCTACTGTAAATCTGTATGCTTACTCCTCCATGTAATCTTCTCAGTAGCTGTTCAATGTACTAAACAAAGGCTACTTTAATCATTCAAACCTGACTTCTAAAGATGCAATGGACCTGTCAAAAGCTTTCAGAAAGCCAGTAAATTTCATCTGTCTATCATGGCATTGCATACATTTAAGTCACTCTTATACTTAAATGTTGAAAACCATGGAGGATTTTTTCCCTCTCTTTGTAAAATAATCAAGAGAACGCCAGTCATTTTTATTATTGCACGATTCACTGTTATACTTCCAGCTTTCTTCAAAAGTTTCTATTTAATAAAAAGTTTTACATATGAACTAAATCCAACAGGATACACATTCCTAGACACTGAGGCATCAAAAAAAAAAAAAGTCCACAGAAATCAACATTATCTAGTACATTAAACTTTTAAAGATTACAGTACATTAAACCACCTCAATAAAATAAAGCTAGCTATCACCTTCCTTTACTCAAGCTAATATCACCCAAATGTAATATAATAGCCATCTTTATATAGGCAAGTCAAATGAATTTTCCATCTACCACTCCAAAATTTCTTTGACCAGGAATGAAATCTTATATAAATATATTTAGGCTATTTGTTTGGATAGTCATATTGATAAGAAATTATCCATAAATAATGTTAATCTGCCAAAGAATCATGAAGGAATTTTGGATAGAGAGCTTGGTATGTATTGCAATTTAGAAAGTATCCTAAGACCCCATGTGATATTTACACTCTGTAGCTCAGACTTGGGTAACAAATATATTTAGCCACTTACCAATAGTTCTGATAAAAAAGTTCTGTGATGGTCTCCTTTGAAATTACTGCCTGGGTATATTATCCATAAATCTCACATACACTTACTCCAACCCGTCACTATTACTAAAGCTCCCCACTGCTGCTTCCGGAAACTACATTACACAGAATTGTAACCTTGACCATCACTGAAAAAATTAAAAATAACTGTCCTCAGAAGTCTCTGAACAACTGATAAGAATCCTGTGGTTTTCCATAAAGAGTAAACTGACACCCAGCACATAGTGGGAGCATAACAGGGAACTGTATATGAGGAAGGGAGCTCTAAGAGTAGTAAATAACAGACAGTACATCTTTTTTGTTATTTTAAAAGTCTATCCATCCACAAAAAAGCCATATTGAAAAGTTTACTTTAATGTGCTTCTGGGTTGTCAATTCTTCACTATTTATTGATGAATACTGGTTTAGAGCAACTGCTGATTTTTTAAAAAATTAGGTAGATAACTACTTTCTGGCTGTTGAATCGGGGGGTGGGGGCGGGAGGCAAAAGTTTGCCACTTAATACAATGATAACATTTGTAAAGCTGCCTTTAGCACTTTAGTGTTTTTACTAAGAAAAGGAAAATGGAATACAAGATAATACTTAATGCCTTTTTAAAAATTCTTCAGTAGGTATCTGATTAAATCTTACATTATCATCTGAGTCTGGATTGCTGAACTAAAACTCCTCTCTTCTTTTGGAGTAGAAAATAGTAGAAAAGAGAGACAAGTCAAGTTCCTAACAATGCAAAGGAAAAACAAAGAAAGCCTCTGTGAAAAACACCTGTTGAGCATGTAAAACACTATTGTAGTGGTAGGGTGAGGAAAGGGCCAAAACAAAGAACACTAGTACCTGCTTTCAAAGACTTCATGTAACTATGAAGTATGTGAAGAATCCTTTATAAAACACTGCTATATCTGTTTTGCTTGTTTTTGTAAGTATACTGCTATATACATAAGGGCAGGGACTGTGTCGTGTCTTGTCCATTCACCACAATAAGCCCAGTGCCTACTGCGATGCCTAGCACAAATAATTCAAAAATTATTTTTTGGATAAATGAAGACTTTCAACAGCTATGTCAATACTGTTACTTGGCTTCCTTGATTTCAGTGACCTAGTCCCTTCTGACAGGCAGAATAGTGGTCCTCCAAAGATGTCTTTGCCCTTTCCTCTCCCACCCTCAGCCAAGCTTTCCTTACTTGGCAAAAAGGACTTCCAGTTATAATTAAGGTTAAGGACATTGAGATGGGGAGATTATCCTGAATTATCCAAGTGGGTCTAATCTAATCACATGAGTCCTTTGAAGTTGAAGAGAACGACAAGAAGGTGGGTCAGAGAGATGAGACTGAAGAAAGAGGAGGAGATAGTGGAAGTGTGAAAGAGACCTGACCTGCTGTTGCTGGCTTTGAAAGTGGAGGAAGGAAGGCCACAAGCCGAGGAATGAGGGTGGTCTCTAGGAGCTGGGAAGGGCGCTCATCTAACAGCCAGCAAGGCAACTAGCATGTAAACCCCCACTGCAAGGAAAAGAAACCTGCCCTACAGCCTCCAGAAGGGAGCACCGCCCTGCTGAAATCTTGATTTTAGCCCAGTGGGATCCCGGTGTTGTCCTACCGACCTACAGAACTGTAAGATAATACATTTCTGTTGTTTAAACCACTAAATTTGTAGTGATTCACTATGGTAGCGATAGAAAGCTAATATATCCCCTTTAACCTCTACTCTAGCAACCCAAATGTACAGCCTCTTGCCATCACCCTGACACAACTTCAATAAAAGATCTAAAATTCTTAAATGCTTCAATCTGATCACAATCTCCTATTCTTAACTCTTCTACTCCATATTCTCATACCTGTCATTATGAAGGAAAGATCTTGTTTAAAAAAAGGGATATTTTGAAACAAATGTCATTTATCCAGCATGAATTAGTATTTTCTAGTTACGTTTGGTCAGCATTGTACCAAAGAGTACATGATAGCCCCACGGAATGATTATAACCAGACTGCAAATTTCACATTCCTTACAACATGCAATACGAAGGACATACACAGAAATGTATTATTAAACTACGCAGTGTGTCAAATCCTGACTAACTTACTTCAAAGGAAGTCTTTTGTGTTTTAAACCTGGAACCATTTCTTTGCCTCTTGATATTTATACACTTGCTCTAAAATATTAAAGACAACCTCATAAACAATCTGCTTAGCAGTAATTAGAATTTTATCTAGTTAAAACAACAGCAGAGCATGCCACAACACAGATGGCAGAAGACTTTCTCCTTGCCTGATCAGTGTCAAAAAACTGTTCTCCTATTCATGATTAAGAATGATTTTATCACAGGCTATCTCATTTACAAAATATACACTAGTGAGTGAAAAAAAACAGCTTTATTAAGAAAGCCTTTGTTTAGCAGAACTCTTGGCTATTTCTCAATGTAAAGACTTCTCTTACTGCCCAGATAAAACCTAGCCAAATATATAATTAAGGAATCAGAATGGACGGAAGTCTATACTATTGATTTCACTCTGGTTTCAAGTGCTTAAGCACACTAATTCCTTATGGAACAGTTCCCAAACTTGGAGCTTTTAAAAAATGAGGTGGATCAAGTTCCACCTCATACCAATTAACTCAAAATGTCTGGGGATGGGACGGGCATAAGTATTTTTAAAGATTCCCTAAGTGGTTCCAGTATGATTTATTATTGGCAGTGTGGCATGGTACAATGCACTGAATGGAATCAGTAGGCCTGGGATCTGGCATTGGCTCTGCTACCAGCAAACTTGGGCACATCACTGGGTACCCATTTCTTCATCTGTAAAAAGTTAAGGTAGGAAAATTCATTTCTAATATCTAACATGTTATGAATCTCGGATGAGGTTCTTTAGTTCTCTTCTAAAGATTAAATTGCTTCAACATTTAAACTATGCGAAAAAAAAAAATCAAAACCCATGATCTGATATTTATTCCAATCTATTAGGAGCTTATTTTTGTAAGGAAAGATTATTTTATAGTAGGTTTCAAATTTAACTATACTTTAATCCCACAGACTTTGATATATCATTATGTCTATCCAGGTCATAAAATGACATGTGTGTTGGCAATGACTGAGAAGCTTGAATTATCTCCAAATGTAGCTTGCTATTAGACTATTTCTTGAATTCCCATTAAATTATATACTGCACATATTCTGATTTTCTTAAATAGAATTTCTGGTTTCATAAATATAAAACGATTTTACCTTTTCACTAAATATTAATTTATTTCATAAAAGTACATCATTAATGACACCAGGAACATGGGATAAAAGAATCCCTGAGTAGCAAGTTATTGTTTGATAGTCTCAAACTGAATTCTCACCCTTGGCCAGCCCCCTTACAAATGTATGCTACCTGTTATGAGGGTGCTTGGGAAAAGGTTAATTCACTCAACACATTAAGCATTTTATAGTACCAGGAGCTGAGGACTGAGTGGCAGACTTGTAAGATGCACCTCCAGTGATCCCTGCGTCCTGCTATTCATACGCTTGTGTAATTCCCTATTCCTTTGAGTGTGGGATCGGTCTAGTGATTTCCTTCTAAAGAATAGAATATGGCAAAAGTGGTGGGATGTCATGTCTGCGATTAGGTTATAAAATTGTGATGTCCTTCTTGCTAGCATTCTTTTTTACTGGCACTCTTTTTTGCCCTCTTGTGTACTTGCTTGGAGGGAGATGCTCTATGGAGAGGTCCATGTGGCAAGGAACCACAGGAAGCCTCTGGCCAACAGCCCATCGGGGAAATGAATTCTGCCAACAACCATGTAAGTGAGCTGGGAAGTGGATCCTTCCACAGCAAGCTTTTAGAATAACGCAAGCTCAGCCAACACATTGATTTTTGCCTTGTAAGAGACCCACCTAGGCCATTCCTGCATTCCTGGCCCACTGTGAGATAATAAATGTCATTTTGTGCTAAGTTTTGATGTAATTTATTATGCAGCAATAGGTAACTAAGATAGGCACGTAGCAATGAATAAAAACACTGTACTGAAGAAACCAAGAGTTGAGTAATAAGTAGGTTCAAGGTAACAATAATCTAGTAATGGGTGAGAGACATGTAAATAAATGTAATAAAGTGTTTTAGGCTGTTTGACAGAAGTACACACGTGAGGGTACACACGTGGGGACATGAGAAAGGGTTTGTGTCGGGAAGGGCACAGGCACTGAAGTTCTTTAAAAGAGAGGAATGTGAGTTATAAGCATAAAAGTAGGAAATATAATGGTCAGCTTGGGAAATTATAGGTAATCCAGTAAGACTGGAACATAGAGGGAAGAGATGATTATTCACCTTCCAACTTCAAAAGTGTACAAACATTTACAGGTAGCATAAGAGTCAAAGAGGTCTCTAGCACTGTGTATAGTATAATTTTAGTTTTATCAGTATAGTAGACTCCTAACCTACACTAGATTACAGATCATCATTTTATTATGGAATTGTATCACTGGTTATGAATAAACTGGTCCATGCTCCAACATAGGGTCTGACCAGGGCCAACCCTTCTACCCGTACACTAGATCCCGATTCTCTCCCACCTATTCAAGGAAACTGCTCCAGCAATTCTCTCTTCTCTCTACTGCACTGTCAAATATCCCCTCTCTACTGGGTCATTCCCATCTCATATTTTAAACAAGCAAAAAAGCCCCTCCCTTAACTCTATATGCCATGTATGCATAGCTTCCCCTTTATAATAAAACTCAGAAGTGTTGTCAGTACTCACCATCTCCACATCTCCTCCCATTTTCTCTTGTATCCACAACAACCAGGCTTTTTTCCTCTACCTATCTGCCAAACTCGCCCTTATTAAAGTCACCAATTGACTTCCACATTGCTAAATACAACGACCGATCTTCCGTCTTCCTCTTACTTTACCTATGACCAGCAGCTGACACAAACAATAACTCCTGCCTTGAAATACACGGACGGCTCCCAGAACACCGCATTCTCCTGGTGTCCATCTTTCTCATTCATTTTCTTTTGCTGATTCCTCAATTTCTCTACCCTCTAGAGTGTTCTAGATCTCAGTCCTTGGACCTCCTGTCTCTTTTGTGATACTCTGACTTATAATAATATTATATATATTTGTATTTGGTATTGGTCCCTGTTTCTGACACAGAGCTCCTAAAACTCTTGGAATTTTGGAATTTCCTAACAGATGAGAGCTATAAAAGGTGTCTTTTGTTATGTTAATGAGGTAAGGTGCCTTGGAAAGCACTAAAGATGGGGGCTAGTTGCCAGGAGAACAAACCATGTGATTAGAGGGTTAGAATGTTCAGTCCTATCCCCTGACCTCCAGGGAGGGAAGAGGCACTGGAGGTTGAACCAATTGCCAGCCGTCAATAATTTAATCGATTGTGCCTATGTAATGAAGCCTCTATAAAAACCCAACAGGAAGTGTTTCAGAGAACTTCCGGATTGGTGAACACGTGGAGATTTGGGGAAACTGGCGTGCTCTGAGGGGACATGGAAGCTCCGTGCCCTTTCCCTGTACCTTGCTCTATGCATCACTTCCATCTGGCTGTTCCTGAGTTCTATCCTTTTGTAATAAACCAGTAATCTAGTAAGTGAAAAGTTTCTCTGAATTCTGTGAGCCACACTAGCAAATTAACCAAACCCAAGGAGGAGGGTGTTGGAACCCCTGATCTATAGCTGGTGGGTCAGAAACACAGGTGACTACCTGGGCTTGCGACTGGCATCTAAAGTGGGAGCAAGGGTAGTCCTGTAGAACTGAGCCCTTAACCTGCGGAATCTGATACTATCTCCAGATAGACAGTAAAGCCTGAGCTGAACTGTAGGACCCCCAGCTGGTGTCCAAGAATTGCTTGGTGTGGGGAAAAAGCCACAGTATGAAATTGGGTGCAGAAAGTACTTCCATTTACACTTACTCCTTATGTGGTCTCCTCCAGTCTGAGGTCTTTAAGTACCACCTACAAACTGATGACTCCCAAAATTATTTATAGATAGATAAACAGTTCCTCGCTCCATAATCGTCCTCTAGTACAACCAACTACCTACTCAACATTTTTTACTTGGACATTTCTTAACATTTCTTTTCAAAACCGAACTCCCAATTAACCTCACCACAACGCCACCCACAAACCTGCTCCTCTCCCACAGTCTTTCCCATCTTAGCGAATGACAACTCTAAGCTGCTAGTCGCTCAGACCAAAAATCATCTGTTAGCCCTGTTTCCTCTCTCCTTCTCCCTCTTATCCCTCATCTATCAGCAACACCTGTTGGCTTTACTTTTAATATAGAATCCAACCATTTATTACCATCGCCACTGCTACCAAGCTCACAATTAGTCTCCTAAATGATCTATTTCTGCCTCAAACCCCCATTTGCCCACCAATGGTAATCTTTAAAAAAATAAATAAATAAGACAGGCTATGTGATCGCTCTGCTCGAAAGTCTCCAATGGCTTCCCTTTTCAGATTAAAAGTCAAAGTCCTCATAAAGTTCCATTAACTAGATGCCATTACCCCTCTGACTTCATCTATTACTCTCCCCTAAGCTCGCTCCACTTTAGTCACATTGGCCTCCTCCTTGGCCCATGAGCACACTAGGCACACACTTAGGGCCACACACTTGCTTCACCTCAAAACAGGAATGCTCCTCCTTGAGATATTCATCTGTATAGATTGCTCCTTCAGGCCTAGGGTCAAATGTTATCATCTTTCTATGGCCTGTGCTCCTCTGATCCCCACGCCTCCCAACACTCCCTATTCCCTACCCCGGCTTTATTTTTCTCTACAGTACTTATTGCTATCTGACATACTATGTATTTAATCTGCTATTATCTGTCTCCCTTCACTGGAATGTAAGCTCGATAAGGGCAGGAATTTCTGTCTATTTTGTTTACTGTTGGATAGTGTTGTAGAACAGTACCTGGCAATAATAGGCACTGTATTCCTATTTGTTTAATGAAAGACTAAACCAACCAAGGGGATTCTCTCACTGATCCATTCTAATACAGGGGAGTAATTTGAATAATTTCAAAGGTACCAAAATATTACATTGATTGTGATTACGTTCTGACAGAATTTAACTCTCTAATTATACTCACACTGGGCTTATATTAAATTAGTATGAGTTGCCCTCACTACATATTAATTAGGAAGGGAAGAGTAGTCCAGAATCATCCTAGACAAAAGGAACAATTAGACTGATTTAAAAAAATAACTTTCCATAGATAATCCAAAGTTGGAAAATCCACACGCAACATTCCACAGAATCTAACTGTTAAGGATTTACAAAACATAGGACTAGAAAAGAGGATAAGTAAAAATTTCAATCAAATTTTATTAGTACCAAAAAACCAAAAACCTTTTAAGGAGATTTTACAAATTTTCTCATAGGTAACTTATAACCTTTGCCTAAGACGCCATCATATATTTCCACCCATTTTTTAACCTACATCTTCTTCATTTTCCTTTTTCTAAACTATCAGTGATAAAAGAAATAAACTATTTAGATGAAACTATATTTACACAGTCTCTCAAAGAAGAGGACTTAATTGAACTGAGATAAAGAAATTTTATAAATATAGTTTTACATTTTTATTCAGTGTTTTATACATTTTCCAAAGTGCTTTCACATCTTTATTTATGATCTTCATACTGACAAGTACAATAAGCAGACAGATATTATCACACTCCCCTACCTCCCACATACTTACACTTTACAGAGGGAAAAAATTTTCAGTCTCGAAGAGATTAACTGACTTGCTCAAGGTCACAAAGCTGTAAGTGGTTCAACCTTGACTATAACTGAGTTCTTTCAAACCTAAGTCCACTGTTTTCCATCATAATGACCTATTATCTCACTCAGTGATTAAAGAAAGGTACCATTGCATAAGTCTACAAAGACTTGACTGTAAAAGCATCTTCCTTCAACATTGGGGATTTTTACATTCCAATCTATTATAAAAATGCTTTGAAGATGGTACAAATGTGCTAATATTCTTAGAGAAAAAAAAGGGAAAAAAAGCCCAAGAAGTCAATAAAAATCAAGTAAAGAAAATTTAGGATCCAAAGCAGTAGTAACATGAGATTAATGTTTATTCTCTGCATACAAGATCAATGTTTTAGAACCTCTGAACTGTCAAACAGATGCCTAATACCACTGCACCCAGACAGAGGAAGACATTTAACAGAAGCATTCCAGGTAAAATCACTTATTACCACTAGAACTCACACTAGATTCCTATCTGAATAACCCTGGAAATCTGGACTGAAAATATAAGAATGAATGTTTTCTGCCCTTCTCTCCAAGGCTTAGCTCAGTTTCAGATAAACAAATGGCTCCATGACTCATTTCATCTGTATTTCTTCCTGGTCTTCTCTAATATTCTAAGATGAAGAAAGAGGGATTTCTTTTTCATTCCAGCTGCACCCTAAAGCAATCCAACTGTGGGTCAAGAGTCAAAAGAACTCAAAAAGAGTACATTCCATGTGAGATCAAAAGCTTCAATTTTCTCATCATCAGAGCATAACTGTGGCTCTGACCCATACTAAAATTTCTCCTAGTAGAAATCAAGACTCATTTCTGAAGCCAAGTCAGGCTTACTTGGGACTCTCAAACTGCAAATAAGGCTGCAAGCCCAGTAGGTAATAGCACACATGGAATTAATAGAATCTAGCCCAGGTGGGGAGAGCCATTCATTTCTAGGGCCAGGACAGACTAACCTAAAAATAGATAAGGCTTCAGTACACATGGTTTGGCTCTGTGGAACAGTATTTGCCACCTCAGATACTCTTTTCTTTCTTCCATTTCTCAGCCAATACCAAGGGACTGACATGTTACATCAGATTTTATTACAGTTCCTTCAAGAAAATAAGTGGTTGGAGAGAAGTTAAAGTAATTTAACTATGAAGGTAAAAAAAAAAAAAAAAAAGACTTAAACCTATGCTAAAGGCAATACATGATCTAGAGTTAATAGTGATTTGGAACCAATGTCCTAGGTAGTGAAAATGATCTTTGTCTAGAATATCCCCTGCAAAGCCTAAAATAAAGTGAGGCAAGCAAGGTAGTACGTAGGAGAAAAAAATTTAAGGAGGCACTGACTCCAAAGGCTGATCAAGTGCAAGACTGGCACCTGAGAGTGAGCACCTCCTTAAATTTTGTACCCTAAATGCCCCACTTGCCTCACCCTATTTAGAGCCCTGATCCACTACGAGATATATATATTCCTCAAAGGCATAGCAGATTTTATGGCTACAGCAAGAACCTGAGCAGAATTTGAAGTCTAGGATCCTGACCACATTCATCATGGCTATCTTCTGAACACAGTTAAGAAAAGAACAGGAGAGGCTTGACATTTTTGCATATATTCTGAAATAAAGTTGCCTTAGAAAAAGGAAGTTTATAGTGAAAATGGAAGTATAGTGCTTATAGGGAGATTTCCACTTTGAATGTGAAGAACAAAGAGGGTCTGGAATTACCCTTCTGTGTAAACAACTAAAAATTAGAAAAAATA
The DNA here is from genome assembly GCF_028021215.1 of Eschrichtius robustus. Lineage (NCBI taxonomy): Eukaryota > Metazoa > Chordata > Mammalia > Artiodactyla > Eschrichtiidae > Eschrichtius > Eschrichtius robustus. The sequence continues at coordinate 130,291,593 of NC_090824.1, read as the reverse complement.
TAGGAAACAACTATTTTCTGATGCTGAACAAAGGCAGCACAATACTGTGATCCCAGATTACTGCCCTAAAAGTGCAATAAATGAGACAGCCCTCCAGCTTTATGCCTAGAGGTAATTTCTAGACAACAGTACAGAGAAGGGTAACCTCCAAAGAACCCACTAACCTTTCTGAGTGGAAAAGACACATATCAGAGTTTGGGGAGGCCAAGGTGAGTAGAACTGGGGGGGCAGAATAGCTGAGAGGAGAGATCTACACAAAGAAAGAGATTCAAAACAACTTTCGCACGTGGAGAATGAAACCCCAAGAGGCAGGGCAAAATCAAAATCAACCTCTAGGGAAAGAAAATTACCGTCGGCCCTCTGTATCTGTGGGTCCTGCATCCAGGAATTCAATGAACTGCAGATCAAAAATATGTGGGGGAAAAAATTCCAGAAAGTTCCAAAAAGCAAAACTTGAATTTCCTGCACTGGTAACTATTTGCATAGCATTTCTATTGTACTTACTACTATTTATATTGTATTAGGTATTACAAGTAATCTCGAGATGATTTATAAGGTATATGGGAAGAAATGCATAGGTTATACGCAAACTCTATGCTATTTTTTTAAATTTATTTATTTATTTTAAAATTTTATTTTATTTTATTTTTTTAATATCTTTATTGGAGTATAATTGCTTTACAATGGTGTGTTAGTTTCTGCTTTATAACAAAGTGAATCAGTTATACATATACATATGTTCCCGTATCTCTTCCCTCTTGCATCTCCTTCCCTCCCACCCTCCCTCCCTCCCTATCCCATCCCTCTAGGTGGTCACAAAGCACAGAGCTGATCTCCCTGTGCTATACGGTTGCTTCCCACTGGCTATTTTACGTTTGGTAGTGTATATATGTCCATGCCACTCTCTCACTTTGTCACATCTTACCCTTCCCCCTCCCCATACCCTCAAGTCCATTCTCTAGTAGGTCTGTGTCTTTATTCCCGTCTTGCCACTAGGTTCTTCATGACCTTTTTTTTTTTTTCCCTTAGATTCCATATATATATGTTAGCATACTACATTTGTTTTTCTCTTTCTGACCTACTTCACTCTGTATGACGGACTCTAACTCCATCCACCTTACTACAAATAACTCAATTTCGTTTCTTTTCATGGCTGAGTAATATTCCCTTGTATATATGTGCCACATCTTCTTTATCCATTCATCCGATGATGGACACTTAGGTTGTTTCCATGTCCTGGCTATTGTAAATAGAGCTGCAATGAACATTTTGGTACATGACTCTTTTTTTTTTTTTTTTTTTTTATTTATTTATTTTCGGCTGTGTTGGGTCTTCGTTTCTGTGCGAGGGCTTTCTCTAGTTGCGGCAAGCGGGGGCCACTCTTCATTGCGGTGCGCGGGCCTCTCACTATCGTGGCCTCTTTTGTTGCGGAGCACAGGCTCCAGACGTGCAGGCTCCAGACGCACAGGCTCAGTAGTTGTGGCTCACGGCCTTAGTTGCTCCACGGCATGTGGGATCCTCCCAGACCAGGGCCCGAACCCGTGTCCCCTGCACTGGCAGGCAGACTCCCAACCACTGCGCCACCAGGGAAGCCCCCATGACTCTTTTTGAATTATGGTTTTCTCAGGGTATATGCCCAGTAGTGGGATTGCTGGGTTGTATGGTAGTTCTATTTTTAGTTTTTTAAGGAACTTCCATACTCTTCTCCATAGTGGCTGTATCAATTTACATTCCCACCAACAGTGCAAGAGGGTTCCCTTTTCTCCACACCCTCTCCAGCATTTATTGTTTCTAGATTTTTTGATGATGGCCATTCTGACCGGTGTGAGATGATACCTCATTGTAGTTTTGATTTGCATTGCTCTAATGATTAATGATGTTGAGCACTCTTTCATGTGTTTGTTGGCAATCTGTATATCTTCTTTGGAGAAATGTCTATTTAGGTCTTTGGCCCATTTTTGGATTGGGTTGTTTGTTTTTTTGTTATTGAGCTGCATGAGCTGCTTGTAAATCTTGGAGATTAATCCTTTGTCAGTTGCTTCATTTGCAAATACTTTCTCCCATTCTGAGGGTTGTCTTTTGGTCTTCTTTATGGTTTCCTTTGCTGTGCAAAAGCTTTTAAGTTTCATTAGGTCCCATTTGTTTATTTGTGTTTTTATTTCCATTTCTCTAGGAGCTGGGTCAAAAAGGATCTTGCTGTGATTTATGTCATAGAGTGTTCTGCCTATGTTTTCCTCTAAGAGTTTGATAGTGTCTGGCCTTACATTTAGCTCTTTAACCCATTTTGAGTTTATTTTTGTGTCTGGTGTTAGGGAGTGTTCTAATTTCATACTTTTACATGTACCTGTCCAGTTTTCCCAGCATCACTTATTGAAGAGGCTGTCTTTTCTCCACTGTATATGCTTGCCTCCTTTATCAAAGATACGGTGACCATATGTGCGTGGGATTATCTCTGGGCTTTCTATCCTGTTCCATTGATCTATGTTTCTGTTTTTGTGCCAGTACCATACTGTCTTGATTACTGTAGCTTTGTAGTATAGTCTGAAGTCAGGGAGCCTGATTCCTCCAGCTCCGTTTTTCTTTCTCAAGATTGCTTTGGCTATTCGGGGTCTTTTGTGTTTCCATACGAATTGTGAAATTTTTTTGTTCTAGTTCTGTGAAAAATGCCAGTGATAGTTTGATAGGGATTGCACTGAATCTGTAGATTGCTTTGGGTAGTAGAGTCATTTTCACAATGTTGATTCTTCCAATCCAAGAACATGGTATATCTCTCCATCTATTTGTATCATCTTTAATTTCTTTCATCAGTGTCTTATAATTTTCTGCATACAGGTCTTTTGTCTCCTTAGGTAGGTTTATTCCTAGATATTTTATTCTTTTTGTTGCAGTGGTAAATGGGAGTGTTTTCTTAATTTCACTTTCAGATTTGTCATCATTAGTGTATAGGAGTGCAAGAGATTTCTGTGCATTAATTTTGTATCCTGCTACTTTACCAAATTCATTGATTAGCTCTAGTGGTTTTCTGGTAGCATCTTTAGGATTCTCTATGTGTAGTATCATGTCATCTGCAAACAGTGACAGCTTTACTTCTTCTTTTCCGATTTGGATTCCTTTTATTTCTTTTTCTTCTCTGATTGCTGTGGCTAAAACTTCCAAAACTATGTTGAATAACAGTGGTGAGAGTGGGCAACCTTGTCTTGCTCCTGATCTTAGTGGAAATGGTTTCAGTTTTTCACCATTGAGGACGATGTTGGCTGTGAGTTTGTCATATATGGCCTTTATTATGTTGAGGAAAGTTCCCTCTATGCCTACTTTCTGCAGGGCTTTTATCATAAATGGGTGTTGAATTTTGTCAAAAGCTTTCTCTGCATCTATTGAGATGATCATATGGTTCCTCTCCTTCAATTATACTATTTTATACAAGGAACTTGAGCATCCATGGTATTGGCATTGGCGGGGATCAAGAAACCAATTGCACACAGATACCAAGGGACAACTGTACCAGGAGACTATAAGATAAACAATTGTCAGAGCTCACAAAAGGCCAGGAACTGTTAAAGTTCCCACTATCCAAAGCAGAAAAATCTTGCTGAATATAGAAGCCAACAGTGACCCCAGAAAGGCCATGCCTTAGAAGTGAGGTTAAATTAGCCCTAAAGACTACTATAGGTTTGCCCTAAAACTCTTAAAAATAAACCACAAAAGGATCAAATTTACCTCCAAGTAACTAAGCAGCTTACCAGAAAAAAACTCAACATTCTTTAAAGATAATACAACAAAATCCAGCAAACACCACAAAATTCACAATCATGAGCATACAACCAAAAATTATTAGACCTATGAATTAGTAATGAAATGTGACCCAGGAACTAGAAAAACAGTCAACATTAACAGAACCAGAAATGAAAGAGATGATCAAATTAGAAGATGAAGATGTTAAAACAGCTATAATAAATATGTTTGCTCAGTGACATAACAGAAAACCTGAACATAATGAGACAAGGAACCATATACAAAAAGAATTAAATGGAACTTCTAGAGATGAAAAATACACTATCTGAAATAAAAATATCACTGGATAGGATTTATAGCAGATTAGCTACTGCAAAAGATTAGTAAACCCAAAGACTCAGGAAAAAAAACTATTCAAAAGAGGAGATAAAGGGTAAAAAAAGATGTCCCCTTCCCTCAAATGAACAGTCTCAGTAACCTGTGTGACCGTAAGCAATCTAACATGTTTAACTGAAGCATGAAAACAAAAGAGGTGGGGCAGTGCTGGAAAAAAAAATGGCTGAGAAAATTTCAATTTGTGAAAACTACAAACTCACATTTCCAAGAAGTTCAAGGAATCCAAAGCAGGATAAACACAAACATACATTCATACATGCAGGTAAGGCACATCATAAACAAATTACTGAAAACAGTGATAAAGAAAAATCTTAAAAGCAGTCAGAGAAAAAATGGTACTTCACATACAATGGAATAGAGATAAGAATCATCACAGATTTCCCCCAGAAGGTCTGCAAGCCAGAAGACAACAAAATAAAATCTCTAAAGTGCAAACAAACAAACAAACAACAAAAAGGCAACCTAGGATGCAGAAAAGAGTGAACACAGCAGTCTCAAGGCTGCCTGCAAGGTTAGCCCCTGGCTGGTGCCTGTGAACTGGGATTTTGGGAAGATTCCTAACATTCTCTAACTAATAAGGGTCATTTTCTGTGCCTAAAGTGTTTGTGCAAACAGTAACAATATGATTTATGCTAAATACCAGTTTTGCTTCTGGATTCTGGAATTTTGGTACTTGCAAGAGAGAGGATGCCTGTGTGACTAGTCCTCAATAAAAACCTTGGGCACTGAGTCTCTAATGAGTTTCCCTGTTAGACAACATTTCACAAGTGCTGTCACAATTCATTGCTGGAGGAATTAAACATGTTCCCTGTGACTCTACTGGGAGAACTCTCCTGGAAGCTTGTGCTTTGTTTCCTCCAGACTTTAACCATGCACTTTTTTCCTTTGCTAATTTGGCTTTGCATCCTTTTGCTGTAATAAATCTTGAGTACAACTATATGCTCAAGTCCTGAGTGTCCTCCTAGTGAATGACCAAATCTGAAGGCAGTCCCGGAGACTCTTGACACGCTAAAATTCAGTACCTAGCAAAAACATCTTTCTGAAAGGTTGATGAAATACTTTTTCAGACAAATAAAAGCTGAGAGAATGTGTCACCAGCAGACCTACACAATAAAAAATGTTGTGGAAGAATTTTTGCAGAAGAAAAATGATACTAGACAAAAATGTGAACCTATACAAAAGAATGAAGAGCACTTAAATGAGAAAATTTGTGGAATAATGTACATTTGCTTATTTTTAAAGGCTTTTGAAAGAAGACTATTTAAAGTAAAAATAATAATCATCTATTATGAGTTTGTAACATTTACAGAAGTAAAATGTATGACAACATTTGGACAAAGGATGGGATAAGGGAAATGAAAATATACTGTGCTTAAACTCACACATTACACATGAAGTGGTATAATATTATTTGTGGGAACACTATGATGAATTAAAGATGCATATTATAACCCTACAGCAATCACTAAAAAAAGAAAGAAAAAAAGGTACAGTTAATAAAGCAATAATGGAGGTAAAATGGAATACCAAAATGTACTCAATCCAAAAGAAGGCAGGAAAAGAGAAAAAAAATGCAAAGAACAGATGGGACAAATAGAAAACAAATAGCAATATAGCAGACATAAGCCCAATCACATCAGTAATCACATTAAATGTAAGCAGTCTGAACTCCTGTTTGAAAGAGAGAGATTGTCGGATTGGATAAAATGCTGTCTACAAGAAACCCACCTTAAATATAAAAAGGTTAAAATTAAAGGATTGTAACTAATCCTGTAGGCTAATACTAATCAAAAGAGATCAGAGTGGGACTTCCCTGGCGGTCCAGTGGTTAAGACTTCACCTTCCAATACAGGGGGTGCGGGTTTGATCCCCAGTCAGGGAGCTAAGCTCTCACATGGCTCGCGGCCAAAAAACCAAAACAGAAGCAATATTGTAACAAATTCAATAAAGACTTTAAAAATGGTTCACATCAAAAAAAAAAAGAGAGCAGGGTAATTCTATTAATATCAGATAAAGCATATTTCACAGCAAAGTCTACTACCAAGCATAAATAGGGTCATTTCATAAAAAAGGAATCAATTCATCAAGTGGATAAAAGAATCTGAAACTAATAACAGCTTCAAAATACATAAAGAAAAAACTGACAGAATTGCAAGGAAGAATAGACAAATCCACAATTATTGTCAGAGATTTCAACATTCCTCTCTCAATAACTGACAGAACAGAAAATTAGTAAGGATATAGCAGACTTGAATAATACTACCAACCAACTTGATCTATCTGACATTTATAGAACATTTCACCCAACAACAGCAGAATACACATTCTTTTCAACTATACAAAGAACTATTACTCAAGATAGACTATATTCTGAGCCATAAAACCATTCTCAATACATTTTAAAGATTTCAAGTCATACAAAGTATATTCTCTGACCACAATGGAATTAAATTAGAAATTAAAATAAGAACAACATCTAAAAAATCCCCAAACATCTGGAAACTAAATGATACACTTCTAAATCTTAGATAAGAAGAAAAGTCTGAAATCAATGACCTAAACGTCTACCTTCAGAAACTAGAAAGAGAACAAATTAAACCTAAGAAGTAAGTAAAGTGTTCCCTCCTTTTCTGTAAGAAAAGTAAGCAGAAGAAAAAAAAGAGAGGAAAAAAAAAAAAAAGAGCTGGGGAGGAGGAGGAAAAATAAAGACATAAGGACAACAAACTAGAAAACAGAAAAATGTCATTAGGACCAAAAGCTAGTTCTTCAAGATCAGTAAAATGCAAAATGGTAAAGACATTCTAGAAGACAGTTTGGCAGTTTCTTTATAAAATTAAACATATTCTTACCATGTAATCCAGCAATCATGCTACCTGGTATTGACCCAAATGAGTTGAAAATTTATGTCTACACAAAAACCTGCACGTAGATGTTTATAGCAGCCTTATTCATAATTGTCAAAACTTGAAAACAACCCAGATGTCCTTCAGTAGGTGAATGGATAAGCTGTAGTACATCCATACAATGGAATATTATCCATCGCTAAAAAGAAATGAGCTATCAAGCTATGAAAAGACATGGAGGAACCTTAAATGCATATTACTAAGTAAAGGAAGCCAAAGTGCAAAGGCTACGTATTGTGATTCCAGCTCTATGACATTGTGGAAAAGGCAAAACTATGAAGACAGTAAAGATCAGTGGTTGCCAGGGCTTAGGGGGGAGAGAGAGATGAATAGGCAGAGCACAGGATTTTTAAGGCAGTGAAGCTACTCTGTATGATGGTAACTACATGTCATTACACATTTGTCCAAACCCACAGAATGTACAACACCAGGAATGAACCCTACTGTAAACTATGGACTTTGACTGATAATGATATGCCAGTGTAGTTTTATCACGATGTGTCACATTATGTAGTTTCGTTGATTGTAATAGATATAGCACTCTGGTGAGGAATGCTGGTAGTGGGGGAAGCTGTGCATGTGTGGGAGCAGGAGGTATGTATATGTGAACTCTGTACTTTACATTCAACTTTGCTGTGAACTTAAAACTAAAAAGCGCTAAAAAAATAAAGTCTATTTAAAAAAAGTTTTAAGAAGTCAATGAGACCACCAGTCCCTCCCATCAGGAAACTTCCACAATCCTCTTAGATAGCCTCATCCACCAGAGGGCACACAGCAGAAGCAAGAAGAACTACAATCCTGCAGCCTGTGGAATGAAAACCACATTCACAGAAAGATAGACAAGATGAAAAGGCAGAGGGCTATGTACCAGAGGAAGGAACAAGATAAAACCCCAGAAAAACAACTAAATGAAGTGGAGATAGGCAATCCTCCAGAAAAAGAATTCAGAATAATGATAGTGAAGATGATCCAGGACCTCAGAAAAAGAATGGCAGCAAAGATCGAGAAGATGCAAGAAATGTTTAACAAAGATCTAGAAGAATTAAAGAACAAACAAACAGAGATGAACAATACAATAACTGAAATGAAAACTACACTAGAAGGAATCAATAGCAGAATAACTGAGGCAGAAGAACGGATAGGTGACCTGGAAGACAGAATGGTGGAATTCACAGCTGCAGAACAGAATAAAGAAAAAAGAATGAAAAGAAATGAAGACAGCCTAAGAGACCTCAAGAGACAACATTAAACGCAACAACATTCTCATTATAGGGGTCCCAGAAGGAGAAGAGAGAGAGAAAGGACCTGAGAAAATATTTGAAGAGATTGTAGTCGAAAACTTCCCTAACATGGGAAAGGAAATAGCCACCCAAGTCCAGGAAGTGCAGCGAGTCCCATACAGAATAAACACAAGGAGAAACATGCCGAGACACATAGTAATCAAATTGGCAAAAATTAAAGACAAAGAAAAATTATTGAAAGCAGCAAAGGAAAAAAGACAAATAACATACAAGGGAACTCCCATAAGGTTAACAGCTGATTTCTCAGCAGAAACTCTACAAGCCAGAAGGGAGTGGCATGATATACTTAAAGTGATGAAAGGGAAGAACCTACAACCAAGATTACTCTACCTGGCAAGGATGTCATTCAGATTCAATGGAGGAATCAAAAGCTTTACAGACAAGCAAAAGCTAAGAGAATTCAGCACCACCAAACCAGCTCTACAACGAATGCTAAAGGAACTTCTCTAAGTGGGAAACACAAGAGAAGAAACGGACCTACAAAAACAAACCCAAAACAATTAAGAAAATGGTAATAGGAACATACAAATCGATAATTACCTTAGACGTGAATGGATTAAATGCTCCAAGCAAAAGGCACAGGCTTGCGGAATGGATACAAAAACAAGACCCATATATATGCTGTCTACAAGAGACCCACTTCAGACCTAGGGACACATACAGACTGAAAGTGAGGGGCGGGAACAAGATATTCCATGCAAATGGAAATCAAAAGAAAGCTGGAATAGCAATACTCATACCAGATAAAATAAACTTTAAAATGAAGAATATTACAAGAGACAAGGAAGGACAGTACATAATGATCAAGGGATCAATCCAAGAAGATATAACAATTATAAATATATATACACCAAACATAGGAGCACCTCAATACATAAGGCAACTGCTAACAGCTATAAAAGAGGAAATCGACAGTAACACAATAATAGAAGGGGACTTTAACACCTCACTTACACCAATGGACAGATCATCCAAAATGAAAACAAATAAGGAAACAGAAGCTTTAAATGACACAATAGTCCAGATAGATTTAATTGCTATTTATAGGACATTCCATCCAAAAACAGCAGATTACACTTTCTCCTCAAGTGCGCAAGGAACATTCTCCAGGATAGATCACATCTTGGGTCACAAATCAAGCCTCATTAATTTAAGAAAATTGAAATCATATCAAGTATCTTTTCTGACCACAATGCGATGAGATTAGAAATCAATTACAGGGAAAAAAACGTAAAAAACACAAACACATGGAGGCTAAACAATACATTACTAAATAACCAAGAGATCATTGAAGAAATCAAAAAATACCTAGAGACAAATGACAATGAAAACACAACGATCCAAAACCTATGGGATGCAGCAAAAGCACTTCTAAGAGGAAAGTTTATAGCTATACAATCCTACCTCAGGAAACACCAAACATCTCAAAAAAACAATCTAACCTTACACCTAAAGGAACTAGAGAAAAAAGAACAAACAAAACCCAAAGTTAGCAGAAGGAAAGAAATCATAAACATCAAAGCAGAAATAAATGAAATAGAAACAAAGAAAACAATAGCAAAGATCAATAAAACTAAAACCTGATTCTTTGAGAAGATAAACAAAATTGATAAACCATTAGCCAGACTCATCAAGAAAAAGAGGGAGAGAATTCAAATCAATAAAATTAGAAATGAAAAAGAAGTTACAACGGACACTGCAGAAATACAAAGCATCCTAAGAGACTACTACAAGCAACTCTATGCCAATAAAATGGACAACCTGGAAGAAATGGACAAATTCTTAGAAAGGTATAACCTTCCAAGACTGAACCAGGAAGAAACAGAAAATATGAACAGACCAATCACAAGGAATGAAATTGAAACTGTGATTAAAAATCTTGCAACATACAAAAGTCCAGGACCAGATGGCTTCACAGGTGAATTCTACCAAACATTCAGAGAAGAGCTAACACCCATCCTTCTCAAACTCTTACAAAAAATTGCAGAGGAAGGAACACTCCCAAACTCATTCTATGAGGCCACCATCACCCTGATACCAAAACCAGACAAAGATACTACCAAAAAAGAAAATTACAGACCAATATCACTGATGAATATAGATGCAAAAATCCTCAACAAAATACTAGCACACAGAATCCAACAACATATTAAAAGGATCATACACCATGATCAAGTGGCATTTACCCCAGAGATGCAAGGATTCTTCAATATACGCAAATCAATCAATGTGATACACCATATTAACAAATTGAAGAATAAAAACCATGTGATCATCTCAACAGATGCAGAAAAAGCTTTTGACAAAATTCAACATCCATTTATGATAAAAACTCTCCACATAGTGGGCATAGAGGGAACCTACCTCAACATATTAAAGGCCATATATGACAAACCCACAGCAAACACCATTCTCAATGGTGAAAAACTGAAAGCATTTCCTCTAAGATCAGGAACAAGACAAGGATGTCCACTCTCACCACTATTATTCAACATAGTTTTGGAAGTCCTAGCCACGGCAACCAGAGAAGAAAAAGAAATAAAAGGAACACAAATTGGAAAAGAAGAAGTAAAACTGTCACTGTTTGCAGATGACATGATACTATAAATAGAGAATCCTAAAGATGCCACCAGAAAACTACTAGAGCTAATCAATGAATTTGGTAAAGTTACAGGATACAAAATTAATGCATAGAAATCTCTTGCATTCCTATACACTAATGATGAAAAATCTGAAAGAGAAATTAAGGAAACACTCCCATTTACCACTGCAACAAAAAGAATAAAATACCTAGGAATAAACCTACCTAGGGAGACAAAAGACCTATATGCAGAAAACTATAAGACAATGCTGAAAGAAATTAAAGATGATACCAACAGATGGAGAGATATACCATGTTCCTGGATTGGAAGAATCAATATTGTGAAAATGACTATACTACCCAAAGCAATCTACAGATTCAATGCAATCCCTAGCAAATTACCAGTGGCATTTTTTACGGAACTAGAACAAAATCTTAAAATTTGTATGGAGACACAAAAGACCTCGAATAGCCAAAGCAGTCTTGAGGGAAAAAAACGGAGCTGGAGGAATCAGACTCCCTGACTTCAGATTATACTACAAAGCTACAGTCATCAGGATAATATGGTACTGGCACAAAAACAGAAATATAGATCAATGGAACAGGATAGAAAGCCCAGAGATAAACCCACGCACCTATGGTCAACTAACCTATGACAAAGGAGGCAAGGATATACAATGGAGAAAAGACAGTGTCTTCAATAAGTGGTGCTGGGAAAACTGGACAGCTACATGTGAAAGAATGAAATTAGAACACTCCCTAACACCATACACAAAAATAAACTCAAAATGGATTCGAGACCTAAATGTAAGACCGGACACTATAAAACTCTCAGAAGAAAACATAGGAAGAACACTCTTTGACATAAATCACAGCAAGATCTTTTCTGATCCACCTCCCAGAGTACTGGGAATAAAAACAAAAATAAACAAATGGGACCAAATGAAACTTAAAAGCTTTTGCACAGCAAAGGAAACCATAAACAAGACGAAAAGACAACCCTCAGAATGGGAGAAATTATTTGCAAACGAATCAACGGACAAAGGATTACCTCCAAAATATATAAACAGCTCATGCAGCTCAATTTGAAAAAAACAAACAACCCAATCCAAAAATGGGCAGAAGACCTAAATAGACATTTCTCCAAAGAAGACATACAGATGGCCATGAAGCACATGAAAAGCTGCTCAACATCACTGATTATTAGAGAAATGTAAATCAAAACTACAATGCGGTATCACCTCACACCAGTTAGAATGGGCATCATCAGAAAATCTACAAACAACAAATGCTGGAGAGGGTGGGTGCTCTCTCTTGCACTGTTGGTGGGAATGTAAATTGATACAGCCACTATGGGGAACAGTATGGAGGTTCCTTAAAAAACTAAAAATAGAATTACCATATGATTCAGCAATCCCACTACTGTGCATATACCCAGAGAAAACCATAACTGAAAAAGACACATGCACCCCAATGTTCACTGCAGCACTATTTACAATAGCCAGGTCATGGAAGCAACCTAAATGCCCATCGACAGATGAATGGATAAAGAAGATGTGGTACATATATACAATGGAATATTATTCAGCCATAGAAAGGAACGAAACTGGGTCATTTGTAGAGACGTGGATGTATCTAGAGACTGTCATACAGAGTGAAGTAAGTCAGAAAGAGAAAAACAAATATCGTATATTAACGCATATATGTGGAACCTAGAAAATGGTCCAGATAAACCGGTTTGCAGGGCAGAAATTGAGACACAGAAGTAGAGAAAAAACATACGGACACCAAGGGGGGAAAGCGGCGGGGGGTTGGGGTGGTGGTGTGATGAATTGGGAGATTGGGATTGACATGTATACACTGAAGTGTATGAAGTGGATGACTAATAAGAACCTGTTGTATAAAAAAAAATTAAAGTAAATTAAAAATTAAAAAAAAAAAGTCAATGAAACCAAAAGCTGGTTCTTTAAGATCAGTAAAATTGATAAACCTGCAGCTGGTGAGGGGTGGGTGGGGTGTGGGCGGGCAGGACAAAATATCCGTATCAGAAATGAGAGAGAGAAATCACAGACATAAAAAGAGGGACTGTCTTGAACAACTTTATGTCAATAAATTTAATAACTCGGATGAAATAGACAAAGTCCTTGAAGACAAACTACCAAAGCTCACTTAGGTAGAAAAAGATAAGTAAATAATGCTTTATCTATTAAAGAATTTGAAATTATAGTTTTAAATCTTCTCATAAAGGAAATCTAGGCCCAACTGGCTTCATTGGTGAATTCTACCATAAATTTAAGGACAAAATAATACCAATTCTAAAAAACATCCACAAAATTGGGAGACATAAATGTTATGTACTTAGTATGCTTGTGCATAGTAACAAGGTCAACATTTGTTAGTTCCCTTCTTATGTGTGTAAGCCAATACACATTATCTCCCATGTAAAAGAAGACATACTGTAAGGTTGGTCTTCTCGTTTAGAAAAGGGTACTGCCCCAAATTTAATATGATAACAGCAACTACCTCAAAACAAAAAGTTGAATGCTATCAACTGAAGAAGCACAAATGCTGTTTCACCAATAGTAGTAAGATACAAAGAGAAACTATGTAATACTCTATAGTTTATTAACACATTCAGGTTCAGTATGTACATTAACCTAAGACATGATAAATAATTAGTATTTTACAAGTCAAATTCCTTATCATCATCTTAATTTCATTCAACTCTAAATACAAAGTTTTGCTTTTTAGAGTTCTCAGTTTAGTAATAACAACAAAACTCCACCCACATTTCTGTGTGAAACCTCAGGGTTCTTATAAAGAATAATGTTCCAAAAGGAAGACAACAAAGTGCATATGAGAAAACAGCCGATAACTGGAATAAATGAACGTATCCATCATACCCTCCAAGCCACATAAAGCACTTTAGTTTACAATTTACTCCATAGTTGATATCTTCAAAAACATCTTTAACCAAAAAAAAACCACAGCAAATATTTGAAGTAAACAATTCTGGGGAACACTTACCTGAAAAGTAGCTGGTAGGATACACTAGCTAGAATCAAGTATCCAAATACCTGTTCTATGATAAACCTATTTTATTCACTAAGCATCTAATGTGAAAAAAGCTACACACATCCCTTATCATCTACTGATACGTCTTGAATACGCAGAATCTAAGATCAATTATTTACTTTTTTAGGACCAGAATCTCCTGTGTTATTTAAGTTCTCCTCCCCTTAACCCTTTTTCATTAATGTAATAATTAAGACATTTAAAATTGTATGCTACTCTATACTTTTCAACTCCTTGAACTGAAAATCACATCACTTTATTTAACTCCCATAAGAACAACTTGGTGAGAAGATAGGTACTATTATCTCAGCTTATAGAGAAGGCAGTTGAAGGTCTGAGAGATGAAGTGATTTGTCCATAATCACATAACTGGAAAGTTGTGAAGCTAGAATTAAATAGAACCTTAATCATGACCCAGTTCACTTTCTACTTTAACACAATGCTCCAGGCAACTTTTGAAGAGAGAAAGGAGATACAAATCAAATCACTAAAGTCTCTATGTAAATGGTAACTATGTCAATTACCTGGAAGTAAAAGAGGTTAAATATTATGGGTTACAAGGAGATACAGATTCAAATTTGCCAACTATCTTCAGTCTTTTCACTACTCTTTTTTTTCTCTTTTTACAGACAGAAATGCTTAATACTGCCATATTGCTTTATGTGATAGAAAGCTCTAACATGGGCAATTATACCCATAAAGATGACTTAGCATATTTTGACTCATTATAGGAGTACAACAGAAAAAGAATGGATTAAAAAATCTCAGAGCACTAGGACACAACCAAAGCAGACACTGTGACTGCTCCAATATCCATTCCAATGCCATTCGACTCTAAGTGGCAGCAACCTGGAGAATTGACTTCAGCTCAAAGATGGGCCTATCCCACTGCCAGAAACTGATTCAGACGTGAGGAGAAATTGTGCCAATGAGATATGAAAAGAAGTTTTCTGGCAGCTTCTGGTTAAGTTTGTCCTTTCTGATAAGAGGAGGCCAGATTGTTTCTTATTTGTAGAACATATGGTTCCTTCCTGGCAACCATAAGACAACTACAAAGAGAATCCTGCTTGGTATAAAGCCAGCATTAAGGAGTGCAGATTGGAACAATGGAAAGAATCTGAATCTTTGGTGTCTTCATTAAGGTACTGACCAACTAATTCTGAAGCCAACTGTGCTTCTGGACTTCCAGTTAACATTAACCTATAACTTTCCTTATTGTGTGAAGCTGTTTGAACTGGGCTTTCTGAAACTTAGAGCTGAAAGAAGCCTGACTGAAACAGACATTGAAATTAATACACCTAGCTGATGGACTACAAAAGATACCTAAGAACCAAGATGAGCTCTTGAATTTTTAAAAAGATTTTAAGAACACTGTTATTAGTAGGTAATTTCGATGTAGTAATATAAAATAGATAAAACAAATTATAGAACTGGAAAAGAAGTGGAAACTCTATGCTTATTTTTTATAATTATAATTTTTCTCTGATTTGGATAGTCCTGAAAAACTTGGAGGGATGCAGGGTTCACCAAGGAGGTGTCATTATTCTGCACTGCATGCCCAGAGCTATGACTAAATTGAGGAGGTGGTTGGGAAGCTTCAACAAAAATCGTTGTTAATGGTTCAGGATGAGTCCTAGGAAATATTAAACCAAGGCCCTGCTGATTTCAGTCTTGGGGCTGAAATTTTCTGGATGCTGAAATACAGAGAATGCTTGTAAATTCTAAGTACTACGAAAAGGGATAAGGCTACAAAGACATCAAACAGGGGTAAAACTCAAATTCCAAAACTGCACTATAATTTTTGCTGTTCTCCAAAATTAGTACCTTCTATGCCTCTATTTGGGATGATCTTCACCAGCTCAACCGGCTAAACATTGTAGTGCCCCAAATACCTGTCCTGGGACCTTTGCCTATTTATCCTTACTCCTTTGGTGAAGCCATCTGGTCTGATTTCTTTAAACACCATCTAAACATAATCCCCAAACTTAAATCTTTAGCCCATACATCTCCCTTGAACTCTAGACTCATACATTCAGCAGTCTCTCCACTTAGACACCTACTGGATATCTCACATTTACCTTGTCCAAAATCAAACTTTTCTCCCCCCAAATCTTCTTCTCCAGTTTTACCCATCACAGCAAATGGTTAATTCTGTTCTTCTAGGTGCTCAAGCCAAGCACTCTGTACCATCCTTAACCTCCTTCCTTCCTTCACTCTGTCTCCCTCTTTCTCCCCCTCGCAACAACTCCTGTTAACTCTACCTTCAAAATACCAATTACTTACCATTTCCACTGCTACCATTTTGGTCTAAGTTGCCATCTCTCACCTAGATTATTGCAAAAGCCTCTTAAGTGGCTTTACAGTTTCTGCCCTTGTCCTTCTTCAGTCTATTCTCAAGACAGTAGCCAGAATGATTCTTTAAAAGGAAAGTCTAATCACATCACTATTCTGTTCAAATCCACCCACTGTCCTTCTATATCACATACCACTTAGACTAAAAGCATAGGTCCTTAAAATATCATATAAGACCCTGCTTGGTCTAACCACCATCCACCCACCACCACCACCCTCTGACTTCATCCTCCATTTACTCCTTTACTCCACACCAAACAGACTTCTTGGAATGTAACTACCTCAGGCATGCCCCAGCCTCAAGGACTTGGCATTTGCTATTTCCCTGGACCTAGAATCTTTGCATTGGTCTGCATACCTCATTCACAGACTGCCTTCATGTTGTCATTTAAATGTCACCTTCAGCAGTGAATTTTCCTAGCCATACTTTGAAGTGCAACTCCTCCCATGCTCTACTCCACCTTCCCTGCTTTATTTTTTTCTCTTTATTATTTATCATCTGACATGCTGTATATTTACTTATCTTTTTTTATCATCCCATCTAAAATGTAAGTTTTATGAGGGTAGGGAATTTTATCTGTTTCGTTCACTGATGTATTTCCAGGGCCTACAGGAGTGCCTGGCATAAAGTGGTCATACAAACATTTGCTAAGTGAATGAAATCATTTCCCTCCTTCAAGGATGATATCGAATTATCCACAGTATCAAGATTATATTGAAAGGGGCCAATGAAAATCTCTCTCCCAACTTCCTTATTTTAAACATATCTAGTTAGTTAGCAGCTGGTTTATGCAGGATTAGAACTATAGCTAGTTCAACTAATAACTATACTAATGCTGTTTCCATAAAGATTTTTCTGATCCCTCTTTTCTAATCTTTGATCACCCTGAGCTCTCAAAGCAATAAATATGTTCTGCCTTTTGGTATTTGCCAAGTTCTGTTCTTTGTTCAGGATTGTTTGTGTATCTTTATTATCTCCCCATCAGCCTATATACTCTTTACATCCAAGGACTCCATCTTCTCCATCTTAATACCTTTAGCATTTAGCACAGTAATTTATTCTCAGTAGAGTCTCAAAATATTTGTTGAAATGAATATGTAAGAAAGTCAAACAGAAACAAGTGCTAGGAAGCAAACTATTCTGTTTTGCTTATGACAATACTGAGGCCCAAGAACCAGAGACCGTGACTGATTTAGCAGATTATATTCATAGACAAGTTATAGACCTAAAACCTACAATATGAGTGTTTAACTTGGGGTCCAAGTAAAGGATTTGGGGAATATGTGAACTCCCTGATATTATACATAAAATTTCCTTCTGGGTTGCAACTTTTAAAATATTCTCAAAGAAGTCTATGAAGAAAGTGATTGCAAGCAAACTTTTTAAGGAAACCATCCTAAAGTTACACTTTCTATTATTTTCTAATGTAGTACTGACCGAATCAGCACTTTTAAAAAATTTAATGAATGACTCCAGAACACATTTCACTACAATTTAAATTTTATAGTTCTTCATAATCCCATGACTAATCAGATGGCTAACTATAGCACTCCACCTAAGAACTGCCACATTGATTTACCTTGTTTCTAAAATAGTAAATTCTATAATATGTAATTATATCATTTAAAATCATAGTTCAACATCAATACCACATTTTCCAGACTACAACATATGGCATCACAGATATTAATGCTGTTTAGAAAAGGAAAGACAATTATTATCTGACCCTAGCCTGACATTTTTCCTTAAGAAAAGATTTGCTCCCAGGAAGGTGGTTTGGACTGAGAACAGTAAATGTTTAGTAAAATGCATTCAAGGCAATTTAACAACAGAAATAAAAGCAAAATGAAGTTCACACAAGTTTGCATTTTACCTTTTAAAAAAACTTTACAAAACAGATTATAAGCCTTAGGTTTCCTACAAGGGAAAATAAAGGTTTTTAAATTTATTTTGTTTTGATTTAGATACAAAGGATACCAACGACCCAACAAAATAATCTTTGAATATTCATCCGACAAATTCCTAAATGTACCTAAAGAAATGGGAGGATTTTTTTTAATGAATAAATCATAGTCCCTACCATGATGAAGCTTAAATGGAGGGATAACAATTAGTGGTTTCATACATCTTAAAATACAAATCATATGTTAAATTCAGTGTCTTGGTCTGTTCGGGTTGCTATAACAAACTACCATAGACTGGGTGGCTTAAACAGCAAATATTTATTTCTCACAGTTCAGGAGGGTGGGAAGACCAAGATTAAGGCACCAGCAGATTCTATGTCTGGTGAGGGTCTGATTCCTGGTTCACTGATGGTCTTTTGCCATCACATGACAGACAGGGGTGAGGGATCTCTCAGAGGTCTCTTCTATAAGGACACTAATGCCATTCATGAGGGTTCTGCCCTCATGACCCAATCACCTCCGAAATGCCCCACCTCCAAATATCCTCACCCTGGGGATTAGGTTTCAACATATGAATTTTGGGGAGACACAAACATTCAGTCTGTAGTATGCAGTAAGAGGAATATAAAGTACCATAGGTGTCCACAACATAAAATGATACCTAGTACATATATCTCTGACACAAAAAATTCATAAAATAAGCATATACAATACATATACACTACACTACACTACACACACACAAACACACACAATCTGGTATATCTACTACATATACTATACACACACGTTAATATACTATATGTACTCAAATATATCGCCTGGTGGTTCTGCTTATTCCATTGTCTAAATTTATAGTAAATAAGCCATTTCCCATTGTTCACTTTACTTGTCAATTGACACAGACACCAAAGGTCACAATAGCAAGCAGAACTATATGGCTATAACAGTAGTAACTAATATACCTGTCACAACTTTCACAGATAGCTATATGAAACAAACTTAATAATCAAGTTTAAAGAGTAACTTCTTATACACCTAAAGTCCCATATTAATAAAGTACTATGCAAAATCCCTACACCACCAGATACAAAGCAAAAATGCCCCCTTAAATCTTTTTACAGAGATCTTACTAAGCGCAAGGTACTGAATCTACCCTCAAGGAGCATATAGTCAGCCTTTCTTAAAAGACTATAGTTAATATACCAATAATTGCCCCTTAGCTTACACTCCCATATTAGAGAACCCACCCTGCTCAACTCCTGGATGGTAGAGCCCTATGTGCCAAGTCACCTGGTTCACCTAAACCAATGAGCTACAGTCTCTCTCCCTATAATTTGGAAAATGACACAAAGAGAATGACTAAGTTAAATACAGTGATCTTGGAAGTAAGATGAAATATATTCAGAGTTGGAGTTAATGCCATGGCAAATCAAACCATGTACAACCCAAAGTTACGAGGTAACAGATACTATGAGTATACAGAGGGACCTACATTGCAGAAAAAAAGAAGAATGAAGCAGGCATGCAGAAAGAAGCAAAGACAGAGAGCATATGGAACCAGGAGAAAAGAAAGAAGTTACAATCGTTCACTTTAGTTGAATGTCCCCCACGGAAGCACAGCTATATTTTATTTTCAGTCCTTGGTCACTGGTGAGATTGCTCGTTCAACAGCAGGGAAATGGCTTATTTACTATAAATTTAGACAATGGAATATTGGACAAACATCAAAAAAAACTTGTTTTCAAAAATGTTTTATCACATGGAAAAATGTTCGTGAATACTGGTAAAAAGCAGGATTAAAAAATTATACATGCATAATAATACTTTTGTTTGTTTAAATGCACAGATAAAACACAGTGCACAGGAAAAATAATAGGAGAAAACAAACCCAAGAGTAAACAGTGGTTGGTTTTGGAGGCAGGAAATACAGCTGATTTTTTTTTTTAATTGTTTATTTTATTTATTTAGTTTTGGCTGCATTGGGTCTTCATTGCTGCACGTGGGCTTTCTCTAGTTGCAGTGAGCGGGGGCTGCTCTTTGTTGTGGTGTGCAGGCTTCTCATTGCGGTGGCTTCTCTTGTTGCGGAGCACGGGCTATAGGCGCGCGGGCTTCAGTAGTTGTGGCACGTGGGCTCAGTAGTTGTGGCTTGCAGGCTCTAGAGCGCAGGCTCAGTAGTTGTGGCACACGGGCTTGGTTGCTCCACGGCATGTGGGATCTTCCCAGACCAGGGCTCGAACCCGTGTCCCCTGCATTGGCAGGCGGATTCTTAACCACTGCGCCACCAGGGAAGTCCCCAGCTGATTTTTGTGTCCTACAAATATATTCTAGCAAACTGATAATAAGATTAATACTGCAAAAAACAAGTGAGGTTATAGTAGGCAAAATGTAAATACTTTAATTCAATTGCATGCAGATGTTGTGTGGTTATTTAAATGTTATATAGTTAGTATTCACACAAATGCTTCTACAATCTAAAAACTAATTTTGAAAAAAAAATCTTTTCCTTCCCCTTAAATGACAAAATTCTTTTCTTTTGTTTTAATTTTGTTCCTAGTCTTTTTTTGGTATGTTTTGCCTATTATCACTAATAAATGATAACATTCCCATTCATAAGAGAAGCATATACATACATACTCTATTACAACATTCCTAAGAGAATTTCATGCTTCCTAATACACCTAAAAAAATTCCACGGCATGAGTGTATCAATGCATCTAGCAACTATTCAATGTAATAGACTTATTAATCAGTACTATAAAGTAAGAACTAATACAGGTATAAAATGTTTTGAAGTTATCCTTTTGTTACAGAGGTGTATTTATGAAAGGTAGGAGCAGAAGAACCAACAGCAGGAAAAAGATTCAAAGCTTCTGCAAGACCAATGTTATTCAAAGATCTAAAGACAGATTTTAAAAATAGAGCAGTGATATAGTAGCATTCTCTCATGAATCAAAGCAATTTACTTTAGCTGCATAGATTTATTCAATTAAGAAATTTAGGGCTCCTCAATAAAGTAAAACACACTGGTCTCAAAATCAGTCCTTTAACAAGTTCCTCAAAAGGAGCACTTTTACTTCATTCACATTTACTGCAGATACATCATTACATAGGTTGTAAAGTTCAGTCTTTTCGATCTCCAAAATTCATAGGCAAAAAATAATCTGTTTCTTTAATAAAAGGAATTTTCACTGAGGTTTCTCAAAAATAAAAGATAAACTGTCAGATTTTAATCACTGTTGAAACATGTTGGATTTTTAAGATAGAATAATTTAGCATACCCACTCCTTTGATCAGGACATTCATTACTGAAAACTGTTACTGAACTAACTTTCTTATAGTTTATCAGAAAAACAGTAACAAAGTATTTGGGAAAACTGGGTTCTTGTTACAGTTGTATGACTTTGTGCAACTCAACTGTCTCCCTAGGTATTGTTTTCTCCACGTGCAAAATAAAAAGTTCAAACTAGATTATCAGTGGTTTCTAAACTATTCTATGGAAGTACTTCAGGTGTTTTGCAAAGATCTACTTTGAATTTCACTTCTTTATTTTAGCTATAATTTTAAAAACATACTCAAACGTGTTACACCCAAGGGATACAACTAACATATTATAAACATAGCAGAGTAACTCATTTTGAGCAAATTTCAGAACAACTTTTTTTATATATAGTAGGCTTTTTTGTAAATGTGTCATTATTTAGCAAAACTGCAACTCTGAACTACTGTTTTATTTAATCCAGGTCCATGTATAGCCCCTGAAATAGAATTCATTACCAGCAAACAAGTAAACAACATATATGTACAAACACATTTTCAGTTCACATGGGGTCAGGCTCATTGCCTTGTCAAAATGTATTGACACAGTTAAAAAAATAACAACTAAAATCTACCATTTCTAACCAAAATAGAGTAACAGGGACCAAATTTACTCTCTAGTCTGAAAATAGAAAAAAAAATACATTAAATAGTTTCAAGACATTGGCTATCAGGCTATGTAGGGCAGTGATCCCTGAAGTGAGAAACAATTAAGGATGAGCCCTATTATTAGCCCCATCTTCCCTTCCTGCCTTGAGAGAGTTTCCAACCCATGGTGCAGGGAGGGAGAACTGAGGCAGAGCACAGCACACTCTTTGAGTTAAGATGGAGCTGAAAGTCTAAAAGACCAAGGCAACTAGAGTTAACAGAATAGAGTACTAGAGAAGTACACAGCGAGTACAGAGAGAACATCAGGTATCTGCAAAGGATTCTTCTCAAGCATTCAGCAGAGTACTAAGCAGTGCTTGCATGTGAGGAAACTACTGGAAGATGAGGAAAGAACCATCTGAAAGGATTAGACAGAACAGTCCCAGCACACACATGGGGTCACGAACAGTGTCTGTACCCACCAGCCAGACTGGAAAAACTCCTAAGTCATGGATTGGGTGGACTACTCATGAAAGTCTTGACTCAGCAGTGGAGAATACTGCCTCTTGTTTGAGCACTGCTCCAGGCCCATCTAACAAATCACAAAGGCAAGAACTGAAAGCCTCAAACTGTTTTCAAGTTACTTGACAGAAAGTAACCTAACAAAAATATGTTAACATGAAACTATCCAGCATCAAAAAAGAAAAATTCACACTTTCTGCCATCCAAAGACTAGCAGGCATAAAATAAGATAGAAAAAGATGATCTGTCATTAGAAGAATAATCAAAACTGACCCAGAAGGAGTGGTATTACTGAAAATGGACGAGTAGACAGCTCAAGGATCCATCCCTCCTCTAAGGCAACAAGTAAACTGGCGAAAACTGTTAGAATCAACTTTTTTAAACTCTGGAAATTAATCAAAAATGTACAACAACCACAGGAGTGCTTATGAAGAAAAAAGTTTACATAGTTCAATAAGACATTCAAAAGTTCAAAAGCACTGTGGCATTTTGGTTTAGCAGCCTACCATCCCCCATTCTCCAGCTCAGAGGTAGACCTGTGGATAGCAGCCCACATTACTGGTGTGACTTGCTGGTGCCAGATGGGGCAATAAAACCTTGTTCTCAAAAAGTATAGTTGTGGGTTTTAACGTGTCTGGTGGCTTCCTGAAGGAATGGCTCAGGGGCTTGTCTGTGTTTTGCACACCCTTGGAACTCTCTCAGAGCTGAGGTGGCCTCCCATACAGCATCTGTTGAAAACATTTAAAGGCGTATCCGTGGTTACCTGGGGCAACAGAGGGGTTAAGCAGCCAACAGAGCAAGAAGCCTAGGAAGACGGCAGGGAAGGAGACAGAGCTGTGAAAAGCTCTCCTATGAACTGGGGAATCTAGAAGGCCAACACATGTCCAGGGCTAGATGCATGTCAGAATATAGCTAAAAAGATCCTAAGCTTTCACCTCTTGCTCATTTTTAGGCTCCATGTAAGCAAAAAGTGAGGAACTGTAAACAGCCTCACTACGCACTGAAGGAGCACCCCCAACTCAAAGTCAGTCTACAAAGTCCAGAAGAAAAGTTTTTGTTTGTTTGGATATTGTTTTTGTTTTCTTTTTGGCTCCAGGTGTTTAGAGAAATCTGTCAAATCACTAGCTGACCACTAAGCTAATGGAACAGAGATGTCAATGACCATACACAACAAAGAATACTCTTTGCAAAAATAGTTTAGAAAAATAACTAAAAAACAAAAAACTACAACCCATAACAAGCAGCAACAATAAATACTGGGGTGGTGGGAGACTTTGTTCTCTAAAATTACCACATTATTAAAAATGTCCATATATTAAAAATATCCAGTTTTCAACAAAAAATTATGAGGCATGCAAAGTAACAAGAAAGTATGGTCTACTCACAGGAAAGGAAAAAATAGAAACTGTCCTTAAGGAAGGCTAACATTAGACAGACATATTAGACTGACTTTTTTTTAATTTTTAATTTTTTAAAGGTTACTTTCCATTTACAGTTATTACAAAATATTGGCTATATTCCCCATCTTGTGCAATATATCCTTGAGCCTATATTACACCCAACAGTTTGTACCTCCCCCACTCCTCCACCCCTATATTGCCTCTCCCTTTTTCCCTGGTAACCATTAGTTTGTTCTCTATATCTGTGAGTCTGCTTCTTTTTTGTTATATTCACTAGTTTGTTGTACTTTTTAGATTCCACATATAAGTGGTATCATACAGTATTTATCTTTCTCTGTCTGACTTAATTTTACTTCGCATAACGCCCTCCCAGTCCATCCATGTTGCTGCAAATGGCAAAACTTCTTTCTTTCTTATGGCTGAGTAGTATTCCTCTGTACATATATACCACGTCTTCTTTATCCATTCATCAGTTGATAGACACTTAGGTTGTTGCCATATCTTGGCAATTGTAAATAATGCTGCTATGAACAATGGGGTGCATGTATCTTTTTGAATTACTGTTGCTGTTTTTTTCAGATATAAACCCAGGAGTGGAATTGCTGAGTCATATGGTAGTTCTATTTTTAGTTTTTCGAGCATCCTCCATACTGTTTTCCCACAGTGGCTGCACCAATTGACATTCCCACCAACAGTGTATGAGGGTTCCCTTTTCTCCACATCCTTGCCAACATTTGTTGCCAGCCATTCTGACAGGTGTGTGGTGATATATCATTGTGGTTTTGATTTGCATTTCCCTGATGATTAGCAATGTTGAGAGTCTTCAAATGCCCGTCACCCATCTACATTTCCTCTTCTTCTGCCCATTTTTAAATCGGGTTGTTTGTTTTTTTATGTTGAGTTGTATTGAGCTGCTTATATATGTTGGATATTAATCCCTTATCAGTCACATAATTTGTAAATATTTTTTTCCCATTCAGTAGGTTGTCTTTTCGTTTTGTCAATGGTTTCCTTTTCTGTGCAAAAGCTTCTAAGTTTAATTAGGTCCCATTTGTTTATTTTTCCTGTTATTTCATTTACTTTAGGAGACAGATCCAAAAAAAATATTGCTATAATTTACATCAAAGAGTGTTCTACCTATGTTTTCCTCAAGGAGTTTTATAGTATCTAGTCTTACATTTAGGTCTTTAATCCATTTTGAGTTCATTTTTGTATGTAGTGTTAGAGAATGTTTTAATTTCATTCTTTTACATGTAGCTGTCCAGTTTTCCCAGCACCACTTACTGAAGAGACTGTCTTTTCTCCATTGTATATTCTTGCCTCCTTTGTTGTGGATTAATTAACCATAAGTGTGTGGGTTTATTTCTGGGCTCTCTATCCTGTTACACTCATCTATGTGTCTGATTTTATGCCAGTACCACACTTACTGTAGCTTTGGAGTATAGCCTGAAGTCAGGGAGCATGATTCCTCCAGCTCTGTTCTTCTTTCTCCAGATTGTTTTAGTTATTCAAGGTGTTTTGTGCTTCCATACAAATTTTAAAATTTTTTGTTCTAGTTCTGTGAAAAATGCCATTGGTATTCTGATAGGGATTGCGTTGAATCTGTACATTGCCTTAAGACTAACTGACTTTAAATCAACTATCTCAAATATGCTCAAAGAATGAAAGGAAATCACAGACAAGGAACTAAAGGAAACCAAGGGAATGAGATCTCATCAACTAGAGAACACTAATAAGGAGATATAAATTACAAAAAAGAGCCAAATAAAAATTCTGGAGCTGAAAAGTACAATAACTTTGAAGAAAAATGAACAGAACCAGTGGGATATCATCTTACATACCAATGTATACATAAAGGGAGTTCTGGGGGGGCGGGGGGGGAAAGGCAAAGGGTCAGTAAGAATACAGGAAAAAATACTAACCAAAAACTTGCCTAATTTTATAAAAGCTGTAAATCTACATATTCAAGAAGCTTAAAGAACTCCAAGCAGGATAAACTCAAAGAGATCCTCATACTGCCAACCCAATATAATCTGTCCAAAGTTAAAGACAAAAAGACAATCTTGAAAGCAGTAAGAGAGATGCAACACGTCGCATACAAGGGATCCTCAACAAGATAACAGTTAATTTCTCATCAGAACCCATGGTGGGATGATATAAAGTGCTTTTCAAAAAACTCTATCAATGAAAAATTTTATATTCAGCAAAGCTCTCCTTCAAAAAATGAAGAAACTGGGAATTCCCTGGCAGTCCAGTGGTTACGACTCAGCACTTTCACTGCTGGGGCCCAGGTTCGATCCCTGGTCAGGGAACTTAAATCCCACAAGCCACGTGGTGCAGCCAAAAAAAACAAAAAAAGAAGAAGAAACTAACACATACTCAGGTAAATAAAAGCATCACCAGTAGACCTGCCTTATGAGAAATGTTAAACAGAGTCCTTCAGGCTGAAATGAAAGGACACTAGACAGTAACTCAAAGCCATACAAAAAAGAACTCTAGTAAAAATAACTACATAGATAAATAAAAAAGCCAGTATTGTTGTATTTGTGATTTTTAACTCCTTTTTTCCCTACATAATTTAAAAGACAAATGTATAAAATAATTATAACTCTAGGTCAATGGACACACAATGTATAAATAAGTAATTTTTGACAATAACAATAAGAGGGAGGTTGGAGCTATATAGGAATAGTTTTTGAATACTACTGAAGCTATGTTGTTATGAATCCAAACTAGTTTCTTATAAGTTTGAGATCAATATAGCCTTAATCCTCAGGGTTAAGGAAAAGAACTAAAAAATATACAAAAAATAAAATGAGAGGGAATCAAAATAGGACACTAGAAAAAATAAACTAAACACAAAAGAGGGCAGTAATGGAGGAAATGAAGAACAAAAAAGATATAAGTTTTTTTTATTAAAAAGAAGACCTTACCTATGAATAGTTATTTTAAATAACTATTTTATTTAATTTTAATTCTTCAATCAAAAAGCAGAGATTGGTAGAATAGATTTTAAAAAGTGATCCAATTATATACTGTCTACAAGGGACTCACTCTGGATCCAAAGACATAAATAGGTTGATAGCGAAAAGATGGAAAAAGACAGTCCATGCAAACAGTAACCAGAAGAGAGCTGGGGTAGCTATACTCATATCTGACAAAATAAACTTTAAGTCAAAAATAGTTATGAGACAAATAAGGACATCATACATTGATAAAAGGGTAAATCCAACGTGAAAATATGTCAAACGTAAACATGTGAACCTAACAACATATCTCCAAAATATATGAAGCAAAAATTAACAAAATAGATGAGAGAAATGTTCTATAATAATAGCTGGAAACTTTAAAAAATATCCCACTTTCAAAAAGAAAAACCAGGCAGATAACCAATAAGAAAATAGAAGACTTGTTGAACAACACAATAAACCAACTAGACCTAACAGACACATACAGAACACTCAACAACAGCAGAATAGTGCATTCTGGAATACTCTTCTCAAATCCATGGGGAACATTTTCCAGGATAGAAACACAACAGAGCGAATCAACAAAACCAAAAGTTGGTTCTTGAAAAGATCAACAAAATCGACAAACTTCTAGCTAGACTAACTAAGAAAATAAGAGAGAAGACTCAAACTATGAAAATTAGAAATTATTATGGGGCATTACTACTGACCTTAAAGAAATAAACAGGATTATAAGAGAATACTGTGAACAACTGATTGTGAACAAATTAGACAACCTAGATGAAATGGATGGATTCCTAGAAAGACATGATCTACCAAAATTTACTCAAAAAGAAATAGAAAATCTGAACAGAACTATAACAAGAGATTGAATCAGTAACCAAAGACCTCCCAACAGGAGAGTGACAAAGATGGCTGAGTAGAAAGACCCTGAGCTCACCTCCTCTCACAAGCACGCCAAAATCACAACTATCTGCAAAACAACCACTGATGAAAAAGAATGGAACCTACCAGAAAAGGTCTTCTACAACTTAAGACATAAAGAAGGAACCACAATGAGACAGGTGGGTAGGAGGGGTGAACTCACAATATAATCAATTCCATACCCCCCAGGTGGGCAACACACAAACTGGAGGATAATTCTATTGCAGAGGTTCTCCCACAGGAGAGTTCTGAGCCCCACAGCAGGCTCCCCAGCCCAGGGGTCCTGCACTGGGAAGACGAGCCCCCAGAATATTTGGCTTTGAAGGCCAGCAGGGCTTTAATTTCAGGAGCCCCACAGGACTAGGGGAAATAAGAGACTTCACTTTTAAAGGGCCTACACAAAATCTCATATGCACCAGGACCCAGGGCAAAAGCAGTTATTTAATAGGAGCCTGAGCCAGACCTACCTCCGGGTCTTGGCAAATTTCCTGGAAAAGTGGGAGATGGCTGTGGCTCACCCTGGGGACATAGACACTGGTGGCAGTCACATTTCGGAACATTCTACCACATGAACGCTGCCATCTTGGCTCATTATTGCTAAGACCTCGCCCCACCCAACAGCCTATAGGTGCCAGTGCTGGGATGCTTCAGGCCAAACAAGTAACTGGGCAGGGACCCAGCCCCACCCATCAGCAGACAGGCTGCCTAAAGACTTCCTGAGCTCACAGCCACCTCTAGAAATGCCCCTAGACACAGCCCTGCCCACCAGAGGACCAAGACCGAGCTCCACCCATCAGTGGGCAGACACTGTCCCTTCCCTCCAGGAAGCCTGCACCAACCTCTAGACCCACCTCACCCACCAGGGGGCAGACAACAGATGCAAGAAAACTAAGATCCCACAGCCTGTGGACCCAGCCCACCCATAGCAGGCCAGACTCTACCCTGGAACCAGTTGGGCCCTGTCCACTTGCAGGCCAACTCAAGCTTCGGGACACCCCAGACCCCAAACTCAACTGTGTCAGGACCCCTGCCCCAACAATCTGAAATGAACTCTGGGATCCCTGGGCTCTGCAGCCAGACTCCAGCACTAACCCCAGGACCTGGCTTCACCTGCCAGTGGGTGCGCAACAGCTCCGGAGTCTTCAGGACCCTGCCTCCGCCCACCAGTAAGCCAGCACTTTATACCCACTAGGATGGCTATAATTTCAAAAACAAAAATAACAGCTAGGATGTAGAGAAAGTGAAATCTTCATACATTACTGGTGAGAAGATAAAATGTTATAGTTGCTATGGAAAACGGTGTAGTAATTCCTCAATAAGGTAATCATAATTTCATATTACACAGCAGTTTCATTCCTAACTAAATACATCCAAAAATTGAAAATAGGTGTTTAAACAAAAAAATTTACCAAAAAAGTTTGTAACAGCAGTGTTCACCATACCCAAAAGGTGGAAATAACTCAAGTATCCATCAATGAACAAACAGATAAACAACATGTGTTATATCCATACATGGAAGTATTGTTCAGCCATATAAAGGAATGACATGGTGATACGTGGTATAAAATGGATAAACCTCGAAAACAATGTGATAAGCGAAAGAAGACACAAAAGGACACATGTTGCATTATTCTATTATATGAAATATCCAGAATTGGCAAATCCATGGAGACAGAAAGTAGATTAATGGTTGACAGGGGCTGAGGGGATAGGGGGAATGGGGAAGGATTGTTTAAAGGGTACAAAGCTTCTTTTTGAAGTTATAAAATGACTGGGACTAGATAATGGTGATGGCTGCACAACACTGTTAGTGTATTAACTTTCACTGATTTGTACATTTAAAATTATTACAATCGTAAATTTTATGTTATGTGTATTTTACCACAATGATTTTTTGAAAGACCCAGAACTGCCACAGATATTAGAATTAAGATAGAAGGACACTAAAATCGTCGTTATAACCACATTCCATGTGTACAAAAAGTTTACCAGAGACATGGAAGATATTTTTTAAATAGAAATTTTAGAAATGAAAAGTACAGTGATTAAGATAATAATACACTAGATGAGATTAGCGCAGAATAGACAATACAGAAGAAAAGATTAGTGAACTTGAAGGCACAGGAACAGAAACTATCTAAAAGAAAGAAAGAGAAAAAAGGAATTAAAAAAAAAAAGAAGAACATAGGTAAACCACTGAACTTCAAGTGGCCAAATATATGGGTAACTGGAGTCCCCAAAAGGGAGGAGGAAAATATATTTTAAATTTGCAGAAATAATGGCAAAACTTCTCAAACTTAATGAAAATTATAAAGCTAGCTGGGGTTTTATAGCATACATAAAAATAAAATTCATAATAACAATAGCATAAAGGCCAAGAAGGGCCTTATAAACAAGCTCAACAAAACCCAACCACACACACACACACAAATCAACAAAACTGCATCAACATACATCATAATCAAATTGCCCAAAACTACTAATAAAGAGAAAATCTTAAAAGTAGCTAGAGGAAAAAAGACATGTTACGTACACAGGCATAAGAATACGGGCAACACCAGATTCACAGAAACAATGTAAGTGAGAAGACACTGGAGCAACATCTTTAAAGTACTGAAAGAAAAAAAAAATCAACATAGAATTCTATACCCAGAAAAATTATCTTTCAAAAATGAAGGCAAAAGTAAAGTAACCATACACCAATAACAATTAATTTTAAAAAAAGAGAAAAACAAACAAACAAAAATGAAGGCAAAATAAAGACATTTCCAGACATTCAAAAACGAAAAGAATTCATCACAAGCAGACCCACATCACCACAAATGTTAAATGAAATCCTTCAGACAGAAGAAAAATCTTGATACAAACATGGATCTACATAAAGGGATGAAGAACACTGGATATGGTGATTTCAAAGATAAATATATATTAATATTTAAATCTCTTTAAAAATAACTGACCGCTTAAATAACAATGTACTGAGGGTTTATAACATATTTAAAAGTAAAACGTATCATAACAATAGCATAAAGACTAACAAAAGAGAAATGGAAGTATACTTTTCTGAGGTTCAATACTATATATGAAGTGGTATAATATTCTTTGAGAGCAGATAAAGATGTATACTATAAACATTTATGTACTATAAACCCTAAGCAAACACTAAAATAACCAAATAAGCAGTTACAGCTAATAAGGAAACTGATGTGATCAAACAGAATCGTAGAAAATACTCAATGAATACAAAAGAGAACAGGAAAAAGAGGAATGAAGGAACAAAGAACAAATAGGACAAATAAAAAACAAATAGCAAGATGACAGACTCAAACAATCACATCAATGATCATATTAAATGTAAATGGTCTATACACTCCATTTAAAAGATAGATATTATCAGACTGGATTAAAAGCATGACCCAACTAGAAGCTGCCTACAATAAACTCTTTAAATATAAAGACACAAGTAGGTTAAAAATAAAAGGATGGGAAAAGATATACCAGAAAAAAGCTGTAGTGGTTATATAAATGTAAGACAAATTCTTAGAGTAAAGACTATAACCAGGAATAAAGACAGCCATTTCATAATGATAGGTGAGTCATTTCATCATAAAAACATAATAATCCTAAATGTTTATGCCCCTACTAACAGAGCTTCAAAATACATGAAGCAAAAACTGATAGAACTGCATAAGAAAATAGACAAATCCACAATTATCCAATACTTCTCTCTCAAAAACATGTAACAAATAGGCAAAAAGACAAAAACTAGAAATGAAAGCATGGATATAGTAGATTTGACAACACTATCAATGAACTTTATCTGATTGACATTTCTAAAACACACTACTACCCAATAGCAGAAGAATACACATATTTCTCAAGAGTACACAGAGACCTTATGAAGAGAGACCATATTCTAAGAAATAAAACAAGGCTAAATAAATTAAAAAATGATTCAAGTCATACAAAGTATGTTCTCTGACCACAATGTAATCAAATTAGATATCAACAGCAAGAAGATTATAGGCAAATCCTCAAATATCTGGAAATTAAAGAATACCCTTCTAAATAATTCATGGGTTTAAAAAAAAGGGGGGTAAACTAAAAGGAATTATTAACTGAATGAAAAGAAAAGCAAAACACATCAGAATTTGTGGGATTGTGCTAAAAAGGTATTTAAGGAGAAATTGACAGCAATGAATGCTTGCTTCTACCTTTTAGAAACTAGAAAAATAATAGCAAAGTAAACCCAAAGTAAACAGAAGAAAGGAAATAATAAAGATCAGAGCTGAAATCAACAAAACAGAAAATAGAAATAATAGAGAAAATCAATGAACTCGACAGCTGGTTCTTGAGAGGAGTAATAAAATTAGTAAGCCTCTAACCAGAATGATCAGGAAAAAGAGAAATACACAAATAACCAATATCAGGAATGAAAGAAGAGACATCATTACAGATTCTACAGATACTAAAAGGATAACAAACCATGATAAACAACTTTATGCCAATAAATCTGACAACTTAGATAAAACAGACAAATATTTGCAAACCACCTATATGACAAAGAACTCATATCTAGAATATATAAATAACTCTCAAAATTCAAGAGTAAAAAACCAAAGATTCAAGTAAAAATGAGCAGAAAACATGAAGAGACATTTCACCAAAATGGATATACATATGGCAAATATGATAAGTTCAACATCATTAGTCATCAGGAAATGAAAATTAAAACCATAATGAGATACCACTACATATCTATTAGAACACCTAACATAAAAAACAGTGACAATACCAAATGCTAATAACGAAGACAGAAAAACTAGACCTCTAACACAATGCTGATAGGAACATAAATTGGTACACCACTCTGGAAAATGGTTTGATAGTTTCTTAAAATACACTTAACACTTTCCTAAATATATTTACCATACTACCCTGGAATTTACACTCCGAGACACTCATTCCAGAGAAATGAAAACTCATGTGCACACAAAAACTTGTATACAAATGTTGATAGCAGCTGTATTTGTAATAGCCAAAAATGAAACTGCTCAACCATCCGTCAGTGGGTGAAGATTAAACAAACTCTCACACATTTATACCATGGGACACTGTTCAGCAATAAAAAGGAACTATTGATACATGTAACAACTTGGATGGATTTCAAGGGAATTATGCAGAGCTTTTTAAAAAGCCAGTCTCAAAGGTTACATACTGTATGATTCCATTTATATAATATCTGGAAATGACAAAGCAGTAATGGAGAACAGATTAGTGCTTGCCAGAGGTTAGGGGATCTTTCTGGTGATGGAATAGTACTGTATCTCAATTGTGATGGTGATTACACAAATCTACACTTGATAAAACTGCAAAGAATTACACACACAAAGGAACACATGTAAAACTGGTGAAAAAGGAATAAGATCTGTGGATTGTACGAAAGTCAATTTCCTGGTTTTGATATTGTACTATAGTTATTTAAAATGTTACCACTGGGGCTTCCCTGGCGGCGCAGTGGTTAGGAATCCACCTGCCAATGCAGGGGACACGGGTTTGAGCCCTGGTCCGGAAAGATCCCACATGCTGCGGAGCAACTAAGCCCATGCACCACAACTACTGAGCCTGCGCTCTAGAGCCCACAAGCCACGACTACTGAAGCCCGCGTGCCTAGAGCCCACGCTCCACAACAAGAGAGGTCACCGCAATGAGAAGCCTGTGCACCGCAACAAAGGGTAGCCCCCATTCACCACAACTAGAGAGGGCCTGTGCGCAGCAACAAAGACCCAACACAGCTAAAAATAAATTAATAAAATAAATTAATTTTTTTAAAGTGTAAAAATAAATAAATAAATAAATAAATAAAATTATTATAACAAATATTTTCTTAGATACAGTCCACCGTTCTAATTATTAAAAATAAAGTGGGCTGGGGAGGATCCTGATTCTGTCACATAACATACTAGCACTCCCTCGCAATTTTGAGAATAACTTATGATAAACATCTTAAAAGGACATGGGGGAAGATACCATCTTGAGGCTCACCACTAAGAACGGACTGCAGTTCAATTTTAACATCAGCCCATTCATTAATCAATTACAAATCCACCTGCCTATGCAATTATTAACTACATTTCTATATCTTTTCTACAAAGATATAATAAGAGGCTATCAAATGCTACCTGTATAACCTTTGGGGCCCCTTTCCTCATTTGTAAAACAGGACTAAATGAGGCAATCTATGTAAAGTGTTTAACCCAGTACCCAGCACAAAATTTAAAATCCAATAAATGTAGCTATAATTCTAGATATATTATGGCCAGAGCATCTCCTGATGTACCTACCAGTTTACATACCCTATAAGAAAAAAAGTGAGGCTAGTGTGGCATGACTTGTCCTCTGTGAACCCATGCTGGCTCCTAGTGCTTACTGTCTTCTTTTTCGGGTACCAAAAATATATGTGTTCAATAATCTGACAGTTTGTTCAGGAATAACACCAAGCTCACCATTTTATTATTATTATCTGCAACCTTTACTTCTTTTCCAACATTGTGTATCAGCAGCTAAAACACTCTGTTACACATAATATGTGTTCAAAAAAAAAAAGTTTGCTGAATTCCCCTTTAAAAAAATCAGGATTAACTTCTTAGTTTTGATAAATTTGCCATGGTTATATAAGATGTTAACATTAGGGGAAGCTGGGTGAAAGGCATATGGGAATTCTTTGTACTTTGCAATTCTCCTATAAATATATAACTATTTCAAAATTAAATGTTTTTTTAAAGTCAGGAGGATCTTTTCCCACCTCTGGTAAATTCTTTCTTAAAACTACTCATATATTACCAACCACTATTAGGTGCAAATTCTTTAGCAGCCTTTACAGCCCTATAATTAATCTGGAATAGGAGACATGAATTCCAGCAAATAGGAACTCTCATAATACCCCTAACTTATCCTGGGCCACACAGAGTTAGTAGTCAGTAAACAATAGTCATCCCCAAATTTTATCTTTGGAAACATGGGCTTAAAAAAAAAAAATCTATCCCCAAAGCAAGTATCTTTTCCCTAAAGCATTAAAGCTCTGTAGAATCCAATTAAAACCTCTGACTCTTACTGTTCAAATTACTTATTTAGCAGTGGCCTCCAAGTCAAGCTCAAAAAGATCTTTGATTGTATGAGACAAGTTACTACTATATTATTAGCATGAAAATCTTTTAAAAATATGTTTTAAAATATTTTATATCATGGCTGATTGGTTTTTGAATTAGGTAAACAAGAGTTTAGGGAAATGATGAATTTCATTTATAGTTATTCAAGCTCAAACTTTCTCTGTTAAGCAACAAAGTCATGAAAATTCTGATACAACTGTACTTGCCAAAGAAATCCTAAAATACCTAAGAAGAAAGTATCTTGTTCCTAAATACCTCCAAATAGCTTTTGTACTTTAAAGAGTTTCTTTCAGGCATCAACTAATTTTCAAAAACTTGGCTTTCCTTTTTGGAATAGAACTACAGAATCGGTACTATAAACAGAAGTGCTATTGTCAAAGAATCGATCCAATAATAAAAAGAGCTAAGGCCACTTGTCTTATAGAAAATTACTGCCAAATGCTGCCAGACCCTGCTTTTCTTCCTTCTGGGCCAGTAGCCAGATACTAATCATTTTTAGACCCTTTCCAATTTTTAGTACACAGTTTAGTACACAATGCCACAACTGAACTAGACAGTATTTTAATGAATGTTCTCCATAATTCGTCTAATGTTTTGGCACACACACACATGATTTACAATATCTTTGGAAGTACATGTAAGAAACTGGTAACAGTAGTTGCCTCTAGGGCAACTGTTTGGGTCTTTGAATTTTGTCAGTTTCTTAAATAACTATTCAAGAAATTAATTTATCTATTAAAAGAAAAAACTACAATAAGAAAACATTAGTTCCAGTTAAAACATTTTACCTTATAACATAATGCATATGGTATTCTTTTAAAAATCTTTTCTTTTAACATGTAACTTTAAAAAAAATTTTTGCAATGCTCTTCAGTTATAATCAAAGAAATACAAATTAAAGTCAGATCATTTTTGCTTATTAAATTAGAAAAGGGTTCTTTTTTAAATTTTTTAATTAATTTTTTTGGTTGTGCCGCACAGCATGCAGGATCTTAGTTTCCCGACCAGGGATCAAACCCGTGCCCACTGCAGTGGAAGCGTGGAGGCTTAACCACTGGATAACCAGGGAATTCCCTAGAAAAGGTTTTTAAATCTAATACTGATATTGGCATGTAAAGGGGCATAACCTTTCTAGAAAGTAATGTGGTAATACCTAACTTTTTTAAGATCTTACCTTTTGACTCAACATTTTTATTCCTATCCTAAGAAAATAATCAAGTATGGAGAAATACTTATGCACAAAGATTTTCTTCAAGTGTTACCTGCAGAGCAAAAAAATATTCAGTAATTGGGAATGGTTAAATCATTACACATCCGTTCAACAGAATATTATGCTGCTATTAAAAATTCGGTTTTGAAACAATTTTGACAAAGTACGAAAATCTTTATGATATAAATTCATGGTGGGAGAATAAACAGTATACAAATGAATAAATATATTCATGGAAGGAGGAACAATGTGTACCATAATGTTAGCAATGCTTATATTTGAGCTGAGGCATTAGACCTTTGTCTTTAGTATTTCTCCACGTATTTAAAATGAGTTCCTAGAACTTATAAAATAAGGGGGGAAAAACAAGCTACACACACATTCCTAAGTTTATAATATTGGAAAACTGATGTGATATTTAAACAGCTGAAATAAATTAAAGCCTTCTAATTAATAACATTTACAAAAGCTGGTGACAAACTAACTCAAATTATTATGTATCATTAAGATCATTCCTACTGTATAATAAGCACTACCAGCTAGCTTATTTTTTAATCAATACAATAAAAAAGAAGACTTTGAACTATCATATGGTACAACATGGACAAAAATTAAATCCCATCAAACAGGGTTAAAAATGTAATTATGGGGGCTTCTCTGGTGGCGCAGTGGTTGAGAATCTGCCTGCCAATGCAGGGGACGCGGGTTCGAGCCCTGGTCTCGGAAGATTCCACATGCCGCGGAGCAACTAGGCCCGTGAGCCACAACTACTAAGCCTGCGCGTCTGGAGCTTGTGCTCCGCAACAAGAGAGGCCGCGACAGTGAGAGGCCCGCGCACCGCGATGAAGAGTGGCCCCCGCTCGCCGCAACTAGAGAAAAAAGCCCTCACATGGAAACGAAGACCCAACACAGCCAAGAATAAAAAATTTTTTAAAAATGTAATTATGAGTTAAATTGTAATAATACTTATTATATAATAAGCAATAATATCCCTGGAAGAAAAAAAAGATTAAACTAACATATAACATCTAAATTAATAAACATAACCAAACTTTTCCTTTAAATGAACTGAATCTGCCACTGGGAAAAACATTATTAATGAATGGGTAAACTATCATTGCTCAGACATTAATCGGTACAGTTTCAAATGTAGATGGAGTTTACCCCTAAAGATTATTTCCACCACTACTGCCCCCTCGAAAATCACAAATCTCACAAGGTCACTATTCTGCTTAGCACCCTTCAGTGGGTTACCACTGCCTTAAATCCAAATTCCTTACATTAGCTGTAAGATCCTCCATGATATGGTCCTTGCTTTCACTCCCCACTCCTTCCTTCTCACTTGCTTCCTATGCTCTGGCCCAGTGGTTTGCAAAGTGTGATCCTTGAACCAGCGACACCTCTACCACCTGTGAACATGTTAGAACTCCAAACTCATGAGCCCCACTCCTACCGGGAGATTCATATTCACATTATAGCTTGAAAACCACTGCTCTAGCCCTCCTGAATTGCCTGCAGATTCCCAAATCTGCCCTGCTCTCTCTCTGCAAAGACAGCTCCCCACCCACAGTGCTTTTACCCCATTCCCTACGGGGCATCTCATCCACCTTGTTTCCTACTCATCTTTCAAGTCTTAGCTTAGAAATCACTTCAAAAGGGAACTGAAAACTTTTCCAGAATTAGAAAACTATTTCTCATGATTTCTTCTATCATTGTAGGCGTTCTCATTTGCATTCTTCACCAACTAAAGCCATTTCTAAAATTTCTTAAGACCATCAAAGAAAGCCTTTGCTTGACATATCCCAAAACATAACGTATGCATTGGTATAAATGATTTCAAACTGTACAGAATAGTAAAAAATATATATAATGTACAGTAGAACCAAACTGTCAAAAAGAAATGACTTTTTTAAGTTGGGAAAATATAGAAAAATAGCCAACCAGTTCTGAAATTCACACCTTAAAACTAATTAATTTGAATTTCCTCTTTTCTGGACATATTTCTCCCATCTTCTGGAGAAGGGGCACCAACTAATAAAGAACATGATTTTAAAAAAAGAGGCTAATCAAGAGGAAAGAGAAATGTGTATAGCCTGGATAAAGTTAAGTGCTACATGTTTTAAGTCAGATATAAGAACAAAAGCACAGACCAGAAGCTGTTCTCCAATATTTTTAATAAGTTTGAGATAATCTCACAGTACATGATTAGTTAATAATTTATCTTCAATCATTTAATGATCATCTATCATGTGCTAAGGACCACATGGAATTAAGAATTATGTATATGTATCTATATATCTATATCTATATGAAGATGAGGTTAACTTCTAGTTTTTTAGCCAAGAAATGAATCTTTATGCCCACGAAAAGACAGGTACAAAATTGTTCTTAGCAGCTTTGTTCCTAAGAGCTAAAACCTGGAAATGGCCCAAATATCTATAAATAGTACAATAAAAAATATATACTCACACAATGGAATACTATACAGCAATGAAAAAGAATGAACTTCTGCTAACTTAAAAATTGATTTGATTCCATTTATTGGGTTGGCCAAAAAGTGCCTTCAGTTTTTAAGTAAAACTAAAAGACACATTTTACATTTTCACCAAGAACTTTATAGAACAACCTATTCACCCTTTTGTTCCACTAGCTTCTGCCATTTTTCAGGCAACTTCATAATTCCATCTTCCCAAAACTTTCCAGCTTTTTGAGCAAAGAACTGTTCCAGGTGCCTTTTACAGTCTTCCAGGGAATTGAAATTTTTTCCATTAAGAGAATTTTGTAAAGACTGAAATAAATGGAAATCCGAAGGTGCAATGTCTGGTGAATACGGCGGATAAATCAGAACTTCCCAGCCAAGCTGTAACAGTTTTTGCCTGGTCATCAAAGAAACATGCAGTCTTGTATTATGCTGATGGAAGATTATGCCTTTTCTGTTGACTAATTCTGGACGCTTTTCATCGAGTGCTGCTTTCAGCTGGTCTAACTGGGAGCAGTACTTGTTGGAATTCATCGTTTGGTTTTCCGGAAGGAGCTCATAATAGAGGACTCCCTTCCAATCCCACCAAGTATACAACATCACCTTCTTTGGATGAAAACCGGCCTTTGGTGTGGTTGGTGGTGGTTCATTTCGCTTGTCCCACTATCTCTTCCATTCCACATTATTGCACAGTATCCACTTTTCATTGCCCATCGCAATTTGTTTTAAAAACGGAACGTTTTCATTAAGTAGAGAACCGTATGTGGAAATACAGTCAAGAAGGTTTTCTTTGCTTAACTTACGTGGATCCCAAACATCAAAGCGATGAACATAACCAAGCTGGTGCAGTGATTTTCAATACTTGATTTGGATATTTTGAGTACGTTGGCGGCTATCTCCTGCGTGGGATAACGTTGACTGTTCTCAATTAATGTCTCAATTTGATCGCTATCAACTTCAACTGGTCTACCTGATCGTGGAGCATCGTCCAGTGAGAAATCTCTAGCAAGAGACTTCGCAAACCACTTTTGAACACATTCGATCAGTCACAGCACCTTCTCCATACACTGCACAAATCTTTTTTGTGTGTTTCAGTTGTGTTTTTACCTTTCTTGAAATAATAAAGCATAATAGGCTGAAAATGTTGGCTTTTTTTCTTCCATCTTCAGTATTAAAATGGTTACACAAAAATTCACCAATCTTGATGTCTTTATTTAAAGGCATGCTGATATACAGCTGTCACATAAAATCTAACAAAATTGTTTCAAATGAAGTTAAAGACAGCTAAGTGCTACTAGAGCCATCTTACGGAAAAAACTGACGGAAACTTTTGGCCAACCCAATATATGAAGTTTAAGAAAAAGCAAAGCTAATCTACTGTGATGGCGGTCAGAATAGTGGTTACCTTTGGGAAGTACTGACTAGCAGAGAGTAAGGAAGGATGCTGAGGTCCTAGAAGTGTTCTATATCTTGGTGTGGTTGGTGATCACATGCTTACATATGTAGAAATTCATTGAGCTGTTTATGATTTCTGCACTGTATACAATTTAAGTCCTAGAAACAAAATTTTTTTTAAATAGAAGAGAAAGTTCCTCGTCCTCCATGCCAGCCAGCAAGGAAGGAAGGAAGGAAGGAGAGAGGTTAGATCAAACAATCTTCAAGTTTCTGTTTTATAGTTCGATTGTCTTATTCATGTAACAAAAATGTGAGTACCTACTTTGTAAAAGGTAAAATGTGAGCACCTACTTTGTATCCCCTGGGTGCTGGGGATATAGCACTGAATAAAATGGGTAAAAATCCCTGCTCTCATGGATCTTACATTATAGTAGGGTTAGAAAGATAATAAAAGCAGTGTGTTGGACTGCAGAAAAGCACTAAAAAAGAAACAAAGCAGGGACGAGGGATAGGAAGAGCATGTATAGGAGGGATGCTGTAATTTTAAACAAGGTGTCAGTAAAGGCCTTTCAGAAAGGGGTGATACTTTAATTCAGAACTGAAAGAAGGACGGGAGGGAGACATACGGATATCTGGAAGAACATGTTCCAGGCCTTCTAAAACAGCAAGGAGGCCACTGCGGCTAAAGGGAAGTG
Source organism: Eschrichtius robustus (assembly GCF_028021215.1). Taxonomy (NCBI): domain Eukaryota; kingdom Metazoa; phylum Chordata; class Mammalia; order Artiodactyla; family Eschrichtiidae; genus Eschrichtius; species Eschrichtius robustus. The sequence continues at coordinate 130,250,679 of NC_090824.1, read as the reverse complement.
AACAAGGGTTAGATTCAAAAAAACACACACACACACACACACACACACGGCCAGATATTCTTTCCCCCAGTCTCTCCTTCCAATTCCTCATTTAAAGACTAACTTAAATCAACCCTTTTCTACATAGAGACTTCTGCAGCCACTAGCCCAGTCCACATTTACCTTTATCTTCTGAGCTCCTGGAGCTGCATCACTCATGGCATCTTTATATACTGCCTTGCAATTAAATACTTACTGCTTCCCACGCCCAATAAACTGAGCCTCTTCAGGGCAGTGACTAGATTTTATGCTTTCTTGTATCCCTGTTAGTTAGTCCATGGTTGGCATGTAAATGGTTACTGGTCAGGCTGCTGCTAATAACGTTAGCAGGCAGAAGATTAGTAAACTGTGAATAGATTTTTAAAAATAGAAAAAAGAGGAAGGAAAGAAACCAAGACTAGGGAGCTACGTGAGTGAAGAGGCACTGAGGCGTCTCCATGTGTCATGATCCAGAGTCTGGATTTTCTCTGAGCCATGTCCTTAAGACTCCGAGATCCTCAACATCACTTTTCTAAAAGCCACTCTAGGCTTTTTTCCTGGGGGGAACATCAGGCACCTGGCTTCCTTTCAAATAATGGTTTTACAACACCAATGGTCATAACTAGCTTAATAACAACAACAAATCTTAACCAACTACAAAGCTGTATGATCTTGAGCAAGTCATGTAACTATTCTTGTGTATGTCAGTTCCCTCATATGCTAAATGTAGGAGTTGGATTAAGTGGTCTCTAAAGTCCAATCAATCTCAAATCCTCTACTTTAGCTTTTTTTGAAAAAGCTGAATGGATAAACCTCACAACCTACTTCTTCAATTTATAAAATGAATAAAATATCTATTAATAATTTTAAATACACTGAATAAGAACTCATATTCAGAAAGCAGTGTAGTATTTTGAAAAAGCATAAAATCTGGAGTAAGACAGACCTGGATCTACATAGCCTGCTTCCTAGTAGATAAATAACCCTGAGAAAGTTACTATATTTGCAGGATTTGTTTTGAGAATTAAAGGTAATGTATGTAAAGCAACTACTAAGCCAATATAAAATCCCATACACACTGGCAACAATCATTTCCCATACAGAAAGCAGCCAAGGTAAAATATCTACCAAATCACTGATGTCTAAGATCTGAAATACTCAAACTAGTTCATAACTCTGCTAACAACTTTAGATACAGGGATTCGTGGTTGCCTCAAAATTCTGCATGACTTTTCTGCAAGTTTAACAGAGTAACCCCTAACTCCTACAGTGCTGATAGTCTCTTTTCTTAAACATGAGGATAAGAACTACAGATCTAATGTCAGTTTGTGGTCACAGGGGCAAGAGAATAAGATAATTTAGAAAGCCCAGCGTTTTAGAAAAATAGGACAAGACTGAGATTTGGGCTTAACTGAGACATTATGAAGATATTAATCTTGGCACTGAGAGTTCAAATCTGTAATGAGAGCCAACTGTATAAGCAATAGATATTCAATAAGTAATAAGACAAATATACATCGGCCTTTGAGTCCAGGAAGAGAGAGACATACATAATTACAGCATACTAACGAACAAAAGAGAATGAATGAACAAGATACAGAGAGTGAATAACCTAGTGGGGCTGGAAGAGCGAGGACCAGAGCACACAGAAGATTCAAAAAGCAGATAGCGCTTAAGTTGTATCTTGAAAAATCACTAGACTCTGTCAGTAAGACAGGAGAAGGAAAGGCATTCTAAGCAGCAGGGAGAATATATAAGAAGGCTCTGAGTCAGGAAAAAGTATGGCTCTTTCAGTAAACTGATGTTACTAGTACAGTTGGAGCTTGAGACGTATGGTGGGAGAAATGCAGGAGATGAGCCCGATGATGAAGGGCCTTGTAACCATAGAACTAAATACTGTAGGTAAGGGAGAAGTATGGGTTTTAAGAAAAAAGCACTGAACATATTTGCATTTTAGAAAAATCACATTGGCAGCAGTGTAAAGGACAGATTAAAGCGGGTCAACCACTAGAGACCTCATTCTACACACAGAGTTAAATAAGGACATTACATTATCATCTAGATACTCTATTACAGAACCAGGGATCAGAAGCAAAAATAATAATGCTTTAACAGATAAAGCTAAATTACCAAAAGGAAATCATTTACCTTCATGAATGTATATTCTTGAATTAAATATTTCCTATATATCTTAAAATAGAAGAGGCTCTACAATTAGGTATGATATATAAAAATTACATGGAACTAGTTGTACCCTGAGAACTAGCTACTCTTATGGCATCTATCCCTTTTCGTACATATAATACTGTAGATCTGCAACATAAAAACCTATGTAATAAAAACCTTGGAATTGGAGTTTATATTGATTACTGACAGGGACTTCTCTTTAATTTTATATATACGTTAACTGAGGCCCTGAGAGACTAAGGAATCATCCAAGGTCAGATGGTTAGCAGCACAGTTAAGCCTGGAATACATGTCTTATGATTTCCTTTCTAGAAATTGGCTTAGTACGTCACATTTATAATTTCAGAATTTTGAATGATAATCCAAAAGACACTGGTATTGTCATTTTCAGCAGTGTAATAATGAACTATAAAACTATTTTTGTTTCATATGCCTCACAAGAAAAACAACTATTAGGTGTCCATATGTCTGACAAAAAGAAATCCCATCCTGAAATCTGTGCCACGATAAAAACACCTCCTGCCCCGCCACAAAAACACAACCTATTCTTCTCTAGGGAGTCTAAAAACTTCCTTTTTCAACTCGGGAAACAAATTTGAAATAAGAAAGGCCTAAGATTAATTTATCTTTGTATAATTAAAGATCCAACATCTTTACCATGTTTTAAGATTTAACTTGGGCCTCAGTCTTTTACTTATTCTGTTGTGCTCCTCTCCCCACCCCATTCCTATAATTTTACATACTTGAAATACATTTTTCCTTCACTAGTACACACAGTAGAAGTGGCAACACTGACAAAATGCCTTATAAATACAGTACATTTCACAAATTTGCATAGTGACCAAAATTTTAATTTTTAGACTTCTCTAATTTACCCTTAAGTAATGTCTGCTCACTGAAATAAATTCAAATAGTATAAAAGCATATATTAATAATTAATAACTCTCTTCCATGCCTTTGCAACTCTCTCCTGAAGAATCCCCCGAACACTTAAAAGTCTGATATTTATCCTTAGACTTTTTTTATGCTTATATAACAGAAGGTGCTAATCCTCAGAGTCAAACTATATTTAACACTCAAACTCTACTCATGATAATTTAATCTTTATTACTTCAGAAGGCAGATCATTATCTTGCCTGGTTTCTGGTTAACATGACAGACATCAATTATATTATCATTATCATTCAGAGGTTATTTTTTTTTAAGTGAGCAAAACCCCAACTATCCTGTTTATTTCTTCCTTATCAGCATCTCAATTATTTTATGTATTTATTTTATTTATTTGTTGTCTTTCTCTCTCTCTTGATATAGGTTTCATGAGAGCTGGAATCATTGTGCCTCCATGCTGTGACACCTAGCAGACAATCAAATATTTTTTGACTGATCAGTATGTTTACTTAGAAATTATGAAAGCTGCTTTTTAAAAAGTTACTGACATCTGCTTAATTTTTCATTGGCTTTCAAAAATAATAAGGAAAAAAGATCTGCTTAGAGTTTTTTTGGCTGTGGTTCCAATCAAATGTCTGCTCAACTGATCAGTTTTGATAGTCAAAACTATCTTATAAAAGTCAATCAGGCATTTTGGTTTGATCAGGAATTTATAACCAAAACAAAAACCAAAAAAACTTAAGCTTTTCGGAGAGTTATGCATTGCTATGCAGAATTCCCTTGTTTTTTAAAATGATTACAAAAGTCAAGTATTAAGTAGATTATCACTAATGTTTCTGGTTCTAAGATCAAAAGAAATGTCATTAAAAAAAAACTGTCACTAAGAAAAAGAATGAGGCAGGCAAAGTTCTCTGCTTTGGCACACTCAAATTTGTCTGTTTATCCCAAATTACAGAATTACTGTGAGTACAGGTTCCACTGCCTGCCACATCAGACTTCATTTACGGGCCTCTATGATAAAGGAGCTATCTAACCAGGAGAACTGTCAAGCAAAGGAACAGACTTTCTGACTTAAACATAAAAAACAAAAAACAAAAAAAACCCCACATACACATATACACAGGTCATTTTATTTGAATTCCACCTACGTCTGGGCTAGTTACCAACGACTCTGCATAGGAGTCAAGACTAACTGTACCTTTACAATAAAACTGTTAAGCAGGATTCCCTAAAAGAGCTGTTAGCCATGCTTACAGGTCTCAAATGACGTTTCTGCAGAGCTCTAGCTTTGGAACTTCGAATTCCAATGCGTTATTTGGAAGCTGAACTTGAAGTTACCTCTCTCCACAAATGCTTTTCAAAGGGCAGAGAGAAGCCAGAACACACTTCCCAGCACTGCTTGACTGCCTAACACTCGGGCAAGACTTCAGGACAGACCTAATAATGCAGGATCAGCAAAGCAGACCACCTAGGAAAGGAAGCCAAAACCTCACAGCCTTCCCTATCCTCAGCGGCTTCCACGCTGACGCGGAGGACACTCGCCTCCTTAAGAATCTACAGTCTACATGCCCACTTAAGGTGCTGCCTGCCACTCTCCCGCTCCCAGAGCAGGGAGACCAGCACGCCTCCACAGGGATCCCGGGACAGAGAGAAGAATACTGCAGAACAAACCCACTATTTCTCCAACTAGGCAACAACACGGATCAATCCTTCAACTGAGCATCGAGTAAATCTCATCTAGAAAGACATTTGTTCCAGGATGCTGACCAGCCACAGACTGTGTACTAGGCTGGCTCGGGATGTCACCAGAGTCCCCTTCCCGCCCCGAGCCGACCCAGCGCCTGCAGAGCCGCGCCCTCCCTTCGAGATCTCCCGGGGACCCGCTAACTCGCCCAGTCGCCCCCGAAAAGACTGGAGGCCGTGCCAAGTTACCGCCCCCCTCTGGGCAAAGCAGAAGCCCCAATAAAGACGCTGGTCTCCGCTGTAAACCCTTCCGCCCCCAGCAGCCCACTAAGGCGGTCCCGGCCCCTGCAGGACGCAGATACATCGCCCTCTCGCCCGGAGACCCCGATAAACAGACGGAACCCCAATACACTGCTTCTTTATCCCAGGAAGGCGAAACGAGACGCCCACTCTCGCTCAAAGGACCCCCAAGACCCCATGGATCTGCCCCTTCAGAAACCTAGGACCTTGCTAAACTGAATCCTCTGCCCCCAAAGAGCCTGAGACCGCGATAAAAGGACCCCTTGTCCCGGAACCGCGCTATACCACCTCGAGGAACAGAAGGATCCTGATAAATCTCTTTCGACCCCAAAGACCCGGGACCCAATACGCTGCCAGCCACCACCCCCCACCCAAGCCGGAAAAAACCCCGGACCCCCATTAAACCGCCTCCTCACCCCGAGGAGCCCTGGCACCCGCTACACCGCCCTTGGGCGCCCGCACCCGGATCCCACCCCACCGCCTCCTCGACCCCCGCACTCACGAACCCCTCCAAGCCTCGCGCCCCCCAGGCAGCGCCGCGCTGTCCGCGGAGCCGCCCCCATCGGGAGCCCGCCTGCCCCGGCTGCTCCGTGTCCCCGCTCCCCGACCGCTCCTCAGCGAAGACGAGCTCCGGGCTTCCTCACCTGGGTAGCGTCGGAGGGCAAGAGGACCGGGGAGCCCTCAGGAAGAGAAGGAGGCGGCAGAGAAGGGGCTGCCCAGGCCTGCGTCTGCCGCAGCTCCAACCCCTCCGCGAGGAAGCGCTTCTGTGAGGAGAGCCCTCCCGCTCCGCGCGCAGCCGGGAGACGGAGCCACAGCCGTGCCCACCGCTCTTCCCGCGAGATCCCAGCCACAGCGAGGGGCGGGGCCACGGCGAGGGGCGGCTGCAGAGGATCGAGTGACAACCGCGAGAGCCTGTCTGCGGCGGGGCAGGAGGCGGGACTTGGAGCCTAATATTACCAATCGTAAAATAGGAAAGGTGATTCGCCTACCGCTTCTCTTTTCCGTCGCCCCTCATCAATAAACTAGGCAAAAGGAGCAGTGACGTTAAGTAGTCAGGGGCAGAGGGAAGGTATCTTGGATGGAGAGTTTTGGCTTGTGTCTGGTTCTGGTCAGCCTCCGTAGATATACCTGGTTAGGGAAGAAGGTGGTTTTCACACCGCCGTGGACTGGGGCGCTGTTACCCTTGGTTACCGCGCGGCCTGAAGTGCTCAAGAGGTTCGCCTCTTCCTGGTTGAAGGCGCACCCTCCTTGGGTTACCCAGGTCTAAACCTGTTTTACCCCCATCGGGGCCTCTCCTCCCTCTCCACCTCAAACAGGGCGCCATTTTTGAGATGCCAGTGTTTTCCCAACCCCTACTAAGGACGTCTGGTCTGACAAAGGACACCCTTCTGACTCGTGTTTATTTCTACTGAAAGCCTTCTAGAAGAGTAAAAAGTAAATCTCAGTCACCATTATAACAAATTCCGAAATTAAATGAAAAGTTGTATCTCTGTGGACCCCAGTGTCTGGCACACGCAGGGCACTGAATAAATGTAAAAGGAATGACTGAAGAATGTGATATTTAAATACAGTCCTCTCTCAGTATCCTGGGGTATTGGTTCCAGGACCCCTGCAGATACTAAAATAGTGGATGCTCAATTCCCTTATGTAAAATGGCTGTAGTATTTGCATATAACCCACCTCCCATGTCCTTTAAGTCATCTCTGGATTATTTATAATACCTAATACAATGTAAATACTATGTAAATAGTTGCTGGTGCAACTTTTTAGAACTTTCTGGAATTTTTTTCCTGACTACCATGATTGGTTGAATCCACAGATATGGTGGCCAACTATGTATGAAATCTGAACCCACTCCAGAAAATTCGGGCTTTCCTAGCCTTTCCTGTACAATGACAGCCAACTTTTTTCACCCTTAAGCCCAGTCTCTTCATTATTATGCCTGTCCTATAGCCTTCATTCGTTCCTTGTCCCACAGCAAGAAGTGTCCTTTCTCCTCATCAAGGTTAATCCCTGCACCTGTGCACTGGATCACAGCCATTCCCAGATTTTGATGAATCAACTATCGTTTCCTTGTTATCAATTTTCCCCTCTAATCTAGCTCATTTCTCCCACAAACACAGTCTCCTCCATGCTTTGAACAGAACAAAACAACTAACCTCCTCCACCCTTTCAAACTACTCTACCTCCTTTCTTCTCAGAATCAGTGCTTAAGAGACATGAAACTGTATTTGCTGTCTTTACTTTCTCATCTCTTATTTTCCCCACTGCAATGCTGCTTACACCCACACAATGGGCTGATCTCTCAGTGATCACAAAAGACCTCTTTCCTCTTTCTATTTTGGGGGATCTTTCCCAATGACCATATTGCAGCCTTTTGACAATGCCAGCCATCTCCTCCTTTGGTACCTGCCTAACTACTTTCTCCAGATTCTCTAGCTACTCTTCTGATTTTTTTTTTTTTTAATCCTCTTTCCTCATTCGAAAACTGTTGCATATTGGCATCTCCTTATCTTATAGCCATGCCTTGTGCGTAATAAGAAAAATGGTTTCCACACATGGTTCCACACTTTGAGTGTCAATAAGTTGCTCAGACAAAGCTGTTAGAAGAATCCAGAGGGAGGAGACATGATTATGAGGCTGGGTCTTAAAACAGTAGTTGGCCCATACAAATGCAGAGCAGAAACAGAGGCTTTTCAGAGAAAAAAAATAGAGTGAACCTGAGCACAGAGGAAAGGATGTAGGCCGAGCCTGGCTATGGATTCACCAGATTGGTCTACAGAGGATTCCTGCAGAAGAGCAGTAAAAGGTAAGTTTAGAGAAGAACCCATAGTAAAAGGCCTTAAAAACCAGGCCAAGTTGATTCAACTTGATTCTGTATCAAATGGGAAGCCAGAGCCAACCCTAGCATTTGTAGGGCCCACAAAAGGCTACACATGGAGTTCCACATATCAAATGTCTAAATATTATGTAAAAGTTATAAAACAAGCTAACAAACTGTGAAGTTAAAAAATATATCCTTTCGCTTTGACAAATTTTCCTAACAACTTGGAAGGCCAGGTTCGAACTTAGGGTTCTGGGACTTTTCAGAGTTCCCTGCTTGGAACAGAGAGAGCTGGCCCACACACAGAGCAATCTTCCGCCCTTTTCTTCCCACAGCCAGTTCACCCCCCACTCTATGGGTACCCCAGCCCACATGTCCAAGCTCCATTCCCACTTTTCCCTCTACAAAACTATAATTTCTTAGCCACTCCACAAGTCCAGGAGTTTATATTTCAGGCTCTAGGGGGGAAGCCCACAAAGGCCCTGGAAGTGGGCTCATGGTCATTGGGGTAAAGAATTTTGGCTTCCAATACCTGGAGCGAGGTCTGAAGGGGTGAAGTCAGCTTCAGGTGGGCATATTCCTTTGGTTTGATGGATTCCCGTCCCACGTAGGAGTGCAGCTGGAGAAGGGCCAGAGCAGAGCCCCTTAAAGGTAGGCCCCTCTCACCTGCATCTAAGGTGGTAGCAGGTAGCAGCAGAGCCCCTGAATGTCTTTAGTAGGGTAATGACATATATAGTAGATCTATAGCTTGAAATATAAATCTGTGTATTTTCTGTTTCCCACCTCCTCTCCTCTTGCACTGGTATCTTAATGGCAGGAATGTACTGGAAAGAAAACTCTATTCTTGACTCCACTCTCTCCTTATGTGGCAACTCCTCTCCAATGCCCGGTTTCACAAATTATACTATTCTATGACTCCCTTATTAATCAGTGTATTAGAAACCTGGGTGTCTCTAAATGTGAGAAAACAGAAAAGCTATGAAGCACTCTTAGCCTGGACTGGAGCTTGGAACACTCACATTTGACTTCTAAATTAAAATGCTTTGGAAACAGAAGCTCCTGAAGAGGCCCAGTGTGAAGAGTACACAGGCAGGAAGAGTACCAAAAAGGCAGTAAGCCACCACAGACGGGGGCACCCCTCTCACCATCTGTCTTTATGGCACGACGCTTCACTCTGTGGCCTGACAGTCATGCTCTGTCCTTGCAACCTCTCCATCTGGTACCAAGTACACCCTTCAGCACATTGTATGTTAAGAGCTGCCAAGGAGCCAGAACTACCATGGTTTCTGTTTCCAGGATCCAAGCCTAGAATTCTGCCCGTGGATCCTGTACATCTCTCAGTGGTGCTGCAGATGATTTCAGCAGGGGGCTCTGACGCTTCCTTAATCCCAGGACCGACATCTACTCATAGCCACACTCTCACTCAGCATCTGTGGCTGGTCTTCGCCAACCAGCAGCAGAACAGAACCAGCTAACTTCTTATTCAGGTCTTACCATCTGCTGCCTGTGTCTAACCTGTTAGTCCAGGTAAGTACAATCCAACGCTTCTATCCCTGTTCCTTTCTAGCCCTTCCATCCTTACTGGTGTCCCCCTCTCTGAGCATGTGCTGGGGAAAGCTTCCTCCTGGCCGCTGCATATTCATGAGGGGCATAGAAAACAGTATCGTTGGAGAATCTGCAAGAAGAAATCTGGCTCTCTCAGACCCAACCTCCACTCCACCCTTTTCGAATTTTGGAGGAGCACCTATTTGGTTAGGTTAGAAGGCTGAAATTCTGCATGAATTACCCCAAGATTGAGGGAACAGTATTCATCTGTCCATTTGCTGACCACACACTAAACCTCTGAGTTTGGTTTATTTTGAAGATACCCAGTTACAAAAGGGGGAAATCAAGAGGGTTGTAGTGGTTTATAAATATGTCCACAAAACTTTTGATACATCTCCCTTCAAGAGGTGGAGCTTAATTCTCTTCCCCTTGAGTATGGGATTGACCTAGTGAGTGATTCACTTCTAGCAAAGAGAATATGGCAGAAGTGACAGTGTATGACTTCTAAGACTAGGTCGTAAGAGGTATTGCAGCTTCCTCCTTAGTTTCTCTCTTTGATCACTTACTCTGGACGAAGCCAGCTGCCATGCCTTAAGGACATTCAAGCAGAGGCCCACATGGCAAGAAACTTAGGCCTCCAGCTAACAGCTGTGTGAGTGAGCCATCTTGGAAACCTCAGTCCAGCTCCGGTTAAGCCTTCAGATGCCTTACAGCCCCAGGCCAACACCTTGACATAACTTCATGAGCCGGGACCACCCAGCTAAGCCTCTCCCAAATTCCACACAGAAACTGTGTGAGATAATACCTGTCTGGTTTTTTTTTTTTTCTTTTCTTTTATTGAAGTATAGTTGATGTACAATGTTGTGTTAGTTTAAGGTGACTCGTCTATTGTTTTAAGCCATTTCCTTTTGGCATCACTTGTTATGCAGCAATAGATAGTTAATACAAAAGTGTTGAGAGTAGTTTAGCATACTCCTACTCCTGCGCAAATATCTAAAAACTCACATCAGGCACTAACATTACCTAAAGAGCAAGGAACAACAGATTTGTAGCCATAATGGCTACATCTAAACTTCAAGCGATGCTGCACGAAAAGAATGTAGAAGAAATCATTTCTTGGTGGGAACAAAGATTCCAAGGCCTTCAGACTATTAAGAGCATCAGAGCAAACTGGAGATTGCAACAATCGTGGAGCCATTTGGAGGCAGTTAATAGTAGGTCTTGAGCAGTAGGGAAACTTTTCACCCTCGAAAGCTTAGAGTGCTTCACAAACATACTACTGTCATCCAAGTTTATGGGAAAGTATATATTTCCATGAAAACAGAGGTGGCAAAAAACCTCAAACGTCCTCTTATCCATCCACATTAACCAAGAATAAAGAGTTGAAGATTCCATCTATAGGGACTCTGTCAAAATGAAATTGACATCCTGACACCATTAGTGCCCGTGTGAGAGCAGAGTATGTTTGACAGCAAGAATACTGAAATTCTTTCTTGCATATAAAACTATACTTCTGAAGTCTTAACATTGTTAATTAAGATTCAGTGGGAGAGCAATTTCCCTATTAAGTAAAAAATGAGGAAAAGACATAAAAAGGAGACCAGTTAACTGAGTTACATACATTGCCTGTCTAAATTCATCTTACATCTGTAAGAACCATCTAGATGGGCCGTATATACAAAGAGTCAAATACTTTACAAGTTAACCAGAAGATAACTTAGAACTAAGAAGATATACTTGAGATTCATTTGCGGGTCCATCATTCAAATGACCACAACACAGATGTGGGATCTTTCATTTCCTGCAGCAGTGAGGGCAAATATTAAGTCTTTGAACAACAAGGCCCTAGAAAGACTATGAATTCTATACCTTTCTCTCGATCCCTCACCATCAAATTTTTTAAATCAGCAAATACTTATTGAATAGCTACTAAGTGCAAGGCATTGTGATGATGCAGAGTATAAGCCACAGTTCCTGTCATTAAAAAAAAAAAAATCATATGAACGAGATGAGAATCTAAAACATGCTGTGCCTTGCATGTAGTACTCAATTGCTAGCAGGTAAGTTGATGAAAAAGCATCCTGGGCAGTTACTCTTGGCTACCTAGGCAACAGCAAGAACACTACCCCTTCCGTTTTTCTAACAGAGCCCTGCTTTTGTTCAGCAAAGTTCTCAGCTCCAGGAATGAACCTCGTTTGAGCTAATCCAATCTCAGCTCTTCCATTCCCCTTTGCCAGATACTCGCTTTCCTTGCCTCCTCACCAGGTGATCCAAGTTTCCTGGATGGTCTCTAGGGAAGCTTTCCTTTTTGTAGGAAAGTCCTCTCTCCACCTGCTCCCTTCTTCTTTCTGCTTGGAATACTGGTGTTTGAGGCTGTGGTTACGGTCTAGTGACTATGGGGAAATAAGGCCATGATGTTAAGTGATAAATAAATAGTGTAGACAAAAAAGAGCAACAGGAATTCAGAGCCAGGAGAGCCCAATTACATCTGGAGTGGTAGAATGGATATATGTTGTTTTTGCCTGCCTGGTGTCCATGCAGTTCCCCTCTGGTAACAGTATCTAAATTTTCCTTTGGGGAGCCACCCAACTCCCACTGTCCATTAAAGCAGTTTGGAGAGGTTTACTCCACCCATAGGTTCCAGAAGTGGACATGTGACCCAGACCTGGTTAATCAGAGCACCATAGCAATGGGTTCAGGATGGGCATGTGACCCATCCTTCTCTATGACTTTTGCTGGAAATTTAAAGAAAGAGAAGTTCACTTTTCCTGAGGTTGCTAAGCAGGCAGGATTTTAGCCTTGAGTGTATGGGGCTACCGCGTGAAACATATTGTCACCCACTCCCTGGTAAAACTAACTCAGAATGAAATCAGCAGATCAAAAGAATCAGCAGAATCAGAAGGGAGAGAAGGATTACTGATGATATTTTACCTAAAGTCATATTTAAACTCTATCTCTGAACTTATCAATTACATGAACCAATAAATTCTGTTTTTTACCTAAACCAATTTGAGATTGGCCTCATCATTTACAACTGAAAGGTTCTAACACAGGTGGCTAGGGACTGTTTTACAGAGAACATGGGATATAAGCTGTACTCTTAGGTCGGATAGAAGTTTGGTAACAGAAGAGAAGGTGGCACTTCTGGGGGGAGTAAATAATATAAACAAAAGCTTACAGTCAGTGGATAAAAATATCTGGTGGAACAAACAATTTACCTTAGAGAGTAAGTAAATACAGAAATTTAGGTCAGAATCAGATTAAAGGTGGACTTGAAGGTCAGGTGAAGTCTGAGTTTATTCAGTAGCCAACTCTTTTACGCAGAAGAGTCACCTGGTCAAATCAGTGTTTGGGAAATGTTAATCCAGTAGGATCTCACAGGGTGGACTGAAATGGGGAAAGCTCAAGTGTGAGACAATGAGGGCAGAATCCAAGTACAGAGTCTGCCCAAGACAAGAGGACCTAAACAGTAGGTAACCACTCAGCAGGGCAGAGCTAATCACTTTTTTTGTTTTGTTTTGTTTTTTTGGTTTTTTTTTTGGCTGTGTTGGGTCTTAGTTGTGGCACGCGGGCTCTTCATTGTGGTGCCAGGCTTCTCTCTAGTTGTGGCGTGCGGGTTTTCTCTCTCTAGTTGAGGCCCACGAGCTCAGTAGTTGTGGTGCAAGGGCCTAGTTGCCCTGCGGCATGTGGAATCTTTGTTCCCGACCAGGGATCCAACCTGCGTCCCTTGCATTGGAAGGTGGATGCTTTACCACTGGACCAACAGGGAAGTCCCTAACCAGTTTTTAAATTACCAAATAGTAAGCAAACTCTTGATGAAATTTTGACTTAGAGACACAGTACTTAAGATTAATAAGTACTTACGATTAGTACCTGTACAGTACTTATGATTGGTCGTGGGTACGTTCTACAGATATTTACTATGAGCCCAGCACTCTGCCAGATGCTTCGTACATAATAATAAACACGACAGCTGTGAAGTCATGTTGATGAGGTATACATCCATGAAACAAATAACTGAACACAACCATGATAAGTGCTCTGAAAATTATTGGGTACTATGAGATCATGTATCAGGGAACCTAATCCCAGCCTCACTAGGAGTCAGGGAAGGCCCCCCCAGAAGAAGAAACATTTAAAATGAGACCTGGGGACTTCCCTGGTGGCGCAGTGGTTAAGAATCTGCCTGCCAATGCCGGGGACACGGGTTCAATCCCTGGTCTGGGAAGATCCCACATGACGCGGAGCAACTAAGCCTGTGTGCCACAACTACTGAGCCTGCACTCTAGAGCCTGTGAGTCACAACTACTGAGCCCGCATGCCACAACTACTGAAGCCTGCACGCCTAGAGCCCGTGCTCCGCAACAAGAGAAGCCACTGCAATGAGAAGGCCACGCACCACAACGAAGAGTAGCCCCCGCTCACTGCAACTAGAGAAAGCCCGCATGCAGCAACAAAGACCCAACACAGCCAAAAATAATAAATAAATAAATAAATTTATAAAAAAAAAAAAAATGAGACCTGAAGCAGGAATAGGAGTTATTATGGTGAAAGGGGTTGGTGAGCAGTACACTCCAAGCAGAAGCATGCTAAGATTAGATCGTATTTCTAACAAAGATCTGACAAAATTCCAATGTGGCTTTCCTCCAATGGTGCAGAAAGAGTCTAAAGAGTTAAGTAGGAGGCTGGATTAGGCAAGGTCTTATGTGCTAGGAAAAGGATTTGGAGCTTTATCCTAAGAGCAATGTTAGCATGTTTTTCTGAGATTGGTCAATTCCATTCTCTGATGTGATCACAAAAAGGAGCCAATGAAGGCACCAACCTTGTGCATATTCTAAGTGGGTGGTCACCAGTTGGTGGGACCTAAGGTTTTGGAGAAGCTCCTCTACTTTGAAACTATCTCTCCTGCTTGCAAACTGATGTCTAAAATTTATTGAACATGGAATATTTGATACAACAAATGGAAAATCAAGTGTCAAATGCTGATTTCTCCAGCAAGAGGAGCACTAAGGTGCAAACGACTTATAGCTCAACTGCCCTGAGAACAGGTTTTGAGGTCACAGAGAGGTGGAGGAAAGGAGGAAATCTGATACAGCAAGCAGTCACAGAGAGGGGAAAGGGATACACGAAAGAAACACTGGAGGCACCAGAGAGAATACCTAGCACGTAGTACGTGCTCAACAAATACTTGTGGGCAGAAATGGAAGAAAGGAAGAAAGAAATCTCATAGTTTTATCAAGTCTTGGCATCTATTTTGGGCAAGCAAATTGGCTCTTTTCTCCCTGATCCCACACATGTCATGTATTAGGAAGACCAGGGGCAAGGAAAGGAGAGGAGAGAGCACAAATACATCCTCCGGAAGTCCTCGGGGTACATGGAGCATGAGTTGTGATTCAGCTGGTTCTTGGGACCACAAGGTAAGACAATGGGTTTGTCTTCCAATGAGGAAGACATCCAAATTTTCCCCAGGAAGGTGAGGAGCCTGGGAAATGGGCAGGGATGGAGCCCTGTGAGAATAGTGGGCAGAAAACCATGGCAGACACTGCATTTCTGTGCCTGCAAGGTTGAGGCCCAGCATCTGGCCTGTGGGACGCTACATCTCTGAGGCCTCGCTCTCAAAAACCACTGCCCTTCTTCTGACATTTCTTTAGTAGCACCTGGAACAAACTGTTCGTTAGCAACCCCCAAAGGTTTTGTTTAAACAGCCGTATTGAATCATTATTACTGACCAAGAGTCATCCACACCTACGGGCTTTAGTTGGGACAGAAAAATCTAAGAAAAACTGCTTTTGAGTAGTTAAGGATGGTTTCTCTTTTTCTTTCCATGCAATACAAAAGATACACATCCCATTTTCCTTGCACACATTTCAATTAAATATGTATTTTCGCCATATAAGCCTCTGCTGTCAGAATAAAAATACTTCTGGAATAGCTCAGTAAACTCACCATGTTACTTGGTAACTTGACCTTTCACTGCTTTTAAATTAACCAACGGGGAAACAGTAAGTTGCCTTAATTAAAGCATTATCTTCATTAAAGATTATTAGATAAATAGGAAAAGGGCTCCCTGAAAACCAGCGTGTGCTCTGTGGTTATAACAACCCCAGCATTTTGAAAGTAGCATGATTGAAGGGTCTGGAATTGAGTTTGGTGACT
This sequence comes from Eschrichtius robustus, assembly GCF_028021215.1. Lineage (NCBI taxonomy): Eukaryota > Metazoa > Chordata > Mammalia > Artiodactyla > Eschrichtiidae > Eschrichtius > Eschrichtius robustus. Next base: position 130,235,078 of record NC_090824.1, on the reverse strand, counting down.
GGGTATCTCTGTAAGATATGAACCATGTTAACAATGATTCCTTCTCCCTAGTGTGTTCTAAAGATTGTTTCCATGGCAATCTACATTGTTTTGTCTAAATTATTCTTCATGCCATTTTTTTCTCTCCATCTAGGTATTTGTAAAGCACCTATCACTTGAGTATCTCTTCTCTGAACAAGTCCTCAGGAGGGAAAAGAGAATATTTCTTGGAAGAAATGAAAGGCTGACACTTGTCTAGAAGAGCCCAATTTGTGAGATTATGTAGGGCCTGAGGTTCTCTGTAGACCACCCCACCGCCTCCCACTGGGATCCACCTTCTACTCAGGTGATGCGAAGGCAAAAGCCCTGGTCTACATATCTGTCACTTCCGAGATGTCTTCTCAGGAGTTCAGTCCTTTCTAGGCTTCGGACAGAATGATAAACTGGGGGTGGGGTGGGAGCGATGGGCTCTTAGAAGACAGATGCGTCTACTGTGTAGCAGAGACAATGCTACTTGTACACCAAACAATTCTATTTTCTCCCAGCACACAGGAAGATTTCATTTTCTAGATACGGCCAAGTACTAGTTCTAGCAGAAGCAATGAACTCATCACTGCTGCCTCGTCAGAGCAGAAGCAAGGAACACTACTTCTTGGCTGGGCCCTAAAATGTCCTGAGATATCCTTTGCTAGCTCTCCCCCCTCATCTACTGGCTGGCTGGATACGGAGAAGCCAGTGAAGGATTCCAAGGTCCTAGAAGATGGAGGGACCACTGGATGGAAGGAGAGGGTCCTGAATCACTGTGTGGTAAACTGTCATACACTTGAACTGATGTGAGTGAGGAATAACCCTGTTATGTGTTAAGCTACTGACATTTGGGGTTGTCACAGCAGCTGGCCTAATGGGTGAGATATGGCAGGTTTCTGGGCAGAACCAGCAACAGATGGCAGCAGAAACTCTGTGTAGGGAAACAAAGTGCAGTGACCAGAGGTGAAATGGACAGGAAAATGGTCAGAGTCCAGATCAGGGTGTTCAAGGTGGTATTAGCAGCCATAGCTTGACATTAGCTGAGCATGACAAGAGAGTCTTGGGATCCAAGGACTGGGGCTCCCACTGGACTTCAGCCCTTGAGGACACAGTTTGCACAGTAAGGGTAAGACAGGGCCTACATTTCAAAGGAATGAAGTGAAGCATTTAGGAAGGAATCAGGCAGGGCAGGGGTTTGAGCAAAAGGATAAGACACAGACCTGGTGACTGGGATTGCAGCACAATGCAGAGGGTTGGACACGGGAGAACAAGATAAGAACTTCTTCCCAGGCCCAGGGACATGTCAGAGGAACAAAAGTGGCAGCTACAGTATGGCTGACTCAATGTCAGTCTTCTGGGGTAATAATACTCAGGGAGCGATCTGGTCTAGTTGTACTTATAAGAGCGTACAAAGTGGCCTTGGCAACAACAGAGGACAGCAGAGCATGGGGAAAAACCCATCACACAGTGGGCAATCAGGAAATCAGAGCTCAGGAAGTGAGACAAGAGTCAGGAGACCATCTATGGAGTCAGGAGCTGAGAGATGGTGACAATAAGAGGTTAAAAGAGTAATCCAAGAAAAAGCAGCAAGAATGGAGCTTAATGATCAGTCAATTGCCTTCTAATGCCAGGTCAAGTAGACTTCAAGGATGGCAACAGGTGGGCGATGAGAAGGGGCACTGATGAGCCAGGAAGTCAGGCTGTACCTGACACCAATCAACAAGGAAAGGAAACCAGTCACCGCGAGGAAGCATCCTCATTCCTCCCTTGCAGCACTGTGAACGAACTGTGTCAGTGCGCTGGTAAGGTCTGGCTTTCCCCAAACATCACTATAACCCACATGTTCTCACACAAAGAATCAGCACTCATCTCATTCAGCTGGTAGGAGGTGGAATTATCACTCTAACTGCAGGCACTGGACAATCGCCTGTTACTTAGACACTGATAAAAGAGTTTTTATAGGCAATGAGCTATGAGACGGTTAACATTTATATTCTGCCCCATGCCTAGGAGTTTGGCTTGCTGTATGTGAAGGATATGGGTTCTGCAGGTTGATCGTTATGAGTTGGACTGTATTTTATTGGGAGACGTGGTTAGCTTCTCTTGGGATAATTAAGCTCTCATCCAGAGAACAGGGGAGCTCAAAATGACCAGGAATGGTACAGGCACATTGAGTTGGACCAATGGCTAGTTGAACACAGGATTCTGTCTCTGGTGAAGAGTGGTAGATGTTTCCCCACAAGACACTCACTGTGGGCTGAGAGTTCATTGGTCACAGGAAGGATCTCCACAACTTTCTTTCAAACAAGAGGGACACAGCCTTTTATTTTATAAGCTGAAATCAAATTTCTTATAATCATAAAACTTTCCAAGAAAGAACTCACTTCTTATAGGCTATGAATAATCTCATTTACACTACGGTGTAAATGACTGATATCAGACACTTTCCAGAGTAGATTTTAATTGTGGAGAGGCAGAGAACAGGGTCAAAGAAGTGGGAGCAAAGTGGGACTATAAGGAAGGGGAAGCTCACAGAAAGGGTATAGCTAGGGATGCTACTGGTACTCCTTTACAAGGTGACCTCAACTTACTGCTCCAGTCTCCTCCCCTGCTTGTCTACTCACCTTTCACACCTATCCTCCAACACTGACAGGTGTCTGCCTTTCTCAAGACACATCGTAACCTTTCTTCTCTGCCTCCCATGTGTATTCCCCATGCTTGGGACTTCTTCCACCACACAGTCTCTGCCTGGGCAGCTCTTACTCTCCAAGTCCAGGTTAAATGTTATCTCCCCTGAGAAGCCAGCCAATCTCTCAGGCAGTGCCTGTTGCTGCTTCCTCTGTGTTCTATCAGCACTTTGGTCCTTTAGCACTAGTAATGTTAGATATCTTCTCCTCTGGGCTGTGAAGCCCTCAATGGCAGGGACTGTTGTTCACTTGTTTCTGGATCCTGTGTCCAACACAGGACCAGGCATTGCCACTTCCCAATCAATGGTTACTTGATCGGTAAAAAGTTTTCTACTTCACAACTTCTCCCAAAGTCCAACTCTTTCCTCAGCCTCTACCCTGTATCCTAAGCTCTCCCTTGGTCTCTCAGCTCTCATTTTTCTCATTGGTGAATTGGAAGTAAATATACTTAGGTGTTGTGAGAATGGATGAAGAGAGAAGTAAACTCCAAGTAGGAACAATCAAAGCATCAAAGCAACCTAAAAGAATTGTTTATATGGCCTTGACTCTGGAAAGGATTTAAAACAAAATGCTGATTCTTTTAAAAAAAAAAACAACCAAACAACCCTTTTCTAAGTACCAATTATGGTCCTGATGCTGGAGTGGAAAACAGCCTTTTACCTCATTTTTAATGGAATTTATATACATTTTCCATTCCAATTTTCTTTTTTTTTTTGAGGTGTAATTGATGACAACATTATATTAGTCTCAGGTGTACAACATAATGAGTCAATATTTCTATATATTGCAGAATGATCACCACAATAACACTTCAATTTTCTGAGAAGAGACAAGACCAAAATGTTCCATCCACTAAAATATATTGTTCTCCTTGGCTGGTCATGCACTGATTCATGTTTGAATCAGTCTATTCACTAAATTAATGACCTGTTAATTCAGAAAGATAAAACCCAGATCCAAAAGCAGCATGGGAAAGTAGAAGGAGCTCAAATCTGAAGGACTTGGTTCTAGTTCCAGCTCTGACCTTAGTAGAAGGGTACCGATTCTTTGTCTATCTCTTCATCTCTCAAATGAAAAGGGCTTGACAGACTATATTCTCTAATCATGGCCACAACACTAGCTCTCATTCCACAATCTCTTCTTACAGTGTGATAATGATTCTTGTCCCATCTTGTTCTTTCCCTTGATCATGGGACTGCTTCAACCAATAGAATATAGCAGAAGCAACACTGTGTGACTTCGGAGTCTGGATTATAAAAAAGCAATGCAGTTCTGCCTTGCTTGTGGAACACCAGCTCTTTGAACTCAGCTGCCATTATATGAGGAAGCACAAACTAGACCATGTGACGAGACCCCAGAGAAAGGCCATATATAGGTGTCCCAGTCAACAGACAGACCTGTGAGTGGAGACACATCCAGGGGAGTCTAGCCCTTGGCCATTCAGTCATCTCCAGCCTTTGAGTCTTCCCAGCTGAGGTCCTGGACCTCATGGAATTGAAAAAGCATTTCCTGCTGTGCCTGTCTGAAATTCTGACCCAAAGAATCCCTGAACATAATAAAATGGTTGTCTTATGCCATCCAATTTTGGGGTGGCTTGTTATACAGCAATAGGAACTGGAAGAGATGGTAATGTCTCTCCTGACTACCTTACAACGTTGCAAAGATCAAGTGAGATTAGTATGTAAGACCATGCTCTACACAGTTAAAAATAGCCTACAGTAATATTCAATAAGTGGGACTTTCCTGGTGCCTCAGTGGTTAAGAACCCACCTGCAGATGCAGGGGGCATGGGTTCGATCCCTGGTCTGGGAAGATCCCACATGCCGTGGAGCAACTAAGCCCGTGGGCCACAACTACTGAGCCTGTGCTCTAGAGCCCACGAGCTACAACTACTGAGCCCGCGTGCCACAACTACTGAAGCCCACTTGCCTAGAGCCCATGCTCCGCAACAAGAGAAGCCACCGCAGTGAGAAGCCCACGCACCGCAAGGAAGAGTAGCCCCCACTCAACTAGAGAAAGCCCGCGCGCAGCAAAGAAGACACAACGCAGCCAAAAATAAATAAAATTTAAAAGTAAAATAAAATAAAATTCAATAACCTGATGGGAAGCAGCTGTGCCTGGCCTCACTAACCTCCCCATCTCCCTGCCCTTGTAGGTTCAGAGGCACCACTATGGAACGGTAAGACCTTGAGGAACCCAGTTTGAAAACCACCCTTCTCATCCAACCCATTCATTCTATGGATGAGAAAACAGGCCTAGAGTGACTCGTCCAAAGTCACACACTGGCTATGTGCTTGCTCCAATTTGTCACGCCGCCTCCAAAAAGAAAACTATTTCAGGTAGGACCATCCTTGTCTGAGAGCCAGAAAGTTGCAAGCAGGGACAAGTAAGATCATTGCGTGATATTTCTTTACAAGTCTCCAACAGACACTTTGAGCTGTTGCCCAAACATGCCAAAGACAAGCCTACTTTATTCCCCTCATCCCCTCCCTGCTCCTCTCCCACTCAGTCCTGGTAGCATAGATCATTCCGTTGGGTAAAACAGAAAGACCAAGCTGCATGTTCCACGCAGAGCTCTGCAGGCTGTCAGCTTGGTGATGAATGGAGATCTGAGCTCGTGCAGAGGTCTGCCTGGTTTGGGTGAAGCTCTGATCACCCGTCATTGGCATTCAGGGAGAGTTCCTCATTGTCACTTGGTGATGGGGTGCTGCTCTGTGGTTAAGTGCATGGGAGCCTCTCTCGGTTATTAACCTTTATGTTGCCCCAGTAGCAGTGAGGGCAAAGGCAGGCTGGGATTCTGATCAAGTTATACTTAATGCACTGCCTCTCTTACTCAGCAAATATCCCAACTATTTCAACGGAAGGAAACAAAAAACAAAAAACAAAAAACCCCAAACCAAACCAAGCAGAAAGGATAAAGGTGAAAACTATCGACCCAAGTACAGTAATGTCTTTCCATCTGATGTGATATGTTCCTCTACCTGGGAAGGCCCTAGGGGTATTGATGAAGGACCCCTGACATTCTGAAAGCCACAGATTCATAAATCATTGAGTCTGAAAAAGGCTTTTGTGCCTGTCCCCTGAAATAAGGGTGTCATTCATTTAGGATTTATGGCTCCAGGGAAGGCTATTTATCTAAATGACTACAGAGAACATTAATGGGAAACTTTAGTGTTTCTGATCCAGTGGGAGCCATGGAGCTGGAAGCTTTACATGGGAACCAGGGAATATCAGGTTTCAATGAGCTTTCAAAATATCTATGGATGTAGTAATTACCGAACAATCATTTGGTTGGAATATTAGTGTCAGCATACTCGAAGAAGAGATAATGAATTATCTTTAAAGACAAAGCAAGATGTTTATTATAGTGTTTCATGGCAGAGTACTGGGATCTTAAATTTTAAAAAGATTAGAAACAAGCATTTTTATTACTATAAAAGTGCATGTTCACTGAACAAAACTCAGTAAATATAGAAAGTCTAAAGAAAAATTAAATCAACCATACTCTCACTCAGCAATGATAATCACAGTAAACATGCTGGGTGTCTTTCCTTCCAGTCTTTTTTTCTGTGAGTATGTGTACACACACATTCACACACACACACGATTTTATGTTATAGGTATATATATATATATAATTTAAAATTAAGAGTTTTGCATTACAGCTTTGCATTCTGCTTTTTTATTTGACATTATGTGAGATCATTTCACATCCTTCAAAAGTATGTTTTGTAGAAGCCACATCACATTTAGTCATATACGTGTACCATAGTATATTCAACAGTTCCCCTATTATTAGACATCTAGTTATTTCCAGCTTTCACACTGTCTCTGAAACTTTCTTTATGTTAAATCCTAGAAGTGAGATTTGTGGAGGAAAAGATCTATACTTTTTTATAAGGCACTCAACACAAATTGCCTTTACACTCTTCCAGTCACCTTATTTTCTCTTTTCTTATGCAGTGGGCCATGTGTGGGCTATGGGACTTCAGCCTGACTTTGTACCCCTTCTCCAAGAATGATCACTGGGTGTGTCATTCTGCCCCATGACTCCTAGCCCCAAGGTTCCACGGTTCAGTTGTTTGCCCTTGTGTTTACTTATTCCCACACCTTCCCTAGGAACTTGTTTACTCAGTGTTCTTTGTGTTTATGTTGCCTTGCCACCCGCACTCACTTTCCCCCTTTTCTCTTCTTCCACAAATCACACCCATCTTCAGGGCCCAGTTTAACTGTCTCCTCCCCCGCTGAGCCTTCCCAGTACCCTCTATCCACAGGCTTCTCTCCTGAACTGCTCCATATTTTATTGTCTTCATACCACTCCCCTGATAATCACCACTTACCAGCTGCCTGACCTTCAGTAATCCCAGAAGCTTGTGAGAATTTAATGAGATCAAGCCTATAAAATAAATACCTATCACAGAGTGGGGCACATGCTGCAGTTGAGCAATAAATGGAAGCTGTTATTGTTATTATGGCCAGTTGGCCTTGTGACATTTCTTCTGTGGAATGTTACATACATCCTCTTCCACTGCTATTTAACTGTGTGTAAACTGGATTCCAAATTCCCTGAGGCCAGCTGCTGCCTGGCACCCAGAGCAGTGTCCTCTCGGAAGAAGATCACAGGGAATATTGCCCAAGTGGTAGGGTCATCCAAGTCCCTCTCCCTTGCTTTCCTCAGTTAGTTTTGCTTCTTAGATGACCTCAGAACCCAAAGCTCTGAACTTTTCTGCCTCTTAAATGACTGTATATGCTGCTGGAGCACATAGCGAGATTCAGCAGGATGCAGTGGTTCAGGGCTAGTTTTGTATTTAATTTGATTGAGGAGTAGAAATGTGAGTGAGTATGTGCATCAGAGTTTCTGAGTTGGAAGGACACTTAGAGGTCTCCTTGTCACTTGCACCCATTTTCCAAATATGGGGAGATACCTTAGTGCTGTGCCTGGGTTGAGTGCTAGGAGACCTGAGCTCTGGTTCTTCTATTTACAAATCTTTGTGACCTCGACAAGTCACTACCCTTTCTGGTTTTCAGCTTTTTCATCTATAAAATGAGACAGTTGGACTAGATAATATCTTAAGTGCCTTCCAACTGAATTTTATGATTCTATGAAACTGAAGCCCAGAAAGGTTAAGAAACTGTCCCTAAATTATGGAGAACACAGACTAGAATAAAAATCTGACTTAAATTCCAGCTCTTTGCCTATCCCTCTAGTCTAACTTGCCAATCACAGGCACTCATCTAGTGCCTTCCATGTGCTAGACATCCAGAAGGATCACAAGCAGGGATAAGTCAGGGGCCCAGTTTTTATGGAGTTCATAGTCTAGCTGGGAACACAGACACAAACAGAAAATTACCAACCAGCTAGGTTCTTCCCCAACATCTATTCTCCCCTTTCACTCACACAGTTCATAGAATCCCCAGTTTTAACTGAGCATGTATTCATGCAGAATGAAGTTGAATCTCTCAACCTTTGTTGCAGCTAAGTGTGGCCATGGGATCAAGTTGTGGACAGGGCAATGTTCTCAGAATTGTTCTGTGCAACTCCTAGGTCACTGCTCTCCCTTATCTCATTTTCCCACTGACTGGGATGTGGACGTGGTGCTGAGTCATCTTGGACCATGTGAACAAAGGCACTATCCTAGGGATGAGCAAGAAGATAGCAGAAGTCTGGGTCCTGGTGCCCTGGAGACACCACTGGACTGATTATTCTTGCACTGTTACAGAATACAAGCATATTTCTAGGTGTTAAATGAGGCAAAACTGTTATTTTGGGTCTCTGTTACAGTGTCTAAACTCACATCCTCATATATTTGCCAGCTGAGGGCCAAAGGTGTTCATGGAATACAGATGAGAGGGCCATTCCTGGAAGCCGTGATGGTCAAGATCCTTATACATGGAACGTGAGCTGGGTTAAAAGAATGATGGGTAGGGCTTCCCTGGTGGCGCAGTGGTTGAGAGTCTGCCTGCCCATGCAGGGGACACGGGTTCGAGCCCTGGTCTGGGAGGATCCCACATGCCGCGGAGCAACTAGGCCCATGAGCCACAATTACTGAGCCTGCGCGTCTGGAGCTTCTGCTCCGCAACAAGAGAGGCCGTGACAGTGAGAAGCCTGCGCACCGCGATGAAGAATGGCCCCCGCTCGCTGCAACTAGAGAAAGCCCATGCACAGAAACGAAGACCCAACACAGCCAAAAATTAATTAATTAATTAATTAATTTTTAAAAAAAAGAATGATGGGTAGAAATAGAGAATAGCATGCCTAAGTGAGGTTCACGGCAATGAGCCAAGTCACAGAAATGGGAGTATAGGTGGTAATTTGGAAAGGGACTAAAGAGAAGTCTTTTGTAAGATGATGATTCCCAACTTATCATCATAATCAATTGGGAGGCTTAAAAACAGATTCCTGGGTCCCAGCAACAAATATTATGATGACAGTAAACCAGACATGGGATCCAAGAATCCGTATTTTAAAGCTTTCAGGTGATTCTGATGATGGAAAGCACTGTGTCTACAATAAGAAACAGCTAGAATGAGACTAGGTCATGGAGGACTTTAAAATCCATGCTAAAAATCTATTGCTCCCCAAGACTGCTTGGAACCACCCGAGCATCTTAGACTGTGCTTTTAAAACGAATTGTCAGGACTACCCTGGTGGTCCAGTGACTGGGACTCCATGCTTCCACTGCAGGGGGCGCGGGTTCGATCCCTGGCCGGGGAACTAAGATCTCGCATGCTGCATGGCACAGCCAAAAAATTAAAAATTAAAAAAATTTAAAAAAAATAAAACTAATTGTCAGGTAAGAGGAATTCTAAGAGGAAGTCCACATGGTATCCTAGAAATATCAGACCTGGGCTCTCATTCTGACTCTACCCCTGGTCAACTGTGTGACCTGGAGAATGAGCGTCAATGTCTTTATTAGGAAAAATAGAGAAAATAAGCATTGCTGTGGAGATGAAATGGGAAAATGTACGCACAAATATCTAGCTCAGTGTAAACACCCTATAATGTCATTGACATGTTAGTTGCCCTCCGGGCACTGAGCTCTTGCTCTGCCTGCTGTGCATGAGGTGGGTTGATTAGGAGGTGTGTACGGGTGGAGGTGGGGGTGAGGGTGGGGCTGGGGGGGGGTGGTCTAGAGACCAGGATTGCAGTCCTGCCTCTGGCATCCACTCACCTGCGACCCTGGGCCCCTGGCGCTCTGCTGGCCGTGGACCACACCATCATGAGTCTTTGGCCCCTGGATAAATAATTCAACCTTGTTATTATTTAGCATTCTGTAGTCAAGGCTGGAGACCCGCCAAAGTCAGGCCAGGCCTCTGTGGCACTGAAGGGCTCTCGTGGACTCCCCTGCAAGCTCAGCCTTCAGCCTTGATTTCCATCAGTTCAGGATGGAGGAGAAAGGGCACATTCTAGAAGCCCCCAGGGTTCTACATTGTGACTTGGAGAAAATAAAAAGGCTTAATTACTTTGGGCTAAAGTACACAAGCCTTTGACATTTTGAAAAATGGTTTTATGACATTTCTTTGATAGGTCTGGACCAAAGGCAGCTGCTTATACTTTAGGGAAGTGACAGAAAAGGGGAAGGAGAGAGAGCAAGTGAGGAAAAGTAGCATTTTAACAATACCCCTAACATTTACATTTAACAGCTCCTGGGAGCTGCTTTATACTTTTGAAAGCAGCTTTACATTCATTACTAAATTATTTGATTTTTACAATTACTGAGCAAGAGAGAGAACAGGGGTGAAGAAGTTCTGCCACTTACTAACTGGATGTGCCTTGTCAGATTAACTTCTCTGACCTCAGCTTTCTCTTCTTTGAAGTGGGGATATTGCCTGCTGTGAGCGGGCTTGTGGTAACAATTAAATGAAATGCAAATTGTAAACAAAGTCCCTAGCGTAGCTGATGGCACAGAGCAGATGCTCACTAGCTGTGAGTTTCCTTTGCCTCTCGTTATATAGATGTGCCAACTGAGGAGAGAGAAATAATTTGAGCCCATAACGTGTTGGAACCAGTGCCTGGCCCAGGGATTTTTCTCACTACAGCATATAGACTCTCAGGAAAGGCTAGTTCCCAAAATACAACAAATGCTGCTTGTGGCTTTCCCCCCAAATTCCATACTGGAAGTAGAATCTGAAATGGGTTTGTGGGGCTCCTAATAGCAGAGTGACAGGCAAGTAGGAGGAGAGAGACTCACTGTGGAAGGCAACAGCCAAGCAGATGGGTGAGGGGAGAAGGAAGCTCATGGTGAGTCTGGCTTCAGGCAATGCGTCTTTCTGCCAAGCTTCCAATAGAACAGGCTGGCAGAAGGTACAGAACGAAGGGCATCCAGAGCTATGGGAAGTTCCAGCACCAGGCTGGGAAGACCTGCCACAGCAATGCAACACCAAATCAAGGCCGGAAATTATCTTTACAGATCGAATGAAATGAGTAGGATGAAATCCAAAAGAACTAAACGCAAGGTCATGCACTGAGTTCAAAAACCCAAGGGCACAAAATATTGAATGAGAAAAACTGACTTAAAAGCAGAAGATGCTTTCCACTTCCTTTTTGAAATGTCAAGCAATCAGAAGGCAGCCTCACGTAAGAGAAAGAGTACCTGACCAGTAGGAGTCCCTATTCTGTCCTCACTCTACATAAGCTGTGAGTCACTTAACCTCTCTGGACCTCAGTTTCCTTTCCTATAAAATTAGTGGCTTGGACTACTAGATAATTCTTATGGTTTATATTAACTTTAACATATAACTCTCTCATTTTATCAAGTCAGGAAGACTTGGTAGGGCTTCCCTGGTGGCACAGTGGTTAAGAATATGCCTGCCAATGCAGGGGACATGGGTTCGAGCCCTGGTCCGGGAAGATCCCACATGCCATGGAGCAACTAAGCCCATGTGCTGCAACTACTGGGCCTGCGCTCTAGAGCCCGTGAGCCACAACTACTGAGCCCGCCCACCTAGAGCCCGTGCTCCGCTACAAGAGAAGCCACTGCAATGAGAAGCCCATGCACCGCAACGAAGAATAGCCCCCGCTCGCCACAACTAGAGAAAGCCTGCGCGAAGCAACGAAGACACAATGCAGCCATAAATAAATAAATAAATAAATAAAATTTAAAAAACAAAAAAAAGAAGAAGACTTGGTAGTTTTAATTGGCTGTAAGTTCAATAAGAGCCAGTAGGATGCAAATAGTAGTTGACAGTAGAAATATAGCGGTCACTTAAGACAAGGCAGTAGCCCAGCTGACCTCAGTTGCTGGGTAGACCTCTTTATAGCAGTCAATTTGAGGGGAAAGGGCACATTTTGAGGGGTCTATAGGAAAGCTAGAGTCTGCCCAGAGAAAGCTCTTCAGGATTGTGAGAGCTCATATTTGAATTTGGAAAAGTTGAGAAAACTGGAAATATTTACTCTCAGGAAGAAAACCCGGAAAAGGCACGGAATAGCTATAATTCCAATATCTGACGGGTTGCAGCTCAAAAGGTGAATCAGGATTATCCGGAGCTCTAACTTCTGCAGTCCAGACAAAGTGGGTCAGCTTGCACTCAACATATGAATCTGCCACAGTGGAGCTGGGACAGGAGGCCCATCACTCAGAGGGAACGGCCTCGGGAGGCGCAAGGGGAAAACACATGCATCCAAGATCTCTTTTAATTCTGAGATCTGAGGATTCAAATCAAGGAAGGAGCAGGAGGGACTGAAGACAAGACCACTGGGAAAATGAGAGGAGCAGGGTGAAGGGGGGTAATGAGCAGAGAGGGCCTGGCTGCCTCTGTAAATGCCTCATTCATCCCATGGCCACTGCAGGCAGCGCTGTTAGACCAACTAGCAAGTGGGCAAGAGGCAAAGCAGCATGACCAGTGGACTGCCCCTCACAATCTGAGTGTGGGGAACTAGTTAGGGTGGGAGTGATGGGACAGCAGAGCTCAGTGGCTTCCGGTTTCTGTTGGTTTTGTCTTTAGTTTGTTGATCCCCAGAGAGCAGGGATCTTATTTAGATCTTCCTGCTCCCCCACCAGTTAGCTCCTGGCTCCACTTCACACACACCACTGGTGCTCAATAAACATCTTGTCAAGTGCCTGCATGAATGGACGAAGGAACAGCTGGAGCTCAGTAAACAGCTACTGACTCAATTAATTAATTAATTAATTGATGGGAAATTGACCCGGCCTTTCATTCTGCTCTCAGGAGGGTGAAACTATAAGAAAGGAAGCTCACAATGGAAACAAAGATGGAGGAGATGAAAATGAAGGAAGTAAGAAACATATTGGCAGAAGGAAAGGAGAGAGAGGTGGGGAGGAAAAAATTGCAAATAAAGATCAGTAATAGGGGACCACCAATACTGGCTTCCAGGTGCTCCATCCATCCATCCATCCATCTATCCATCCATCAATTCATTCCATGATTCCTTTATTCATTCCCTTGAGCAGCCTTTTTAAAGGGCCTACTATCACTCCAGCTTGTTCTTGAGACTACCTGAGACGCCACGAGGCATAAAATCCAGCTACTGTTTCTACTGTCTATACTAGAGGCTCATAAAAAGAATACTGCTAGAAAATAATATAAGATACATGATGGCTCAAGATCACACACCAGCTCTGTAGTTTCCTAAATCACCAGGGGCCGGATTGGCGGCAAGTTCTAGGAATACTATTTTTAAAATGTTTGTCTGGCTGCCTCCATATTCTCAGGCACCTCAAATTTCTTCCCATGTAGTCCTGAGGGTTATCAATGGGTGACACACTATGTTTATGGGGGTCTCAGGGCACCTGACACCAGCCTGCTCATCGGCCCTGCCTTGCTGACCTGAAACCTTCAGTCACCTTGTGCAGCAGCCACAGAGGGTGCCTGCCAAAACCTGGCACACCGCGGGCACCACCAAGGGCCCTGCTGCTGTTGCTGGCGCTCTCTGGTACTTGTATTGAAGCCACTCATGTCCCAAACCTGCCCATGCTTCACACTTGCCTATATCCAACACCCAGTGTAGGTGACCAGGCTGGAGACACTCCTTCTCTTCCCACTGCGGCAGCAGTTGCTGGCCCCAAAGCAGCAGCTATCTGAGACCATTAGCACCTATGACTGTCATTATAAGGCTGTTCTTTTATAATTTTTTGGTAGCTCTTCCTACAGAAAAGGGCTCAGACATTAGACCAGTGGACCTGGGTATAAGTCATTCTGAGTGGCAGAATCCACATCCCCACTCCCCACACCCTGGGACATTACTCTTAAATCTAACTTCTGTGTCTCCCTTCTCTCTTCTCTTAGGATAAACTCTTTTCCAGGAGACTCCTTGGTTCCTCATGTAAATAGAGCCCTAGTGGGTCTCCCAATACCCACAAAACTGGGACTGCCCCACCATCAAGGAATGAACCATATTAGTTGTACAGGAAGTGGTCTAGGTCCTAACTCGTTATGCAGACTGGAATGGTGGGTTGAGGATTCAAGGCCTACAGAGCCCAGTGCAGTGATTGATTATTGATGCCTGCCACATGCACTGGAAGGGCAGGGGCATCACATGTGCCAAATGTAGGCCCTCCCTGATCTAGGTTACTATTTGCCTTAGGAGGGTAATGAGTGGACAGGAAGGGAAGGGACTTGAGATTTGATTATACAAAATATTTTCACAGTGAATATCTCATTATATCTCACAACAACCCTGAGAAAGAGATACTACTAATAATCCCTTTTACAGATGAGAATCTAAAACTCAGAAAAAGTAAGTGATTTGTTTAAAGCCAGACAGCTACCAAGGGCATAGTCAGGATCCATGCACAGGTTTACTAGACACCAGAAGCCATGCTTTGTCCACCATGTCTCTTAGTGCTTAGGTTGAAATGGGATGGACCACAAGACCATTGAAGGTGGTGATGAGGATTTGGGTCTTATCCCAGACAGAGTTTTATCCAAGCTCTACACGTCAGCAGGCATTTCAGTAACTCACCCTGGCAACGATGATGGCTGGTAATGATAAAGACTGTGGGGATATGGACCAGGTCCCCCTCCTCATAAAGGGATGGACTTCACAGGAGTAGAGAAAGGGTTAGTTGCCCCCAAAGGCATCTTTATATGTGATAGATTATCAGACTAACTCCTGATCATTTCAAAACACACATATTCATCAGCATTATCCAAGCCCCACAGGAGCAGTCTGCCAGGAGATTCACCCAAATGCTTTTCCTAAATTCAGACTCTGTCTTTGTCCTCCTCGCTGACTCCGACCACGATGGCCGGTCACCTTTGACTCCCTGCTGTTCTTGACCATCAAGGTGTCTGTGTGCAGTAGCTGGATTTTCTGCCTGAAGCTTTCCTGTGACAGTTTCCAGGTTAACAAAGCACGACACACACATGCTTCAATTCGACATTTATGTATCTCCAAGTCTAGCCACTTCAGTTAAGGAGTGTTAAGGTTCCACGAGAGGCATTAGGGTATGCTCTCGTGTTTGCCCTGCTCCGTGACACACAGCAGCAAATCCCCCCTTCCCCTATTCCACGCCACTCTGGGGGCAGGAAGTGGAGTTACAGCCCAGGTCGGCTACTTTCTTCAATAACAGTGGATCAGCACAGATGTACTGAGCGCTCAGCCCAGGGCTGATCACCGTGGAGAAGACAAGAAAAGATAGAATTCACAGACTCTGCCCTCCGAGAGATGAGGCGAGTCTCATCTCATCACCAGGCACAACCACACCACGCAGCAGAGAATAACGTGCTGGATTTTGAGGCAAACAAAAAAAAAAAAAAAAGAAAAGAAAAGATTTGTAAAGTCAGAGGTAAATATAAACCCGCCTTGTCAGGGAAGGCCTCATGAAAGGTGGCAGGGGGTGGGAGGATGAAATCTGGGTCTTAAAAGAGGCTAGGATTAGAATTCAGAGACAAATCTGGGCTGGGGGTGCTGGGCTCTGTCCCTCACTAACTGGGTAACCTTGACCACATGCCTTCTCTGTGTCTCAGTCTCCTAATCTACCAAATAGGATAATCATATGCCCTCCTAGGACGGTGGTCCTGGCCACCGCCTGTCCCCCAACATGTGCCCAGTAAAGTGTCAGAATTACAGCACAATCCCTTAGCAGCAATTCTGATATCCCTAAGGCTCTGAGAACCCAAAGTGATTTTTGTAAGTCATTTGGCAGCTACATCTGACCTGACTTGATGTACTGAGTGGTAGAACCTAGCCTGAATTGATGGGAACCTGTGGATGATCTTATTTATCCCACGTAGTGGGAATAGTCATATATTTCACTACAGAAAAACATTAATGGGTTTGATTATGGCATGCTGCCTCAGACCCCACAGGGCGATATATAATACACTACAGAGTATGTATTCATATACCAAACTCTGAACAGTTCTGAGGTCTGAAACACCTCTGGCCACAAGAGACCTCTATTATTACACCTGTATTATTATACGGCCTTGTCTAAAGGGAGAGCAGCAGGCATTTCCAGCGACTAACCCCTATGACTGCGACAATTGCTATGTAGAGCAAGGCTCGGGAGACTTTTTTCTCTAAAGGGCCAGATAGTGAATATTTTAGTCCTGGTAGGACACATATGGTCTCTGTTGTAACTGTTCAACTCTGTAGCATGAAAGCAGCTACCACAAATGGGCATGGTTGTGTTCCAATAAAACTTTATTTGCAAAAAACAGACAGCTGGTTGGGTTTGGCCCATGGGCTGTGATATGCCAACTCGGATGTAGAGGAACAGGTTTGAGACCTGGAAAGAGCTCCTGAGGTCACCTACTTCGTCTCACCCCCATTTCACATTCTGATCTCCGAGAGGGGCAGGAAAAGGCTGACCCAGGTCCAAAGGGCAGGCCTCTGGCCCTGTCAATACCCGTGTCGGGTGGCAAGTCTCCCCTCCTCCCTGGAGTGGACTCCGCCCTGCCACACAGGCCTTCCAACACCTGGGAGCAGGGCAGAGAGACAGTGAGCCTCTTTGGGTCCTGATTCAGTGCCAGGGAGCGTCGGAAGCAGAAGAGAATCTGAATTTCCTCATTCAACAAGATGAAAAATGCCAACTCAAAAATCAAAAGCGATGCGAAGTAGAAAACCAAGTCTCAGTGCTCTTGGCCCACTCGCCGGGCTGCAGGGTGGGTGTTGCCAGCCCAGACCGCAGCCAGAGTGAGGGTGGCAGATGACAGCCACCCAGGGCCCGGGGGCAGGGGCAGCTCTGCTCGCCATCTGCCATGCTCCTTCCTGCTCCTCAGCCAGCTCGGAAAGAGCCCTGCCTTTTGGCCAGGCACCACAGGGTGCCAGCCCCTCCCAACTTCACGCCAAGAAGCAGAAAGCAATGACAGATGCACACCGAAGGCCCTGGCGTGGGGTGAGAGGGCACAGCTTGGGTAGAAGCCACAACCCTGTGCCTGCTGAGAGAAGGGCAGCTGAGGGCAGGAGCTGTGCAGCCAGCCTGGGCCCAGGAAGCCAGTGGAAAGACAAGGCCCTGAGGGCAGTACCGGAATCACAGAGCCTTAGCACAAGGAGCATTAGCAATGCCGCACTTCAACCCCCACTCCCATTTTACAGGGGAAAAGACTGAGACTCGACATCACACACTCATCAGCAGCAAAGTGGGATGTATAAGCCCGGTGTCCTGACTCTTCTCTTACCTAAAAGGCTTTTGACCATGGGAAATGTGTCAGCCTATCGAAATGGATATGACAGTAGTAGCTACATCACGGGGTTGTTTTGAAGGTTAAATGAATAACTACACAGTATAAGCTTTCCCAGAACTGGATTTCATCACTTGGGCTGTCCTGTTGCTCCTCTTTGTTGGTTCAGACTGACTAATTGATTTTTTTCGTGGATGAAAAGAATGGCCTAACTGGTCATTGATCGGCTCAGCATAAAGACTTCTGCCTTTGTATTAGCCAAGAGAGGAGGGATTATATGCTGCTGACTGTAGGTATATATCTCCATCCTCCATCCATATCTGTCTTCTATCTCTATCTCCCATCTTGTTTTCATATATACATATATTTAACCTTGTCCTGGAGACCTGCTTAGAAACCAACCAATCAAACAAAACAGTCACTTTCCACTGTCTACTCTTCCCTCCCCCAGAATAGGGAGAGGGTGGGCAGATAGCCCAGAACGCCTTCTCAGGTGCCCCCCTCTCTGCAGTAGCCCTCACTCTCAGAAGCCCCAAGAGGCATCATCAATTGCCAGGTGGATGCTTCCACCTCAAAGCAACAGGTCCCAACCTGGAAGCATCAACCTTCTCATACACTGGCGCCCTTTCTTGATCATACTGATGGAGCCAGGATCACATAGTGTATAAGAACTCAGGGTCTGGGACCCAGGATGCTGGGTTCACATGTCAGCTCTACCATTTACTTGCTGGGTGACCTTGGGCTAGTTAACCTCTCTGTACCTTGGCTTCCCTATCTGTAAAAAGGGAAGAAGAATGGTACCTCCCTTATAGGACTATTGTGAGAATTCACCAGTTAATACACTATATACACATATTCAGCACCATACAAACGGGAGCTAATAGCATTCCATGCCTACAGCCCCCACTCTTAACTTTTCCCAGGCCCAAAACGTGGAGCAGGCTTGGCTCCAGTCAGAGTGGGCCACAACTCTGTGCCCCAAGCATGCTTTATACTTCCGGCTCTGCCCTCACATATGCCAGAGCCTCCGTCGTCTTCTCCATCCCACCTCCCCTTTGAGTGGCCCCTGTTGACCCCTGTTGATAGAAGGCTTTCCTTTCTCAGAAATCTTAAGCACACCAATTCTGCCTTCCTCAGGGGCCACTCTCGGGCATGGCCTTGCACTGTTGGTTTCCTTCTGTTTTTCATGAAGAAGAAGAGTTTGCTTTCCAAAATTTTTGTTTCAGAACCCTTGAATTTTACTTCCTACCACTGAGTCAGCTCTGCTAACAAGGTCTGTCAGTGTAGACACTCATACCCTGTTCCTCTTTCCTTCCTTTAATATTTAAAGTCACTGGGCAGCTTTCAAGAGTGGCTCACTTTTTAGAACACGTGACAACATTTTCTCTCGAACAAAGGCCTCAAGGCAGTGATCAAGCACCTCAGTTGGATTGTGTTCCCCAGAACACCTTGAGAAGTGCTCAACACAGACAGAGCTATTGGTCGGGTGATTGGCTGGCTGATTGACAGTCCTTCCAGTGAGCCTGGCGCAAGGCCCCGGGGCCAGCTCACAAGGGAGGGGGGCCTGGTCCTGGGCCACAGCATCCAAAGGAAGCGAATGTCAACTCCACCCTAGTTCCTTTGATCTTACTTTGGTTTCCCCTCTCCTTGGGGACACACTTAGGCTCAAACTGGCTCCAGCAAAGATCCTGCTGGGCTCCTGTTCTATCAGGGCAGTACTCTGCTCCCTGAGTAGTGAGTACTGGTGCAGCCTTGATGGATTCTGCCTGGCAGGGGGACTGGGACCTAGTTGCCCAATCGATACTGCTCAGCAGAGACCTTTTTAGAACAGAACCAAAGAGAAATAGAAAGCGTTGTTTGCTTAGTAAATGGACCTTTGCTGGATGGGGATGGTATTTTTTTTTTTCCTCTTAGCTACTTGTCAGTCATTTTATCTTCTCTTTCCTCTTCTTTTTACCCTCCTCTGCCCTCCCCTCTCTCCAACACAGTAAAAGGTATTGTATGTCCTACGGTAACAAAGTAATAGCTTTTAGTTTTGTTACATCTGCCTCAAATAATTTTTGGAAGAAGATGAGGTATACAATAAATGGATGGATGGATGGATGAGTGGGCCACAGCTATCTAAGCATATGGCCCTTGAGCTTGTTGGCCAAGTCTTGCCTTTTTTTCACCTGGTTTCCTGAAATCATTAGGATAGGGACAAATTAAATGCTAACCAAACCCTCCTGATAATTCTGTTTTCTTTTAATTGGGGTTCCTCACTTGTATTTGTGGATTGGGTTCGTCAGGCTATTTCATCCTTCCTGGGTAATATATCTGTAATCTAGGTATGCTGTCACCAGGTAGCAGGTCACTGATGCCCCTTTGTGGCCTGCTATCCAAATGTCTGGAGTTTCCATCGTCAATGCTAAGAAACACAAAATGAACTTCCTCATTTAACAATTGGGGAAGGTAAGGATTAGTGGGGTTAGGTGACCAGTCCAAGGTTATGCCATGAGTTATTGACAGAGCCATGGCTAAGGTAGACAAATGGCACGAGTTTCCTGGAACCCAAAGCACGGTTATTTGGGATTAGAGTCAGTCGAGGCCTTTCTGCAGTTGGACGGGTAGAGGAAATTCCAATGACTGGAAGACCCAAGGAACCCCACAACTTAAGTCACCTTCCCCCTGGATCTTTCATTTCTAGTTTGCTGACATTTGTGGAAAAGGACAGAGTGGAAGTTTCTCTCTTTCAGATACATGTGTTTTTTTCTTTTTTAAGGCAATGGGGGAAAGAAACAGAAGACAAAAAGGTGGTGTGAAAGCATGAAAGAGGATAAATTTTGGCTGGGATTTGACTGAGGAACACAAACTTGGGAGGCCCACTGTTGTGAAGTATGAGGATTATAAAAATAACCATTTCTCTGGTGCCCCAGGAAACAATGTGCTGGGTGCTACACGTACATTACCTTGCATCACCACAGCCAAGAGTATAACTGAAATATTTAACAGTCAGGAAGGCGCAGACACCAAACTCTCAGAACTGACCCTGCCCATGGCTCTGGAACTGGGTCCGAAGCTCCTGTTGTGTCGGACATGGCCTTCAGGCTGCTGATGCTATGGACGTCTGAGGGTCCCAGAAGCGGGTGGCTGGAGTGTTTGGGAGTGAGGGAAATCCAGGGGCTTAGGGCGGTGATTTTTCACCAACTGCTACAGATGCATCTGAATGTTCTAATAAGCAGAACACCTCCACTGGTGTGTACCAGCTGAATAGCAACCTGCAACTCAGATGTTGCTACCCCAGTTTCCTAGATGAAGGTACCAAGGCTCAAGGGGTGAGGAGATTTCCCTGAGGGCCCATGGCTAGTAAGTGAAATGCTTGGCTGGGAAGCAAAGGATGTCAGAGTTGCTAGGCGGGTGTGGGAGTGTCTGGGCTGTGCTTCAGAGCGAGTAAAAGATTTCAGCTAGGAAATCTCCCCTGACAGTTCTCATCCGAGGAGCTTAGAGAAAAGCAGCTACTCATCCAAGAGCTTACAAGGGAGGATCTCAAGGCAACTTCTTCCTCCCCAGGAAGCCCCGAGTCTCATGGTAAATACGATGAAAGCTCATCAGCCGTGACCAGACGCTGAGGCCTCCCACCCCGCGAGGGACAGCACAGCATTCCAGCTGCTCAGCTGGGCAGCCCTGTGTGCAAGGAACAGAATAGAATGGAATGTCCAGATATTGCCGGGCTGAGAGCCATGGAACAGAACATCTCAACGTGGCTGCAGGAAAGGCTGGCAGAAGTCAAACCAACTGGCCGATCATGAGCATTTAGGAAACACTTGGCATGTGGAGCATTAGCAGGTGTAAGGGGTCAGCTGAGAGGCCTTCCACTGGTGTCAAGTCACACAGCCAGTGAGGAGACAGCTTGTCCCTTTCACCCCACCTCCCATCTCCAAAGTGCATATATACCCATTAACAGCCGACTGATGCTTTAAGCTCAGCACCAGGACATTAATTTTTGCAAACTGAAAAATTATTTTTACTGGATATTTAATCTAGGCTCACTGGAAGAAAATTAGGAATTATATATTAGAAATAAAGAAAGAGGAAAAATCACCCCAAATCTCATTTTAATGAGATATTCTTCCAAACATTTTTCTATCCAAATGAAATCCTACCGTATTTCTTTAGCAAATTCACTTTCCCACATTTCTCACCTCATGTTTCTTTGAGCAAATGGAAGCCCTCCCTCAGACATAAACTCTCTTATCCTCTCACCACCAGGCCTGTGAACTTCCTCTCCATCTGTACACACACCCTCACCTTCCCTCCTATTTCAGAGGAAGTGGCCTTGCTCTTGTCAAAAACCAATCCCTCCAGCCACTGAGGCACTGGATGCCATCCTCTCTCTCCTCCTGGTGACTCCACTCTGGCCATTACCCAGCACTCCTGCATCCTCAGGGTCTCATTCTCTCCATCATTCCCAGTAGCATACAACCTCTCCCCTGTTTAAAAATCCCCTCATGGAATGTAAATTGGCGCGGCCACTATGGAAAACAATATGGAGGTTCCTTAAAAAACTAAAAATAGAACTACTATATGATCCAGCAATCCCACTCTTGGGCATATATCTGGAGAAAACTCTAATTCAAAAAGATACATGCACCCCAATGTTCACAGCAGCACTATTCACAATAGCCAGGATATGGAAGCAACCTAAGTGTCCATTGACAGATGAATGGATAAAGAAGATGTGGTACATACATATTATACAACGGAGTACTACTCAGCCTTAAAAAAGAACAAAATAATGCCATTGGCAGCAACATGGATGGACCTAGAGATTATCATACTAAGTGAAGTCAGACAAAGACAAATATCATATGATATCACTTCTATGTGAAATCTAAAAAATAATACAAATGAACTCATTTACAAAACAGAAACATACTCACAGACATAGAAAACAAACTTATGGTTACCAAAGGGGAAAGGGGAAAGGATAAATTAGGAGTTTGAGATTAGCAGATACAAACTACTATATATAAAACAGATAAAAAACAAGGTCCTACTGTATAGCACAGGGAACTATATTCAATATCTTGCAATAAACCATAACAGAAAGAATCTGAAAAAGAATATATATATATGTATATATATAGACTGAATCACTTTGCTGTACACCAGAAACTAACACAACATTGTAAATCAACTCTACTTCAATAATAAATAAATAGATAAATATCTCCTCCCAGACCACTGCATTCGTTTCCTATGGCTGCTGTAACAAAGTACCAGAGACTGGGTGGCTTAAAACAACAGAAATGTATTGTCTCATAATTTTGGAGCCTAGAAGTCCAAAATCAAGGTGTTGGCAGGGCCACGTTCCCTCCGAAATCTGTAGGTGAGAATCCTTCCTTGCCTCTTCCTAGCTCCTGGTAGTGGCTAGCAATCTTTTACGTTCCTTGGCTTGCAGCTGCCTCTCCAGTTTCTACCTCTGTCCTCATGTGGCATTCTCCCTGGGTGTTTCTGAGTCTCTTCTCCTCTCTTATAAGGACACCAATCGTTTTCTATTAAGGGCCCACCCTACTCCAGCATGACCTCATCTTAATTTACACCTTAGGATGTAAATTTCAAAATAACAGTCACAGGTACTAGGGGTTAGGACTTCAACATAACTTCCAGAGGGGACACAATTCAACCCACACAACCTCTACAGCCCTCCTGCGTCTACTCCATCTCCATTTCTCTCCCCCATGATACTTCTCCAAAGCAGTTCCATCTCACTATCTTTACCTCTGTACCTCCCTGTCTTACTCTCCAACCCTCCACAAGCCCACTGTACCATGGAGATTACTTGTGTCATCATCCAAGCAACCATCACCAGAGTACGCTTACAGACTCCTAACTGGTCTCTCTGCTTCCACTTTTGCCCCTCAATTCATCCTCTGCACTAAGCCAGAGGGATATTCTTAAATATAAATCAGATCATGTCATTGCTCTGCTTAAAACCATCCTTTACATCAAACTTAGAATGAAAGCTAAATTTGTACATGACCTACAAGGTTCTTCTTTATCTGCCCCTGCCTGCTTCTCTGACATCCCCTCCTCCACACTCCTCTTCGCTCACTCATCACTGTTTATAATGACCTTGCTTACTTCTTTATGACCTCTTCCCTCCCCCTCCCCTAGAATGTGATCTCCAGGGAAACAGACACCTTGTCTCTCTTTTTGTGTGTGCACCCTCAGTGCAGAGGCAGTAGGGTCTGATGCTCAGCAGGTACTCAAAAACTATTTATTTATTTATTTAGGTAGATGTTATTTTATTTTATTTTTTTAACATCTTTATTGGAGTATAATTGCTTTACAATGGTGTGTTAGTTTCTGCTTCACAACAAAGTGAATCAGTTATACATATACATATATCTCCATATCTCTTCCCTCTCGCGTCTCCTTCCCTCCCACCCTCCCTATCCCACCCCTCTAGGTGGTTACAAAGCACGGAGCTGATCTCCCTGTGCTATGCAGCTGCTTCCCACTAGCTATCTATTTTACATTTGGTAGTGTATATATGTCCATGCCACTCTCTCACTTTGTCCCAGCTCTTCCCCCTCCCCTTATCCTCAAGTCCCTTCTCTAGTAGGTCTGAATCTTTATTCCCATCTTGCCCCAAGGTTCTTCATGACCTTTCTTTTTTTTTTTTAGATTCCATATATATGTGTTAGCATACAGTATTTGTTTTTCTCTTTCTGACTTACTTCACTCTGTATGACAGACTCTAGGTCCATCCACCTCACTCCAAATAACTCAGTTTCTTTTCTTTTATGGCTGAGTAATATTCCATTGTATATATGTGCCACATCTTCTTTATCCATTCATCTGTCGATGGACACTTAGGTTGCTTCCATGTCCTGGAAAAACTATTTATTGAATGAGTACAAACATTGCAGTAGACGGCCCTCCAAGATGACCCAATGATCCCTGCCTCCTAGTATTCATGCTGTTGTGTAGTCCCTTCCCACATTGCATAGGGCTAATTTGCATAATCAATAGAATATTGCAGAAGTGACAAGGTGGGACTACTGAGGTACGTATGAAAGACATTGTGAACTTTGTCCTATTCTCTAGGATCCCCTGCTCTGGGGGAAGCCAGCTCCCATGCCATGAGGATACTCAAGCTGTCCTATGGAGAGATCCATGGGGCGAGAAACTGAGGCCTCCTGGCAACAGCCATGTGAATGAGCCATCCTGGAAGCAACCTCTATCTGCATAAAGACTTCAGGTGACCGTAGCCCCAGCTGACATTTTGATTATAACCTCATGAGAGACTATGAACTAGAAACCACTTCTGAATTCCTGACTCACAGAAACTGTGAGGCAACACATGCTTATTATTTTAAGGCACAAAGTTTTGGGAGTAATTTGTTATGCATCAATAGATAATTAATACACTTGTAAATGCTATATTTTTTCATTAAAAGATGAGATCATAATATACATACAGCTTAGAAAACAACTTTTTCATTTAAATAGTATATCGTGAATATCTTCCATGTCATTAAATCCATATCTATATTCATTTTTAATAGATATTCAGAATTTCATTGAATAAATGTACCACAAATTAGCTAATCACTCTTCTAAGTCTCAAATTTTTCACTACTATAATAAAAATTGCAATGGCCATTTTTGTGAGTAATTCTTGATGACATTTATGGGTTTCTTAGGATACATTTAGAAGTGAAATGCCTGGATCAAAGGGTATATTTTGGGTGACACATTTCCAAATTGTGTCTCCAGAAAGCTTGCACGTTTCCTTCCAGGAGGATCTGAGAGCATCTGTGTAGTAGGCAAACTCTTCAAAAAACTTTTACTATTTTGCCCATCAGATAGGCTTTCAAAATGGCCTTTGATGATTTGAACATCCATCTCTTTGATTCTTAATTACAGCAGCTTTGAAACTATGTATATGAGCAGCCCTGGGTGAGGAGGTCTCAGAGGTGGAGAGGGCTCTGCCAGCCTCCTCCTTTGCCCAGCCCGCCATCCCCTCCCCACACAGCCCTGGGGGAGGCCTGGACTTCCTCTGTTTCTAAGCCATCCCCTTCTTTTTCTCTCCCCAGGGCATGGGCAGAGGAGGAATAAGGGGTTTCCTTCTCGAGGCCAGGCTTGGTTTGCCCCTGCGGATGAAAGCTCTGGCATTGCTAGGCCCCCCAGCCTGCCAACCCTGTCCTGCGGGCTGGCGGGCTAGCGTCCAGCTGTCTGTCCTCTCCACCGTTCACTGGGGAGAGGCCTGTTCTCACAGATAAGGAAAAAACACTTACCTGTAAGGAGAAGGAAAGAAACGGTATTTAAATTAGTAATGCCACCGGCAGGAGTCAGGTTAACTTTGCAGTCAGACTAACCCATTTAGAGCTCCACTCCTCAGAAAGAAGATGGGTTCCACTGTTCTCAGAGAGGCTTCCTGACCCTCCTGCTTGGGGTTCCCACAGCTGGGAGCTCTCCAGTGGGCATGCTTCTCTCCACTTTCTGGAGTGTGAGGAGAAAGCAGAGGGAAAGGGGAGAAGGGGGAGGAGTATCAGGCCAGAGGGGAGGGAGGGAGAGAGGGAGGGGAGGGAGGGAGAGAGGGAGGGGAGGGAGGGAGAGAGGGAGGGAGAGAGGGAGGGGAGGGGGGAGGGAGAAAAAGCGAAGAAAGATATGGGGGAGAGAGGAAGGAAGGAGAAAAGAGCAAAAGCAATGAGGCAGACGGATTATGGGAACACAGGCCGGGTCTGTCTGGCAGTTAGTGATACCGTCAAAACACACGACTCAACCTCCAGCACTGGGGTGAGCCATGCGGATTTTATGGTGATTCCCTGGGGAGAAGGAACGGGTTGTGTCACACCTCAGAACAGCAGGCCCTAATCAAACTTTCCCATTTTCCTCTCGCCTAACTCTCCCAAAGTCTATCTTTGAAAAATCCCTTCGATTTCCAGATGCTTCGGATCTTCATCTCAGCTTAGGTACCCCGCAGAGCACGAGCAGGATGACCCCTGGTCTGCAGGTTGGCTGAGCCCCTCACACCTGGAGGCCCTCCTGCCTCCCTCTCCATCCCCCGCTGCTCCCCGGGTTATTCCAGAAGCCAGCTCAGCACTCCGCCCAGGTTGTGTGGTTCCCTGAAGTCTTCTGTCTCCCTGAGTCCCCACAACCACTGCAAGACCCAGCTTACTCCACCAGCATCTCCCTAACTTGCTTTTTCTCAGGAACGGGACAGATGGTGACGCCTGGTGGATGGTAGGATGTCAGGGTGTCGTGAAAACACTCACCTGTCCTCTGGAGCTGTTCATCCCCGGAGCATGCAGGGGATGCCCACCTTCCTTCTAGGTAATGAGAATTCTGATCTTTTATATACCCAGTGCCTGTTTACACATGTTCACACAGTTCACGGTTATCTCCTAGAGGTGGGACTGAGAGGAAGGGGAGAAGAGGGGCCCTCAGTCCTCTCCTGCACTTGTAGGCACTGAACCAGGAGAAAACTGCAACCCCAGGTGAATGATTTGCTCAAGGTCATGGGGTCAGCTGGTCTGAGGTGGGACCACAGCTTTGTCTCCAAACCCCATTCAAATCTCTTCCATACCCCATACTCCGGGCTGCATTTTATGATCCCCCTGGACCCTAGGCACTTATGTTTTTGTGGACTTCTTCTCCCATAAAAAATATTAAGACAAATATAATCCTGGTGGGATTCATTATTCTGTATTCATTATTATTATATTCATTTTTTCTTCTGATTTTAAAATCAAAACCTTTTTATGGCCCCTCAAATTCCCATGGGCCCCAGGCACAGTGCCTGCTGTCCCAAGGGACCATGGGCCCACCCTGCTGCCTTGCCTTAAACACTGTGCACGGATACACCACAGCCCAGCTTTTCAAAGTGCTTCCACGGCTTTGGAGGGAGATGAGATTATTAGGAAGGAAAAAAAGATCTAGCTGATTAATAATGTAAAACACCTGTGTGCCTTACAGACCGCCAGCTGTGAAACACACAAAAGCCACAGTTGATCTGACAAATAGCCAAGGGGCTGGAGTTTGAGTTCCCCTGGGATGCTCACCCACCTCTTAGTCTCCACCTTCCCACCCCACCCTGACAAAACCAGCTTCACCAAACATCTGCCTAACGCCACTACCGAGAGAGCACTCCTCTTTCTTTCCTGCCTAACGCCACTACAGAGAGAGCACTCCTCTTTCTTTCCTGGTGAGTCGACATCAAGGACTTTTATCACGAAGATCAAGAGGAGGTGCGCTGTGACTGGGGACAGCTCCACCATTCCAAAATGATACCGGGGGACGGTGTTCAATTAAGAGGCTGAGTTACTCTTTCTGTGTGAGCCTTTGAAGATCCCAGGTCATGGCTTCTATAATTCTACTGCAGGTATCTGCAAGAGTCACAGCCTGTCTTTTTGCCTTCAGGGAGGGGGCAACTAGAGCAGAGATGGCAAATGTGGGTTGCACGTGTGACTGGGTCCCTTGCCCAGATTGGAGCAGATACTTCCACTCAGTCACGCACTCTGTCTGCAGAGACTGGGGTCGCCTTGGAATCCTTCACAGCCCTGATAGAACAGTGTTCCTCTGGCGCCTGCAAATCCACCCAT
This sequence comes from Eschrichtius robustus, assembly GCF_028021215.1. Lineage (NCBI taxonomy): Eukaryota > Metazoa > Chordata > Mammalia > Artiodactyla > Eschrichtiidae > Eschrichtius > Eschrichtius robustus. The sequence continues at coordinate 130,207,204 of NC_090824.1, read as the reverse complement.
GTGAGACCTGCTAGCCATTCCCGGTCTCAACCATTCTCTTCGGTCCTTACTCCCTACACTCTTTTTGAAACTTTAAAGAAATACACGCATGAGAAACCCAAACAGCACTGAATATTTTTAACCCTTGAAATTATTATAAGTATATGCATACACACATATATATATAATCACTGTTCCCATTTCACAAAGGCAGAAAGTGAGGCTTGAAGAGCTTAAATATTTAACCCAGAACATAATTACTGACAAATGGTAGAGCTGGGGTTTGAATAGAGGCTGACTCACCCAAGCCAGAACACAGCTTAATGGAGATGCAAGTTCTAATAGGGATGCCTTAAATTAACGATGAAACATTGGCTCTGGAATTCCTGGCAATGGGAAGCTAGGGAAATTGGGGTATCATTACCCCAGAACCACGTCACGTGAGCCTGCCTAGTGAGACTGAGATCTTAATTTGTCCTCCCATCAAAGGCTCAGGAGGCAATGGGAAGACTTTAAAAGAAAGGGAAGCAGGCTGCTCTGGGACACATGCATCTGTTTCTCCAGGGCCACATCTGCCTCTCTTCAGATGCTCTCAGCTGCCTGCCTTTTGGCTCCTTGGGAGACCCTGGCAGTGTCTGTGCAAGAGTCAGGTCCCCAGGGTGGCCTCTGTATCAACTGCTGGCTCTCTTCTTAACCCCGATGACCCAGAGTTACAGGAAAGTTCCCCATTTCTATATTTCCACCAGCCATCTCCCTGCAGGAAACCTTTAGATCTGTAAGTCATGTGCCTGAAAGAGGTTAGAATCAAGTAGGGGAAAGGTGAGCAAAGAATCCGCCCCACCCAGCATCTGGGAAGGATGGTGGTGAGACTGGGCCACTGGAGGTGGACCCTGCCCCAAAGGGCCAGCCCCTGCAAAACAGAGGGCACCAGAAGGGTGAAGTCTGAAGGGAGCTCCTTATTCTGCCTTCTGTTCCTCCTTCCCTGTCTCAGCATCCCATCCACCTCTATAGGCTTTCTCTCCTGGTCCACGCCATTGCGATTCACAAATCCCCATCTGTGTGATCCTCTCCTCTACCGTGGCACTTGACCTAGACTTCTCTATGAGAAATGAGGTGAGGTGGGGTGAGGAGAGGCTATGAGCACTCATTAAGCACTTAGTATGTGCAAGTACTTCATGTATCTTATTTCATCTTCGGCCCTTTGAATTGGCTGTACAATCTGAATTTTATAATGGTGCAAACGAAAGCTGAAGAGATTAAGTAATATTCCCACAGAGCTAGAAGGCAGTGTTAAGAGTCTGTCCCGAGTCTAAACACAGATAGTCCCTCTCCCAGATCCTGATTTCGGAGTCTGGGGTGGAACCTAAGAATTTGCATTTTTTAAATATTTATTTATTTGGCTATGCCAGGTCTTAGTTGTGGCATGCAGGATCTTTTAGTTGCGGCATGGGGGATCTAGTTCCCTGAACAGGGATCGAACCCCGGGCCCCCTGCATTGGGAGTGAAGAGTCTTACCCGCTGGACCATCAGGGAAGTCCCAAAGTTTGCATTTCTAATGAGCTCTCAGGTGCTGCTGCTGCTGGGGTAGAGGGGGAACCACACTTTGAGAACCGCTGCTTTAAATCATAAGATTGGGTATCTAATGGTGGAGTTTCAACTTTCTAGCAGGAAAATATGTGGGGCTCCAGGGAATTTTTCCAGTGACCCTGGAATCATATCAAGTAGACAGCTGCCTCCGCATCCCTGGGCAGCCTGCTTTTGCTCAAGCCTTTGATGTGCTTCAAGGTGGAGCCATAGCGTGTGCCCAGTCACTTGATCTTTGGAGAAGGGCACCTCAGTGCCGGGACTCCAGCCCTGGTCGTGCGGAGGGCTGGAACTGCCGAAGCACATGGGAAACAAGAGGAAAGGCCAGGACCGCAGCTGCGGGGCTGCTTCGGAGGCTGCAACTAAGCTTTTCATCAGCTGGAGCCCTATTTGCCCTCAGGGTGAGTCTGATGGGGGCTGACAGGCCACAGCAGATGCTGTCCAGGCACAGCAGCTGCTTCCACCTGCCCTGTAATCAACACAAAGCAGCAAGGAGGTTAAAAGGCAGAGCAACTGCTCCCCTCGGGGCTCCCCACCCTAGGCTGTGGGAGCTGACACACAGAGGGCGGAGGAAGGAGCTTCCTGCTCACCCAGGCTGTCTCAGGAACACTCTCCTTAACGGGGTAGGAAACCCAGGATCAAGAGAAATTAGGTAATGAAGGCAGCATCCAAATGCCCATGAAGGTGCAAATAGCAGCCCCGCGCCCCCATTCTAATAAGAGCTCACATTTATTGGGCTTTTACTATGTTCCAGGCAAAGCACATTAGATGGATTACATAATTTACTCCTTACAACAGCGCTATCAGAAATTTACTATCCTCATTTACTATCCTTATCCCCTGATAAGGAAAGTGGGGTTCAGAGAGATTGAGGAAACTGCCTAAAGCAGCACAGCTACTAAGTAGCAGAGCTGGGATCTGAGTTGAAATCTATCTTCTCCAGATGCCATGCTCTCTCTTATAATGCCTCCCTACTAAGGTTGGATTCCCATAGTTTGTTCATTTATTCATTCACTCATTCATTCCTTCCTACATGCATTCCCTCACTTAAACATTTTAGGCACTGGGAGTAAGAAAGGAAGACCTAGTCTTTACACTCAAGAAATTCACAGATGTGGAGAAGAAGAACAAGTGATTCACAGAGGGATAAATGCCATGAAGGGCAAGTACAAGCGTGCAAGGACTAGGGGTGTTAGATGAGGGCAGCTCACCCACGTGGGCAGGGACAGAGCCCTGGATGCATCGTCAGAGGTGGTAATACTTGAATAAATGAATGAAGGAGCCAGTCTCCTGACCCCCAGTGAAGGGCTGGCTTAGTCTGGACGTGGCACAGGTGACGGCAGATCATCCCATTTAGGAGGCTTGCGAGCTTCCTAGTCCAGTGGTTCTCAACTCTGTTGCACAATGGAATCATCTGGAGAGGTTCTAAAAGTCCCTATGCCCTGGCCCCTGCCAGTCAATCAGAATTCTGGGGTAGGGACTCCCCAGGTGGTGCCAGTATGTAGCAGAGTTTGAGAGCCACTGTTCTAGATGGACCATGGGCGCTCCGATAGAGCTTTGCAGGCATTCACCCATTGCTTGCTCCTGTTGCCCATCAAATGAGCCAGGGTTCAAGGAAAACTAAAGTGGGCCCTTGGTGAGTCTGGAGTTTCAAGCAGAGGTGTTCTAAAGGCCTGGGAACACCAGTTATGCTTTTGTGACTTCTTCCAGCTGAAGGTTGAAACTTCAGAAAAGTGGTTGTGAGAAGGGAACCGCTGGATAAATACGTAGAGTGAGAATGTAACTCCAGATCTAGATTTATCTTTAGCTCTCTCTCTCCAATTACACAGTCAGATCTCGGGATCTGGTACTTTGACCCATGACTGATGCCAAAGAAATGGTTACCTCATAGCAAGGGACTCAGTGCATCTCAGGAAGACATGGAAGAGCCTTTTTGGTAAGAGAATGGTAACAACAGCAATGGCCATTTTTGAGTTCTTACTAAACACTGCTCCAGGCCAAACACTATTCCTTTAATCCTTACACCAAATTCGAGAGGTAAGTATTATTCTTCTTCCCATTTTAGAAAGGAGGAAGTGGAGGCCTAGAGAGGCCACCCAGCCAATAAGTGGTAGAAGTGAGATTTGAACCCAAATTCCAAAGCTCTTCCCACTGGACCATGTCATCTCTATTGAGTATAAGGGAGTCACTGACATGAAAAAGGGAACTTTAATCTAAAATTTAAGGGGAGTGAAGGAAACCAGATAATACTGCGAAACCAGACTCCGTGGAAGACTCTCCTCCATCAATTTTTCTCTATTTGACCATTTCCATCAGTAAATGTAAAATCGTACCTCCTATCTTATAAAAAGTCCTCCCTTGACCCCACTGCCCCTGCCTCCTCGATTACTGCTCCATTTCTCTGCAAAGCGCAAAGTTGTTTGCATCGGTGTGAGCAGAAGTGTGCGAGATGAGCTGGGAAGGGAGGTTTGGGGGCATCCTCTGGACCCGGGGGGCTTTGTGTCCTTCAAGGTGCTGGTGGGGAGGCTAATCCTGTCTTCCTTTTCCCATTTCTCTCTCTGCCTCCCAGGAACAGCTGTGTCGAGGCTGGGGCAGATGAGGGGTGCGAATGGTCAGACAGGGTGGGGGCAGTAGGGAACGGAGGCTAAGAGCTGAGATCAGAGCCGAGATCCTGCTCATCAGAGGTCAGGCCAGAGCTGCCTGAGATGTGGTCATTATTCAGACTATATTCTCCCAAGCACAGTTATAACTCAACTAACTCCCACGGCAAATCGCTGAAGAAAGTTTGTTCCCATTTTAGAGATGGGAAGTCTGAGGCTCCCAGGTTATTTATTTGGGATCTGAAGGAAACCAACATTTGCAGAAACCCTGCAATATCCTAGATACTTTGCTAAGTGTTGAGCATACTTGATTTCATTTACACATCAAACAATGTCATAGGGAAGGATGTCTTCATTTTACAGAGGAGGAAACCAAGGCATGAGAGATTAAACTCCTTGACTGAGGCACCCAGCACGTGTTAAGCCAAAACTTCAAACCAAGAAAGGGCCCGGGAGGAACCTGCCTTGCTGGCTTTATCTCAAAGAGTATCCCCAAAAATTTGTGGGCTAGGGGAGAAGGTAGCTCAGTGGCCAAAGTGACCTGAAACCCACTTAGACTGTCATTTCATGCCTCATCCTTTGGAGGTAAACAACCTGACTCCAGCCCAGATGCTGGGCCAGCTCACAGGGAACATGGCTCTGTGATCACCAAATCCACACAATTCATAACCATACATGTCAGGAGGAGCACCAGATGCCATCATTTCAAACAGGCTGTAAAGAGACAAGTGAGGGATAATTGGGGCAATCTCATGATTTAGGCAGCTTGGCTGGGGGCAGGGGGGCTTCCCAGAGGAAAAAGGGTTTCAGAAATGCTGGGTTGGGAGTCAGGTCAGGGTAGTGCTTAGAAAGGGGGATTTGGACTCAGCTTGGTTTCTAACCTGGCTCTGCTTACCAGCTGTGTTGGCTAACTTCTCCCAGCCTCAGACTTACCATCTCTAAAATGGGAACAAACTTTCTTCAGCGATTTGCCATGAGACTTAGGTGGGGTAAACTGCGGAGCGCTGGGCACATAAATGGTAACTTCATGAGTGGCAGCCTGCTAATAGAGAGACAATCGGTTTGGCTTTTGGAAGCAAGGGGAGGAAAGCCATAGCTCAGAGATAAGTGAGACTGTTTCTTTCTACCCTCAGACCTGAGAAAGGACAAGCTCAGCATCTGGGCCACCCCCTTCAGGATTCTTGGAGAAGAATCCTAAGAATTCATGGAGATTCTCCATAGATTTCTGAAGAATTTTGCTCTCAGTTGCTAGAGGACAGAGGTTTCCTAATGTCTAAATGTGACTTATTTCCCCGCAGCTCCTTGTGAAGGGAGGATGGGAGGAGCCACTGCCCATGCCCCACCTACCCCAGCAGTGGGGCAGCTCTGGAGTAATAACGGGGTGATCTGGAACAGCCAGGGATGTGGTTCAGAACTAAGAATATCTCAGGCACAGTTGACAAGAGACAGCTTTCCAGGCCAAGCACCGTCCCCACAGATGGTCACGTCTTCTGCCTGCATCCCCGAAATCCCATCAGCCTGCCTGCCACACGCCGTTCCAAGGCGGGGCTTCCCGCTCCCAGCACATCTGAATTGTCCACCTCAAGACAGCCCTGAAAACAGGACACAAAAGAAACAGGTGTCATCCTTTTTCAGGGAAGGCTTAGAAATGGCTTCATTCATTAAGCAAGAAGCAGGGACCACAAGGCATGTCTTTGCTTTCAAGGGAATGTACTACACAGCTGAGAGCGTGGAGAGACATCACAAAGCAAGTTATTAAGGATCAAAAGGCGCGCCCCATACAATAAGCACTTGAGCTGTTTGAAGGAGACTGATCTCTGGAGGGTGGGGTGCAGATGGGAAGGCTTAATGGCAGATGTGGGGTTTGGGCTGGGCCTTGGGAAAGAAGGATTTTACTGAGAGAGAGAAATGGAAAAGGTTTTTGTTTTCTTTCGGATGGAGTGGTTGGTAGGAGCAAGGTGTGAGGGCAGGAAAGCGCAGAGCATGTTAGGAGGTGAGGAAGAGGCAATTTGAAGGGCAATCTGGGTACCGGCGGGGAGCAGACGCAGGGGAGGTAGGGGAAGCCGTGCCTACCAGGCCATCGCGGGTGGTGAGGGCGGCCAAGGACTGACGGACGGGAGGCTCGGGCTTGATCATGGGGGCAGTGGGGAGTGGTTGCAGGATCTTGAGTCGGGGCTTGTCTGTTCACCTTGGCAGAGAGAGGCATGCAGGGTGGACTGTGGGGTGGCGGCCAGGATGTAGCCATGCAGAGGTGAGAACCGAGTGGAGATGGGGACCCAGATTGCTTGTGGCAGCCGCAGGCACAGACAGCAGGAAATAGAGGCAGCTTCCAAGGGAAGAAGGCTTGAAGGGGTGACGTGACTCACTGCCCTGTGGGAGCGGAGGGGGAGACAGGAGTCCGAGGTGACTCCTACTCTCCAGCTAGAGTGACTGGATAAAAGGAGTCATAGAATCATGAAAGGCAATGAGGTAGTGGGGGAGGGGCTGGCTTTTCAGGGCAATTGGCCGGAAATGCAGAATGCACACTGCTGTGTGTGGAATAGGGAATGAGGAATCTGGAGATGGGTGAGATGGGTCTTGAGAAGGTTTCTCTTCGACTCCAGACACAATGCATCAATATCAGATGCTCCCTGGGGAAGGCTCAGTGCAAATGCACACCCATCCCCGCCTCCTGGACCCCTCTTTTTGCCCCACCCCTAAGTCATGAGTAGAAGCTCCAGAAAAAGCCCTAGAACTGCCCTGATGTCCTCATCCCACATCATCGTTTAATTATTTCACTCCCAGACCGTAGGTGCCATGTAATAATATTGTTGCGGCCAACAGCAATTGAACAGTAAAAAGGTTAATTGCATTTATTACTAAAAAACTCTGTGCGAAAGGAAGGTGTTCAAACAGTTGGGCAGACTTGTTGAAAGCTAATGCTGTCACTAAATTGAATTTCAACTGAACTTTACATCCATAGTTCATTTTGCTAATTTCATTCTCTGCATCTTGCAATTTGTTGACAGTGATTGACTATTTAAGTGAATAATATCTGTGTACCGGGATCATTTAGTAATAGAAGATGCCACACATGATCATAACGTTAATGAGTATTGTTTACTTAAATTTTCATCACCTACTTAGTCTGTAGAAGGTATTGGCTCATCAGAGCTAGCCCCAAAGTTCAGGGGACCAGAATGACTGTAGGAACACAGGGCATTGGAGTGATCTTCACACCAGGGGCTAGATGGGTTTCTATACATTTAAGACACCCGACCACAGATTCACATCATTAACGGGCCATCTATCACAAATTTTTTTTTTTTTTTTTTTTTACAGCAAAAAGAAGTCAGAAATACACACAGATTTCTGGGTTTGGAATCTCAGAATCTCTTTTGAATGGATTACTGACTATGCTGGTGATGAGAAAAACATGACTTGTACATGGGGAGTACAGAGGAAAGGTGAGGAGGGGTTTAGTATAGAGCTACAATAGTGCTATCTGGATGGAGCTACAAGTAACAACACACACACACACACACACACACACACACACACACACAGCCTAGGGCCTGAAATTCTCAAATCTCAATGTGCATCAGAATCATCTGGATGCTAGTTTAAAATGTAGATTCCCAGACTCCACTCTTGAAGACATCTAGGAAGGGGCCCTAAAATCTGCATGTGAAATAAGCACCTGAAGTGATGCTAATCTGGGTGGCTCTTGATGACACTTTGAGAAACACTATTCATCCCTAAACATTCACCGTGACCTGCCTCAAATTCTTTTCCCAACGGTTTTGGATCCATTCTACTCCTTACTGCCTCCTCTCCCACCCTCAAAACAACTTTATGAAATAATCCCTATTATTATCTCTAGGCTATGATTGAGGAAACTGAGGCACAGAGAGGTTAAGTGTACAGTGATTACAAGTCCAGATTCTGGTAACAGACCAGGAAAAGAATCTTGCTTTTGATTCTTACTGTGTAACCTTGGGCAAGTAAATTACTTAACCCCTCTGACCTCAGTTTCTTCAACTGTAAATGCACTATTAATCCCTCCCCAAAAGAGGATTAAGTGGGATTAGGTACCAGATATAATGCCTAGTGCCCAGTAAGCATCCAATGAACTGCAGCTGTTACTCTTAGTTGGCTCTGAACACAAGCCCTGCCCAGAACGAGACCAAAAGAAGCAGGGAGCACGGACAACGAGATGGCCAGCCCAGAATTTTGAACGATATGTATGCATGACATATTGAGAAAATTAATAATAATTAGAAATAGAAAAAGTGTACTAACAGCTATTTATTTACTCATTCACAAAACAAATGTTCTTTTAATGCTCAGTTCTTTTGCACATCCGCTTGTATGGAAAAGTAAGAGCAAAAAGAGGGAAGGCAAACCCCCTGCAATTTGAGTAAATTCCAATACACTCTCCAAAAAGAACCTGGACCGTCACACCTCCAAGTTCATCTTCACTACAGAAGATGGTTGCTATTTTTTATTTTTTTCCAAACAAAAGGCCAGTCAGACACATCAACTCAGATCGAAATTACTGCCTATCGGAATGGCATTAGCCAACCTGTGTCCATTTCTGCAGCCTTCAACCCCCAGTTCTATTTGGTGAAAGATGAGAAACAAATACATTGGCAGCTTGTCATGAAATATTTTCTCCCTAAATCCAATATACCATGTGTGATTCAAATCTAATTATACTCTTAAAAAATTAAAATCAATGCTTCTGTTTCTAGTATGGCCATTTGTTCTTAGCGAGTTTGACTTCACAATGAAGAGACTATAAAGTCTGGTGAGAACTTTGTCCATTCAGGAAAATTGTGTGTTTCTGCAGGTGGTTGATGGGGCCAAGGTCCTGGCACAGGCAGAAGTGGTCAGCACGAGCAAAGCCAAGGTCAAAGTTGTCATATTTTATTGACTGTCAGTTTAGTTATGTTTTATGGCCACAGAATGTAAGTCCTTGAAATTATGCTTTGGGGGTAAAAAGGAAGGCAGTAATTTGCCTACGTATTGGAGTTTCAGTTGGTACAACTGATTCGTACGTTGCTTGAGATGTGCATATTCTCCAACCTGGTCATTCCTCATATGGGAACAGAGCCTACAAATATCCTCACGTATGTGCACAAAGCATATTGCTAGGATATTAACTGAAGCACTCTTAGTAATACCATAAAACTGTAAACAACCTGAAAGTCCATCAACAAACACATTTTTTGTACCATCTATAAAATGGAATACTATGTATTTTATGAAAGCCTGGATGTATAAGTTTGCTAGTGCTGCCATAACAAATGCCACAGAATGGGTGGCTTAAACCACAGAAATTTATTTTCTCAAAGTTATGGAGACTAGCAGTCCAAGATTAAGGTGTCAGCAGCGTGGCTTCTTCTGAAGCTTCTCTCCTTGGCTTGCAGACGGCTGCCTTCTCCCTACGTGTACAGGTGCCTGATGCCTCTGTCTGTGTCCTAATCTCCTCTTCTTAAAAGGACACTAGTCGTATTGGATTAGGGCCCACACTAATGACCCATTTTAACTTAACTACATCGTTAAAGGCCTTATCTCCAAATACAGTCACATCTTGAGGCACTGAGGGCTAAGGCTTCAATATATGAATTTTGGGAGACATAATTAAGTCTGTAACACTGGACTAGCTCCATGTACTCTGACTTGGAAAAATGGCCATGAAATTCTGCTTAGAGAAAGAAGTAGGTTGCAGAAGAGTATGTATGGTATGATCCTGATGTTGCTTTAAAAATAATGTATGTGTGTGTGTGTGTGTGTGTGTGTATAGAAAAATGTCAGCAGAGACATACCCTAAACAGTTAACAGTGGCTCTCTCAGGAGAGTAGAATTGGAGTGCAGAAGACGCCAACTTTTTATTTTATAAATGCCTGTATTGTTAGTTTGATTTTTTTTTTTTTTTTTTTTTTTTTTTTTTACCACAACCAAGCAATAAGTTTGTAATTCAGTTTTTGCAAACCTGGCAGGAAAAAAGGAAGGCTGCTCTTTCTTGCTGGGAAGGGCCAAAGACAATGTCTGCCTCAGTATCTGTGTCATCATCACCATATCAAGTGCCTACTATGTGCCTAGTATTTCACTACAAATCTCATTTGATCGCCCGCCATAATGCTGTAAGCTACATATTAGTGCCCACTTTTTACAGATAGAGTACCTGTGCTCAGAGAGAGTAAACTACTGGGCCCGAGTTACCCAACAAGTAAGTGGCAGAGGCAGGAGTTAGGCCTGTGCCTTCCAGAGGCCGTCCCCTGGGCCATGTGGATGGCTTGAACCAATCCTTTCCTTTCATCAGAAAACCAGCTTGGGGTGCCTGCTGCTGAGCTTGGTGGCGGAAGGGAATTAGTGACATTTCCTTAGGGAAGGGGGTGCCCCCTCTTTGGCGCCTGGGGGCTAGATCAGGAGGTGACCAGCATGAGTTCTCCAACTGCTGCTACTTCAAGCTAACATTCATGAGTGCCCACGACATGCCTGGCTCTGTTATAAATGCTTAATGTCAATTAATAGATCCCTCAAAAACACCCCCATGTCATAGATGAGAATAGTGAGCTATTTCACAAAAAGAGAAGGAATCCGAGGGAGCATGTACTGCTGGCTTTGTGCAGGCTGGTGAACAGCTCGGTGCCCTGCTCGCAATTACTCACAATAATGAGGAGGCAGGAAGAGCATGAATAATACAAATTCCCTGATAATCAAAAAGGGCCAACTGAAAAATGTGGGCCAGATGGCAGTGGGAGCATGCGGATTCACCATTAAGTGAGATCATGCATGCTGCCGTGCCAAGGACAGTGCCTGGCACAGTGTGTGTCCCCCTGGCCAAGCAGGAGTTCAGTCTCAGGCACAGGCAAAGGGCTGGGTGCCTGGGGTGGGTGCTGAGCAGGGGCCACACTGATCCTTGGGCTGCCAGGCGAGGGCTGACATCCGGAGCTGAGACTGAGACCCAGAGCCAAATACACAGTTCGATCAGGAACCAATCTGGGAACTGTGGACCAGAGCTGAGAGTTCAGACTTAGTGATATGGGGTGAAGCCTGGGGGTTCTTCCTTGGCCACAGGGGCAGAGCTGCAGAAGGGGTCTCTACAGTGGGTGGGAAGTGAGGATGGAGGGAGCTGGCCGGCTTGAGCTCAGAGTAGGTGCCAAACACAGGCTAGTTTCCTTCCATTCTGAAGCTAAGGGGTGTTATTAGCGCATTGGCGACATTTGGGGTGCCTTGGAGCTCCATATTTCTAGCCGACATTTTAATTAATGCCCTTAAGATGGGTCAGAATTCATCCGGGTATTGGGTCCAGCTGGTGATTTCATGGAAGGAGCATTGGTCAAAGCTGCATACAAAGGCAGGGAGAAATAGACAAAACTCTCCAAGACAGAATGGGGACCAACAGGGAGGAACGCAAAGTCAGACAGTGAGGTTCAAAATATCATTGCAGGGCTTCCCTGGTGGTGCAGTGGTTGACAGTCTGCCTGCCAATGCAGGGGACACGGGTTCGAGCACTGGTCTGGGAAGATCCCACATGCCGCGGGGCAACCGGGCCCGTGAGCCACAACTACTGAGCCTGCGCGTCTGGAGCTTGTGCTCCGCAACAAGAGAGGCCGCGACAGTGAGAGGCCCGCGCACCGCGATGAAGAGTGGCCCCCACTTGCCACAACTAGAGAAAGCTCTCACACAGATACGAAGACCCAGCACAGCCAAAAATAAATAAATTTTAAAAAATATATATCATTGCACAAGATGGCTGGAGAGGCAGGCTGGACAGCCCTGTACATGAAGACTTGAAGTTACTCACTTAGCCACGAGTTCCATGCGAACTTAAAGTATAATGTGATACAGCTGCTAGGAAAGCTCCTGCAAATTTAGTCTGCATTCCCAGAAGCATGGTTTTTAGGTCAAGCGAAGTGAGGGTCCCATTGTCCTCAAGAGCAGTTGTAGACCAGCAGCCCAGGGGCTGGATCCAGCCTGCAGACACACTTTGTTTGGCTTATAGCACGCTGCAGGAAAAACAAAAAAGAAAGAGAAAACTGATCTGATAAAAATCAAAAGTTTTCCAGTAGAAACCCAGGTTTCTGGCAGCTTTTGAAGAGTTCAGAAACTCTGGCACCACCTTTATGACGGCACCAGCTAGAAGTGAACACTGTCTGCTTTCTTTCGGTCATGCACTCGCCTCGCAGTTTGCCACAGTGCTCACCACCCCCTGTCGTCCCCAAATAGCGAGACTGAGGGCTAGTTGCCTTTGATGGTTGAATTTGCAGAGACAAACTTTTCAGGATCCGTGTCTCTATGAAAAGTGGGAAAATAAAAGAAGGAGAAGCCCATGTGATTTAACTGTACCTGGCCTGCTCTATTTATTTTCATTACTAGTCTGGTGTCTGTAGAAGTTTGAATTTGCAGTCTGAGTGCAGTATACACAGAGGAAGAAGCACAGCATGTAGGAAGGTCTTACGGGGCAGGGTTACAGTAGCTGTAGATATTTAGCCTGGAGAAGAAAAGGCTCAGAGGATGCATGATTCTGGAACTGCAGATATTGGAAGGACTGTCAGAGGACAGAGAGACTGGCTTATGTGTTACTTTGGTGGGCAGACAGATGACGCAAGTTCCAGAAAAGCAGATGTCAGCTTAATATGTGGAGGAATGTTTGAGAAACCAAGCTTTCCAAGTAGGAATGAGGAGAAATGCCGGCAAAGACAAACCAGTCTCTGGAGGAGTGGAGAGCCTGGAGTTGTCAGGGGATGGGAGAGAAAGAACTAAGGAGAAGGCAGTACATATTCAGGAATTCTGGTCCAGCCATTTATTCACTGTGGCCTTGAATAAGTTGCTTAACTTGATGCCTGGAAGACAGACATTGAAATCATGCCACCTTTTAGAGACGTGGTAAGGGTAAAACTAAAGTAATAAATAAAAATCAAGTAAATTATTTTGTATAACATTTGGCATGTAGTAAATAAATGTTAGCTATTACTATTTGCAATTGGGTGAAAGGTTAGATAATTTATTTCTAAGAGCATTGCCAAGTCTAAGTTCTGTGATTTCTATGTCTTATTCATCTCCATTTCCTCCCTCCAAGAAGTTGCTGAAAAGAAAGAAAATGAGTGAGTTCCAATCTCATTTTCTTTTATTGCTTTTCTCCCACTCCCACCAAGCCACTTCTAACTCACGAAATGGCCACAGGCTAACTATGTGAACTACAGACCTTATTTTTAGCTCCTTCTATGGCCTCTTCTTTTGTGCCACACATCCTGAAAGTCAGCTAAGGTTTGCAGAAGGTATGCCCATTTGAAAATGTCTGCTCATGGCCATTGCTTCAAATCTAAAGTGGACTGCCCTGAGATCTTTTATCAGTAATGATGTTGTCAATGGACTGAATCAAGTTCAAGATCAATCAGCTTCTTACCAAACGAACCTGGAACCAGACTGTTGTGTATTGGTTTGATATCATTTCCAATCCACTTGTTTACGACTTAAGTGAAATTGTTTTAATCCATTTATGACAAAGACAAAAAAAAGTTGGTTTTAGAAGTAAAATGGTTTTGATGTAAGAATGAAGTAAGCTGTATCAGCATGTCATCATCTCATCTGTTGTCAGTGGATAAAGCACTTAGTAGCTCAGCTGCTGAGGGGCCCTGCTGGGGGCTTATCAGTAAGAACAAGTGGAGAAGCAGCTATGGCAAGGGGACATTTAGAATATAAATAGTAAGTGTTGTATTGGGGAGTTTAAGTCTGGGCAAAGCCACCATTTGCTGACCTAGCTCTCCAAAGATCTTGAGACACTCATTCCTGCGGGGCCAGGCTGCTCTTGGTCGGCAGAGGTGTTAAACCGTGTGGCAGTCTCAGGAAGAGAAGGGACATCCGTTCCTGCCTCAGGGAGGTACTCCTTCTAAGCAGTGGTGCAAAGTCTGCCACAGTCCCTGGAATGATAACCCTTGGAGCAGCCTAGCCTGCCCGTCAACGCTGGTGCACCTCCGTTCCCTAGTAACGTGCTCTAGCAGCAAGAGACTTATTTTTGCCCTGGTAGCTGGATGTCAGCTCTCAGCTGACAAAGCCAGCTCTCTCTAGAAACCACAGCTCATAGAAAAGGTACACCTTGAACTAAATTTGGACTTTCTTTCTGTCATCTCCCCTTGCCTGGAACAATAGTGTGATTAATCTATCATTTGTTTGGAATGTGTTATTTCTTTGTTGGCTTATTAAGAGACATTATCCTGGATGTTATCGGCTTGTGAAATTATTATAATTCCCACAGTGAACCTGTGTTAAATAAATTGCCGGCAAAGACAAACCAGTCTCTAAGCTTAATTTGCCACTCCCCAAACAAAACACAGACAGACAAATATGAAATGCTGAGCCATTAAATTAATAGAGACCTCATCCTTGGAGCATGGGATAGATGTGTGCTGGGTGTACAGGCTGCTGGGCTGGTTTAATGGCTACATTTGGTAGAGAAGGGGAAAATCGTGAAATACACATTTCTTTTTCCAGCAGAAGCTGGCTGTGGCCAACACTGCAAAATATATACCCATTCCTCCTTTCTCCTTACTAGTCAAAACCCCATTTCACTGGGGATGTGAATGCGCCTAGGTAATTGCACTTCCCTAGTCCCCCTTGGTGCAGCTGATTCTGACCAATGATTAAAAGTTTATTTCTCCTGACATGAGCATGATAAAACTCTTACTTGCTTAGGCCACTGTTTATCAGATGTTCTGCTACTTCCAGCCAAACGGAATCTCTACAATTCTCAAATCCTCAACTGGGTGTCCAACAGTTCAAGTCTGACACTCTTACTTGGAGTTAGCGTCAGACCCCACAAGTTAAGGGCTCAGTCCCACATGACTGTGCCCACTTTAGATGCCAATCATGAGTCCTGGGCCACCTGTACTTCTGACCAATGAGCTATTGGGGGTTCTCATGACCCCCTCCTCAGGTTTGATGATTTGCTAGAACACCTCACAGAACTCAGGAAAACACTATACTTAATGTTTACCGGTTTATTAGAAAAGACAGAATTCAGGAACTGCCAAGTGGAAGAGATGCGTGGGGTTAGGTATGGGTGTGTGTGTAGACACAACTGACTAAAATCATTGGCCATTGGTGATTAAACTCAGTCTCCAGCCCCCCTCCCTTCCTTGGAGGCTGGGTGGGTTAGGGTTCCAGCCCCTCTCCCTTCCTTGGAGGCTGGGTGGGTTAGGGTTCTAAGTTCCAACCTTCTAATCATGCCTTGGTCTTCCTGGTGAGCAGCCTCCAACCTGAAGCTATGCTGAGACCCCAGCTACCAGTCATCTCATTAGCATACAAAAGACATTATCATTCAGGGGATTCCAAGGGTTTTAGGAGTTCTATACTATGAACCAGGGACAAAGACTAAATATTTATTTTTTATTCTACCACAGAATCATATCTGATTCATAGGCCAACTACTCACTAGGTGTCTCCATTAATTTTCACTGAATAACAAAGTACAGATGGTCCCTGACTTATGATGGTTCGCCTTTTACCATGGTGGGAGAGTGATACGCATTCAGTAGAAACCTAATTAGCATTTTGAATTCTGATCATTTTCAGGGCTAGTGATATACGGTAGGATATTCTCTGGTGAAGCTGGGCAGTGGCAGTGAGCTACAGCTCCCAGTGAGCCCCGAGATCCCGAGGGTAAACAACCAGTACACTTACAACCATTCTGTACCCAGACAACCATTCTGTTTTTCACTCTCAGAACAGTATTCAACGAACTACATGAGATATTCAACACTCTTATAAATAGGCTTTGTGTTAGATGATTTTGCCCAACTGTTGGCTAATGTGAGTGTTCTGAGCAATTTTAAGGTAGGCTAGGTTAAGCTATGATGTTTGTAGGTTAGATATATTTAAAACACATTTTCAATTTATGATCTTCTCAATTTATGATGGGTGTATCAGGATGCTTAATCCATCATAAGTCAAGGAAGATCTTTACTCCAAAACTTAGTGGCTTAGAACAACAACCATTTTATTATTTCTCATGACTCTGGGTTGCCTGGGGCTCAGCTGGATGGTTGAGCCCATCTGTTGGTCTCTCTTGGGGTCTCATGTGGTTGCAGTCAGACAGTCCAAGATGGCTTCATTCACATGCCTGGCACCTTGGCAGGGACGGCTGAAGGGTGGGGACCTCTTTTTCTCTCTACATGGTCTTTCCATATGGCTAGCCTTCACATGGCAGCTGGATCCCAAGAATAAGCATTCCACTGTGCAAGGACTTATCAAGGCTTTGCCGGCGTCATGCTCGCTAATGACCCATTGGCCAAGCCCAGAGTCACTATGGGAGGGAACTCCACAAGGGCCACCAAATTAACAGTCTACCACACCAGGGATGTTGTAGAAGTGATATATTCTTTATGTAGAGGATAGGACCATATAAACCCCCAGGTCACTTCTAATAGTAGATTCCTTCTTTTTACAATGTTTTCCCTGATTTTCATCTTTCTTCCCCTTCTTACTCTTTTCCTTTTCCTCTCCTTATAGCTAACCCTCACCCTAAAAAAGCAAAAAATGTGCCAAGTTCCTGCAGAAGCATTCCAATGAATTGGGATCTAGGAAGTAGAATCTGAACTCTTTAAACTACTGTTATAAATTGATAGCCCACAGGCGTGTTTTGACTGGGGCTCAGTTTTTTAAAGTTGGGAAATTTCATATTAGAATTCAGACTCCCAGCTTCTCTTGAAATTCAAAACAGCAAACCATTCCTGGGCCTACATTCTTCCCTGGCAACAACAGCAAGAGCAGAGCTGAAGGGGAACAACGGGCTCCCCTTCTAGAAGGGCCAGGTCTTCCCAGTTCACCATGTCCCCCTGCCACTCCATGTTCTTATTCAAATCGGAATCACAGATTCTAATTTGACTTGTCTGCCTCACTCATTTCTGTTATCCGTCTGGCCTCTGAAGGTTTTTGAGTTGCAACCCCTGCTTTATTATTTATTTATTTAATTTATTTTTGGCTGCATCGTGTCTTAGTTGCGGCATGCGGGATCTTTCATTGCAGCACGCGGGCTCTCGAGCTCAGTAGTTGTGGCACACGGGCTTAGTTGCCCCACGACACGTGGGATCTTAATTCCCTGACCAGGGATCGAACCCGCATCCCCTGCACTGGAAGGCGGATTCTTTACCACTGGACCACCAGGGAAGTCCCGCAACCCCTGCTTTAAACCTACTCTTTTTTACCATTACCACCGCCCCTCCCCCCATTTATCTCCCCTCTGTAAAACGTGCACATTGTTATTTTTCACTCATTCACCACAATTCCATTCTTGCACCCTATGGAAAGCCTTTCCCAGATTGAAGTCAGCTCATCAAATAATTCCTTGCCTTCCGTTTAAGCAGTGTCAAAAATCTCACCTCCTTTTAAAAGCCTTGCTTGACTTAATAATGGTAGAACAGTATGGATTCATCTGGATTCCACGTGTTTAAATCCAGGACCCTGGATTCAACTCCTCCTTCATAATGCCTCAGGCCAAAGCTTGATTACAAATACCACTGTTTCTGGGTTATAGATAGATGTCCAAGACACAAGCACGGTCATCATGTAAAGCTACAGTCTATAACATTAGGACCAAGAAACACAACTGAGTCCTTTTCAGAGACACATTGGGTCCAAACTTGGAGAATCACTGAGGCTAGTGGTTCTCAAAGTGCGGTCCTTAGAGCAGCTTCACCACCAAGCTTGTTAAAAATGCAAAGGCTCGGTCCCACCCCTGACCTGACGGATCATACACTCTAGGATGTAGGGCCTAGCAATCTGTGTTTTAAACAGCCTTCCAGGTAGCTCTGATACATGCTGTAGTCGCAGAACTGCTGACTTAGAGCCATGCCTCACCATTAGACTTCATGGTTCCAGTCTGAGCTAAGTAGAGTAAGTGGACCCACCCCCCCCACGCAAGTGGCAGCTGGTTCTGCTGCTTTTTTTTACATTTTCCAAAGTCCCCTGTAGCTGCAGGCAAGTGATTCCCAAAGTGACTCAGCATGGGCACTACCTGTGGAGTGCTTTCCAGCCCGCCTCCCCATTCCCAATCAATACGTCTGGGCTGGAGCCCAGAAGTGTGCAGTTCTAAGGAGCTCCCGGTGATGCTGGTAATCACGTGGGTTTGAAAACCCTTTGTAGAAAGTACCTGCTAACGGGGTCACCTCTTTCCACCTCCCACTACACACAGGCTGGGGCAGTTTGGCACTTGAATTCCTGGAAAAACTGCTTTCAGAGCCTCTCGGTTCTGCCGCTGGCTTTGGAAGGCCGCTGGGCAGCCGCGCGGCATTTGCGGAGCGACACGTTGTACCACTTCCACATGCAAACTCCTGCTCTCCCGCCCAACTGCCCACGTGGCCAAACCATTCGGTCGGCCCACCCTTTGGGGCTTTCTGTAATGGCATTTGACCCATAATATGCTTTCTGCCTGGCCACAGGGGATTGTTTGCAGACCTTCTGGAGGGTTAATAAATAAATGATGGGCTTCTTTCTGGCCACGGGAAACCATCTCAAGGTCAATGCTAGTTCAGAGCAGGGCTTCACAGAGCTTGCTAAGATTAAAAAATCATCAGCTCCCACTAACCACATCCTCTCTTTTCTGAAATTTTGAAGCTTCGCTGCTGCAAAAAGGAGCACAATTAAGCCTCGATAAAATTTTAATAGCGGGGAATTATGCACTCTGCAACCAGCCTACAATTAGCTGTTGCTATGCTACGGGCAGAACCTAATCACGATAATGAGGCAAACAAAGGGAGGGAATTAATCAGGGCTATAAGGTTAGCACACAGCCGTTCCATCTCAGAGCACTGATTTCTGAAACACAGCAGTTGGGCCCCTGGGAAATCTCAGTCCTACGCCAGGTTAGATTCACTGGCGTGGGGTGGGTGTGTGTGTAATCTTCTGCGTAAGGAAGGCTGTTATGTGCAGTATCGTTTCTACCACCACCTTGAGGATGCATTCATTTTAAAAAATGATGAGGCCCCTATGCTGTGCAGGAAACCATGCCAGATTCTGCGAGAGAGATATTGTTATCCAAGACACAAGCCCTGCCCTCTAGAACGTTGCTATTCCAAGTGTGGTCCCAGGACCAGCAGCAACGTACCATCTGGGAGCTTGTCAGAAATGCAGGCTCTCAGGCCCCCCCCCCAGACCTCCTGAATCATACCTGGATTTTAACAAGATGCCCAGGTGAGCTGCGTGCACACTGCAATTGAGACGCCTGCTCTGGGAGATTTCGACCTAGTAATAAAAACAGTTGTTATTACAAAGATAATATCAATTGTTTCTGCCAGGTCCTGTGTGAGGCATTCTACATGTGTGACTATCTCATTTCATCCTCACCGTAACTCTGTGAGATTATCCCCATTATGCACGTGAAGAAATTGAGGCTCAGGGAAGTTAAAAAACTTGAGAGGGACAGCAAAATGAATAAGGCACAGAAGCAAACACATGAAGCTCACGGGAACTGAGTACCAAGTGCAAGGCCTGAGCTCACTGCTTTACAGGCATTGCTTTTCTGAGCCCACTATGGCCCCCTGAAGTGACTTGTCACCCAGTTGCTCAAAATCCAGGACTCACATTGTAATCACCTGGGGAGCTTTAAAAATTACCAGGACCTGGAGGCCCTCCCACCCCCCGAATGATTTGTGCACTGTTACTGCATTGACTGAGGGTCCTGGTCTAAGGTGGTGAGGGTCTCAACTGGATCTTGGTGGAACCTCCAATTCTGTCGATGCCCTTCAGCCAAAGACCACCAGGAAGACATCTATAGTTAAACCAGCTGAATTCGTTCTTCACTGTGGAGAGGGAGAGCGTCCCCGTGGGGAATCCTGGGGGTGTTCTGCCGACTAGAGGGTCTTAGAAAGAACCCATCACGGCACTGAGCTTTGATGGGGTGACTTGGCGGAGGGTCTCAGGAAATGAGGTTGCTCTAGATCGGATGGCTTCAGAAAGTGGGGCACGTCTATGACTATTTCAGTAAATCTCACCTATGGGGAGGGGAGACTAGAATAAAGAAAGTTGAACTTGGGAAAGAAGTAGCAGTCACTCATTTTGGCCAAGACAGGAGGTATTTGGTGGGTGGCTGAGTGACTGTTTTTGTCTTAGACAACATTGTGAAGTGGCCTTGCTTCACGTCATTTTATCTTGGTCTCAGAGTAAGCTTGTCTGAGGTTGGCGTTCTGTGAAATCATTTAAACCTAACAGGAGTAAAACCCGGCTTAGCTGTGAGCATCAGGCCAGCTTCTGAAATGTCAGGGCTGCCGGGTTTTTCCTTTCTCGCTCCCCGTGCCTTCTTGCCACTCCCCATCCCCCATCCTCCTCCACCACCCACAAAGGAAAAAGAAGACAGAGTAGAGGGGAGAAGGAAGCATGCAGAAGGTTCAAATTTAAGAAAGTGAAAAGAGGAAAGAGAAGGAAACTGTGAAGGTGGGTGTGGGGAGACTAAAGCGTGTAGGTTCTGCTTCCCAGCTGAACATACGTGGCAGGGCAGGAGGGCCCTGAGCCACCAGGATGACAGGGAAGCCACTCGTTATCTTTCCACTGCCCTGCAGCCCAGCCCTCACTGTCAGCAGTGACCTTGCTGCCCATACCCCCTTGAAACAAGCGCTCTTTCCCGCCATCTGTTTGGCATCAGGCGATTGGTGATGCTCAGCTTGGTGTGAAGGGGAATCTGCTCATGGAAGGGGAGGCGGGTGAGCAGCGAGAGGATCCAGGGAGCCAGGCCCACGCAGCATTGTGTGTGTGTGTGTGTGTGTGTGTGCGCATGCATGTGTGTGCTCACTCTGGCTTAGAGAAATCTTGGCCAGACTATTCCTACCCAAGGTGTATGGACTGAGGGCTCTCCCTGAATCTGGAGTCTGGCCCCAGAGCAGGTGTGTGTGGCCTCCCCACCCAGCTCCAATTTATGGAGAGGAGATGGGGGCACAGCACGCCGGGCCCACCTGGCTCGGGGGCTGCCGTCTGAGAGGCCTGGCCATTCCTCCACTTTGGGGTTGGCTCTGTGAAACCCTGATGACTCCGGGGCCTTGGAGGCAGCAGGAGTCAGAATGGCAGCAACAGGCCATCTTTTGTGCCTTTCTTGCCTTGGCGCAGGCTTTCCCTCTTTCTGGAAAACCTGTGCTACCCTGCCCTAGTCAGCCTTGTGACAAAGTGAGAGTGGCATGGACATATATACACTACCAAATGTAAAACAGATAGCTGGTGGGAAGCAGCCGCATAGCACAGGGAGATCAGCTCTGTGCTTTGTGACCACCTAGAGTGGTGGGATAGGGAGGGAGATGCAAGAGGGAAGAGATATGGGGACACATGTATATGTATAACTGATTCACTTTGTTATAAAGCAGAAACTAACACACCATTGTAAAGCAATTATACTCCAATAAAGATGTAAAAAAAAAAAAAAGACTGAATGCAAATGCCAGCCTCCCCCAGTGGAATCAATTATCCCCGCCTCCGCTCTCAGAGGGAGGCCTTTGCCCCCTGCTTCTGTTTACACTCTACTTCTTATATGTTGCTTACCTGCGTGTCCCTCCAGCGGGACAAAGAACTGGCTTATTTATCACTTGGTCCTCAGCTCCTGGAACTCGGCCAGACTCATGGTGGACATTTGGTAGATGTTTGGGAAGGTAAAGGGAGGGGAGGGGAGAGGATCGGGTTGCCCTTCTAAACCCGCAGCAATGTCCTAGGCGGGGTGAGGGCTGCAGAAGCCCTCCCTCTGCAGAGCAGTCAGCCCGTGCCCGGATGCTGCTGAAAAGGTCAACGGGCTGCTCACCTGGGCCAGGCTGCAGCTGGGGCCCCTGCCCTTGAGTCAGGAGTGAATGAGGCAGACCTGGGAGAGTCCTAAGCTCAGGAAGACTCGCGGCCCCAGAAAGCAGCAGGTGGCTTGGCGTTATTCAGGAAGTTCTCAAAGGAAGGGCGAGTGGCAGGTGGCTTCCCTGTTGACACAGCCTGGTGACTCTTTCAACCCAGTGACTTTGGCTGCTGTCTAGAATCAGCTCCTCACCGAAGCCACAGAGAAAATCCAAAGCAAACCAGAGACTAAAGGAAAGTTCCCAGGGAAATAAGATGGGGGAGTTGGGGATTAGGAAACATTACTCACCTCCCTGAGCTCCCTTGGGCAGAAGCAGAGCTATGGCAGCACTCACCTGGGGCGGCCGGGTCCCTGGGCAGATGCAGGCTGTCCCCTCCTGGCCTTCATCTGGGCCCCTGCAGAGGGGACCCTTACACCAGGATGGTCAAGCGGAGCAGAGCCTCCTCTGTGCAAACTCAAATATGGAGCTTTTCAATTACGCCCTTGGCCCCAGAGCTTCAGTGGAGACGCTAAATGAAAATGGCCATCGGCACATGCATAACGATTCAGAGCAGTTGTAATTGGTGAGGCACATAAAGAGAATTGGGAGAGGCAGTTCAGGTAAGGGGGGATTTCTTTTGTTTTTTTTCAGCTTGAAATGAGCTTGGTGGTCAGCACCTCAGGACTCATCACCTGTCAATTCCTACCTCGGCCCCGTCAGGAACCACAGAGCCGCAGCGGATTCACCGGGGTGGGGGGGGGAAAGGGGGAGAGAGTTGGGAATAACATCTGAAATGTCCCCCTGAGTCCATCCCATGGGGCACGAAGGGACACAGGGGCAAGATCTTGGCGGTCGAGATTTCAAAGTGGCCTGGCATAGTGGCGGGAGCGAAGACTTGGAAGTCAGATAGGCCAGGGTTCAAATCCCAGCTCCACCGCCTACGAGTTCTGTGATCTTAGACAAAGCACTTGAACTCCCCGAGCTTCTGTTCCATCTTCTGTAACAGAGAGAACATGGCCTCCCTCTGAGGCTGTGGGATTTGGATTAAATTAAAGGAGATGTCCTACAGGACGGGAGGGAGCACAAGACCTGGCATATTGCAGAGGCCGGGAAAGGAAGTTCCCTTCCCTCCACCCCACCCCCTTCACAGGACAGCAGCACGCCCTGCCAGCACCCCAGCCCTCCCAGCACGTCGCCCCCTCCCCGCCGCCTCGCCTCCACAGCCAATGACACGCCAGACAGCCTTGTTTCCCACAAAATTAATTATCCAGGAATTCACCAGAATCTAAACACTCTGTGGGTATGTCTTTGGCAAAGAGGAAGCAGCTGGCTGGAGGTGGTGGTCGGTGGGTTCCAAATATGGACTCTCCTATGGGTAAAGCAGAACTTCTAATTTGTCCTAAAGTCTATCCACCCAACTGAAGGGAGGGCTTCAAGCGGGGGCAGGCGGGGACTGGACAAGGGTCTCTCCTTCCCCATCATCATTTTATCGACTCTAATCACCTCTCTGTCCAGACTTCCAGCCTCTAAGTTTTCAGCTGCAAGTGATTCATCTCAAAGGCCACCCCCATGGACCCCTCATCTGCTGTTTAACTGGAGAAGGGGGTGCTAGAGTCCCCAGAGCCTTAATTGCATTTGTTAATGGGTAGGTGCAATTATCCCTGCCACACTCCTGCACACTGCCAGGCAGACAGAAGATGATTAAGGGGATCTTGAAAACTCCAGCTCCCTACAGCCCTCTCCACTAATTGAGCAGTGGAGGAAGCGTTATTGAGCTCCCCCCACTCCTTTCTTTAAATTAACTCCTGGCTCCGAAGCCCTCCTTGGCACAGTGCTTTGGCCACATGGCTCAGAACACTCAGTTCCAACCCCATCCGTCACCCGTCACTTAGGCATGGGGCCCAGCCAGATCGTCAGTGGAACCATCCATCGCCCACAGACTGGGAGTGAACTGTGGGTGGGTGGTGCCTTCATGGGTCCCAGAGGGTGACATCTAGACTGACTGTAGCACCCGATTTAACTGCGAGGTGACCTAAAGCTGTCCCACCGTCCTCTGTCCTTGGCCACCTGTATTCAGCCCCAGTCTGGACCACCACATTGCCTATTGACGGGTCCGTTGCTCCCTGATTTAGTGTGTTCTTCACCCGGCAGCCAGAGGGATCACTTTGAATCATAAATGGGGTCAAGCACTGATTCCCCAGAATGCAATGGGTAATCCTTGTCATGTCCCACGAGGCCCCAGGGGGCCTGGTGCCTGGCACATACCCCAGCATCAAACTGTATCCCCACTAGCCCTTGCTTACTAAGCTCCAGCCACACTGGTCTTATCATTCCAGTGCCCCAAACATACCAAATTCTTTCCAGCCTCAGGGCCTTTGCCTGTGCTCTTTCCATTGCTTGGAAGAATTTGCCTTCACACTTTTCACCATCAGCCCCTTCTCACCCTTCAGGTCTCTGTTTAAATGGGTTTTTTTTTGTTTTTGTGGCTGCATTGGCTCTTCATTGCTGCGCATGGGCTTTCTCTAGTTGCGGCGAGTGGGGGCTACTCTTCGTTGCGGTGCACGGGCCTCTCATTGCGGTGGCTTCTCCTGTTGCGGAGCACGGGCTCCAGGTGCACGGGCTCCAGTAGTTGTGGTATGTGGGCTCAGTAGTTGTGGCTTGCAGGCTCTAGAGCTCAGGCTCAGTAGTCATGGCACATGGGCTTAGTTGCTCCACGGCATGTGGGGTCTTCCTGGACCAGGGCTCGAACCCATGTCCCCTGTATTGGCAGGAAGATTCTCAAGCACTGTGCCACCAGGGAAGCCTTCTCTTTAAATGTTGCTTGAGAGAGGCCTTCTGTCCTTCCATGACTGCCATATCTTAAGTAATTTTCCACCTTCTTTTTTTTTTTTTAACACTTATGTGTTTACTCTAAAGCATGTATTACAATTTTTCATTAGTTTAGTTTTATTCTTTTGCTATATATTTGCATGGTTGTTTCTGTGTTACTAGACTAAAGCTCTGTGAGGTCAGGATCCTGCTTTCAGTTCACTACTGCACCCCGAGTGCCTATTGGAATGCTTGGTACTTCCACACTCATTCAGCATTTACTGAGCACCTACTATGTGCCAGGCACTCTTTTATGCACTGAGGACACAGCAGTGAACAAATAGGAGAAAATTGCTGCTCTCCTGGGTCTTATACACTAGAGGGGACAGGAGAGGCAGGCAATAAACAACTAACATAAAAACATAATAAGGAAATCATATAGAATGTTAGAAGTTTACTAGGGCTCTTTCTAACAACCAAGGCTAAAAGCTAAAGAGAATAGGAGTGGGGGGTGTGTGTGTGTGTGTGTGTGTGTGTGTGTGTGTGTGTGTGTGTGTGTATTGGGTGTAGAAGGTCACTTAACAGCGTGGATAACATCATTTGCCCCATCATAGTGTAGTACAGTCAGGTGAGTTTGGGTTTTGGCCTGCCTGGCATCATTCATTCCCCTTTCTTCTGGAAACAGCATCCCAAGTTTTTTGGGGGACCTCTCCCTACCCCACTGGATATAGGCTTGGTAGGCCTGTCAATCACAGCCCCTGCCTTCTCCCAGCCAACAGGTGGCACTGGACCCAGGGCCTTCTGAACCTGAGTCCTAAATGGAGAGACAAAAAGATTTAAAAACAGAAGTTTATTCATTCTGATGAAATGACTGTTCATTCCCCCCACCCAGACCCTTGAAGCTACCCTGCTTCCTGTTCTTTCCAATCACGTGTCTCACTTTTCCTTTTTTCTGACACCGCACCACGGTCCCTCCATACATTCTTTTCTGTTTACAAAAGTTTCTGTTGCTTGCAGCCAGAGATCCTGACTTGTGCTGACCCATGCTGAGTGCATCAGTACAAACTGATACGACTGCAGACCAGTTCTCTTGTTTGTTGGTGGGTGAACCTGGACCTCTACTTCCATGTCAGTAAAATGAGAACAATAATAGCATGTTCCTCTCAGGGTTATTTTGAGGATTAAAGGACTTGAAGTGTTTGCATGTCAAAGTGATATCACCTCCCTGGCAGTCTGGCCCTCATCCCCCATCCTCTTCCTAACCTCTCCCACAAGTCCAGGAGGATCTGTGGTGAAGTAGGGACAGCAGGCCCCCACAGAGGTTGCTATGGGAAGCCCAGCTACTTGTGCAGTATCCTGGGGGTGCCTGCAGATGCTGAGGGGTTGGCTGCAATGATTCTGCCTTTTGGAGCAGAAAGACCCAGCTCTTCCCCTCCCACCAGGTCCCGACTCAGCTCAATTCACAGAACTGCAAACAGAGCATCTGTGCAGCTTGGGAAGACAGGCAGAGGAACGTACTTTGTACAGCTCTTGGCTTCCGGGCTCAGGGGAGGCTGGCAGGGAGGAAGACCATCCCTCAGCTCTGAGTTCTCAGACTGGAAACAAGCCTTCAGAAGCCATGTAGTCGATCAATCCAACGACAAACCTTCAGTGAGTCACTTCTGGGAGCCCAGCACCAAACTGGGTAGGCAGTGAGAGGGATGGAAAATCAGAAAACACTAGTGGAAGGACGTCAGTGAAAATAAAAATAGAAATTAAAAACGGCAGCCACAGTTATCATTTGTGGAGCACCCACCGTGTATTAGCCACTCTGCAAAGTTCTCTCCATGCATCTCTGCAGCCAATACTGTCAGCTCTGCCCGGAGGCGTTCGTGGGTCCTTTCACCGCCATGGAGGCTGAGCTCAGAGAAGCTACAGTGCATACTGTAGCTCTCACGTGGAGAGCCGGCACGGGCAGCTTCTCCCTGGAGTTCCCCGGCTGGAGCCTGAGTGCCTGGGACACCAAGCCAAGAGCTGAAGCTAGATTGCAAAGGGCCTTATATGAGATGCCAAATGATTTGAATTATATCTGGTAGGAAAGGGGAGCCCTCTGAAGGGTTTTAAGCAGGGAGTGATGTGGACAGATTTGCCTGATACCCAGGCCACCCCTGCTCTTGTGTGTAGGATGGACTGAAGGCTGGACCAGAATAGGGGCAGGGATCCAGCCAGGATGGGGTTAAAAGGACTAGGGCTGTGGCAGGGTGGGAAAGAGGGACAATTAGGGGAGACATTTCGGAGATGGAATCAGTAGACTCTCGCTGGCAGGAGGCTAAGGACAAAATTACGTTCCTTGCCAGAAACCTCCGAGTGTGTCTCTGCAGTGATTGCGTGTGCACGTGTGTGTCTGTCGACATGTCTGTCACATACATGCACGCCTGCATGTGAGGATGCTGTCTGGATGCACTTTGGGGGCCATGTACGCTCCCGTGTGTGTGAGCAGCGGTGTGCGCTCAGGCACATCTGCACGACCGTATCTGTGTGTCTGTGCCTGTGGCCTGTGTGTCTGTCTGCTGCTCCCAGTCTGGCTGTGAGTCCCTCCCCTCGCCCCTTGTTGTGCTCCAGGCTCAGTGCAGGATTCTGTGTGCCAGGCACCCCCAGGGACTTAAGCTGCTTTAGAGGCCCCCAACTGCTAACGCGAGCTGCATCTTCCATCCCTGTTTGATGCTGCAACGTGAACCCCAAGGCAGTTCTTCAAAGGGAGCAACTGGGCATGGACAGCAAGAAAGTAAACATCAGGATTAAACCTGTGCATTCACTCCGCTCCTGCTCCAGCCCTGGCCCAGCCAACTCCGCCGACTGCATTTTCCCCAGGCCGGGATCCCGGGGGCTGAGAGGGCTCTGGGAAGGGCTTGCGGGAGGGGGTGGGGACTCCACAGCTCGGGGAAACAGGCAGCCAGTGGGTCTTCCCCCAGGGGCATAGACAGAGGACCCCCCTCCTTTCCTTCCTTCCCTCCCCCCCTTCCTCTCTCTCCTCTTCTCTCCTTCCTCCACCCTTCCCTTCCCTTCTCCTTCCCTAACTGCCGTTTCCAGAGGACTCCAAGGCTTGAAACTGACTCCCATCTGTGTACCAACCCTGATGTTTAGCAATTATGGGATTGTGGGCATGGTGGCCTCTCTTTCACAGGGCAGCTACTCTTCCCTCACAGGGTTGTTTGGATGAAGTAAATCCAGCTGTGTGAGTGCACAGCGCCGTGCCAGGCCCATCAGAGGAACTGGCCAACGGCAGCCATCAGAACTACTGTCACCGCTGTACAGCCATCAGTAAGGCATCTCCCCATCTCAAACACCTTCCTCCACATCAGAGGTTTACAAAAGGCAGGATGCTTGGAGGGGGCTCAGAAGGGCAAGGGCCCACTCTTCCTAGAAAAGGGGTGGGATCCCAGAGAGCTTCCTGGAAGAGGTGACTCCTGCGTCTTAAAGGACAGCTGAATTTCACCAAGTGAGTCCGGGGTGAGGGCACCCAGGCCAAGGAGAGGGTTTTGCTGAGTTGTGAGAGGGGAACTGCAAAGACCCTGCAGTGCCTCCAGGCCTCAGGGCTTGTGTGGGAAGCCTGCCTCGGGCTGCAGTGCCAGGCACATCCTGTGAGCGAGCAGTGGCCCTGGAAGAATTCAACCAAACTGGGCGTGCTGGAGCTGAAGAGCCTCAGAAAATCTTTCTGGGCCGAAAGATCCTTTCGACCCAGGCGGCAGGCTGCCTGTGGAGGCTGCCCAGATACCCCTTCAGTGAGGGACCTGCCAGGAGGGTTGTAGCAGCCCCAGCGCTCAGCCCCTTCAGGAGAGCCTCAGCTGCAGAGGGAAACCTGCCCAAGATCCCTCCTTTCCCCCCATGGCCCACATCCAGCTACTGACAGAGTGTAAAGATCTGGCCATTGCAGTCCAAGTCAGGAAAACGCTGAGGGGTGGATCAAAGCTCCAGGGCTTCTCCGAAGGGTCGGCTGAGGCCGTCGTGGGCTGAACCTCAGCCTGACCTTCCCCTCTGCCCCGTCCCCTTCCTTCACTCCCTCCCACTGGCGTGGATCCCAAGGACCCTCTCCAAGGAAGGCTCTGCTCACCAACACCACTCAACTCCATCTCAGCGTCCACTGCTCACCACTTTGGGAGGCATGTTGTCTTTCCATACTTCTCTTCCCTCACTCCCACCTCTTTTTCGAGTAAACTCTTTCGCCAAAAGGTGCAAAACTTGGTGAAGTATGTACAACTCAAATCTTTGCAAAGTGCACCTAGCTTATAACTGTCACCCAGATCAGGAAACAATTTTACCAGCACCCCCAGACTCCCTTTGTCCTCCACTCCTTCCCAAAGGGAACCACTGTCCTGACTGCTGACACCGTAGACTTAAGGCTTGCTTGTTTCTGAACTTTAAATTAATGGAATCATATAGTACATACTCTTATGTGTCTGGCTTCTTTCACTCAACCTTGTGTTTGTGAGATTCACACACGTTGTTACAGGTAACAGGAGTTCATTCATTCTCATTGTTCCATACACGTCCACTGTCTACATTACTACATTTAATTTATCCATTCACTGCTAAGGGTAGTTTGGGTAGTTTCAAGTTTGCGACTGTTACAAATAGCTCTGCAATAAACATTCTTGTGCACGACTTTTGGTGCTTTATAAACAAATTTCTGTTAGATACATATCTAGGTTCTGGATTTCTGGGGTAACTATGAATACATCCATCTTTAGTGACATTTCTGAACTGTTTTCCAAAGGGGCTGTACTAATTTACCCTTTCACCAGCAGCATAGGAGAGTTCCAGTTGATCCACATCCTTACCAACACCTGACATTGTCATTCTTTTTAATTTTCGCCATTTGGATGCAGTTCTAATTGGAATTTCCCTGATGGCTAATGAGGCTGAGTGTCTTTTCATGCTTATTAACCATTTGGAGATCCTCCTTTGTGAAGTGGCTACTCTAAGTTTTTTACCTATATATTTACTGGGGTTTTTTGCCTTATTGATTTGTAGGAGCTCTTTGTATATTCTGTATACAAGGCTTTTGTCAGATCCCATTGCTCCTTTTTTTTTTTTTTTTTGAGATTCAAATACCCCCAAAGGAGGGGTGGGGGAAAGGTGGGGGTGAGGAGGGATGGGGCCCAGCATCACCGATACCTGTGTGGTACCAAATTGCTTTCTCCCGTCTGGGCTTGGGAAGCCCTTCCAGAAAGAGGCCTCCTCAGTGAGGCTGCATTTCCCTTGCTCTTCTCAGCCTTCTCTCAGCTGGGAGAAACTGAAATACAAAAGAAGGTACACAGAGAGGAGCCAGGAGTGAAGATCTGGAGTTTTCACAGCAGGGGAGAGGAACCCCGGGGAAGAGTTTGACCTCTCCCTCCGCCTTCTGGGCACTAATATGTGGTGAGCATCAAAAAACAAAAACCAAACAAACAAAAGAGGGACTTCCCTAGAGGTCCAGTGGTTAAGACTCTGCGCTTCCACAGCAGGGGGCACAGCAGGGGGCATCTCTTGCCACACACAAGGCCAAAGAAACAAACAAAACAAAACAAACAAACAACAAAAGTGGTGAGCATCTGCCTCTGAGTGAGGAGATGTGGGAGGACAGCAGGAGCTTCCAGGCTCAGGACACCTGGCAGGGGACTGGGGGAGACTGAAGCACCTTTTCTTTCCAGAGGGACAGTGTACTGCACCCAGGGGGGCACTGGAGGAGGAGATGAGAAGGAAAAACCAGGGGCCAGAATGTCTTGGGGGAAGATGTGATCCCCTCAGTGGACAGGACTCCATCTTCTTCATTCCCACATCCCTGGCCCTTAGCAAAGGAAGTGCCCCAGATTTGCCCAGCAGAAAGTAAGAGACATGTAGAACTTTCTGAAAGTAAGCTCTGTGAGAGGAGGGCCTGTAGGTGCTCATTAGAATGAGTTGAATGAATGAAGTCCAAAATGCCATGTAAATAATAATAGGTCCATTTCTTGAACCTCTAGCAGGAGTCAGGCACATTTACATACTAGCAGCTCATTTAATACAGTAAGTAGTTTCAGTTTACTTAACTTGCCCAAGGTCACTAAGCTGGAATCCACACCCAGCCTGCCTGACTGCCCAGTGCACTTTCCCCCTAAGCCAGGCAGCTTCTCATTAGGGGAGCCAGAGAGGGCAGCTGTCCAAGGTCTTCCACATGCAGGAAACCCACGCTCTCCCTTCCAGGTGAGGGATTACAGACACCAAATCAGAGGGGCTCTGAGTAAAGGGGGGGATAAAGGTGAGATCACAGGCACTATTCCTCTTATCCTGCCTATAACCTCCCTCAGGCTCTACATCAGCACCTTCCTCCCTCCCTCCCTTCCTTTCTGCCACACTTACTGAGCACCTACTGTGTGCCAGGCCCTGCGCTAGGACCAAAGTGAACACAATAGACACAAAAATCCTGCCTTCACGCAGGTTAGGCTCAAGTGGTGAACACGGGAGACGGTCATTAATCAAGTGACTACGTAATCAGGAATGGAAGGGATGGTGGAGATATTCACACGAGCTTGCTCTCCCCGCGGCAGACACTGCCCCCAGCACAGGAGGAAGCCCAGCGTTGGCGAGTTCTGTTCCCAGAGGCCTTTGTGTTGCTGGGTGAACCTGAGCTGCAGGCTGCTGTTGCCAAGCACCCAGAAGACACCCCTCCCCTTCCTGGCTTTTGTTTTGTGAAAACACATTTTCGGAGGAATTATGCTGCATTGTCTGAGAGAGGGAGGGCTGGGAGGGGGCAAGATGGAAGCAGCTGGAGTAGAGAATTGGGGAGCTTCTCCCAACCAGAAAAGGGGGCAGGTTTGGGAGGTGGGGACTGTGCCTTGGGGGGACCTTGGACAGGAGTGGCCTTCGGGCACCCTACTTGTCACGCAGGCTCCCAACCTTCGCAAAGATGCAAATAGTCCCCTACACACACACACACACACACACACACACACACACACACAGACACACACACGCTTGGCAGGGACATCCTAGAGATTCCAGTCTTCAGGGTCTAGGAAATCTGGACACAGCCATTACCTGTGGCTTCCAGGGTAGAACATAGACCAGAGGACCTAGCCTGACCAATATGGATTCTCTAGGTCCCTTGAGACACTTGCTTGAGTGGGGAGGAGCCCCAGTGTCCAATGAGATGGAGTTTCTCGCACCCGAGATCACCCCTGGCTCCTCACCTGTTTCTCCCCACTTCATGTTCAAACTCTTACCTGTCCTCTGGACAGTCATATTTTGTCTAACCTTCCTCATTGACCCTCCACCCATTCCCTAACTCCAGGGTTGACCTCAGTCCAGAATCCACGTCTGCTTTTCCAGCATCTTCCCCCATGTCTGAATCACGGAGACAGGGGTGACACTCTGGGAGCGATGGGGGTGTGATAATAGCACTATACGTTGGGAAGTTGTGAGGATTCAATGAGACAATCCATGTGCAGCATTTCGTGCTGTGCCTGGCCCATGGAAAGTGCCCCCCAAACGTGAACTAGTGTTATTAACAATCTCTCCAGGCAGAGGGAAACGGGCATGCAGGCGCACAGGCGTGGAAAGGCATGGCATGTTCAAACAGTTTGATGACAAACAGTGGGTGCAGTGCTGGAATCACGTGAAGGTAGCCAAAGAAGGAAGGGACCTACCATCTAGACCATGTACGTGACCACATGCACCATGCTAAGGGGTTTGCAATTTATTCCAGCAGGCCATGGGAGGTACTGGTGTCTTTTAGGCAGGGATGTGTATTTTAGAGAGCCCACTCGGCCACAGTGTGGAGGAT
Source organism: Eschrichtius robustus (assembly GCF_028021215.1). Lineage (NCBI taxonomy): Eukaryota > Metazoa > Chordata > Mammalia > Artiodactyla > Eschrichtiidae > Eschrichtius > Eschrichtius robustus. The sequence continues at coordinate 130,174,676 of NC_090824.1, read as the reverse complement.
GGATGTGACTGGGGAGAGACTCAAGGACGTGCCATTGCACACCATTGACCCTGGTTGATGAGGATGGCACTTCAGTATCTGGGCAGGCAACATACAGAGAAGTGGAGTCTAACCTATTTTCCAACAACACCTCATTTTAGTGAGTAAGCAACTTTAGAATCATGTTAATTGTACTGTCAGGGAGGTGATACAGCAGGAGAGGGGAAAAAAACCGTAAAGAGATTGCAAAATAGAAAATCCACTGATGTGGCTCTGTAGGTGATACTGATTCAAGGACACAGAAGTGTCAAAATTTCTGAAATCCTGACACCTCCCCTCCCATCCCATGATCCACCCGCTGACCTGAGGAGGTCTATTCCTCAGCTTGTGTATTAATTAGGACTCTGCTTTGCAAGCAGCAAAAGAAACAAAACTCTGCTCAAACTGACTTAAACAGTAAAGGGAAGTGATTGACTTGCATAACTGAAAAGCCTAGAAGTAGGCTAGCTTCAGGTGAAGCTTGATCTAGTGGCTCAAAAAATGTCATCTAAGATCTGGTCTTTCTCTGTCCTGCCACCTACAATTTAGGCTTCAAACTCAGGCCTCACTTAGAGGTCCTCCAGCAGCTCCAGGCTTTCCCCTCACAATTTTAAATGGCTGCATTGGGGCCTGACTTCACATCCTTACCCTACTCTTTCCAAGCCAAGGAGGAGTCTCTCTTCTGGTAGAAGAATTCCTCTTTCCCCCAAAGCCTGCCTTTCCCCCATGCCTCCTTGCTGTTGGCACTGAGAGCTTATACACCATCCCTAAACCTATCAAAGGGGGGGGGGCTGGGATACACAGTTGCCTAAGGACCAAGCCCCTTCCACCCCAATCACTCAAACCACATGAAAGACAAAGGAGGAAGGGCAGCTTCTCAAAGGAAACTGCCCTCAAGAAGTGGGGTATGGACATGGGGCCACCATGATATCACCTCCTCCGTGTGTCCTCCTTACTTTCCATGCCCCCTCCTCTCAGACTCTGGGGCTCCCATCCTTCAAGGATAGGGGCCTCACAGTGCTGTCTTAGGTCTTCTCTCTCCCAAGCTGTCTCTTCCGCCTTCCCTGACCAACCATTTATTGATGACTACTGAATCCCCATGGCCAGTCCAGATGTCACTCCTGTGCCATGAAACCGTAGCTCCAGCTGCTTCTGGGCCTGTCCACTTGGAGGTGGCCCAGAACCCCACATGTCTAAAACCCAACTCATTCTCACTTCCCCCAGCCCCACGGCGCCCAACCTGATTCCCTGTTTGTGTGCTTCATCTCGGGTGGCCTCTGCCTGCAGCGGCTTGAAGCAGGATTTCGGTTCCCAGCCAGAGACTGAAGTCAGGCTGCAGCAATGAGAGCACTGAGTCCTGGTCACTAGACCAGTGGCCGGTGACAAGGCCCTGGCCCGTCACCTTTGCAGAAATGAATTCCCACAAAGACGGAAAGTAGTGAAACAAGCAAAGTGTTTATTAGGAGGAAAAAGAGTACGTGTCGATAGACACAAGGGCGGGCTCAGAGAGAGAGTCTCGGCCTCATGGTAGTTTGAATCATTTATATGGGGCATTTCTTCTGGGTTTCCTTTGGCCAATCATCTTGCTTTGCCTGGTTCTGAGTCTGTATTTGGTATATCTCGGGGTCCTCCCATGTTTGCACACGCAAATCTTAGCCAAGATGGATTCCAGCGAAGAGGCCTATGGGTAGGTTGACATCACGTACTGTGAGGTGATGCCGCCTCCCTTTTGACCTCCAAGGAGCCTTTCTGCACATGTGTAGTCGGGAGGGTCTCCTTGACCTTGAGAATGAGAAATATGTGGTCTCTTATCTGGGCAGGGCTTAGCTCTTCCTCCTCTTCATCTTGGAGTATCTGCCCACAGGGGACAGACTCCAGCTGTTCAGCCTGGGGCCCATCTATCTCCTGCCTTGTTCTCACCATCTCCACTGAGCTGGATCATCCCTGACTCCTTCCCTCCCTCACGCCCCAAATTTAATCAAGCGCCCGGCCATAAATCTCTCTGGACTCCATCTCCTTCTTTCTAGCCCTACCGCCTTGCTCATGTTTGGTGCTCAGGAAGTCCCGGGTGACCACTGGTCTCTATTTTAGCCAAGGCGCCATCCCCCATGCTGCAGGACCTTCTCACTGCTCCCTCCGTCCCCTTTGTGAATGAAAAATATTGTCTACCATATCAGTAAACAAAGGATGTTGCAGCCATCAAGCCATCACATTACAGCTGCCCTGACGGTGCACCCTGAGGAGACTCAGGATGAGAAAGCACAGGATACTGGCCCCAGATAGCTGAGGTGCATATCAGAGGAATGATGTCAGTGAGCCCAGACTCTTGCATCTTCCCATACATAGAAAAGCGCTAAATTCCTTAACTTGAGATATCTGGTTTCTCTTAATTAACAGTCATTTTTTGATGTTCTGACTACGTGGTCCCTGTTGCAAAAACCCCTATGTATCCTGGCTCGCTGCTTGCCTCTTCAGAGCCGTCCCTCAGAATTACCTGAGATGCTGTGTCCCAGGCTTAAGTCCTCAGTTTTGTCTTCTGAATAAAACATAACTCTCAACTCTTAGGTTGTGCATTTTTCTTTCAGTTGACACCTTGTGACTTTGTCCTGAGGGCAGGGTCTGTGTCATGGTCACTGCTGCACTGACCAGACCCCAGGACTTAAAGATTTCCACCAAAATGTGTGGATAGAACAAATAAATGGATGAATGATAGAGAAAAAGGTGAGGGAACTCTTCTTAGGAGAAAGAGTCAACCTCCCTGTAGGCCTGGACAACAGGAGGGGATTCTGACCGACAAGCTGTGCAGCCTCCAGCGTTTGGACACCCCTTACCCATGCTCATCATGCGGAGGGTTGCCCCCCATGGGCAGGGCATTGCAGAGAGGTTTCTGGTGAGAGGTGGCCACCCAAGCAGAGGATTCCTGAAGACCCTTCAAATCTCCAGATCCTGGGATTCCAAGAGCTCAGCTTTTCCCGTCAGCTCAGTACAGTTGGTCCCAGTTACCTCTTGGAGCAGCTGTAAGTTGAATTGCTCCATTTCTTGTTCAGATTCACCAGAAAACTAGCATCTCTCCAGGGGCCCTGGGAACTAAGTGTGCTTGTTTCTGGCCCACCCTAGTCATGGGTGGTGGGCACGTGGGCCAACGACACCTGGGATTTCAGCTGCTGCAGCAACATTGAAGTTGTGTCAGGGAGGAGGCAAAATGTGCCTGCTTGGCTCTAAACAACTCACAAAGTTTATTAACCTTCTATGACTTGGCAAAGACGGCGAGCTGGTGGCGGACACACAAATGTGGAAATAGGTATGTGGCTTCGTGACTTGGTTTTCTCTATGAGGTCGCTGTACTTTTATAGGCAGAGACTTGCTCTTACCTCTCTTGTTAAACAAGGCGTCCTTAAGCCCTCGACAGGCTTGGAAAGAAAGGTAAGGAAGGAGAAGAAAACTTGGTTTTCTTCTGTTCCTGCCTGGGCTGGTCGCTGCACTGGGCTCTCCCAAACATTGTCTTATTTAAGCCTCATAGAAACCCCGAAAACAAACATCCTCGTCATCCTGATTTTAAAGATGAAGAGACAAAGGCCCAGAGAAGACCTCTGACTTACCCAGAGGTTGAAGGATTAGGGAGTGGCAACACCGGGACATGAATGCAAATCTGTTTTCCCCACAGCTCTAGAGGCACCAGGCTGACAACACAATCATGTTTAGATCTGAGGGCCTTGGTAACCCAGGTCCTGGGGATTTATCACACTTCTTTTGACTGTCCCCCAAGGAAAAGCCTGAGTAGCAAACCTTATAGAACAGCCCAGTGCTTCCTGTTTGCAAGAAAGTAATACATATTGGGTTGGCCAAAAACAAAAAGTTCGTTCGGGTTTTTCTGTAAGCTGTTATGGAAAAACCCGAACGAACATTTTGGCCAACCCAGTATATACCATACTAGATTCTCTGTCAGATTTCTCCCTATGTGGTCCACCTTTTATTGTGCTGGGTTTTTTTTTTTTTTTTTTAACATCTTTATTGGGGTTTAATTGCTTTACAATGTTCTGTTAGTTTCTGCTGTATAACAAAGTGAAGTACCTCTACCTATACATATATCCCTATATCCCCTCCCTCTTGCGTCTGCCTCCCACCCTCCCTATCCCACCCCTCTAGGTGGTCACAAAGCACAGAGCTGATCTCCCTGTGCCATGCGGCTGCTTCCCACTAGCTATCTATTTTACATTTGGTAGTGTATATATATATCAATGCCACTCTCTCACGTCGTCCCAGTTTACCCTTCCCCCTTCCCATGTCCTCAAGTCCATTCTCTACGTCTGCATCTTTATTCCTGTTCTGCCCCTAGGTTCTTCAGAACCATTTTATTTTTTTAGATTCCATATATATGTGTTAGCATGCGGTATTTGTTTTTCTCTTTCTGACTTACTTCATTCTGTATGACATACTCTAGGTCCATCCACCTCACTACAAATAATTCAATTTCATTTCTTTTTATGGCTGAGTAATATTCCATTGTATTTATGTGCCACATCTTCTTTATCCATTCATCTGTCAATGGACACTTAGGTTGCTTCCATGTCCTGGTTATTGTAAATAGTGCTTCAATGAACATTGTGGTACATGACACTTTTTGAATTATGGTTTTCTCAGGGTATATGCCCAGTAGTGGGATTGCTGGGTAGTATGGTAGTTCTATTTTTAGTTTTTTAAGGAACCTCCATACTGTTCTCCATAGTGGCTGTATCAATTTACATTCCCACCAACAGTGCAAGAGGGTTCCCTTTTCTCCACACCCTCTCCTATGCTGGTTTTTTTTTTTTTAATGCAAAGAGGTACCAAGAAACAAACCAAACATGAGTTATAATCTCCTTGGTCAAATTAGCCTTGTTGACATTAAAAAAATTATTAACTATACTTATTTCATCATTTTATAATATATACATGTATCAAATCATCATGTTATATACCTAAAATGAATACAATGTTATATGTCAATTATATCTCAATAAAACTGGAAAATAATTTAAATTTAGAAAATTCAAACAGCAGGAAATTTAAAAAATTAAATGCCACTCCCCTCTATTCCTCTCCTAAAGGCAATCTTTCTAACATTTTCTTGGGATTCCTTCCAGTAAAAAAGAACATATATAATATGATATGGATGACTCAGTTTTGTTTTTCACACAAATGGGGTCGTATGATAGTCCTGCAGCTTATTCTTTTTCATCCAATAACACATTTGAGAGAATCTTTCCATTTCAGCACAAAGCCATCTACCTTCCTTTTCCTTGAACACATAGCATTCATCATATTCTTTGCTCTTTGAGAAATCTGGTTTAGGATCTTTTTCTTATCAAACTCTTTATATATTAATCAGTTCTTAGTCAACTTTATGGGTTCCAAATATGTTTTCCTTGTTTTTTACTGTTTAATTTCAAATACATGTTGGCATTTCTTGTTTCTAGAGGTAGGTCAAACAATTGCCTCACAGGGACTGCAGGGGCTGTATTGGTTTTCTATTGCTGCAGTAACAAACTTCCACAAACTTAGTGGCTTAAAACAAATCAAATGTACTATCTTACAGTTCAGGAGGTTGGGTTGGCGGGGCTGCATTCCTCCCTGAGGCTTTGGGGGTGGTGTGGAGAATCCACTCCCTCACCTCTTCCAGCTTCCAGGGATCACCTCGGCTCATGGTCCCTTCCTCCACCTTCAAACCCAGCAGTGCAGCATCTTCTTCCCTCTCTGGCCTCTGCTTCCACCCTCACATCTTTTCTCTCTGTCTGAGCCTCCTGATTCCCTTATAAGGATCCCTATCCTTGCATTGGGCCTATCCAGATCATCCAGGATAATCTCCCCATCTCAAAATCTTTAATTTAATCACATATTCACAAATTTCAGGCATTAGGACAGGGAATCTGTGTGTGTGTGTGTGGGGGGGCATTATTCAGGGAAGAATCGGAGGAGGCGGTGGGAAGGAGGGGCAATAATATGGCTCCAAAGAAAAAGCATAGCCATCCCTCCATCTCTGGAACTCTGGAACGCTCTACACTTCGTGTGACCTAAGCCTCATCACAGACCTCTTCTTGCAACCCCACCTAAAAGGCGACATCCTTGCTCTTCAAGGCCTGTCACTTCGCCATGTGTGTTTCGTATTTGCCTCCCCGCCATAGGGCCCAGGAACAGCTTATGGAAATCAGGCACCTGTGCAAGGAAATGAACACTCCCGCGTGGGTCTTCCCTCCTAACCAGGTTATAACCTCCTGGAAGCCAGGGGCCAAGACCCAGGCTTCCGTTGTTGTTGGAGTCCATTCAACATGCCTGGCACAGCACCTCATGCGATTGCAGAGAAAAGGAAGGAAGGAAGTAAAAAAGGAAGCGAGGGAAGCAGCTGCTTCGCCCAGGCCCAGCAGCTCTCCTTGCTGAGTCCTGGGCAAACCGTGCTCCCTCCCTCCTCACCTGAGCTCCCCCTGCCCTGGGGCCCAGCTTGACTCCACTTGCCCCTCGGGTGACTGGGTCTTCTCAGAGGACACTGCCCACAGGCAGGTCCTAGAGCCACCTGGGAGCAAAGACTCTGCAGGAAGATCATGCCCTATTTTCTATCTAGGAGAACGCTGGAAACGTGAGAGTGATAAAGACATTTACCATGAAGTTGAACCTCTTTGGGTGTTCTGCTGGAGCGGAAGGATGAGGGGGGCAAGGGGCAGTTTCTGACATGGGGAAGAGGTTCAGCTATTGTGTCTTGTTCAGGAACTTCATCTCAGAGGCAGGGGAATGGACTGGATGACTTCTCAGTATTCTTTCCAGTCTAACATGGTCATAACCGCCATAGCCCCACCCCCGCAAAGCTGCCTCAGGCCTCTTACTCTGAAACTTCCAGCCTTGAGACCTCCCTGGGCAAATGGCCATGACATTTTTTACCTCCTGATTGTAAAAATAGCACTTATCTCTTATTACCAAAAAAAAAAAAAAAAAAGACAAATTCAGAAAAGCTTAAATAAACAGGAAGATATGCTAGCCATAATCCAGATATTCAGAGGGAACCATGGTGAGCATTTAAGCCTATTTCCTTTTGTGTAATTGTGACTCCTGTGAAAGCCTTCTTTCTGGGGTCTTCTGGGGAGAGGGTGTCAAGAGATCAACTTGCTACCTCTGTGTGTCCCCAGTGGGCGTATGCTATGCATGACCCATGCTGCTTCAGCCCCCCGACCTGGCAGGGGCTTGGACAACCTTTCTCCGAGGTGCCCCTGGGACCTGAAGAAAGATTTCAGTTCTGCACTGAAGGAGAACAGATCTGCGGTCCTATTTGGCGGGGATGGGAGGGAAGGTGGAGTAGGCTGTTGCGTGAACCTCCCCAAGGTCTCCTACTGGGATCTCTTGCCCCGTCTCCTCTCTTCCAGTTGCCCCTCTGACTCTTCACCACTTTCTGCTCAGAAATGCAGCTCATGCCCTTCTGGGAACGACCTCTCTCCCTCAAACAAATGAGGAATTCTTTTTTTTTTTTTTTTTTAACATCTTTATTGGAGTATAATTGCTTTACAATGGTGTGTTAGTTTCTGCTTTATAACAAGTGAATCAGTTATACATATACATATGTCCCCATATCTCTTCCCTCTTGCGTCTCCCTCCCTATCCCACCCCTCTAGGTGGTCACAAAGCACCAAGCTGATCTCCCTGTGCTACGCGGTTGCTTCCCACTAGCTATCTATTTTACGTTTGGTAGTGTATATATGTCCATGCCAGTCTCTCACTTTAAATGAGGAATTCTTGAAACGACTCCTATGCCTCCCGCATTCCCAGCCTCTGGCTTTGAATGGCCATGTCTTTTTCCTATGCTGCCGGCTGCCCCTGCTCCAGCGGAGGAGAAGCAGCTTTTCTGGGGAGGTGGGGTACAGGGGAGGAGGGGGAAGCACTGTGCTCTGGGGTACAGATGTGGGAGGCAGGGAATGGGGGGTGTCTTCCATGTAAATGGCAGCTGCTTCACCCAACAGCGCATCTAAAACAGAACCTACCTTGCTACACCAAGAGTAATTTCTTCCAGGGGGAAAAAAAAAAACCCCACAACCATACAAATAATATTTGACCCACATAAGAAATTAATATTCTTCCTACTACTGTACTTGTAACTCTATTTCCTGTGAGCAAACACCCTGACCTTATTGGTGGAAAGAACATTTACCCCCTCTCTGTCAAGGTTAGATGACAAGATATCCTTCATTAACTCGACAAAAAAGCATATGGCTTTAATTGCTTGGAAAGGAAATAGGGGTGGGTGTGGGGTAGCGGGGAGGGCGGGGTGAGAAGCCTCTTTTCACCCTATCACACATAGTCTTTAACGTACTTGAAATTATACAATTTTGTAGCCTGCTTTTTTTCACAATATGGTAAGCATTCTCTCAAGTTTTAAAACCCTCCCTAAACACCTTGTCTTATATAAGCCCCATTTTAAATGATTGTATAACATTCCATTGTAGAGCAGAGCACAGCCTGGGATTTTTAGGGGCAGAAAGTCAATGTTCCAGGATTATTCTTGCTAAAGTAAATCCTTATGAGGCTTAATAACTAGCTTAGGAACTGCTGAAGACTTTCCAAAGAAATTGCTAACAGGCAACAGCCTTTTTAGGTTGGGAATGAGGCTCTAAGTTATTGAACTGTGTGCAGAAAGTGTTGACGCCAGCCCTGCTGTAACACGTGAGCCAGGTCAAGAAACATAACCTAGGTGGAGCCAAGGTAAAAGTGTAAAACACAAAAACAAAAACAGATACAAAAGACACATTACCTGGGTGATTGTGTCAACAGCCATCAATCTGTCCCCAGGGAGTAGAACTGGAGACATTTCATCTCGGACACAGGCAGACAGCTGTGTTACTGGATAGGAGTGGACAGGCCTGGGGCCAGCAAATTCCTAACTTTGAATGAACTCTGACCATCTCTGAGACTGTGTAGCCCTTGGTTCTCAACCCTGACCACATGAAGGGAAAAAAACAAAGGAAATTCTCAGGACTTATCACATTCTGATTAAAGAAAAAAATCTGATCTTTTTGCTCTGGAGAATCCTAGAGAAAGACAATGCTCTCTGTTCATGTTTTCCAGTTTCGATAACCGAGAAAGCATTTCTGGAGGCAGGAGACGGGGTGGGCTATAGGACCTCTAATTGGCTCCCACCCTCACCCACCAAAAGTTAGGAATCTATGTTCCTTAGTCAGAGCTTCGCAGGAAACACTGGGATATCAATAATTTTACAGAGCATTTTATGCCCAGTTTTTTTTTTTTTTAATCTTGCAAACCCTATTTTCAGGTCTCATCATCAGGGAGACTGGGTTAATAGGACAGAAATTTTGGAATGGCAAGGAACTCTGCTTCTGATTGCCTCAGGTCTTCTCGGAGGTCTCCATCAGCGTTTCATACAGATATCTGCAGGGGACCTTCCAGGGAACGGGTGGGAAGCTCATTGTCCCATTAGGACTCTCCTACACTCTTCCCAGAGCGCCCAGCCTAAACAGAGTTGGCTTGGAACTCGGCAGGAAGCTGTAGAAGAGGAAGCCCAGCTCCATGTTACATCACAAGCAGCTTCCAGCAGCCTGCCCTAAAATAGTCCACCTCCTCCTGATACACACCCCCTACCCTCACTCAAACATCTAATCAGCCAGTCAAAGTTATCAACGCACCTCCTAAGTCTGTCTTGTGTCCACTTCTCTTCCTCCCCAACATCAACTCCCAATGCAGGAGCAATCTCCTCTCTGGTCTACCAGCCTGCCATCTTTCTGCCTCAGTCTGTCTCATTGCCACAGCCAACATGGTCTTTCTAAGCTGAGAACTTCTCATTTGAAGATGGCATAAAGTTAGCAATCCCCTTTTCTTTTACTGGAAATAATCTAAAACTGAAAAGGAATTGAGTCATTAAAAACTCCATTTTTAGTGAAAGTAGGAGATGCTTAAAACACAAAATAGGTAGAAGAGTTGCCTCCAAAGCAGAGGCACTCAGGGAATTCCCTGGCAGTCCAGTGGTTAGGACTCTATGCTTTCAATGGATTCAATCCCTGGTTGGGGAACTGGGATCCTGCAAGCAGGGAGGAAGAAAAAAAAAAAGCAGCAGAGGCACTCATAGGAGGAAGGTGGAGTGAGGACAATTTACTGCAGAGTCTCAGGGACAACCTGCAAAACGCTCATTACAGGGTGAGGGGCACACCTGGAGGTGCAATACAGAAAGCCCTTGTTTACAACAGCAGGAAGCAGACACACATGGTGGTGGTATGAGTTCTGCTGGACCAGGACTAAATGAGGCATCACCCAGACAAGCCATATTTGTAGGAAGTCGTCTGTCTCTGTGGCAACAGGGGAGGAGAGACTTTGCACTGGAAAAAGCATCACCATTGGCTGGAGACAATTCAAGGCTAAGTGAGCTTTCATTAACCCTGGGTCATAAGGAAAATTTAGACCACCTGGAAGGCAACCTTGGCCACTCTCATACAGGAGGTCCATGGGCAAGGAAAAAAATAAATCACCAGCTTCAATGATGAATCATCTATACAGAGATTTGACAAGAAAAAAGGAGGGGAAAAAAAAAAAAGCAACAGCAGGCAAAGGTGCATCAAAAAAATGTTGCCACGGAACATATGAAAATTCTAACCAGAAAATTAAGAAAACATAGTGAAGAGACCTCAGGGAAGAGGTCGTGAAATAACAGGAGGAAATGAATCCTGAGTTGGCAGGGCTCAGGCAAGAAGTGGAAGAAAAAAAGAGAACTGTTTAACCTTCATTCTTAAAATGAAGTCTAAAATCTGAAGGAGAAGAAATAGAAATTCAGAAGGAAAAAGCAAGAGAAATAAGGAAAGTCAGAAAATTAAATGAAAATAAAAAAAGGATTAGAGAGAAAATGATAGAAACAAAAGACAAAGAAAATCTGTTTGTATGTGCATTAAATATCTCTGAAAAGACACACAAGAAATTGGTAACATGGCTTGCTTCTAGGGAGGGAAATTAGGTCCTAGGGGCCAGTGGGTGGGTGGATGGGAGGAGGGCAGGGGTGGAAGGGAGAATTCTCAGTCTTTTAACATTTTGACCTGTATGAACATGTCAGCTCTTCAAAAAAATTATCATTAAGCAATCCTCACAACCCCCCAACACACACACGCACACATTCACAAATCTGATTGTGTTACTCTCCTCATTTAAAACCCTGCAATCATTCTCACCGCTGTCAGGATAAAGAGTGTCTCAAAATGGCTTATTAGTAGGGCAACAATAGAACCTACTGCCCAGCAGGGCACTTCTGAGGTTGAAAGGAGGTGGGACAGATGTAACCCGAGACTAAGGTCACTTACAAGGCGGGTCACAATGTGGCGTTTGCTGCCCGCTCTAGCCTCACCTCCCACCTTCCAGCACGTGGGCTCTCACCCCAGCCATACTCCAGACCTCCCCGCACATGCCGCTCCCTCTGCAGTAGTGTCTCTCCTGCAATCCTCCACACTGTCTCAGGGAGGGATGTGTGGAGATCAAAATTAGGAACTTGCTACCCTCAGGCTATCCCCCCCTGCCCAGGAATCAGGAATTGGGCTCTAGCGTACGGCTGCCTGCCTGTGTCCAAGATGAAATGTCTTCGGATCTCCACCCAGGGACAGTCTGATAGCTAGCGCGGGGACGGTGTCTTTTGCATCTGGTTTTATACTTTTACCTTGGCTTCTCCTTGCCTCTACTTCCTGTGCAGAGCCAAGTCTGCAAGGGGACCCCTCCTGTACCATTTCGCCGTGCCTGGCCTCAATACCTTCTGCGCACAGCTGTGACAATCTGGAACAACATTTCCAATCTCCCAGCACAAGCCACTCTCTATCAGCAATTTCTCTGGAAATTGTGTCATTCCCAGTGTGTAATTTCTATTAGTAACTTCATTTTGAAATCCCATCAAGTTACCAGGTGCTATCCCAGCATCCCAATAGGCAAACACCCTAACAGCTCCCCCTTTAAAAGAAAAGACTGTCCTCCTTCAGCTCAAAATTTCCCAAATCGTTACATCCCTACATGTGGACTCAGAGGAGAATTGAAGAGGGAGAAGAGAAGATTAGGGTCCTAGGACACCTGGGCACGAGGAGCACGGCTCTCCTCTTTTCCTGTGACTGGCCTCTGAAGCCCCTCCTGCTCAAAGAAGTTGAAGGGAAGACCCCCAACTGCCTCAGCTGGAGCTGTGTGACCCCTGTGAGCCTCAGCTCTCCATCCGTCAGTGTCATCGTGAGGATCGGAGGCGACATAACTGAAGCCACATGTCCCGCACATTGCACATAGTAGGCAGCTGTGATGGCTCTTCCCTCCCTTCTGCCTTCTGGTGTTTCTTGTCTAGAGAACTTGATTGTGTTGGGACTTTTCTACAGCATTGCTCAATGAGCCGGAAATGGCAGCCCTGCTGATTGGGATGCTGGTTTGCTGGGAACAGAGTGGTAGCGTTGACATTTGCGGAAAGCTTTCTTGCTAAACTTTAAACACTTTGCAGATCTAATCCTGCTGGCATTGCCTGCTAGTGATATTTCTATGGCTATGATGGACACGCTGAGTTCAATCAGACACCTGGGCAGAGGGCAGGATAATTGGTTTCCTTTAGGGTTCCAGCAAAGTTAGGCGGACACCAAGTCCATTTTAGCATGAGGAAACTTAACATATATTGACCGTTATCTGTCTGGCACATGGGAGGAGTTCAGTAAACATTGACAAGCTGAATAATGTGAAGCAATAAATGAATTAATTGCACAGGCCAGAATAAACTATGCAGTTTTACTTTGTACTGTATGTTTTGCTAGGTATGAATAGCTAATTTCAAATGTTTATATATTTATTTGGGCACAGTGGTGTGTCAGGCCCTGCCCTAGGTTCTGGGGACATAACTAAAAGCAAAACCAAGTCTCTCCGCCTTCTGAGACCTCTCAGTGCAGAGAGGGTGACAGAGAAGAAATGGGAGTATTACCTATAATAGTCTTCTGGGGCTGCCATAACAAAATACCATAGACTGGGCAACTTGAACAACAGACATTTATTTTCCCATAGTTATGGAAGCTGAAAGTCCAAGATCAAGGTTCAGCCAATTTGGTTTCTAGTGAGCACTCTCTTCCTGGCTTGCAGATGGCTGCCTTGTCGCTATGTCCTCATATGGCCTTTCCTCAATGTGTGCAAGAGAGAGAGTTCTCTGATGTCTCAACATCAATCCTCCTCAAACTCTTACAAAAATTTGAGGAGAAGGGAATACTTCCAAACTCATTCTATGAGGCCAGTGTTACCCTGAAACCAAAGCCACGTAAGGACACCACAAGAAATGAAAACTATAGATCAATATCCCTGATGAATATAGGAACAAAAAGTCTCAACAAAGTAGCAGCAAACTGAATTGAAGAACACTTAAGAAGGATTATACACCACGACCAAGTGGGATTTATACCTTGTATGCAAGGATGGTTCAACATATGCAAATCAATAAATGCAGTACATATTAATAAAATGAAAGATAAAAATCACATGATCATCTCAATAGATGCAGAAAAACCATTTGACAAAATACAACATCGTTTCATGATAAAAACCCTTAGCAGATTGGGTACAGAAGGAACATACCTAAACATGATAAACGTCATGTACAACAAATGCACAGCTAACATTATACTCAATGGAGAAAGATTGAAAGCTTTTCTTTTAAGATCAGAAATAAGACAAGGATTTCCACTCTCACCATTTTTATTCAATATAGTATTGGAAGCCCTAGTTAGAGTAATTAGGCAAGACAAAGAAATAATAGGCATCCAAATTGGGGAAGAGTAAGTAAAACTTATTCTTCCTGTATATAGAAGATATATACAGGTGATATGATCCTGTATATATATTCTTCCTGTATATAGAACACCCCAAAGACTCTACCAAAAAACTGTTGGGACTAATCAGTGATGTCAGTAAAGTTGCAGGATACAATATCAACATACAGAAATTAGTTGCGTTTCTATACACTAAGGATAAAACATATGAAAAAGAAAAAAAAATATCCCATTCACAACAGCAACAAAACAATAAAATGCTTAGGAATAAATTTAACCAAGGAAGTGAAAGATCTGTACAACAAAAACTATAAGACTTCTGAAAGAAATCAAACAAGACAAAACAAATGGAAAAATATCTGTGCTCATGGATCAGAAGAATTAATATTGCTAAAATGTCTGTAATACTCAAGACCATCTATAGATTCAATGCAATCACCATCAAAACGTCAATAGTATTCTTCACAGAAATAGAAAAAAAATCCTAAAATTTATATGGAACCACAGAAGACCCCCCAAATAACCAAAGTAATCCTGAGGAAAAAGAACAAAGCTGGAGGTGTCACACACTTCCTGATTTCAAACTGTACTACAAAGCTACAGTAATAAAAACAGTATGGTACTGGCACAAAAATAGACGCATAGACCAAGAACAGAATAAAGAGCCCAGAATTAACCCCAGCTTATACTGTCAACTTATATTCAACAAGAGAGCCAAGAGCACTCAATGTGGAAAAGATAGTTTCTTCAATAAATGGTGTTGGGAAAAACTGGATAAACACATGTAGAGGAATGAAATTGGATTCCTATCTTACACCACTCACAAAAACAAACTCAAAATGGATTAAAGACCTACATGTAAGACCTGATACTATAAAACTCTTAGAGGAAAACATAAGCAGAACACTCTTTGACATAAATTGCAGCAATATCTTTACTCTCCTAGAGTAATGGAAAAAACAACAAAAATAAACAAATGGGGCCTAATTAAACTGAAAAGCTTTTACACATCAAAGGAAATCATAAACAAAATGAAAAGGCAACCCACAGAATGGGGGGAAATATTTGCAAATGATGCCACCAACAAGGGCTTAATTTCCAAAATATAAAAACAGCTCATACAACTCAACAACAAAAAACAACCCAATCAAAAAATGGGCAGGGCGCATTTCCTGGTGGAAATTAGGGTTAGGGTTAGGGTGATTGGCAGGCGGGCTCTCAATCACTGCACCACCACTTCCCTGGTGGTGCAGTGATTGAGAGCCCACCTGCCAATGCAGGGGACGTGGGTTCGAGCCCTGGTCCGGGAAGATCCCACATGCCACAGAGAAGCTGGGCCCGTGCGCCACAGCTGCTGAGCCTGCACTCTGGAGCCTGCGAGCCACAACTACTGAGCCCACGTGTCACAACTACAGAAGCCCGCATGCCGAGAGCCCATGCTCCGCAACAAGAGAAGCCACTGCAATGAGAAGCCTGCACACCACAACGAAGAGTAGCCCCTGCTTGCTGCAACTACAGAAAGCCCACGAGCAGCAATGAAGACCCAGTGCAGCCAAAAATAAATAAATAAAATAAATAAATTTATTAAAAAAAAAAAAGGGCAGAAGGCATAAATACATCTCCAAAGAAGGCATACAAATGGCCAAGAGGCACATGAAAAGATTCTTAACATTGCTAGTTATTAGAGAAATGCAAATCAAAATTACAATGAGATATCACTTTGCACTGGTCAGAATAGCCCTCATCAAACAGTCTATAAACAATAAATGCTGGAGAGGGTGTGGAGAAAAGGGAACCCTCCTACACTGTTGGTGGGAATGTTAATTGGTACAGCCACTATGGAGAACAGTATGGAGGTTCCTTAAAAAAACTAAACATAGAGCTACCATAGGATGCAGCAATCCCATGCCTGGGCATATATCCAGAGAAAACCATGGTTTGATAGGATACATGCACACAATGTGCATTGCAGTGCTGTTTACAATAGCCAAGACATGGAAGCAACCTAAATGTCCATTGACAGGTGAATGGATAAAGAAGATGTGGTACATACATAAAATGGAATATTACTCAGCCATTAAAAAGAATGAAATAATGCCATTTGCAGCAACATGGATGGACCTGGAAACTGGCATACTAAGTGAAGTAAGTCAGACAGAGAAAGACAAATATCATATGATAGCACTTACATGGGGAATCAAAAAATAAATGATACAAGTGAACCTATTTACAAAACAGAAACAGACTCAGACCCACAGACTCCAAAAACAAACATACGGTTACCAAAGGTTAACCAAAGGGAAAGATAAATTGGGAGTTTGGGATTGACATATACACACTACAATATTTAAAACAGATAACCAACAAGGACCTACTGTACAGCACAGGGAACTCTGCTCACTATTCTGTAATAACCTAAATGGGAAAAGAATTTGAAAAAGAACAGATACATGTATATGTATCACTGAATCACTTTGCTGTACAGCTGAAACTAACATGACATTGTTAATCAACTATACTCCACCCAAGCACCCGGGATGGGGGACGGCACCCTTCCCGGGCTGATTTAAGGGGACTGATTGAATCAAAGGCAATCATGTGATTTAAGGGAGCTTATTGTTTTAAGGGTGGTCAGGAGATTAAGAAGGACCATTGATTTAATGGGGTACAGGAGAATTAAGAAGGCAGAATGGGGACTTCCCTGGTGGCTCAGTGGTTAAGAATCTGCCTGCCAATGCAGGGGACACGGGTTGGAGCCCTGGTCTGGGAAGATCCCACATGCCGTGGAGCAACTAAGCCCACGAGCCACAACTACTGAGCCCGCATGCCACAACTACTGAAGCCTATGCGCCTAGAGCCCATGCTCCACAACAAGAGAAACCACTGCAATGAGAAGCCTGCGCACCACGAGGAAGAGTAGCCCCCCCCCGCCCCCGCCACAACCAGAAGAAAGCCCACGTGCAGCAACAGAGATCCAATGCAGCCAAAAAAAAAAAAAAGGAGGTAGAATGACTTAATGGGTGTCTGGAGAGTTAAGAAGGCAGATTGATTTAATGGGGGTCAGGAAAAGTAAGGGGCTTGATTGGTATAATGGGTGTCAGGAGATTTAAGAAGGATGATTGATTTAATGGGGGTCAGGATATTTAACAGGGCTGATTTAAGCAAGGGGAGTCATGTGATTTAGGGGGCCAGTTTAATATATGGGTGTCACGTGATACAAGCATGCTGATTGAATCAATGGGGAGTCACCTGATTTACGGGGACTGATTTAACAATAGGAGTCACATGATCCAGGGGCTGATTGAATCAGCCCAAGCACCCTCCCAAGGAGGACAGCACCTATGTACACAACTGTGTGTATAATATGTGTCCACAAAAGGAACTTTGGGTACTCAATGCATCTATACAACTGTGTATATACTAAGTGTCCACAAAAGGCACTTTGGGTACACAATGCATATACACAACTGTGTACATACTATGTTTCCACAAAGGAATTTTGGGTACACAATACATATACACAACTGTGTACCACAGGGAGTGCATCTGGGGCCTCCAAGCACCCTCCCTGACCTCTCATCATAGACATTTCTGGTATTTCTAACTTTTTTTTGCTGTTACCAGCAAGGAAACAATGTCTATTGTATTAGTTATTTACTGCTGCCTAACACATTACCCCAAAACTTTGTGGGTTAAAACTATAATAAATATTTAATATGGCTCACAGTTTTTGCCAGACAGGAATTTGGGCGCTGCTTGGCTGGATGGCTTCCGGCTCAGTGTTTTTCATTGGGTTGCAGTCAGAAGGTTGGCTAGGGCTACAGTCACTGAGGTTTGACTAGGCTGGAGGGTGTACTCGCTCCAGGGCTGGCAAGCGGATGATAGCTGACGGTGCAGAGCCCTAGTTCCTAGTTCCCCATGAAGCCCCCTCCATGAGGCTGATTGAGTGTCCTCACAACATGGCAGCAGGTTTCCCCCAGAGTGAGTTATTCAAGAGCGAGCAAGCAGAAGCAGCAATGCCCTTTAGGACCTGGCCTCAGAAGTCACACACCGTTACCTCTGCCACATTCTGTTCATCAGAAGTGAGTCACCAAGTCCAGCCCTTTTGAAGGGAGGAGTGTCAAAGAGTTTGCAAACATATTTGAAAGCCCTCAGTCCTATCCTTATACATAATCTTTATGTACTTGTGTGAATATTTCCTTAGATTTTTTTGAACTAGAATTGCCAGATCAGGTGATATGTAGACTTTTAATTTGGGTAATTACTGTATGTGTCAAAACTGCTTATTTTCCCCCAGTAAATATTTTCCCGCTTCTTCCTTTAGCAATGAATCTCCTGAGTTCTAGCTGGGCACAGCTTGAGAATGGATTTCCCAGGCTCCCTTGCTGCATGGGGACAGGTAACTAAGTTCTGGCCAATGGGAAGTATTGTGTGAAATTTCTGGGTCATGCTCTTAAAAGAAGCTGTCGGCCTGCTTCCTCTTTCTCCATGGAGAAGGCTGTTTGGAGATCAGATGTGGTGGCAGTGAGAACCAGCTTCTACCAGGCGATGAAGACAGTACTTTCGGGGATGGTGGGGTGATGTATAGAAAGAACCTGGGCGTCTGGATAACCCCATGCAGCCAAGCCACCCTTCTTCTCAGGACTTCCTGAGAAAAGCTTAGATTTTTGAGAAAAAAATAAAACTTCTGTCTTTTTAAAGCCACTGTTGTTTACTGATGATTTGCCTTCTAAAAAGGCCTCACCAACAGTATATGAGTATCCATTCCCGCATCCTTGCCCACACACAGTATTATCAATCTTTAAAAATTTACCAATCTGATGGACTCCCCCCTTTTCTTACGACTTTATCAGCTCCCTCCTTTGCTGCTGGACCCAATGCTAGAAACAAGAGGAGGCGTACTGATCAGAAAGCCCACCACAATCTGGGTTAACAGAAAACACAAAGATACAATGTTGCTCTCCTCGTACAACTCTAAAAGTACACATCCATCACCAAAAAAGTCTCCGCGGAGATGCTGTGCCTGCCCTCAAAGGCATTACAGCCGAACCGGGGAGAGGAAGCACCTGGAAAGAGACAACTAGCTGTGCAAAGTGGAGGGGTCTGTCTGTCCAGTTATCGGGGCTGACCCAGGGACCTCGGGGAGGGAGCTATGATGGAGGACATTAGCCTCCCCCGGGCCGTGGTTCACGAATTTCTCATGCTACTCTGGCCAGAAGTGGGGAGGAGGGAGTGGGTTACTGGGGGAAAGTTACGGCAAATGGCGAAGAGCACGGGCTCTGGATTTAGAGTGCCTGCATCACGTCCCATGCCTGGCCCTTCACTCTGTGGATAGGGACGCACTGAGTGCCTCCTGAGAGCCAGGCACTGTCGGCGGTGCTGGGAGTCCCATGAGAAACTCCGCCGTATCCAGAGCTTACCTTTAGAGTGCTGAGATGGACAAGCCAGGCTGGGCCACGGATCCCTCGCCTGCAGAGTGAGAGGGCTGCTGGGAAGACTGAAGGAAATAACACGTGTGTGAGATTGTGCCCACGGCACCTGCGTAGCAAAGGCTCGGTACGGGCAGCTGCTACAATTAAGAAAAGCCGTGAAAGATCATATGATATCACTTATATGTCGAATCTAAAAATATTATACAAATAAACTTATTTACAAAACAGAAATAGACTCACAGACATAGCAAACAAACTTATGGTTACCAAAGGGGGAAGCAGGGGGAGGGATAAATTAGGAGTTTGGGATTAATATATACACACTATTATATATAAAATAGATAACCAGCAAGGACCTACTGTATAGCACAGGGAACTATACTCAATATTTTGTAATAACCTATAAGGGAAAAGAATCTGCAAAAGAATATATATGTATATCTATACATATATATATATCTGAATCACTTTGCTGTACCCCTGAAGCTAACACAACATTGTAAATCAACTATACTTCAATTTTTTTTTAAAGCCATGAAGGAGAGAACCCTTCCATGAAGTCTCCAGGACCCCCAAATTTCCTCTCTGTGACCTTTCGTTCCCTCACTGGTGACTCCCGTAAACTTCGCATTAATGCCCATCCCCGCCTAGGAAAAAAAAAAAAAAAAAACAGCCCTGCTTTCGTAAAAGATCTTTCTCACTGAGAAATAGTTGGTGTGGTTTTATGCACTGATCCTGTTACATTTACACTTTAGTGGGGGACATCCTGTGTTTGATTAAACCAGAGGAATGAAAGTGTAATTATGAAAGTTTTGGCATCAGTCAAGCTAAATGGGGACACCTGGCCCAATTGGAGGTGCTTCACTGATGCTGTTGAAATCATAACTTTTAGGAGATGGCCCCGACCTCCTCTCCTCTCCTCTCCTCCCCTCCTCTCTCTTCTGCTCCCCTCTCTCCTTCTCTCCTCTGTCTCCTGTCTTTTTCTTGCCTAAATGGCCATCTGAGTCTCTGATGATTCAGTGTGATTGCGTTTCCATAGGCAGGTGTGTGTCTTGTTTAGTCACATTAAAAATAAATCACTTGGCCACACACAGTCAATCTGTTACTTTTCTCTGCTTTCCAGGGACAGACTGCTCAAAAAGCACAGGACCGTTGGGTGAAATGCGAGCGGGGAAAGGAGTGAGGTAGAGTGGACAGAGCCCTTCTGAGCTGGCCATCCGACTTCACATCTAATCAGAGAGTGAATCAGTTATGCCTGCAATTATGCCAACAACTCAGCGTCGTGGCTGCTGCTGGGGACCCATGATGGCGAGCTGTGGAAGAAATAGGTTTGGGGTGGAGAGGTGGCGCTCATACGTTGCTGAAAACCTACCGTGTGCCAGGCCCTGTGCTTACTGGACACCTACTATGTACCAGGTCCTGTGCTTGCTTTTGCATCTGTTTTCTTCCAAGGGGGGATCAGGATCCTGGTTGAGGGACCCTGGCCAATTTCACCTTTCAGGGTCTTGTTTCTGCAGACTAGAAGCATTACATCATTCTCTAATGATTCTGTTTGGTATGATGGAAGGGTCTTGGGGTTAGACAGACGTAGCTCCACCACTGTGAGCAGATGACCTAACACTTCTGAGCCTCAGTTTCTTCATCTCTAAAATGGGGATGAAGATCGGGATCGAATGAAATAATATATTTAAGACACCTCATAAATAGGCAGCTAAAAATGATAGTGTTTAATCTCTCCTTCATAACATACAACTTCACCCTCTTAGAGATTTTTATTTTTACAGGTTAGGATGGCAATGTTCCCAGAGCTCTGTGTGTGTGCGTGTGTTTCTTATTCTTGATAAAAAGACAGTCTGAGGGAGAGAGAGCTGAGTCTTTTGTAGCAATCTTGGTGCTTTAGAAAACCAGAACCCCGCCTCGATGAAATGCCATTGGGCATTCCGTCAGCAGGCAGAGTGTAGAAGACACCTCCCAGTGAACCAGGCCTCCCCATGGTCACGCCCTGAGTGGTGTCCTTCCACATTGGATCTGGGCTGGTCTGTGACTTGCTTTGAACAATAAAACATGGTGGAAGTGACACCGGGCCTAAGCCTTAAGAAGCACTGGAAGCTTCCACCTTTGTGCTCTGGGGGAGGCCTTGAGCCAATGTATAAGAAATTTGGTCTCTCTGTACTGTAGAGATGTTAGGCCAAACAAACCAAAATGCCGCAAATTTGGAGCAGAGAAAGGTTTATTGCAGGGCCATGCAAGGAGATGGGTGGCTCATGCTCCGGGCAGCTCAGGCCCCCCAAAACCCCGAGCTCCCCAAAGAGGCTCCCCTAAGGGGCTCCGGCAAAGCATTTTTAAAGGCCAGTTGAGGGAGGGGCGTTGCAAGGTATGTGATCAGCTCATGCACAATTCTCTGACTGGTTGATGGTGAGGTAACAGGGTGCTGTCACAGGGGTTAACATTATCAATCCTTAGGTTCCAGGAGGCCTGGGCCATCAAGTTAACATCTTCCATTTAGTGGACGTTTTTCACATCTGTAAAACAACTCAGGAAATGTACATTAAAAACTGTTATCTAGGTACTGAAGTACCTGGAGAGGAGCTAAAGCAGAGGATATGGGGGAAGGCCTGTCCCGGGAAGGCCCCATAGGGTCCTGCTCCATTTATAGAGAGAGCTGGTGGAAAAGGAGAGACCCTGAGAATCTACGGGAGGAGAGAAAGAAGGAGAGGAAGAGAGAGAGAGAGAGGCCCAGCGGTCCCAACTGAGGCCAGCCTTCCAGCCACCCCTCTGTCGACTTAAAAAAATATGCACAACAAAAAAGTTGAGAGTTATGTTTTACTTGGAGGAAATTTTTAGGACTTCGAGCCACATAGGCGGCATCTGAAATAACCCTGAGAGAACTGCTCCGAGGAGGTGAGGGGGGAGCCAGGTTATATAGGAGTTTTGCAACAAAAGGCAGGTAGTCTGAATATCAAAAGATTATTGTTAATTAAAGAAAACCAGATATGTCAAGTTAAGAAATTTAGCACTTTTCTATGCATGGGAAGATGCAAGAGTCTGGGCTCACTGAAATCATTCCTTTGATATGCACCTCAGCTATCTGGGGCCAGTGTCCTGTGTTTTCATATCCTGAGTCTCCTCGAGGCTCACCGTGGGGAGTGACTGCAGTTTGATGGCTGCTAGATGGCAGGTATTCTTTGTTTCCTTCCTGAGTTCCCTCAGGGCTCACAAGCTCATGCAATCTCTGATGACTGTGACATCCTTTCTTTACTGATGTGGCAGGCAATATTCCATTTCTCACCTCCAAGGCACCAGCCACGTGAGTGACCCATCTTGGATGCCCCAGCCCAGTCCAGCCCCCAGATGGCTGCAGTCCCAGCCGATATGATGTGCAAAGGAACTACCCTGCGATCCCAATCAACCTACAAACTCATGAGAGACAATAAAATGGTTGTCTAAGCCATTAACTTCTGGAGCGGTGAATTACACAGCAATAGATAATTGAAGCAATCAGCGATGTTTTTGAACTTTCACTCTGTACTACACCATGGTGTCTCACTAAGAGAGATACGGAGAAACCACCCTCAGGAACTTAGTTTGGGCAAGAAGATGGCACATAGGCGAGTATAAAGATTTGAAGCATTTACTAATCCACACTCAAATGTGTGCTTAGAAACATGATGCAAACAGACTATTTGGTGATAGGGTTGGGAGGCTGAGGAAGGTAATATTTCTGAGAGAAAAATATTTTGAGCTGGATTTTGAAGGAAAGGGCAGATGACATTACAGATAATGGGGGGAGAGCGGGGCATCGATAGCAACGTGGCAAGAAAATAAATTGGGAGCCCCAGGAGGAGGAGTAGAGAAGCTTAAAGTTTGATATTAGCTGTGAAACTGCACAACTCAGATTGGGACTTGAACCCACGGTCTTTTAATTGAGATCACACACCTGGTCTCAGGACTTAATGAAGCTCAGCTTCCTGATGTCTCGTCTCAGAAAGAATTCAGTGAGAGACAAAGCGAAAGGTAAGAAGTGGATTTATTTAGAGAGAAACACACCCCACCGACAGAGTGTGGCAAGAGGCCCTGAAATAAGGGGTGGTTAGTATTTATGGGCTGGGTAATTTCTTAGGCTAATGAGTGGGAGGATCATTCCAACTATTTTTTGGGGCGGGTGGATTCCCAGGAATTGGGCCACTGCCCACTTTTTGACCTTTTATGGTTGGCCTCAGAACTGTCATGGCGCTGGTGGGTGTGTCATTTAGCATATGCTGATGTATTACAATGAGTGTATAATGAGGCTCAAGGTCTACTGGAAGTCGAATATTCTGCCATCTTGGACCTAGTTGGTTCTAACCAGTTTTTGGCGTGTCCTATGCCTGTGTCGTTCCTTTAGGACAGGAGGTTTAGGAAGGTTGTGCCCTGCCCTCTTCCCTCCTGTTTCAGCTGGATATAAAAATAATGGGGCTATTACAAAGTCAGGTTTTAGGTCTGCAGTGAGGACCTCAGAAAAGCTGGTCATCTCATGATCTTTACTTTTTCCTACCCATTTGGGAGAAATACAACTCGCTTCCCTGCTGACTTATAAATGCTCGTGATTGTGGAGTCTCTTGGGGGAAGTTCTCTTCAGCACCCAATGGGCGGGGTGCAGAAGGATGTTCAGAACCTGTCTGCAGAGGGCCCTTTTAGGTGCCCGCCAAGGACAGCTTATGGGGGGTGGGAATTGAGGTTGTCAGGGCCCTTTGTGTACTGAGGAGGAGCAAGGCTTAAAGACTGTGGAAGCAGCAGCCTCACCAGAGCTAATTGGTTGGTAATTAGCAGCTTAATGGCTCACATCAGGGATAATGCAAGGCTGGAGCCATGGGGCAGGAAATGACTTTAAAGTCTCCCCCCCCCCCCCCCCCCCCGCCCTTTGCTCCCCTCCCCTCTAATGTTTGGTGGGGCTTTGAGGTCTCCTACCTGGGAAGGGCTGGGTCCTGTTTGCCTCCTCAGCTCTGGGGGTCAGGACAAGGTCAGAAGGTGATGTGTAGCACCAAGACACTGACTCACAAAAAAATGAGTGACTGCCCTTCCCTTGAGGACAAGGAGGGGTGCAAGTGCAGGTTGGAGGGGGGAGAGGGGTAAGTGGTCCCCACTCTAGGCAGAGAAAGGTTGAGGGCCAGGGAGGCAGCTGGCTCATCACAGCATCTTTTTTCAAATTTTAGGGTGCCACCTGAGATTGTGGGTCCACCCAGCCTACTCCATTGATAATCTTAGCATACACAGATTTTTACAGATACTGAATCAGTTAGGAATATGTTTAGTTGTAAGTAACACAACTCCTAACAGTGGCCTTAAAAATAAAGACATTCCCTCAATCCACAGAGAACTATTGAGAGGTGACCTCATGCCCAGCACTGTTCTAGGAGTTGGGGACACAGCAGAGAAAAGCAAACTTCCTGTCCTAGAGCAAGAAGGCAGTGTGTGAGGGCAGAGGCTTGACACTGCCTGGAGTGCCCAGGGCTCTCTACCTTTGTCCTCCATTCACCCTGTGTATTGGTTTCTGCCTCCTGGTCATAGGATCCCTCGGATGTCCAGGAATCTCGGCCAAGACAGGAAGCAGGAGATAGAGGGGGCACCAGCCTCTCCTGTTCCTTTTATCAGGAAAATGAAAACTTTCCCAAAACCCCCAGCAGATTCTCACCATTACTGGGGAGAACAGGCACATGGCTACATGAGTTCTCAGGACTAATTAATCTGGTCATTATTTTCACCTGGGGTTGCCCAGAACAACATCAGGGGTCAGTTTGCAGAGAAGAGGGAAGGATGTCGGAGTCAGGTTGTCTTGTTCCTCGCTGTTCACGGGTTGAGGCCCTGACAAAGGGACAAATATCCTATTGCAAATCTTAAGTAAATAGTAAAACAACTAAAAATGACATTGGATGCAATCCAAGATCAGGCAAAAAGTCTTTGTTTACAGCTGTTTACTAAGCTCTTTTCCAAGTGCTCTGTAGGAAATGTGAGGGGTGGAAGAGAAAGGATCCAGCCTCAGTGAGCTTTCAGGCTAGCTGGAGATGACAACCACACAGACGAAACAACCTGGGACCACGAGAGAGTGAAAAGGCTTTGGTTGGATCTGAATGCACAGTATCGAATAGAGGCACAAGTAAATGCCGTCTTGGTAGGAAGCACGATCACTGCCTGTCCTGCCCACACCCCTTCTGGGGAACCTGTCACAGCTCCTAACCGTGTAGTTCTATGACGTCCAGGCCCCTCCCCAACCCCAGCCATGGCTGATGGGACCAGACGTGGACCCTGAGCCCAAGGCAGCCAATCCAATGCCTGGCAGCAGGGACATGTGAGCTGAGCCACTCAGATGTTCCCTCTTGAGAATCTGAAGTAAGAGATGCAGAGACTACTGCCCAGGGTGAGAAGTCCTGACACCCGGCAGGACGTGTCAAGAGACCACAAAGGACCTCAAGAAGGGAAGGGCAGGGACTTCCCTGGCGGTCCAGTGGTTAAGACTTCACCTTCCGGGGGCTTCCCTGGTGGCGCAGTGGTTGAGAATCTGCCTGCTAATGCAGGGGACACGGGTTCGAGCCCTGGTCTGGGAAGATCCCACATGCTGCGGAACAACTGGGCCCGTGAGCCACAACTGCTGAGCCTGCGTGTCTGGAGCCTGTGCCCCGCAACAGGAGGGGCTGCGATAGTGAGAGGCCCGCGCGCTGCGATGAAGAGTGGCCCCCGCACCATGATGAAGAGTGGCCCCCGCTTGCCGCAACTAGAGAAAGCCCTCGCATGAAACGAAGACCCAACACAGCTAAAAAAAATTAAATAAATAAATAAATAAATAAATAAAGTAGCTATTAATTAAAAAAAACGACTTCACCTTCCAATGCAGTGGGTGTGGGTTTGATCCCTGGTCGGGGACCTAAGATCCCACATGCCTCGTGACCAAAACATAAAACAGAAGCAATACTGTAACAAATTCAATAAAGACTTTTAAAAAATGGTTCACGTCAAAAAAAGTTAAAAAAAAAAAAAAAGGAAAGGGCAGCCTCACTCCTGACTTGGGTCCATCCTGAACTGGAGTTGGTGTTGCCCCTTCCATCCTGACCATCAACATTCCTTTTACTAGGGCTGCTTTGAACAGGTTTTGCGTCTCGGCTTGGCTTGAATGGTACCGTGTGGGAAGGCTTTGTCCTCACCCCTCATCCCTGCCTCCCCCTCTTACCCGTTCCCCAATCCATCCCCCGCCTCTGCCTTAGTCCAGGTGCCCTTCCACCAGGTGCTCTCCCTGCGTTTGCTCTCCCTTTCATTTCATTGTCCACACTGTGGACAGTGGTCTTTCCAACATGACCCTGCCATGCCCTTGCTTTACATCTTTGGCCCCTCATAGCTCAGCCTCCAGGCCTGTCTCCACCATGCACTCCCTCCCTGGCTAGGTTCCTGACCTGCCCTCCAGCCACCCTGAGATTAAACAGTCACACCTCTGTGCCTTTGCACATGCCCAGACTTGTGCGTACAAATAAACCCTCCACCCCTGCTTCCCATGTCTCCTCCAAGGTCAAGGTCAGGGGACATCTCACCCCCACCCTGACCTTGATTCCCCTCTCCTTTGGCCACGACAGCAGTTCATGAGACCCTGTGCAGGCATCTACTTCATTGTGTTAGCACCACACTTTGTGTCCTTGTCACCTGGCACTGTGCTTGTGGGGTGGATGAATGAATGAATGAATGAATGAGTGAGTGATTCTCTAATAATAAACCTCAGCCGACTTGATAGGATTTTGTTGGGAGATTTGGGTGTGAGGAGGGGGCTTTCCTTCCTGGGAGATTAGCCTCGGTATTGCCTGGACGGGGGAGTCAGGTTGTTTCTTGAGGCCCTCCTGCCTCCTGCCCTTAAAGACCACCCCACTTGCCTGCTCCCCTGGTGATGCGGGGACAGCCTCACTGAAACTGGCCTTCTTGACCTCAACACTGAACAGAAATTCCCCAGGAGCACTTCTCTGTTTTCCTCTTCTGGAGAAGAGGCACACAGACAGAGCCCAAGAGCAGAGTGCAACGAAGCACTCAGATCTGAGAAACAGGCAGGAGATGTCAGAAGCAATCAGGGGAGAAAAGAACCTACATTATCCCCCGAGTTCACAATGCAGCCCTAACAAGCTGGAGCGCCTGTGATTTGATCTTCCCATCTTTCCCGTGTCTCCTGCAGCCCAGGATTAGCCAGTTTGGGAAAGGATGCAGTGATGTCTACACAGCTAGCCAGGGCTTCCCCGGGGACGTGTCAGGGCGATGTGTGGGGACTCCTGGGAGCCGGGTGGTCCTTCCTGGGAGGGGAGGGCATTTATCAGGCCCCCACATATGTCTGGTCATAAAGGACCTGAAGACGAAGGGCTGCAGACCCCTTCTGATGGCAGAGGGGCAACTTGGAAGAGAGTCCTCACTAGGACCCGACCACACTGGCCCCCCGATCTCAGACTGCAGCCTCCTGAACTGTGAGAAATAAATCCTGTTGTTTATGAGCCCCCCATTCTATGGTATCATGCTATAGTAGTTCCAACGGACTAAGACAGAAATAACCAGCATCTGTTAAAACTTACTACCTGCCGAGCACTGTCTTAAGCACCTCGTGCACATTTATTTATTTAATCATTTTACCATTTCTCTATCTAATAGGTACCATTATTCTTGGTGTTCCCATTTTACAGATGAGGAAACTGAGAGCAGGGACTTTGACTCTTTTGTCCACTGTTCAACTCCAGCACCCAGAACGGCAGGAATTCAACAAACTCATCCACTAAACAGCACCAAAATGCGCTCTAATGTGGAGCCTGGGGGCCAACAATCTCCCAGATGATGATGTAGTGGGACCTTGGAGATGCACGGAGGCTCTGATGCCATTCAAGAGGCTCTGCCCCTCCCTCCTGTCCTCTTTCCTTCTATACTTATTTTTCAAGGGCTTCCTATATGTAGAACATGTGCACAGAGAGGAATCAGATTTCCCTTCTGCCCCCAAGTGGGTTATAATTACAGTGTAATAAGCAGCAATAACCTACGCAGAAAAATTCCAGTAAAGTAATAAAAAACACAAAGAGAAGCAAACAATGTGCTGTAACAAGTTTGTCATCCATCCATCCATCCATCCATCCATCCATCCATCCATCCATCCATTCACTTATCCAAGGAGCATGCATTGAGCTAAGCCCTGGGATGCAGGGATGAATGTGATGTAGGTCCCCCTTCTGGTGGGTGAGGTCGTGGCTGCCTCCCTCAGGGAAGCAAAGGCTTGGGGAGAGCAGCTGAGGAGAGCAGGCTCCAGGCTTGAGGTCTGCCCCCTCCATCTATCTCTGCTCCGCTCCAAGGGGCGCTTTCCCCAGAGCTGGCCCAGCCCAGAGTGCAGGCTCCAGGGCTGTGGCCTGTCGAGAAAAGCAGGTCAGTAAGACTTGTCCCCAGGCTTCGGGCTGACTGTCCCCTTTCAGTGTCCCTCTGGCCTCCCTCTCTCCCTCCCGTGGTGCCTGGCAGAGGGCCTCAGGCTCCCGGCTGGGCCACTCACTCATACACTGAGCCATCCACACGCAGCGCGGCCATCTCTCCCCGCCGGCCCCCAGAGCTCTGCGGGGTGATTGATGGGGCTACTCTGCTCCTGGTCCCAGAGAGCTCCTTTGAATAATAACTTGGCAAAATTACTCTCTCTCTCTCTTTTTTTTTCTTTCCCTATTTCTGATTCATTGGCTCTAAGTCATTCATCTCTTTTGAGTTAGAGGAAGAAAGAAGAATGAGGAAGAGAAGGACATGTCCCAGAGGCACAAGGGACCCTGAGCCCCACCTCCTCATTCTACAGGGGGAGCTGGAGGTGGAGCCCACCTCTGCCGTTAGGATTTCTATATTAATCCTGACCTCCGCTTGTAGAAGAGAAGCAAGTGTGGGAGGGATGGGAGGTGGGGGAGGCAGGGATCTTTCTAGGGCCCCTGAAGTTGCACCTTGAAGGCAGCTGCCCACTCTATCCACATGTAAGGCTGGTCCAGTCTGCCTGCAGGGATATTGCAGTTTGCTCATCCTTGAGGGGGCACAGGCAGAGCAGGTAGGGAAAGGAACGGGACACGGGGGTTCGTTCAAGTGAGTTATGTCAGCTCACCAACACCAACGCTTGATCACCCTAATATGTGCTAGGCACGGGTGTGATGCAAAGATGCATAAACCCTGTTCCTGCTCTCAAGGAGTTGCATAGGTGAAGCCAAGGCCTGCGACAGATGCTCTCGTGGAAGTAGGTCCCATGCAATCACACAGAGGAGGCTATTCTTCTGCGCTGAGAGGGACCAGCAAGGAAGTCTTCACAGATGAGCTGATAAAGTGTTCTGGGATCTCAATCTGAAGGCGGGGAAGCAGGCTCCAAATGTTAGGCGCCGCAGAAGCGAAGGCTTAAAGGTGTGAAATTGCACGGTGGTGGGGGAAACCCTGAGTTATATGGCGTTTTTAGAGTATGAAGGTGAGAGGGATGTTGGCAAGACACAGGAAGAAGGGCCAGTAACGATACCGGCTGCAGATCTTAATCGAGTGCTCATGCGGGGAGCCCCGTGTGCCGGTCTCAGGAGTTCTATGACTGCGATAGGACAGTTATCCAACAGGAAGGGGTGTAATCAGATCTGCAACAGTGCGGAGGATGGACCAGACCTGGAGAGACTGGAGAAAGGAAGACAGCCAGGAGGTGGATGTAATAGTCCAGGCGAGAGGCGATTGAAGGACTGAACCAAGGCCGGGCCCATGCAGGAGGGAATGGATTTGAGAAACATGTTGACAGTGCTTGGTGGTTGGCTGAAGGCTGAGGATGGGGAGATAGAGGAGTCAAGGGTACCTCATGGGCCACCAGCTGAAACAGGGATCATAGCACAGAAACATTCACGAACAACTGCCAAGCACCTATTAGATGGTAGTACTATTCCAGGCACAAAGACACAGAGACAAATAATTCATGTCCCTTGGACGTACTTCACGGCTTAATCTGTATACACAGACATCCAACCAAGTTTGGGGGAATCTCAGAACTTTTTTCTTTTACCAGAAGGATAATGCACCCTTTCCCCTCCACCACACTGAAACTCCCTCCCTATTTTATTTTGTTTTCTCCAGGAGGTGACACTCACACAACTGGGATGATTCCAGGTGGCCCCATTTGTCCCGGGGTAGGATCAGGGCAGCTCATTTGGGGCCACTGCCACGTGGCTGAGGTTGGGAGCGGGAAGCTTCCTTGAGAGTCGAGTCTTTCTCTAGCCGTCTCTGCCTTTCAGCTGGAGTCTTCTTCCCCCTGGGATGGATTTCCCCATAAAATAAATGTCTTGTCTGAATTAATCTTATTTTTAAAAGGAGAAAGTCATCATATTGTAAATACAGATCATAAAAAGACACATCAGTGTGTCAGGAAGACTGGTTAATATGAGTATTTGTTTAGCAGAGACAGTGCACCCGAGGCAGCCTTTCTGGACCAGCCCTGGGCCTGGAAGGGGCCTTTTATTTGAATACTTAGAGCATCTAGGGCCGGCAACTTTGCATTCTGAATACGGGCACTGTAGCAGTCACACTCTGCAGAAGAGGCCGGGAGAGGCCCCCCCAAGCTGGAGGGACGGCTCCCTCAGTCCCAGCCATGCCCCAAACACTTCCATTCGAGAACTAATCAATATGAGGGATCTTTAGAAGACACCTCAGACAATCTCTCCATTTTGTTTCATTCTTTAAAAAATGACATAGGCCATAAGCATGTAGATAAAAAACGAGTAATATATGAAGTGCATGGTATAAAAATTCTATGCTGTGAAACATTACATGGGTAACACATAAACACATGAAACAGAACAGAGAAAACCACAAAAGTGCTTTTGCCTTCTCCACAGTTGACCACTGTGAACTGTTTGGTGTCCATCCTTCTCAATGTCTTCCAATACATTTCTATCTATTTGTCTCCTGCATGATACACATACACTGTTTGGGTTTTGTTAGATGGAATAGAAACATATCAAAACTTGGTACTTGAATTTTTTTAAAAATTAACATTCTACTTTGGGTTTCTTTTTAAAAATAAAGCTATAAAACTAATATATGTTTATCATAGAAACTTCAAAATCGATAGAGGAGTAGAAAATAAAAAGTAAGAAAGAACCCTAAAACCCAAAAAAGAAAAGCCTTTCCTTCCTTTCTCTTCATTCCCACTCCCCAGAGCAAACAGATAAAATATATTTTTGTGTATCTTTCTGGAAATGACTCTGCATGTACAGGCGTTTAAACACACATCCTTTATCTGTTCATTGAGGAAGTGAGAGCTCGGAGAGGTCACAGGGCAGATCCAAGGTCACACAGCTGACTGGGGCAGAAGCAAATGCAGAGCCAGGAGCCCCAACTTCAGAGGGCAAAGGCCTTTCCACGGCACATCTCCAGGGAGTTTGCCCAGAGCCAGTCTCAGCTGGTGTGGCTAATCCCTCCCTAACCTCCACCTTGTCTGCCAGGCGGTGACACTTCTCCATCCCGCCCACGTCCCCCCCCCCCCCCCCCCCCCCCCGTCCCCGTCCCCACAGCGCTGCTGCCTCGCAGTGTATTAACGGACTGCACTTGTGCGGCTTGGCCGGGGCGGGGCCTAACGGTTTGTTTCACTAACACTGCTGTCTCTGCCAGAGCTGTCGTCACAGCAGAACAGCGTTGTGGAGCCTCCTGGCAAAGCGATTCGTTCAGTGGGCTTGTGCCTGCGCTTTTGTTCCCCAGATTACAAGTGACAGTTACAGGCAGAAGACCCTTCCCGAGGATGATTCCATTTAAGTAACTCCTTGCCCTGGTGGAGCTGGTAGCCGGTTAGGACTCTTGCCCCTCCCTCTACAGGAGGCTATGGGGCCACAGGCCTGACCCCCAGGAGCTCACAGCTTGGTGGAGGAGGGCGGCACACACCCTGATAGCCCCACCGCTGATAGCCCCACCGCTGATCCTGCAGTTCGCCTGTGTTCCCTCTCTGTTCTGTGTGTGTGTGTGTGTGTGTGTGTGTCGACCTTGGCCATCTTGGGCCCAGATGTGCCTACAGCATTGCCAACATCTGGGTGGAAGGAGAATAGTCAGCCAGCCATCGGGATGCGTTTGTTTCTGGTTGATGGCAGGATGGCCCCCATCTGGGCGTCTAGGAAACATCCAGACGGACGGCCTGAGTAATCTGTATACCCACATATTTGATCCTGCCACCTATGATAATGTGAGGTGGCAGAGCCTGGACCAACAAACTCCATCCCTCCAGCCAAGCCAGGCCTGTTCTGACCTTGCAGACAGAAAAGAGGGAAGCCCAGAACCCGGACACTGGGTACAGGGATGGGAGGTGTGTGTGTGTGTGTGTGTGTATGAGTGTGTGTGTGTGTGTTTGTGTGTATGGGGGCAGGGGGTTGGGAGGCGAGGGTTGTGCGTGCATTTGTGTGTTGGGGTAAGGGGCTGGCGGCTAGACAAACTCTGATCTAGAAAACGAAGTCTCTGGACTTCACGGTGCTGCTTGAGTCTGGGGCTGGAGATGTTGCCTGGGGCCGGGAGCTTTGGGGTGGGGCACGGTCTTCCCTGGCTCTTCCTGATTCACTACCATTCAGCAACCAGTGTCCCTCCCAGCAAAACAAAACCTCCCGAGATCGCTGGTTCCGCAGTGCCCTCCAGTGGGCAAGCAGAATATGTCTGGAGAGAAAGCCTTCGCCACACGTGGTTACAAGTCACACGTGTGGATCCTTCAGGCATTTTAGAATCGAGGTTCAAGTTCCTCCACGTGCTTCCATGCCCTTTGGAAGGTAAGGTTCTAAATGAACAGTTGGCTGTTTGTATAGAGGAGTGGGAGACGGTAGAAGCCTGTAAAGAGAGAGCGAGGGACTGAGGACGGGGGCACCAGTGTTTTAGGGCAGTGTGGACAGAGACGGGGCGAAATGTGAAATAGTGGTGACTCGTGTGTGTGTGTGTGTGTGTGTGTGTGTGTGTGTGTGTGTGAAGTCCTGTGCTAAACAGACTCTGCCCTGCCAACTCCCCCCATGACTTTGCTATATCCTCTTTAGATACCCCAGCCCATCAGGACCCCTTAGCTTACCTCTCTCTACCCTCCATAGAGTGACAGTTGTTTTTTGTTCTTGTTCTTGTTTTTGTTTTTCCAAGCCTTCCCAAGTCTGATTACGAGGGGAAAACACACACTCAACAGGAGGAAATGGGTTCCAAGAGTGTTGCCAGTTAAGCTGGTAACAACTTCTCTTGGTCTGAGTTTCTCCACGTGAGTTGGGCACCTATCCCAGGCTTGTTGGAAATTAAACACGATCATGCACAAGTGCCCCAACACAAGGCCTCCCAGATATGCTGGCTCCCAGCCCCAGGAGAGGCTCCCTGAGCCCAGTTCTCCGTCTTCCTGCCCTCCATACGGCATGTGGTTGCCTCCTTCACCCCAGAGCTGACAGCTGGGTCCCACTCTTCCTCTTGTATTCTTCCCCCTGCTCCTCCCACATCTTGAATACGACGTCCTGTGTCCCGTCTTTTCTCTGTCTCAGTCCTCACTCTGCATTGCACCCTCTGCCCCAAGATGCACTTCAACATCCTCATCCACCATCCCCTTTGCTTGCTGCTTCTTTTTGAAGAGAACTTCTGCCACCGACTTTGTTTCATTGTCATCCACAAGATGACTCCAAGGGCCCTCTCTGCTCGTCCTCTGCACTCCCCTCACTGGCTGCATCCCAGCCGCCCTCCCCCTTGGATGCCCAGCCCTTTATAACGGGTGTCACCATCATGGTTGTCACTAGCTTCTTTACCTTGTTCTACGCCAAGTACTTCCAACCCACAGAAAAGAAAGGTGCAATCTACAATCCCAGACTCGAGCAGAGGAGAGGGCAGGGTTGAGGGGCCAGTGCCCACGATGGGGACAGGGCAGGATGCCAGCCACCTTGTCCTGGGGCTTGAAGGGGCACTCACACTGTCAGCCAGCCGTATTCACCCAGTACCTCCATCTGACCAGCGCTGTAGAGAGGAAAGATGGCTATCTTGAGCTGCTCGAGCTGGGTAGGCCCTGTGCACGGCATAGACGAGTTATCGTATAGCCATCGTCTAATGTAAGTCTCACAACCACCCCAGGAGCTGGACCTTATATTTACAGAAGGTAAATGAATCCCAGGGCAGCATGGCTGTCCTTGGTCTCTGAACTCACGCCCTTCTGTGCCTCACGGTGTCTGCTCAGCCTAGTTGGGGACACAAGCCATGCACACATGGAAAGACCACTGAGACCAAAGAGTCAAGGGTTGAGTGAGTGGATCAGATGGCAAATGCTACTGATATACAGGGAAGGCTGGAGCACACGGAGCCACTTCCTGGGACGGTGGGGATTGGGCGAGGTCTTGGAAGAGGGGTGAGACTCAAAGGGGAGGTGAAGGAAGTCACCCTAAGAAGGGAGTAGCATGAGACAAAGGTGGGAGGCTGGAGTTTGTGGGGCATGATGTGACTGCCCGGCTGGAGCAGAGCATCCTTGAATGGGTGCAACAGCGGGTAGGACTGGATACGCACTGAGGCCAGAATGTGAAGAATCTGGAATGCCCAGCTAGGGAATGGGGGCAGGGAGAGGGTACTGGAGCAGGGCATGATGAGATGAAAAGAGCATTTCAGGGAGGGGAGTCAGAGGACTGAAGGGACAGGGTAGAGACTGGCATCTAGGAGACCCATGAGGCTTGAGCGTCCACAGCTCTGTGCCTGCAATGGGACAGGTTTGTGAGATACTGATCCCGCCAGCTCTAGGGCAATTGGTACATCCAGGTGGGCACCTCTGTGCTCAAGAAGTTTCCTCCATTCTCCCAGAGGTGGCAAAAAAATGTTGTCATTTTCCCGGTGTGCCGTGATGGGGAGAAGACTGGCCAGTTCTGCCCCACACCCCTGCCACAATGCAGGCCAGAAACGGCGGGGCCTGATCTACCATGTTGGATTCATGAGCTGACAATCCTTTATCCTTAAAGGATTCTCTGTTCCTAAAGGATTCAGGCCATCCCAGCTTGTTCTCTATTGTTTCATATGCCACAATTAGCCCACTTTTCCTTTGGCTCAAGATCTCAGCCACTGTTAAAATGCAAATGGCCCTAGGAGGGACACCACATTTTATTTCACACATCACTGAACTTGAGTAGTGTGGTGGTGCAGGAGGGAAGGAGAGGTTCCGTAAGGGATGCCCACCTGAGAGAGCCCTGGCCCTTCTTCCTCAGAGTCACTGCCCACCCCCGTTCCCCCACACAGGGGTAAGAAAGGAGAGAATGAGACATCAGAGTGGGAGGGAGAAGGAGGCACTGTGGAGGTTTTCGCTCTCTCCAAGACAGCGTGTTCCAGACAGTCCTCCCATTTCTGGGACACTCTCTTAAGGAAATCATCCAAAGGAAGGGGAAAACAAAACTATGTGCTCATGCATATTAATTGTGGCTTTAATTATGATAGTGGAGAACTGGGAATAAACAAAATGTCCAGTAGTAGGGGAATGGTTAAATAATTTACGGCAAACCACTGTATCATTCATTACGTAGCCATTAAATACTACTAGTACTGGTACTACTACTACTATTAAATTTATGGTGCAATTACTACTACTACTATTACTACTTCTGCTACTACTATTAAATTTATTGAGCAGTTACTACTACTACCACTACTACCACCTCTACTACTATTAGTACGACTTCTACTACTGCTAAATTTACTGAGCAGTTATTAAGCTCCAGCCCTTGTTCTAAGTGCTGTACAGATGATCTCTCACCCAATCCTCACAACAATCCTATGAGGTAGGCACTTAGTAGTATCCATATTTTTCAGATGAGGAGATAGAAGCAAAGCAATGTGCCCAAGGTTCTATAGCTATTATGGGATAGAGTAAAAGACTCAACTCAAACAGCACAATTGAAGCTTAAGCTATAGAAATTAAAAATTATAAACCACAAATTCTTTAACTCAAACCTCGGTATACGATTAAAGTTGAAATCAGAGGCCATGTGCTTCAGCTGCAATGAGAAACCTTGGAAGAAATTTGAGGTAACAAAGTTGTTGACTCAAGTGGCTTTGAGAATGCAAAGCAGTGGGTTAGCTGTTACCCTTTGCTTACACAGATTAGGAAGAAGCAAACAGCAAATATTTATATACCAGTAACTAGAAAATTTAAATTAAATCTAAACTTTTCCCTTAGGCTGTCATCATAAAAGCAAGTTTCTTATGAATTAATATACTTAAAAGCATTTAGAACAAAGTCAATGCTATATAAATATTTGCTTTAATTGTTATTTACAAGAAAGGGCAAGAAGCTTTACTACAACATTCTAGGGTTTAATTGTTCTCTTCCAAAGACTGTTGACTGGTGCCTTAAGGCTTTGGATGTTTCTTATAGTAAACTATATGTGTTTGAATGTTTTTTGTAGAAAACTGTGTCTGATTACTTGAACTTATAAACTATGTTTAGCATAGGAATTTGAATTTACTCATGGCAACCTTGTGATAATTAACCAGCCAAATAAGACCTAGTTCCAGTGAACTCAACAGTATAAAAAAACTTCACCAATTCTCTTGAAGTTAGAAACATATCTAGAGGTATTCCTCCTTATATAAGATCTTCCGCAAGTAAAACATAACAAAACAAAATAATGACTAACAGATTAACTTTAAACATAGTACAAAACCTCAGTATTCCACAGAGATGTCCCATGAGGACTATTAAATAACCCAGAGAAACATGTTATCATGCAATGCTTAGTAAAAAATGTAGGATACAACACTTGCTGGGTGGGGAGGGGAGACTGCAGGGACTGGGGGGAGGATGTTTAAACATTCCAATTTAATGAACGCATAAAAGAAGGGACCATCAGCAAAAGAATTCATACATGCCAAGCTGTATAATCTTTATCTTAGACCACTTTCTAAACTTTTTGATTGCTACCTCATCAGGAAACATATTGAGCACACACCCCCCAATAAATATATATGTTTGTTCACATGTTCGTTTCTACTTACAGATTACGTCTATTAAAAATCTATGCTTGAGTAAAAGGAACCATATTACTCTCTCACCTTGAACAACTAGAAATATAAGCAAGATATATAAAACAATGGTTTCCAGACATTGGTCAACAGGTTATGTAGGACTGTCAT
Source organism: Eschrichtius robustus (assembly GCF_028021215.1). NCBI lineage: Eukaryota > Metazoa > Chordata > Mammalia > Artiodactyla > Eschrichtiidae > Eschrichtius > Eschrichtius robustus. The sequence goes on along the minus strand of NC_090824.1, from coordinate 130,137,340 downwards.
TACTGAGGGAGGAAACACTGATGTGAGCCTTACAATTGCCTGGTGTCAGCCTCACTGAATTGAGGAGATGGGAATTGGAGATCAGGGAGCCAGGACAGCTAGAACGTGCCAGGCACAAAACTAGAAAAAGGGCAACTGCAGAGAGGAAGAGAGACTGAAGGAAGAAGAGAAAGAGGAAGGGAGGATGAGGGCTCACTAGCTCTGGAAATCTGCATAAAGGTCCCCCTCAGTCTTTGGCTGAGTGTTAATCTGTACACATGTGAAAGAAAATTACCAGAAAACATGAGGCTTCACAGTACCTGGAGCTCAAACAGAGCTGGCAATAGTTTGTGTTCCACCATCAAGAGTGCAGAGACCTTCTAATATACAAGGTCTGCTTCTAATATACAAGGTCTGCTCTGGACTCACCCTAACAGAAGTTAAAAGCAAGTCTTGAAAGTATCCAAATCATCCTAAACAATGTCACTGTGCACCAGAGCAAAGTACAGTACTATTTAAAGAAATACCACAAAATCCAGAACACAACATGCAATTCACAGTACCTGCCATCCAGTAAAAAATTATCAAGCATGTAAAGAAACAGGAACATATGATTCATAACTAGGAGAAAATTAGTAATTAGAAACAGACCCAGAAATGACAGAGATGATGGACTTAGACAAAGATGTTACAGCAAACATTATAAATGTGCTTGAGAATGTAAAAACAAAACAAAGCAGCTATGATGAGAAGAGGAATGGAAGACATAAAAGATACCCAAATGGAACTTCTAGAGAAGAACAACACAATAAGAGAAATGAAAAATACAATGGATAGGATTAATAGCTATTCTAGGTCCTTTGGTTTTTCCCTATAAATTTTAGAATAAGCTTCTTGATATCTATTTTTAAAAACCTGCTGGGACTTTTATTAGGATGGGAAGGATAGATAAGTTACTGCAGAAGAAAAGATGAGTGAACTTGAAGACATAGCAATAGAAACTATCTGAAATGAGGCACAGATTGAGAGGAAAAAACAACAACAACCATACTCACAATAACCTGTGAGATATCAAACAGTCTAAGATCTGTGTAATTGAAGTGACAGGAAGGAGAAGGGAGACAGAAAAAAAATATGTAAAGAAAGAATGGCTGAAATTTATCCGAATTTGATGGAAACTATAAGCCCAGATGTCCAAGAAGTTTGATGAACTTCAAGTACAAGAAATATAAAAAAACTGTTTCTCAGAAATGTTTTGTAGTTTTTAGTATACAGATCTTGCCCACATTTTGCTAAATTTATCCTTAAGTATTTCATGGTTCTTAAAATTCTATTTAAAGGTTTTCAAATACTAATTATTTGTTGTTTGTAAATAGAAATAGAATTGACTTTTGCATATTGACCTTATAACCTGGACCTTGTTGAACTCACCATGAGACTGATCTAAATAAAGAGCTAGAACTATAAAACTTCTGGGAGAAAACATAAGAGTAAATACTCATGACTTTAGGTGAGGCAAAGGTTTTAGTTAGGACACAAAAAGCATGACGAATAAGAGAAAGAAATCTGATAAATTGGACATCATTAAAATTTCAAAATTTTGTTCTTCAAAAGACAGTTTAAGTAAATGAAAAGACAAACCACAGACTGGGAGAATATATTTACAAAATGTACACCTGGTAATGGACCTGTTTCCAGAATATATGAAGAACTCTTATAATTTAATAAAAAGAAGAAAAATATCTGGATTTAAAGAGCAGACAAAATATTTGAACAGACACTTTACAAAGAAGGCATACAAACAGCAAATAAGACCATGAAAATATCTTCAACATCATAATTAATTAGGGAACTGCAAATTAAGAGCATATTGAGATATCCCTATACACCCACTAGAATGGTTAAAATTAAAAAGACTGCCAACATCAAGTGTTGATGACTTGGTGCTTTGTGACCACCTAGAGGGATGGGATAGGGAGGGTGGGAGGGAGGCTCAAGAGGGAGGGAATATGGGGATATATGTATATGTATAGCTGATTCACTTTGTTATGCAGCAGAAACTAATACAACATTGTAAAGCAATTATACTCCAATAAAGATGTAAAGAAAAAAACGTTGATGAGGTTGTGGAGCAACTGGAACTCCACTGCTGATGGAAATACAAAGTGGTACAGTCATTTGGGAAAAATAATTCGACAGTTTATAAAACTTAGCACATACCATACTACCCAGCAATCCCAATTCTAAGTATTTACCCAAGAGAAGAGGAAACATATGTCCACACAGAGACTTTCATAGTCAAAAATGGCTAAAAAGTGGAAATAACTCTAACATCCATCAGCAACTGAGTGGAAAAACAGATTTGGTATATCCAGAAAATGGAACACTTCTCAGCAACAAAAAGGAATTAAGTACTTACTGAAACATGCAACAGCATGGATAAATCTCAAAGGTATTATGTTTAGTAAAAGAAGTTAGAAAATACATACATATTATATGATTCCATTTTTATGAAATTCTAGAAAAGGAAAAACTATAGTGATCGAAAGCAGATCAGTGGTTGCCAGGAGCTGCAAGTGGAGAGAGGGTATTGATGCAAAGTGAGATGAGGGAGATTTTGGGGGTAATAGAAATGTCCCATGTTTTGATTATGGTGATGGTTATACAACTGGACACACTTGTCAAAATGCCATTGTATTTATTGGACACTTAAATTGATGAATTTTATTGTATGTAAATTATCCCTCAAAAAAACTTTAAAAAAAAAAGTGTGACTACAAATCGTCTTAGAATCGAGTTAAAATGTACCTTCCCGGGCCCTACAGTCACCCGTGTGTTCAAGGGCTTATTGAACCAGGGAACCAGTTGTTCTGATTAACTCCAGGCACTACATGGCTACACACTTGTCTAACTGGAAAATGCACAGCCCCAATTCTGTGCAGGGACGACGCAAAGCAGAGTGTGATACATCTTTCTGGAGCATCAAATTTATTAACTAGAATTGGAAGAACCAAGGAGTTCTTGGAACAAGAACTATCCCCCTCCCCCACCAACACGGAAAACAGAAGAGTAGGGGAGGGGAGACGTGCCCCGGGAATGACAGTCCAGTCTCTGAAGTTTCACCCAGGTGGGGGTTGAGGGGCAGACCTGCAGCCACGGTGGCCTCGCTTTCGGTCGCCCGGGCTGCTCCGGACCATCCTCTGAGCTGGCCAGGGTCTTGGACACGATGCTTCTGAAGGCCGTGCAGAGAACACACTCATCTTCCACTGGACTGGGCCCCAGGGAGTGCGGCGGCCTGACCTTCCTGCCTCGGTCATCCATGGGGTTCACATGGGCTCACTTTATTATGACGCCTCTTGCTGGGCAGCTTGCAACAAAGATGTTTTAAAATAAAGTTCCAGATTATCCCAGCCACCCCTTGCTTTTTCTGGCTGTGGCCAGAGAGAGTGGATGAGGACACACTCTCAGACTGCCCAGTGTGGGAGGACCTTCCAGTGTTGGACACACCCAGGGGGCAGCTGGTTCCCTCTGGGGCTCCAATCCTGCTGCTGCTGGAGGTGGATGTCCCAGTGCCACACTGGGGGGCTGGGCTGGGGGTGGCAGTCCTCGACTCCAGGCTGGGTGGGGGACAGGCAGACTCACCGGTCTTCTGCCCTGCCTGCTGGTCTTCCTGCAGCTGCACATTTTTTCTCTGGTAGAGCCACCTGGTTTGCAGGGAGGACACCACAGGGCTTGGAGAAGGCTCAAGTTCACTGCCACTGAGGTCCCCGGAAGAGAAGGGCTTCACAGTTATGATGGAGACCCCCACCTTGGGTTTCATGGAGCTCACACTGCCTGTTCCAGTGTCCTGGATCTGGTCGCAAGTCAAGCCCAGAGTCCTCACCATTGTCACCTCCAGGTCCTCTTCACAGGGTGGCTGGAGTGGCTCCTTCTGGCCCACATTCACCCATGGATGCCTCATGAGGTCAGGTAAGGTGCCTCTGTCACTGGGGTTGAGGGCAATCATTTTTTGTAATAGATCCCTTATCTCCAAAGACAGATAAGGTGGGATGGGGTATCGCCCTTGTAGGATTTGCTTCTGCAGCTCCTGGAAGTCTTTTCCCACAAAGGGCTGGGACCCAGTTACCATGGTGTAGAGCACTACTCCCAGGCTCCACACGTCCACCGCAGGGCCGCTGTACCTCTGCCCCAGCAAGAGTTCCGGGGCAGCATAAGGGGCTGTGCCGCAGATCGTGTCCAGTTGGCCAGTGTCATCACACTTGTTGCTGAGGCCAAAGTCTGTAAGTTTGATATTCATGTTGGAATCAAAGAGGAGGTTCATTGGCTTCAGGTCCCGGTGCACGATGCCCCTCTGGTGGCAGTGCTGCAGGGCGGAGAGCAGCTGCCGGAACAGGCCTCGGGCCTCCACCTCTGTCATACGGCCATGGGTCTTCAAATAGCGGTACATGTCCCCCCCACTGAGGTACTCCATCACCACGAAAAATGTCTCCTCTGTGTCAATCACCCCCAGCAGTTTGACAATATTGGGGTGATTGAGAGCCTTCATACCGCACACGTCCCGGAAAAGTGCCTGGACACTTGAGAAGCTCTGATGCCTTTTCTTAACGACCTTGAGAGCCACCTGTGTCCCGGTCAGAATGTGCCAGGCCAACTTCACTTTACCAAAGGTGCCTTCACCAATGGTGCGGAGGATCTCGAAGTCATCAATATGAATCTCCTTGTCAGCAGAGTTGGCTGTGAGGCCCTGCATCATGGTGATCTGCTAACTACACTGACTAACAGCACTACCTAGCAACACTAACTAACAATGCTAACTGTACCAACAGTGCTAACTAGTACTAACTACACTAACTACGCTAATAAACTATTAACTACACCAACTGTGCTAACTATACCAACAATACTCACTATGCTAACTGTAGAAAGAAAAATGAGACAAATAAAAAAGAGTAGAGAAAAGAGAAAAAAAAATCAACAAAATGGCAGAAACAAGGAAAACACAAGCTAACTGTAGGTCCAAGGCCGTCAGGTCACCAAAAGCAGCTTCCTGGGCTCTAAGGACCAAAAACCTGGGCCCAGCTTTCTCTTTTATAGGGCTTTGTGAAGTACATCACAGTGGTGCACTATGAGGTCAGAGCAAGAAATGGACCCATCACAGCTGGGGATAAACCACAGTGGTTTTCTCACTTTTTGAGTTCAAGGCCCCTTTACACTTAGGTAAAAGGATCCCAAAGAAATTTTTCTTTACGTGTGTTATTAGATATTGGTATTCACTTTGTTATAAATTAAAATCTATAGGATACTTCAGTGGCCTTTTTATTTCTAGTTTGAAAATGTGTAATAATTTTAAAGACCTCATAATGTCTACACTTGAAATATTCAATTCCTTTTCCTTAAATTCTGGTCTCAAAATAATGTTACAACTTAACTGACTTCATGATACTATACAAAATGTTCTGTTGCGTAAGACACGATAAGGTACATTATGAAAGTCTATGAAGCTGAGAGAAGATTTCCCAGGAAGGTAGGTCATAAGCAGATTTCTCATCAGGAGCCTCGGAGGCCCGATGGCATGGCTCCATGTACTTGAAGTGTTGAAGGAAAGAAACCGTCAACCAAGAATCCTATATCTAGCAAAACTTTCCTTCGAAAATGAGGGAGAAATGAAGACATTCCCAGTTAATCAAGAGTTGAGAGAGTTCTTAACCACCAGACCTGCCTGCCACAGGGAGTTCTTCAGGTTGGAGTCAAGGACCCTAGACAGTAACTCAAAGCCTTATGAAGAAATAAAGACCTCTGGTACAAGTAGATAGACGGGCGATGAGAAAAGCTAGTACTATTGTAACTTTGGTTTGTAGCTCCACTTTTTGTTTTCTGTTTGATTTAAGAGACTAATATATAATAAAACACACACACATACAAATCAAAAAAAAAAAAAAAATGTACCTTCCCGGGCCCTACTCCCAGATAATCTGACTTGGAAGGTCTGGAATGAGGTCTGGTAATCTAACTTTTTAAGTGCTCATTTTGAATAAAAAGAAATGTCATAAAAAAGAGAAATGGGGTGGGGGAGGCTATACATTTTTATAAAATGTGAATAAGAAAAAATATCAGAAGGAAATCCTTTAAAATGCCTGGATACCTAGATGGGATTATGAATTTTTTTTCTCTTCTCTCTTTTAAGTTTCACAAAATTTTACATTTTGTTGGGGGAAAAAAGCAGCCCCCTCTCCCCCACATTTTTGATAGAAATAGAATAATCTAAACACTTTCTTAAAGAGCCCCTGAACCCCGCTGCCGCACCTCCATCATCCTCAGGCCCCACCCCTCTCCTACCCTCCTGAGTCTCCTCGGCCTGGTCCATCTCCAGTCTGGTCAGCAGGCTCACAAACCACTCGAAAGACCGCTAGCCTCGGTTTATCCAGATGAAGTCCACCTATGGAGAAGGGCCCAGTTCAGAGGGGGGCCTACCTCATTCACTCATATCTGTGATCCCCAGGGCCCTGGTGTAACCACCCTGCTGTTAGCAGGGCACACATTATCGCCCCCATTTAAGGGATGGGGAGACCGAGGCTCGCAGAGGTGAGGAACGTTGCCCAGGCCACAGAGCAGCATGGGATCAGAACTCGGGGTCCTGACAACCAGGGCAGGATTTTCTCTAATAATCTATTGTTTACAGCAAGCAGTATTCTGAGATCTTAAGTTTAGGACAGCCAGGAAAACATTACTTCATTATTTTTTTTTAAGAAACACTTTGAAGTGGCCTACACAGAATAATAAATTTTCAAACGGCAAACGTTTTCGTTTTTAAAACCACCATCAGGTCATGGCTAGCAAGCATCATGGCTGTAACTGAATCCCGGCTGCCTGACTTTCAGACTCCGTGTTCTTTAACGAGATGCCCGCCTTTAGGGCCCAGAATGTCTCTCTGGGGGAGCCCTGAACACAGAGACCAGCGGATCCAAGCTGGGGAGAGGTCATCTATCCTTCCCCTGCCTCTGCACAGGGGGCACCTAGCTCTGGTGTCTGGGGAGCTCCCCAGTCCTTCCTGCAGGAGGCGGTGCTCACTCACCTTGAGGAGCTTCCTGTCAGCATCCGGCACACCCTCCCTCCCCGAGTGCTGGCAGTTGGGGCAGATGTGCGTTCTCTTCTGGTGCCTGAGAGGAGAAGAGAGGAGGGGCTTTTGAGTTTGGGGTGAGTATGAGATTTCTCAGGACCCCAGAGAACAGTGCAGGGCACAGGGAGGGAGGTGGGGTGGCAGGGCCCACCCCATGAGGAGGGGGAGGGATGAGACCCAAAAAAGAGCAGGAGAGGAAAGAGGGAAAAGGGGAGAGGGAGCCAGGTGACAGGAGGGAGAAGGCAGGGCGGGGAGGGGAGGCCGTCTCTCAGGACTCTGTCCCGGGATGCAGGCAGGGCCACAGCCTGTCCACCCACCTGTACAAGATGCTCTGCAGGATAGAAGCAAAGGGGGTGATGCCGACGCCCGCCCCGACGAGCACGGCATGCTCGGAGGCGAAGATCCTGCGGTTGGGGGTCCCGTGAGGGCCATCGATGTAGCACTGCATGCAGGAGGGGTTAGAGGAAAGAGAGGGTGGGTGGGTGAGGGAGAAGCGGACCCCGACGCTTCAGGACCTCCCTTTATATGCAGGCAGTCATCTCCTGGGCTGGAACCCAGGAGTAAGTGGCTCCCACTCAGAGCACATTCTACACGCTGTGCTCTGAGCCCGAGTCTGGGAGAGCCCTAGTATGTTCGCATGCAGAGCTGGTGAGAGCAGGGCCCAGCCAGCACGCCCCGTGTGCCCTGTGAGGGCAGGGGTTTGGTTCCATTATCTGGAGACCTGGGAGTCAGACCGTGGGGACTGTGGAACCCGGGTACCAAGAGCCACAGCAAGCCCTCCCCGTGGGCAGAGGCTTCGATTCCTCTGCTTGGGGCCACCCCCTGGAGCCTCTCACCTTGATGTTACAGAACCGGTGGTTCTCAGAGGACACCTTGGAGACCTGCAGGGAGTAGAGCAGAGAAGGTGGGTCTCTGGGAGTGGGCGGGCCAGGCATTTCTCAGAGGCTTCCCCGCCCTTGCCAGTCGGAGCAACCTTACAAAAAGGGAATTGCCTTTTCTGCCCCAACCATTCCAGGGAGCATGGGGCACTTTTGAGGGAGAACATCAGTGGTGTGCCGGTACACGGACTCTTCAGAAAAAGAAAGCACCACCACCAGCAACGACGAACTCCTGATTGTCAGTGTCTAGATTTCCGGTGTAAACACTGCCATCATGGCTCCCACCAATGACCGTGCTTAATAACTGGCTCTCAAAATTCCTGAAAATGTAACAATCGCTCTAGAGGTCCAACACAAGTCAGCTTCAGGGTGTGATGGGAGAAGACTCACCCCAGCCGCCTCTTGGGCTCTGCCACTCCCGATAGCTTTCATGTTTCTAGACACAGCCCCGGCCTTGAACGTTCTTTCCCTGTGCCTAGAGCACGCTCTCCTCTTGCCCAGCTGGCAAATTCCTGTGCATCCTTCAGTGTGCAGCTCACTTGGAGCGGCTGCCCCTCCTGGAAGCTTTGCCCGGCTGCTCCAGGCAGAAAAGCCACGCATGGGCCTGGCTCAGAGTTCGCCCCTGCCCTTGGGACCCTGCTCTGGGCTTGCTGACAGGGAGCTGACTGAGGGCAGGGAGCAGGCCTCCTCTGCTCTGCCTAACTCCTCCAGCCCCGAGGACAGGCAGACCAGATTCCCTGAGTTCAAAGTGCTTCCTTCCTGAAGATGAAGGAAACAGACCCCCCCCGAAAGGGCTGCAGGGGCCTGTGATAGTTTCTCTCTGGTGAGGAGTGACCTTCACAACCAGGCAAATCCCTTATTTCACAGAGAGAAGCCGAACCCGAGAGTGTGGAAATGACTCGCCCAAGTTCCCATAGAGCTCGGGGTGGAGCCTGGGTCTCCAGCTGCCCATCCTGCACTCACCGTGTCACACCATGTTGCTTCTTTGCGGGCAACTGAATTCTGTGTCGTCCACAGTGCTGGATGTGAACTACTTGTGAGGATTATTTTAGGAAGTACACTGTGAGAAGGATACTTCTCTTACAATTTTTTAAAATCCTTCCGATTGCAAGGAGAAAGCCTTACATCATGGTTATTATATCTTTAACATCTCTCTAACACTTACTAATCCCTCCTCCTTTTTTTCTTTTAACAAGCTGAGAAAGAAAGAGATGGAGAGCATGACAGAGAGAGAGAGAGAGGGAACAAGCAGTGGCTGCAGCTCAGGCTCCGAGCCTCACTTAGCAGGCAGCAACATCTGGCAAGAATTTAATTACATTGTTTTTGCTTTCAGAGTTACCTTCTGTTTATGGCACGTGATAACTGGTTCTTCATTAAACATGGCAATCTAAAGAGTCCTTTCAAAATACGATTAAGTTGACAGTAATGTTGGGATGTAAGGAGAAAGATTCAGTAGGAAGTATTACCTGTGGGAAGTAAATATGGCAAAAGTTATGAAGGTGCCATGCAGGTGACTGGCTACAGAAACACCACATGGCGTGTGGTCCTTCCTGAGTGTGGCCTGCCCTTGAGGCCTTCTCTTCCAAGTTCCAAGGACCCACCCACCGTTCCTGGGAAGAAAAATCATTGGCTTTCCAGCCTCCAGCCCCAGCTTCCTCAGCCTTACCAGGCCCAGGTCCTCGGCTGCAGCTTCCCACTGTGCCTGAAGCCCATCCTTTGTCCCCACGTACACCAGGCCTTCATCCTCCTGCTGTGGAGTTCCCTTGGGCCTGTAGGACATCAGCTCCACAGAGACATCCTTGTTGGAGGCCACTGCGCCCTGTGCCGAGGCTCCAACGTGGATGGGCTGGGGTTGCAAACCCTGTTTGGTTTCAAAAAAAACAGTGCTTTATGATTTAAACCACAAGATCAGTACGTGTTAGTTTTTTTTAAAGATTCAGAAACTACAGAACTTTAAAGAATAATGTAGAGTTACAGAAAGATAGACAAGATGAAAAGGCAGAGGGCTATGTACCAGATGAAGGAACAAGGTAAAACCCCAGAAAAACAACTAAATGAAGTGGAGATAGGCAACCTTCCAGAAAAAGAATTCAGAATAATGATAGTGAAGATGATCCAGGACCTCGGAATAAGAATGGAGGCAAAGATCGAGAAGATGCAAGAAATGATTAACAAAGACCTAGAAGAATTAAAGAACAAACAAACAGAGATGACCAATACAATAACTGAAATGAAAACTACACTAGAAGGAATCAATAGCAGAATAACTGAGGCAGAAGAACGGATAAGTGACCTGGAAGACAGAATGGTGGAATTCACTGCTGCGGAACAGACTAAAGAAAAAAGAATGAAAAGAAATGAAGACAGCCTAAGAGACCTCTGGGACAACATTAAATGCAACAACATTCGCATCATAGGGGTCCCAGAAGGAGAAGAGAGAGAGAAAGGACCCGAGAAAATATTTGAAGAGATTATAGTCGAAAACTTCCCTAACATGGGAAAGGAAATAGCCACCCAAGTCCAGGAAGCGCAGAGAGTCCCATACAGAATAAACCCAAGGAGAAACACGCCGAGACACATAGTAATCAAAGTGGCAAAAATTAAAGACAAAGAAAAATTATTGAAAGCAGCAAGGGAAAAACGACAAATAACATACAAGGGAACTCCCATAAGGTTAACAGCTGATTTCTCAGCAGAAACTCTGCAAGCCAGAAGGGAGTGGCATGATATACTTAAAGTGATGAAAGGGAAGAACCTACAACCAAGATTACTCTACCCGGCAAGGATCTCATTTAGATTTGATGGAGAAATCAAAAGCTTTACAGACAAGCAAAAGCTAAGAGAATTCAGCACCACCAAACCAGCTCTACAACAAATGCTAAAGGAACTTCTCTAAGTGGGAAACACAAGAGAAGAAAAGGACCTACAAAAACAAACCCAAAACAATTAAGAAAATGGTCATAGGAACATACATATCGATAATTACCTTAAACGTGAATGGATTAAATGCCCCAACCAAAAGACATAGACTGGCTGAATGGATACAAAAACAAGACCCATATATATGCTGTCTACAAGAGACCCACTTCAGACCTAGGGACACATACAGACTGAAAGTGAGGGGATGGAAAAAGATATTCCATGCAAATGGAAATCAAAAGAAAGCTGGAGTAGCTATACTCATATCAGATAAAATAGACTTTAAAATAAAGAATGTTACAAGAGACAAGGAAGGACACTACATAATGATCCAGGGATCAATCCAAGAAGAAGATATAACAATTATAAATATATATGCACCCAACATAGGAGCACCGCAATACATAAGGCAACTGCTAACAGCTATAAAAGAGGAAATCGACAGTAACACAATAATAGTGGGGGACTTTAACACTTCACTTACACCAATGGACAGATCATCCAAAATGAAAATAAATAAGGAAACAGACGCTTTAAATGACACAATAGACTAGATAGATTTAATTGATATATATAGGACATTCCATCCAAAAACAGCAGATTACACGTTCTTCTCAAGTGCGCACGGAACATTCTCCAGGATAGATCACATCTTGGGTCACAAATCAAGCCTCAGTAAATTTAAGAAAATTGAAATCATATCAAGCATCTTTTCTGACCACAACGCTATGAGATTAGAAATGAATTACAGGGAAAAAAACGTAAAAAAGACAAACACATGGAGGCTAAACAATACGTTACTAAATAACCAAGAGATCACTGAAGAAATCAAAGAGGAAATAAAAAAATACCTAGAGAAAAATGACAATGAAAACACGACGACCCAAAACCTATGGGATGCAGCAAAAGCGGTTCTAAGAGGGAAGTTTATAGCTATACAAGCCTACCCCAAGAAACAAGAAAAATCTCAAGTAAACAATCTAACCTTACACCTAAAGAAACTAGAGAAAGAAGAACAAACAAAACCCAAAGTTAGCAGAAGGAAAGAAATCATAAAGATCAGAGCAGAAATAAATGAAATAGAAACAAAGAAAACAATAGCAAAGATCAATAAAACTAAAAGTTGGTTCTTTGAGAAGATAAACAAAATTGATAAGCCATTAGCCAGACTCATCAAGAAAAAGAGGGAGAGGACTCAAATCAATAAAATCAGAAATGAAAAAGGAGAAGTTACAACAGACACCGCAGAAATACAAAGCATCCTAAGAGACTACTACAAGCAACTTTATGCCAATAAAATGGACAACCTGGAAGAAATGGACAAATTCTTAGAAAGGTATAACCTTCCAAGACTGAATCAGGAAGAAATAGAAAATATGAACAGACCAATCACAAGTAATGAAATTGAAACTGTGATTAAAAATCTTCCAACAAACAAAAGTCCAGGACCAGATGGCTTCACAGGTGAATTCTATCAAACATTTAGAGAAGAGCTAACACCCATCCTTCTCAAACTCTTCCAAAAAATTGCAGAGGAAGGAACACTCCCAAACTCATTCTATGAGGCCACCATCACCCTGATACCAAAACCAGACAAAGACACTACAAAAAAAGAAAATTACAGACCAATATCACTGATGAATACAGATGCAAAAATCCTCAACAAAATACTAGCAAACAGAATCCAACAACACATTAAAAGGATCATACACTACGATCAAGTGGGATTTATCCCAGGGATGCAAGGATTCTTCAATATACGCAAATCAATCAATGTGATACACCATATTAACAAATTGAAGAATAAAAACCATATGATCATCTCAATAGATGCAGAAAAAGCTTTTGACAAAATTCAACACCCATTTCTGATAAAAACTCTCCAGAAAGTGGGCATAGAGGGAACCTACCTCAACATAATAAAGGCCATATATGACAAACCCACAGCAAACATCATTCTCAATGGTGAAAAACTGAAAGCATTTCCTCTAAGATCAGGAACGAGACAAGGATGTCCACTCTCACCACTATTATTCAACATAGTTCTGGAAGTCCTAGCCACGGCAATCAGAGAAGAAAAAGAAATAAAAGGAATACAAATTGGAAAAGAAGAAGCAAAACTGTCACTGTTTGCAGATGACATGATACTATACATAGAGAATCCTAAAACTGCCACCAGAAAACTGCTAGAGCTAATTAATGAATATGGTAAAGTTGCAGGATACAAAATTAATGCACAGAAATCTCTTGCATTCCTATACACTAATGATGAAAAATCTGAAAGAGAAATTATGGAAACACTCCCATTTACCATTGCAACAAAAAGAATAAAATACCTAGGAATAAACCTACCTAGGGAGACAAAAGACCTGTATGCAGAAAACTATAAGACACTGATGAAAGAAATTAAAGATGATACCAACAGATGGAGAGATATACCATGTTCTTGGATTGGAAGAATCAACATTGTGAAAATGACTATACTACCCAAAGCAATCTACAGATTCAATGCAATCCCTATCAAATTACCAATGGCATTTTTTACGGAGCTAGAACAAATCATCTTAAAATTTGTATGGAGACACAAAAGACCCCGAATAGCCAAAGCAGTCTTGAGGCAAAAAAATGGAGCTGGAGGAATCAGACTCCCTGACTTCAGACTCTACTACAAAGCTACAGTAATCAAGACAATATGGTACTGGCACAAAAACAGAAACATAGATCAATGGAACAAGATAGAAAGCCCAGAGATTAACCCACGAACCTATGGTCAACTAATCTATGACAAAGGAGGCAAAGATATACAATGGAGAAAAGACAGTCTCTTCAATAAGTGGTGCTGGGAAAACTGGACAGCTACATGTAAAAGAATGAAATTAGAATACTCCCTAACACCATACACAAAAATAAACTCAAAATGGATTAGAGACCTAAATATAAGACTGGACACTATAAAACTCTTAGAGGAAAACATAGGAAGAACACTCTTTGACATAAATCACAGCAAGATCTTTTTTGATACACCTCCTAGAGTAATGGAAATAAAAACAAAAATAAACAAGTGGGACCTAATGAAACTTCAAAGCTTTTGCACAGCAAAGGAAACCATAAACAAGACGAAAAGACAACCCTCAGAATGGGAGAAAATATTTGCAAATGAATCAACGGACAAAGGATTAATCTCCAAAATATATAAACAGCTCATTCAGCTCAATATCAAAGAAACAAACACCCCAATCCAAAAATGGGCAGAAGACCTAAATAGACATTTCTCCAAAGAAGACATACAGACGGCCACGAAGCACATGAAAAGATGCTCAACATCACTAATTATTAGAGAAATGCAAATCAAAACTACAATGAGGTATCACCTCACTCCTGTTAGAATGGGCATCATCAGAAAATCTACAAACAACAAATGCTGGAGAGGGTGTGGAGAAAAGGGAACCCTCTTGCACTGTTGGTGGGAATGTAAATTGATACAGCCACTATGGAGAACAATATGGAGGTTCCTTAAAAAACTAAAAATAGAATTACCATATGACCCAGCAATCCCACTACTGGGCATATACCCAGAGAAAACCGTAATTCAAAAAGACACATGCACCCGAATGTTCATTGCAGCACTATTTACAATAGCCAGGTCATGGAAGCAACCTAAATGCCCATCAGCAGACGAATGGATAAAGAAGATGTGGTACATATATACAATGGAATATTACTCAGCTATAAAAAGGAATGAAACTGAGTCATTTGTTGAGACGTGGATGGATCTAGAGACAGTCATACAGAGTGAAGTAAGTCAGAAAGAGAAAAACAAATATCGTATATTAATGCATGTATGTGGAACCTAGAAAAATGGTACAGATGAGCCAGTTTGCAGGGCAGAAGTTGAGACACAGATGTAGAGAATGGACATATGGACACCAAGGGGGGAAAACTGCGGTGAGGTGGGGATGGTGGTGTGCTGAATTGGGCGATTGGGATTGACATGTATACACTGATGTGTATAAAATTGATGCCTAATAAGAACCTGCAGTATAAAAAAACAAACAAAACAACTAATACTAAACTTTTATTGGGTTATTTGTATGGAAATATGTTAATATAAATGTTTCAGACATTACATGAAATTTCTAAAAATCTTATATTTGTATTTGTATGGAAATATGTATGGAAATATGTTAATATAAATGTTTCAGAAAAAAAAAAAAAAAAAAAAGAATAATGTAAAAAAGTACCCTGAATTGGAAGACACAACTTCTCTAAACATTTTCTCTGTCCTTCCAGACCTTTTTCACACACACACACACACACACACACACACACACACACTTTTACATAAATGGAACGTACTGCTTTGTAACTTGCCTTTTCCACTTACTACATCTTGACCAGCTTTACGTGCTAATGCATATACATTCACATAGTCTTTTTTAGGCAACTTACTATTCTATTAGAAGGGGGATCAGTAATTTAACTGCTTCCCTATTGTTGGGTATTTTGGTTATCTTCATTTTCTCATTCTTGTTAACAACCACGGTATATTATATAAATTAGCTCTTTCCCTTTACCCTAACTTATTTTCTTCATAGCATTTATTACCACGTGACACATTTTATATCTATTTGTGCACTTACTCTCTATCTCCCCTCCAGAAGGGAAGCAGTGCCAATGGCTATTTTGCTTATTGACATATCTCCAGCATCTAAAACAGTACCTGGAAAACAGTAGATCCTGTGCTCAATAAATATTTGCTAAATGAATAAACAAGGTGGTTAATGCACTTCTTGTGTATGTGTCCAATTAGCTTTTTAGGCTAAATCCCTAAAAATGGCATTGCTGGGCCATTGGGTATAGATACTAAAATGCTGACACATATAGCCAGACTGCCCACCAGAAATACTGTGCCAATTTATTCTTTGGCAGCGGTGCTTAAGACCCCAAGGAAACACCACTTTTAGTGTATCTACCCACCAATCTCAGTGTGCCAAGACTCACCCGGTTTTGAAAATCAGCTTTCTGCTTTGGGAGGTTTCCCCTGATTAACAGGAGAGAACACTCCGCTTGTTTCTACCTACCTCTCCATTTCCCAGAGCTTTGCTCTTGGCACTGTTCAAGAAGGTCCCTCTGGTCTGACCAGGCAGGATTCCACAAGGTTTTGTCCCCTGGACTTTAAATTCCACAGGGGCAAGGCAGGGCTGGGCCAGGCCTGGGGGCTTTCTTCCTTTGACCTTCAACAGGGTTTCCACATATTAACCTGTCTCCCAGCTTAGTGGTACAGCCTACTAAGTGTTCAGGCACCCTCAGCCTCCTACATCTATCCCTGCTTCCTCAGGTGCTGCTCTGATCTCTCTGTATTCCTCCCAAACCTCCCAGAACCCGTATTCACTCCAGGCACTGGCAGATTGTCAATTTTGTGCAGTTCATCAGGGCTCAAATGATAACAATGCTGATGGTGATGGTGATGATGATGGTGAGAGTGATGGTGACAGTGATGATGATGGTGATGTGATGATGTTACCGATGGTGGCGGTGATGATGGTGATGGTGATAATGAATGATCCCTCTGGACCATGTTGCTCAGTTCACTCAATACTTGACATGCATTCATTCCATTGGTCCTTAAAAGAATCATGTGTAAAAGGAAAGCCAATGGTGGGAAGCACGTCCAGTTCGTAGATGAACAACTTGAGGCTCAGCAAGGCTAAAAGATGTGGCCAAGGCCATACAGTTAGAAAACGTTAGAGCAGAGAGGTGGGGGGTGGTTCTCATCTCAATTTCCCCCTCTTTGCATTGTCCCCTTCTTTCTAACGGAGCACACCAGAGCAGGGAGGATCTGGAGTGGTCAGGCTTCGAGGAGGCTCTTGGACCACACAGTCTGTAGTTGCCTCGCCCTGTGTGCCACCGTCCAGCCGGTGTACACGACAGCTGCTCAGTGGTTGCCAACTAAGAAGGCAACTTGGTCCCCATGGGTTTGTCACCATGGTGGAGCCTTACTTCCCTGCAGTCACTTACCTGCGGCTTCCTCTGACTCCTTCTCATCTTCAAACTCCTCGAGAGCCTCTCGGAACCACAGCCCACTGGGTCTGATTTCTTGAAGGACTCATACAGCCTGTTTGTCCACTGCCCCTGGGACCGGATGTGTAGCCAGATGGTGTCTGAGCAAGAGACAGGGAGGGAGGAAAGGGTTCAGTGCTGTTCTCCAGCAGCGACAGGCCCGTCTCACTTGGAGGGATTGGGACTGGGCGTCCACCCCTTCAGTCCTCCTTTGAATGTCCTTCCTCAGGCCCAAACTAGCAGCCACAGTCATGGGACTTGGAGAGCCGAGCTCTCTGTGCAGACCTGGCAATCTTGCTCGGTGAGGTCAACCTAAGGGTTCAGTCTCCTTTGCCAAGGCAGGGATCAGAGTGGCCCTGAGCACACTGGGAGCTCCCTAGGGGTGGGGGCCAGGCCTCCTCCATCAAGCCAGGGTCTCACCAAGGTGGGGACCCTCTCCCCCCCATATTCAACCAGGTGTCTGTCAACGGCTCTGCACACAGTAGGTGCTCAATCAATGGTGGGAACAACAGCTTGCATTGCCCCCAGTGTCTGGGATGCAGGGGGTGCTTACTAAGGTTCCCTGTTGAGTGGATGACTGATGGAAAAGCCTGGGGGGGCTACCCCTCTATTGAGGGGTACCAGAAAGAACCCACATGAGAGTAAGGAGGCCCCTAAGAGATCTCCTGGTCTGGGGTTCTCATCCTTTTTCTTTTATTTTAAACCACGGACTCTTTTGGCAGTCCTATGAAGGAAATGGATAGACTCCTTCTCAGAGTAAGGTTTTTAAATACATTGAATAACATATGTAGAAATTACAGATGAAACCAATTATAATGAGATAGTTATCAAAATATATTTTTTAAAATTTTGATTTAAGAATACATGTGCATTTTTGTTAATACATGAAATAACGAGATGCAGCAGGAGTCACATGGCCACTGGAAACATGAATTAGCAATAAGCATTAATGATATCCCAAAGTATGGACAGCAAGCGTAACGTGATATGAAGAAGAATCCATGGTTTTCATTTCGAAAAAGGCACAGGGATTGGTAATGCTACTATGGTTTGTTACCTGCATTCATACCTGAAGAAAATGCTAAATTTTAGTTAGCGGTTAGTAAAAACAAAGATGTCACATTTTTTTGCCCCCCTAAGTTCCTAAATGAACTGGTTGGACCCTGTGTTTACAGAGAGGTGAGGCACGCTCTCACAGCTTTGTGAGGAGGGGACTGAAAAGTCAGGTGCTTGGATCCCTACTCCCATGCGCCTTCCTGGCGCTTTCTCACCCTTCAGGGTACAAAGAGGCAGGAGGGCTGGGCTATGCCCTGTCGCACAGATGCTCCCTGAACTGCCTCACACAGTGACTCATATGGAGAAGGCCTCTTACATGTCAGCTGAATTCAATCAGCCGCACTTGCCAGCCTGAGTCCCACTCCTAATCCTGTAAGCCAGCTCTGCAAACAAAGTTGGAGGATTTACCAGCCCCCGTATGGACTCACTCAGCTCACTGTAGAGGACTCGGGCCCAAGAGATGGGCAGATTCCAAGCTGAGACCCTGAAGAAACCCCTTCAAGAATTAGTCAAATAAATAACATATCCATAAAATAAACATGGTCATTATAATCATATTAGTATTGATACACTGGAATAGTATGCAGCCACAAAAAGGAAAAGTTCTTCTTTTAAAAGAACCGACATGCAAAGATTTTCATGACATACTATTCACGGAGAAAAAGTGGGCTTTAAAACAGTGTGAACAGTGATCCCTTGCATGCAGAATTATCTCTGCTTCTGATTATCCATGGAGATGTATTGAGATCTGGAAGGCAATGGTTTTATTTTTTTTTCTTTTTAAAATTTTATTGGAGTATAGTTGCTTTACAATGTTGTGTTAGTTTCTACCGTACAGCAAAGTGAATCACTATACGTATACATATATCCCCTCTTTTTTGGATTTCCTTCCCATTTAGGTCACCACAGAGCATTGAGTAGAGTTCCCTGTGCTATACAGTAGGTTCTCATTATGGAATGTATTTTATACATAGTATCAAGAGTGTATATATGTCAATCCCAATCTCCCAATTCATCCCATCGCCCCTTTCCCCCTTGGGACAATGGATTTCTTTGGGTGGAATTACTTGAGGGATTTTACTTTTCTTTGGGACATGTTTCTATACTGTCTGAATTTTCTGGAAGCATCTCTGTTCTTTACAAAACAGCAAAGGAAAGAAAAATAGGAAGAAAATAACCCACCCTCTCTAACCCACACACTCACCCCATTGTACATCCAGGCCACCACTCACATGATTCCAGGGCAGGTGTTGTGCAGCTTCGGGTGGGGAACCCTGAACCTGGGTCTGCGCCCTGAGCTGAGGGAGCTGGGCCAGGGGGTGGGAGGCATCCTGAGTGAAGCTTCAGCTTTTAGTGGGGGTGGGTCAGAGAACCCTGGCAACCAGAAGCCTTTACTCCTCATGAAGTTGAGCAAGGGTCTCGCTGTAACAGGCCACGCAAGGCCTCCTCTGTCAGAAGCACCGCTTGAGGTGGGAAGGCCAATGCCTGGCCAGGAGGTCAGAGGTCCAGCTTGTGGCCCGACCAACAGCTCAGGACCAGAAGGCAGGCCCACGCATGGTTGCGAGTCAGAGGACAGCTGGGCAAAAGGAGGGTCAGCTGAGCGGTCCTATGGGTGCTGGGTATCCAGAGGGAATAGGGGTGGTCCAGGGATGGGGGAGAAGGGTGCGAGGGCTTCTGCTGCCTTGGCGCCCCACAGGGCTCATGCCCACATGGAGCGCGGAAGCCTGGCTTCCTGTCACAGCCCCCTTGGAAACGTCCTGGTCCCCTCTCCTCTGAGCCGCTGTTCCTCTGCTTAAGACCCCTGTGGGCTCCCAACCGCCTGCGCCATCCTGCGTTCCACTCTGCGTTCGAAGTCTTTCCCAGTCCCACCCTGGTTCTCGTCGACTTTGCCAGCCACTCTTGTCTGCCTTTGGTCCCTTCTCTGACCCTCTCTCCCGTTCCCCCTGCCCCTACTTCCTTCCTCCCTACTCCACCCAACCCTCAGCCCAAACTACATCAGACCCTCCTACGTTTCCACGTTTTCATGCTTCTCCCTCCGCCTCCACCCCCTCATCCTTCCCTACCTAGGAAACTCCTACAAACCCTTCAAAGTTCAGCTGAAATGCCACCCTGCCAACTTCCCCCACCAGGCCAGGCCCTCCCCTGTGACCCTCACGGCAGCCGGTACAGCCCCAAACACCCCATTCGGTCAGCATCTGCACGTCTGCCTCTGTGTTCCAGAGGGAGCTTTGGGAGGTCGACTTTGTGTGTCTGGTCTTGTTCACCTCTGTGTTCCTGGTTCCCAGCCTTGCTTGGCACACGGCAAGGACTCAGTAATACCTGCTGAGTGACCGGTGGGGCTGGCGCAGGCCTACCTTTCTGCTCGGGAGCGCTGCTGATGGTGAAGGGGTGCCACTCGTGGTGTGCGATGGTGGGGATGTTCAGATACAAGTAGTCGCCAGGCCTGTAGTGGAAAAGAGGGGGCTTCCTGATGAGGAGATGAGTGACCTGGGGAGAGAAGAAAGAGACCAGGGTCATCTGTGCAGGCCCAGAGCTGCCAGGGGCCCCAAGGCCAGAGGATGGAGGCTGGGCCGTCTTTCTCCACCATAAGCCAGGCCGGCCCCAAACATGAGACTCTTCTGTGCCTGTGAGTGGGGTCTCACCCCTGCAGCACATCTGCCAACCAGGGGGTGGCAGTGATCAGAGAAGGGAAGTCAGGCTGTGTCTGAAGTGGGGCTCATGGTGTGATCCCACTTCTCGTGGTGTAAATACTGCTTCTCAGGGGCCCTCCCCCTCTGTGAAGCCCCTGACTGCTCCAGCCCCTTTCTTGGAACTTCTGTGGCACTTGGGTGGTATTCCAACTGTGAACGGGCATCTCGCCAGGATACAACAGCCTCCCGGATAGTAGCTTCGGTTTATTGAGCACTTACTTGGTGCCAGAGCTGTGTGGAGCTCTTCTAGTGCTATCTCTGGTCCTCACAGCGACTCTCTGAGATGCATGTCATTCTTTCTCCACTTTATGCAGGAGAGGCTGAGGCTCAGAGAGGTTAAATGACTTGCTCAAGGCCACCAGCTAAGAAACCATGGGATTTGAATTCCAACCACTCTGTCTGATGCCAGGGTCTAGACAGAAACCTCGGCCTCTTAGTCAGCTTCCGTGTCCTCACTCTCAAGCTGTCCAGAGTCAAACCCACCCAGAACTGCCTTCCCTTTCTCCAAAAATGGCCCCAGTTACTCAGGCACCTGCAAGACAGCCTAGACGCCTTCCCCACCTCAACCACAAATGCAGCCAGTTACCTCTTGAGTCTTTCTGTGACATGCCCCCTCCCCACCCAGTTCAAGGTCAAGGCTCTCGTGAGCTCTCATCTACATGTGTGCGACAGCCTCCCCAGTGGTCCCCTCCAAACCATCTTCTACAGAGCGACTAAAGAAATGCAGCTGGAGTATAAAGCAGCTCAATACCACCACCCGCCCGTCCCCCACCCTGCTCAAGGGTTCCCTGTGGCCTGAAGAGTTAGGCCACTCACCCTTAGGCCCTGCCCACCCCTCCAGCTTCTCCCTGGCACCTTGGCTCCAGCTGTACCAAATTACCTGTAGTCCCCCAAGCACAGTATGACCTTTCATAACTCTGTGCCTTTGCCCATGCTGTTCCTTATCCAAGCAAACCCTTCCCTATCTTGTCTATCCAACAAACTCCTATTCATCTTTCAAAACCCTGAAAAGGCAGCTCCCCTCTCATTCTGAAGCTTCTCTGATCTCTCAAAGACAAAGAGTTTTAACACCTCCTGGGATTCTTCTCTTACCAACACAGCCCTGCACTGTAATGGAAGGGCTGACTCTCCTATTAGCCTGTGTACCCGTGGAGAGTGGGACAGTGCCTGAGCCTTCTCTGCATCTCTGTCACCTAGCGCAGGGCCTGCCACCTTATAGACACTAATATATACTTACTGAAGGTATTCTGTGCACACTGGCCTTTAGTGGTACCCTGCCTACCTGCCATTCCCCTTCCAGAAGTGTCACTCCCGGAGGGCTGGATCGAGTCTTGCACTTTGCTTATCTTCTCCACTGTGATGGGGCTCCCCATTTCCTTGGGGGCAGGGGTCTAACAGAGTACTAGCTGCTGCACCCCACCACCTGTGACTCCCCTTGGCTCCTCAGGCCCCCTTTGCACCTTGGAAGGGAGGAGGTTGACTTCCACGATGCACAGGGCCTCCACGCGGGATGCGGCCAGGCCGACGGCCTTCTCCAGGAAGAACAAGGTGCCAGGGACCAGCAGCCACTTCCAGAAGTTGGGCCCGTGCAGACATGGGACGTAGGACAGGTGGGTCCAATAGAACACCTGTGGGGGTGGGGAGTAAGTTGCCAGAGTCAAGGCCTGGGGGTGGAACAGAGCCAAGGTTCACGGCCATCCTTAAAGCCAGGACTGTGCCCAGAGCCTTGGCCACACACACCCTCTCCTGGGAACAGGCTTGGGTAGGAGGTTGGGGGTGGGAAGCTTCGTTGCCTCTCTGTTCTGGGGGCTTGGCCCAGAAAGTCTGTAAGGGAAGATTCTTGGTGCTAGTGGCAAACACCTGGGACATCTGCCTGGGGGTGTTCTGGGCAGAGTGAACTGCCCCCTCCGATGGGCTCATGAGCATCAATGTCTCAGCCCACGGACCCTTTCTCAGGGGGAAGGAAGGAAAGACAGCAATGGTGTTCTGGGAGTGGAGGAGAAAGCAAAGCCCTGAGTTTTAATGCCTGCTCTGCTACTAGCTGTGGGACCTCGGCCTGGTAAGTTACTTTTCTGAGAGTCAGATTCCTCATGGGTCAAATGAGGATGCTGATTCTGGCTTCAAAGGATCATTGCTGGCCCCAAGTAGGTGCCGTGTATATATATATATATATATATATATATATATATATATGTCTATTTCTGATGTGACCAGATCAGTCCAAGGGACAGTTCTGGTCTCCCAACCAAATCCTCTGTGACCTCTTGTATCTCGAGGAGGCTAGAGAGAGGAAAGCAAAGCTAGACCTAATACTTTTGGACTGACCATGTGCCAGGTGTGTGTAGTTATTGGCTTCACATGTATTATCTCACTTAATTCCTAAAATATTAATAACTTCAAAGGTAGAGAATTATAGCTCTGTTTTACAGATGAGGACAGTGAGTGACCCGCAAGTAGTGGGGTGGGGATTAGGATCCCGAAAGCCTGTGTTCCTTCCCCTCCCTGTGCCCAGTTTAATCCAATTAGAGCAAGGGGATAAGCCAGCAAAAAAGCCAGGAGAATCTTCTAGAGCAGAACATTTTCACTCAGCAGACATAAACTACAGCCCAATGGCAGAACCCCAAATCACATGTCCATAGTATGCAGACCGTCTGGAGCTTCCTGGGCTCTGGAGTAATTTAGAGGGAACACAGTCTGAAATGAAGTTGGGAGCCCAGCATGGGACAGGCAAAGGGGCAAGGGCTGGGGCACCTCAAAGTGGCCGCTCCTGCAGACACAGGAGCTGGAGCAGGCGGACATGAGAAGCAGCAGTAGCAGCAGGGCCACACCGGTCAGGCAGGCCAAGCCGCGGACCTAGCCAATGCCAGGCCTCATGGTGAGCAGCAGTTCCCAAAACTGGAAGGGGCTGGCCTTGGACTGAGCCCGGAGTGCTGGAGACGAGCACAAGACAAGCTCTGCCCACTGCACTTTCCCTTTGGGGTTCCCACCCCTCCCCCTTCTCTGCCCATCGGGCCGGCAGGACACACAGGGGCAGGATAACCGAGTGGTTTGTGGAAAGCCCAGGTCCCCACCCCCAGCCCCAGGCTACTCACCGAAGTTCACCACATGGGCCACGGTGTGGACGAGGGAGAGCCCGACCACCACGTAGCCCATAAGCTGGTGGAACTGGAGGTTGTGGTGCAGCGGCAGGACCTGAGCCAGCCACGTGGCCCGCAGCCACGTGAGGCAGCGCCTAAGCATCAGCACCTGGCCGGGCAAAGCGGTAGCGAGCCCCACCTGGCTCGCTCTCCGCCCTGTCCTCTGCTCCCCAGCAGCTGTTCCCCTACCCTGAGCCTGTTGTGCTTCCTAAATGGGGCCCTGTCACCACCTCCCCTTGCCCCCAAGCCTCCGCTGCTCCCCTAGGTCCAAAGCTGGGGATCTGCAAGGTAGGATCTCCAGAATTGGCGAAGAAAAAATGTTACAGAATGTCTGCTGGTATCACTTTTATCTCAACACGTGGGAAGCACATAAGCTTTTACTAATATTTAGTATCTGAGTAGACATGGTGCCCTCACTTAGTCATATGTCAGACTGGCACCATGTCACATGTGGTTCTCGAGATGTCCTGGGGGCAGATGGGGCTTTTCAAAGGGTTTATGATGAAGGTCCCCTCACTTGCTCGTTTACTTCAATGTATTTATGCATGCCCTGATACGTGCATTTGCAGATTACATTAACTGCTTTTAACTTAAGCTAACCACCCCTCAGAAGGGACAAGTAGCTTAAAAAGATTCCGTACAGAGAAAACACAGATTGAAAATAGTGTTAATAAGGCAAGAGCGAGTGATCACAAAAATGAGTCACGTGTCTCCCACCCCTGGTGTGAATTCTTTGTAGCCAGTTATGAGGTTATAAATAAAACCCACTCTAATAAGAAGCTGATATTGTCAGGAGGAGTATTTGGACTAGAGATGTACATCCCTGATCATTAAGAATGAACCTTGGGACTTCCTTGGCGGTCCAGTGGTTAAGACTTCGCCTTCCAATGCAAGGGGTGTGGGTTCAATCCCTGGTCGGGGAGCTAAGAAACCACATGCCTCACGGCCAAAAAACCAAAACATAAAACAGAAGCAATCTTGTAAAAAATTCAGTAAAGACTTTAAAAAATTCAGTAAAGACTTTAAAAAATGGTCCACATCAAGAAAATCTTAAAAAAAGAAAGAAAAGGATGAAGCTTGCCTTATAGTTATATTGTGCCATAAACCTATTGGCTAATGATAATAGGGCATGCATATAATTATAAGTAAGTGAGCATATACTGGGTAATTGGGAGGGGTTTTTGTTTTCTGTTTATTTTTGTTGTGTTTTATTTCATTCCAGTTGCCAAAGTGTGTCATCAAATACACTTGGAGACCTCAGTCTCTGGTCCCCAGGATCACATTCTGGCATTCAAGACCTCTGGAAGTATTCTCTTTCTGGTTGGAGCTCTGCACAGGAGCCAGCCTACCTCCTCTGGGTCCACCATAGGGTTATTGTGAGGATCAGTTGGAAAGTGCTTAGCGCTGTGACTTGTACATAGTAGCACATAAAAATGCCAGCTATGTTATTTACCTGCTGTGTGACTATGGACAGCTCACTGCCCCCTCTGAGCCTTAGTCCCCACCAGTGAGTGTTGGCCCAGTTGAGTTCTAAGGTGCCATCCTACCCTGACACTGCAGGTGTCCACATGTGGGTCATTTTGTCTAAGAGGAGCCTACATTAGTCCCCCTACCTGCTTCCCTGAGTTGTGCCCACAGAACCCACCTTGATGAAGCTGCAGTCAAAGTTGAGGCATTGGCCGCAGCCCTTGGCCACCACGACACTGGCACCGAGGGCCTGGCACGCACTAGCTGCCAGGGCAAAGAGCAGCACGTGGAGGCCCACGTAGGCGGCCAGGCAGGGCAGGTGGCTGTGGTGGCTGTGTCAGTAGGCAGAGGTCAGCTGGCGAGGACGGTGTCGGGGTGGCCTGGCGGCGGAAGGAGTCAGCCAGTGGGCAGCACTGTGAGAGAGGGCCCCACTCAGAAGGCCGCGGTGTGGCGGGGACCACCAGAGTCTGAACTGAGAGACCCCATTCCCTCTGTAGCCCACTAACTCTCAGGGAGCCTCGTGGCAAACAGGCCAGCTTTCTTTTACACCAGGAAACAGAGAGGTCAAGTGACTTGCTTACAGTCACACAGCTAGATGGAACTGGGATGAATCTCTGGTCTTTCGGATGCCACACGCACGACTTTTTTTTTTTTTTTTAACTACCTCTCCTTACTTCCCAACTGGGGGCGGGGCAGGGGAGGTAATCGAAAAGGATGGAAGAATCTGAGACATTTTGTGATAACCCACAAGAAAGTTAATACACAAAAAGAATGAACTACAAAACCGGCACTATTCAGAGCTTGGAGTCAGACAAACTTGGGTCTGTTGTTACACCCTTTTTATATTATTTTCTTCACAGCGCTTATCAAATTTGTACTTATCTAGTTTATGTACTTGTTTATTGGTATCAATTACCTGTCCCTCAGTCTGGAAGGTAGCCCCAGCAGAGCTCTGCCATTACTGAGAACAAGGCTTGGTACATAGTAGCTGCTCAACCAAGTTGAATAAATAACTGTCTTTGCTAACTATCTGTGTGATCCTAGGCGTGTTACCTCAGGTGAAGTAACTTTAATGTCCTTTTGTAACTTCATTCCTTTTGTAACTTTAATTTCCTTTTCCATGCTATGCACTGGTATATTGGTAAAAATGCCCAGCGCTTACTATTGTGAGTTGATTCTAAAGAAACACTGTAGAAAATGGACACATGACAACAGCTGCCCTGCACTACAGACCTTTGTCCCCAAGAGAAAGCAGGCAAAGAGGGGAGGGGCTGGGCGGGGCTTATCTGGGGCGGGGCCGACCTGGGCAGGGAGGGGCGGGGCCGGGCTGAGGGATCCTTCCTGAGTTCAGGCCACACTTGGCACCTGGTGCCTAATCCCAGCACTGGCAGTGCTCCTGCACGAGACAGGGCGGTACCTGATGGTCAGGTTCTCCATGACCCCGGGGAAGCGCTGCAGCTCGTCTCGAAGCTCATCGAAGGTGATGACGCCGCTGCAGTCCTTGTCTGCCAACTTGAAGAGCGCCAGCGTCAGCTGGTCCTGCTTCTCCTCGGGCAGCGAGATGGCGCTCTCACGCAGGCACGACTGCAGCACGATGCGCAGCTCGTCCACGTTGATGGAGCCGCTCCCTGGCCCAAGTGAGGATGAAGCCGAGTGGGCGCCTGCCCCCAGACCTCGCTCTGTACTTGCAGACTCGCCCTGCCTTTCACAACCATTGCATCAATGGTTCGTTCATCTTCATCTTTCTGCCAACCAACTCTCTTTAGGAGCATAGACCAGGCAATCGAAGGACATATGGCACCTTCCGCTCACAAACCTTCCATGGCTCCCTATTGCCGAGCTCAACAGAGATGAACATCTCCCCAAGCATGGAGAATCTTTGGACTCAGCGCATGCCTTCCTCCAGAATCTGCAGCCTCCTCTCTAAGTACCACTCAACTTCCAAGACCATCTGCCCAGAAGATACACTTGCTTACTTAATCTATAAGGAGCTATGTGCCCAGAGCTTCAATTATCCAGAGGCGAATTGTATATGAGGTGGTGGTGAAGAGGTTCCCTGTTGTTCCCCAACTTGTAGCAAAATTTGCTCATCCATGTTGTCCTGAGAGGCTGCAGCTGGGCCCTCAAGTCCAGCCTTGTGGCCTTATGTGAACATGAGTGGCTAAGAGTGATGTGAAAAGGAAGCCAGAAGTACTGTCGACCCTCCGAAAGGTTGGGTTCTGCATCCGGGGATTCCACCCGCGGTTGGTTGAATCGTCAGATGTGGAACCCACGGATACCGAGGGCCGACTGTATAACTCCATTTTATCTAAGGGACTTGAGCATACACGGATTTTGGTATCCACTGGGGTCCTGGAACCAATCAGAGAAACTACTGTATCAACTGAGATGGGATCTGGGGCACTTTTTTTTCCTGTATATATTTTCATTCTTCATGAGCAGTAGGACTCGTGGTTAGTGATTTCGTGGCCTGTTTTGGATATAGACACACCTGAGGTAGCAACATGCTTCTGCCCCTTACTGTGTGATGGTGGGCTATAAGTCCTTTAGAGTATTGCACCTTACTTTGCTCATCTCTAAAATGGGGCTAATTATTCCTCCCTTTCAGAATTGGTTCAGGATAATAGATAATTAATTATAAAGCACTTAATGCAGTATATGGAAGACGGTAGTTGCATATAAATGGAAAGTCTTATTGGTATTGTGATCATCACTTGGGCCAAAGTCAAAGTCTGTAATCACGTACAGAGTCTGACATGCCACTCTCCAGCCACACCTCCCATCCTTCAGTTTTCCTAGTCAAGAGCCAGCATGAAGCATAATTTAAAGAAAACCTTAGCAAAGCTCTGCCAAGAAACTCATGCACCCTGGACCAGCTTGCTTCCTATTGCACTCTTCAGGGTCCGTGTAGCCCCCAGGAGTGGTCTGAGACTTAGCCCATTTGAAATGACCTATGGGAGGCCTTTTCTTACTACTGACATTCTACTGGATGAGGATGTGAACCAGGTCCTGAGATAGACTATTAATCTAGGACAAGTTCAGAAGGCAATCCAGGACTATGCCCACAAGACACTGCCAGCTCCCACTAAAAATACAGAGGAAAGAGCAGTTCCTTCACAAATAAACCCCGGGGATCAAGTTCTTCTTAAAACCTGGAAAGAGGGGCTCCCCCCAGACCAACAATTGCACAGGATGGGTTGAAGCCTTCGCCACCCGATCTGAAAGGGCTATGGAAGTCTTTAAGTCCCTTTTAAAAGAAATACTTCCTCGGTTTGGACTTCCAAAGTCCCTGCAGAGTGATAACGGGCCCTCTTTTTATAGCCAAAATCACACAGGGGTTCACAACGGCCTGTGGGTGCTCTGACCACATCCAGAGCTCCCATCCCTCCCCGCCCCCTTCACACCCTCTCATCCATTCAGCTTTGTACTCTCCTTAGCCAATTTCCAATCCAGGGTTCTCCTTCACAATTATTCTTGTGCACATTTTTATTCCTTATCCCTCTGTCCTTCTATTGCACTGACCCTAAAAATATCTCATCCCTAGGTGAATCCAACTACGTGTTTTCTCCTTTCCTGCACCAGGGCAGCTAAGTGAACATTGCTGAAGAAAAGCACCCAAGAGAGCAGGAAGTGTCTGATCCCAGCCATGGCAAGGCCTTCAACTTGCCCGCAGTCCTCTCATGCTTCTCTAGCAAGGTCACGGTCCCGCTGTCTGCCGAGACCACTTCTCACCTCCATGCCCATCTAGTCCCTGCCTGGCTCTCGGAGAAAACTGGAACCCCTGGAAGCGAGTGCCCTCTAGTTCCTGCCTTGAAACTACAAACCTCCTCTCACCTGCTGTCCTCTTCCCCACCTCTGTCTGCAAGGAGGTGAGTGTGCCGTTTCCTCCTGTCACAGGCCAACCTCCCCATCGGAGGTTGTTGATAAGCCCCAGGTGTGGGCCAAGCTTGGTGGTCAGGAAGCAGTCAGTGAAGAGGGGCCCATGGAGATTGGGGTGGGGTCTGAGGAAGATGCTCAGGAAGCAGGTACAGTCAACTGCCCGTGTAGTGGTGGTGGTGTGGGTCAACTTGGGAGGTGGGTTCCAAGAATGAGGTCTGGCTAGACTGTCAGGCGGGAATGGGAGGTAGAGAAGCCCCATAGGCCAGAGAGCCTTGCCCTGGAGCAGATCTGCAGCTGGGCTGAGTTTTCAGGATGCAAATCCAGCCCTGTGACTCCCCTGCTCAATGCTCTCCAATGGCTCCCCGTTGCTCGTCGTACTGAGACTCCAAACCATGGCCCCTGGGGCCTGCCCCGTCTGGCCTCACCAACCACCCCAGTCTCATTGGGTGCCTTTTTCCCACTTCAGCCTCCCTTCCTTTGATGATTCTGGGTCTTTAGACACCCTTTAAGCCACAAAGTTGCCAAAGAATGAAGGTCATTTCAGTGTCACTTACAATGCCAAAAAACGGAAGGGGGAACAATGAAATTCTCCCTTTTGGAAATGAGGCTTGAGTAAATAGTAATAAATAACAGCTGACACCTGTAAAGGTGGTACCCCGAACTAGGCACTGTCTTGAGTTTACATAAGTTAACTAATTTAATCCTCCTAGCAACCTCACGAGTATGTGCTATTATGATGGTCATTATTTTTATGTGACAGGTGAAGAAATTAAAGCAGGGAGAAGTTAAGTAACTTGCCCAGGGTCACACGATTAATAACTGGTGGAGCTGAGATTTGAACCTGGGTAACCTGGCCTCAGAATCAGAG
Organism: Eschrichtius robustus; assembly: GCF_028021215.1. Classification (NCBI taxonomy): domain Eukaryota; kingdom Metazoa; phylum Chordata; class Mammalia; order Artiodactyla; family Eschrichtiidae; genus Eschrichtius; species Eschrichtius robustus. Next base: position 130,107,290 of record NC_090824.1, on the reverse strand, counting down.
ACCTTAGAGTATATACTAGATGATTCTATTTATTTGAAATTCTAGAAATGGTATGGTCATAGAAAGTGGTGGAGTGGGAGGCATTGATAGCAAAAGGGGAGGGAACATTTTAGGCTCATAAATATGTTTTCTTTCTTGATTGCAGTGGTTGTAGTTTATACAGATGTATGAATTTGTCAAAGTTCATTGAACTCAACTCTTAAAATATTGTATTAAATATTTCAATAAAGTTAATTTTACAAAAAAAAAAAAGAAAAGAATCAGAGATCTTAACTATTAGGCTGTGCTGCATGGAACACAGGACACAGACATACAGTGGAATATGATGCAGCCACTACAGATGAGGCTATAACAACATGGAGTTACCACTTCACACCCATTGGGATGGCTATTATCAAAAAAACAGAACATAACAAGTGTTGGAGGAATTGGAACCCTTATGCATTGCTGGTGTGAATGTAAAATGGCATAACCACTGTGGAAAAAGAGTATGGCAGTTCCTCAAAAAAAAGAATTGCCCTGTGATCCAGTAATTCCACTTCTGGGTATATGCCCAAAAGAACTGAAAGCAGGGTCTTGAAGAGATATTGGTACACCCACATTTATAGCAGCATTATTCATAATAGCCGAGAGATGGAAGCAACCCAAGTGTCCACTGAAAAATGAATGGATAAACAAAATGTGTTATATACATACAATGGATAATATTCAGTCTTAAAAAAGAATGAAAGCCTGTCAGATGGTACAACATGGGTGAACCTTGAGAACATTATGCTAAGTGAAATAAGCCAGTTACAAAAGGACAACTATTATATAATTTCACTTATATGATTTACCTACAGTAGTCAAATTCTTGGAGGAGGGGGAATAGGGAGTTATGATTAGTTGGTACAGTGTCAGTTTGGAAAAATGAAAAAGTTCTGGAGATGGATAGTGGTGATGGTTGCCCAACAATGTGAATTTACTTGATGCTTCTGAACTATACACTTAAAAATTGGTTAAAGTGGTAAATTTAATATTATGTATATTTTACTACAATAAAAATGATATTACAAAGCAATACAGTCTTACATGAACAATTATTTATATTGTTTAGTGAAAAAAAGCAGTGTGTATAGTATAATCCCATTTTGTTTTTTAAAAAAAGTGGATGGTGAGTGTATGCTATCAGAAGACAGTATAGAAAAATATTATGGGTGATTTTTGTCATCGTGGGCTATTATGATGATTATTAAAAAGCAACAAAACAATTCTTTTTTTAAACATAGAAAGGAACAAAGGAAAGTTCTGGCTTCTGCCGAGTTGAATCAAGGGCATTTGTCTCCCTGCCAGCGACCCACCTTCTCCCCCAACAAAAGGGAAGCAGAGACCAGAGAGAGGGCAGGGAACCCACAGAGAGACAGAGAGAGAGAGCTCTCAGCCTCACCTGGAGAAAAGAGCCCCAGGCTGGGTAGTCACTGAGATAGATTCCCTTTGTCCCCCCTACTGAGTCCTGCCCCCCACCTCACAAAGGGCCCTTACCGTCAACATCATGCACCTGGAAGAGGAATTGGAGTTTGTCTGTAGGGCTGCGGTGGATGAGCAGGGTCCACGCCTCCTGCAGCTCCTGAAGTGTGATGGTGCCACTTCCATCCGAGTCAAACAGAATGAAGAATCTCTTGGCAAAGAAGGACTGTGACCAGAAGGGGGCGGGAGATGGGCACAAGTATGGCCACAGGGCCCAGGCTTCGAATTCATTCACTGCATCTGCGTGTGTGTGTGTGTGTGTACACACCGTGGGGTGATGGGAATCAGGCAGGACCCAGGTGCCTGAACACAGTGTGTGATCTGCCCATGAGGCCACAGCAGCGGGCAGTGTCCATGGCCCATCTGGCCAGCTGAGAGCAAGTTTGGGGTCTGGTGAGAGAACTGTTCAGCTGTAGCGAGGATGGGCTTGTGTCTGGGCCTCTGGTCCCCTTCTGGCCCCCGGGCCTGGTCATTTGCATAGGCTCTCCGTCCCTACAGTCCATTGCCCCCATCAGCCTTGCAGTCCAGACCTCTGGTGGCCCCTTACTCAACATGGGAAAAGGGTCAGATCGAGGGTCCCTCGAAGGCTCCTCCCAGGTCCTGTCTCATTCCCCTTGGGGTCACCCCGAGGGATAGTCAAGCCAGGAAGGACTTAGAAAATAGATGCCACCTGAGTACCTGTGTCTTTGCCTTTACCTGTTGTTTGGGCTGCCTACAGCCTACATTTAAGTGTTCTTAACGTAGACTTGTTCTGAACAGCACCTGTTCTCAATTGCCGATTTACTCACTCCATTCATCATTCATCCATTCATTCATTCAACAATCATGTCTGTGCAGCCTCTGCTTGCCAGGCCTGGTGTTAGGCACTGGAAACACAGAAATTAAGAAAACAGGCTGGGTCAGTGTCACAGATATGCCAGGCCCAGAGGTTCCTCTTGAGGCAGCGAGAGGAACCTAAGGGCTTTAGTGTCTGACCTCAGTTCACAAGCAGGAAGTCTACTATGGGCAGTCCAACCCTGCCTTGGCTTCATTCTTTTTCCCCTCGGTCCCTTGAGTAAGGCCTTTATCACTCTCTACCATCCCAAATGGCCTTTATCTTAAGATATTTTACAGCTCCTGTTAGGCAGAAGATCTTTTCTTCCTTCCCCATATTGACTATGAAAGGAGGCAGAGCATTTAGAGCTCTAAGTAGTATCTCCGTTACCAGCAAATGAGGGGCTCTCCCATCAAAATAGGGGCATTCAAATGCTCATTGGCTCACGCCCATCGAGGACACAGGCCACCATGAGATGCCAGCCCAGAGGACACCTGGGGCGAGGCTCACTCCTTCTGCCTCTCTGCTAACGTCTCCGCTGTTTGTCAGGCATGCAGGCTGTTATGGGGATGGGCAGAGGACCTATGAAACCAAGAGAGAGGACTGGGGATGGCGTGGCAGTGCAAATGGGCCTTTAATGGATACAAATCATGGAAAAGCTTATTTTGTGGCAGGAGGCTTAAGTCATAGCATCACCTTTGCCCGTGAGGCTAGCAGCAATTGTGAGGGCAATAATGTTTCTTAAGATTTGACAGGCTACTGATTTCCAACTTCACATGTTGTTTGGAAGACCCCAGGAGACCATGGCTACCATGAGGGATGGAAGGACCCCAGTAGCAGAGACAGAACATCCTCTGGCCCTGCTTAGAAGTGGAGCCTCAAGCCCGGAGAAACCCAGGGAGCAACTTTTCCCTCCTTGTGAGGTACTGTGTGCTGCAAAGCAGATTACTCTTCCTCTACAAAATATGAGTGCGGGGTCCCCACTTCTGGAGTGGACACTTACCTCTTTCACGTTCAGGGCTCTTTTGAGCTCTTGCAGGTTGATTTCCCTGTCTTCTCCCGCAATGGTCTCAAACTGGTGTGTCACCCACTGAAGCCACTTGGCGTCCTCCTCGGCACTCACGGTGCTGGCAGACAAAGGAGACAGGTTTGTCGGTTTGGGGTGGCCAAGGACTCAGGAGGACTCATGGTGGCCCCAGGACTTCTGTCTTCCCCCAATTAGGGCCTCGGGCCTCCCATGGGGTTGAACCAGCTTCAGGGCGGGAGCGTGCTTCCCCACAGCTACTTCTTTACATCTCTAAGTCCCCGTTTCTTCCTTCCATCTGGCATTGGCCGGCCCAGGCTTAAGTCTCTTTAGCTTCTAGAATGATAGGGCCCCAGTGAGATGGACCCCAGACTGTGGTCAGAGAATGGCCCACTCCAGGGGTGCTATTAACACGATGACAGTGACTGTCCCACCTCACATTTACATGGCTCTTTACTGTTTTCAAAATCCTTCCCACGCAGTATTTCCTATGGTGTCTGTTACCAAATGTAAAATACTCAACTTCTCTGAGCCTATTTCCTCCCTATGATATTTCACAGAGAGGAAACAGGCTCAGAGCACTTGAGTTATTTAGCAGAATTTATTCAGCAGGTTAGAGACAGAGCTCAACTCTGAGGCCAGTGCTTTTTCCATCACACCCCAGAGCCTCCACCCTCTGCCTGAACACTTCAAGTACAAGCCATGCCAGGACTGAGACCTCAGGGCTTGACTCTCCAGGTCCAGGGCGTATTCTACAATGTCACAAGGGCATCAGCCATCTAAAACCCTCACAGACGGGCTAGCTATACTGTGATCGGAACAGAGGTTAGTGATGAAATGAGGACAGCACTTTCTGTGGCATCAGGACCCAGCAATACAAAATTGAGTCAATAAGTGAGAATTTGTAGCATCTTATTCTATAAATTTCCTCTGTGAGAATGGCTTTTGTCTGTATCCCATGAGTTTAATATAACCTTAAATGATTTAGCTACAATCAATCTTCATTATTTGCAGATTCCACATTTGTGAATTCACCTACTTGCTAAAATTTATTTGTAACCCTCAAATCAATACTTGCAGCATTTTTGAAGTCATTGTGGACATGGGTAAAGTGGGAATACATTTGAGTCTCCTGATGTGCATGTTCCCAGCTGAGGTCAAACAAAGTGATGATCTGCCTACTTGTCTCAGCTCTCAGACTGTAAACAAATGTCCTTCCCACGATCTATTTAGTGCTGTGTGTTTCACATTCTTGTGCTCTTCGTTGGTGTTTTGCTCTTTAAAATGGCCCCCAGGAGTAATGTTGAAGTACTGTCTAGTGTTCCTAAGCAAAAGCTAAGAGAATTCAGCACCACCAAACCAGCTCTACAACAAATGCTAAAGGAACTTCTCTAAGTGGGAAACACAAGAGAAGAAAAGGACCTACAAAAACAAACCCAAAACAATTAAGAAAATGGTAATAGGAACATACATATCGATAATTACCTTAAATGTGAATGGATTAAATGCTCCAACCAAAAGACACAGGCTTGCTGAATGGATACAAAAACAAGACCCATATACATGCTGTCTGCAAGAGACCCACTTCAGAGCTAGGGACACATACAGACTGAAAGTGAGGGGATGGAAAAAGATATCCCATGCCAATGGAAATCAAAAGAAAGCTAGAGTAGCAATACTCAGATAAAATAGACTTTAAAATAAAGAATGTTACAAGAGACAAGGAAGGACACTGCGTAATGATCAAGGGATCAATCCAAGAAGAAGATATAACAATTATAAATATATATGCACTCAACATAGGAGCACCTCAATACATAAGGCAACTGCTAACAGCTCTAAAAGAGGAAATCAACAGTAACACAATAATAGTGGGGGACTTTAACACTTCACTTACACCAATGGACAGATCATCCAGACAGAAAATTAATAAGGAAACACAAGCTTTAAATGACACAATAGACCAGATAGATTTAATTGATATTTATAGGACATTCCATCCAAAAACAGCAGATTACACGTTCTTCTCAAGTGTGCACGGAACATTCTCCAGGATAGATCACATCTTGGGTCACAAATCAAGCCTCAGTAAATTTAAGAAAATTGAAATCATACCAAGCATCTTTTCTGACCACAACGCTATGAGATTAGAAATCAATTACAGGGAAAAAAAGGAAAAAACAAACACATGGAGGCTAAACAATACATTACTAAATAACCAAGAGATCACTAAAGAAATCAAAACATACCTAGAGACAAATGACAAAGAAAAACACGATGATCCAAAACTTATGGGATGCATCAAAAGCAGTTCTAAGAGGGAAGTTTATAGCTATACAAGCCTACCCCAAGAAACAAGAAAAATCTCAAATAAACAATCTAACGTTACACCTAAAGGAACTAGAGAAAGAAGAACAAACAGAACCCAAAGTTAGCAAAAGGAAAGAAATCTAAAGATCAGAGCAGAAATAAATGAAATAGAAACAAAGAAAACAATAGCAAAGATCAATAAAACTAAAAGCTGGTTCTTCGAGAAGATAAACAAAATTGATAAACCATTAGCCAGACTCATCAAGAAAAAGAGGGAGAGGACTCAAATCAATAAAATTAGAAATGAAAAAGGAGAAGTTACAACAGACACTGCAGATATATAAAGCATCCTAAGAGACTACTACAAGCAACTCTATGCCAATAAAATGGACGACCTGGAAGAAATGGACAAATTCTTAGAAAGGTATAACCTTCCAAGACTGAACCAGGAAGAAATAGAAAATATGAACAGACCAATCACAAGTCATGAAATTGAAACTATGATTAAAAATCTTCCAACAAACAAAAGTCCTGGACCAGATGGCTTCACAGGTGAATTCTATCAAACATTTAGAGAAGAGCTAACACCCATCCTTCTCAAACTCTTCCCAAAAATTGCAGAGGAAGGAAAACTCCCAAACTCATTCTATGAGGCCACCATCACCCTGATACCAAAACCAGACAAAGATACTACAGAAAAAGAAAATTACAGACCAATATCACTGATGAATATAGATGCAAAAATCCTCAACAAAATACTAGCAAACAGAATCCAACAACACATTAAAAGGATCATACACCATGATCAAGTGGGATTTATCCCAGAGATGCAAGGATTCTTCAATATACGCAAATCAATCAATGTGATACACCATACTAACAAACTGAAGAATAAAAACCATATGATCATCTCAATAGATGTAGAAAAAGCTTTTGACAAAATTCAACACCCATTTATGATGAAAACTCTCCAGAAAATGGGCATAGAGGGAACCTAGTTCAACATAATAAAGGCCATATATGGCAAACCCACAGCAAACATCATTCTCAATGGTGAAAAACTGACAGCATTTCCTCTAAAATCAGGAACAAGACAAGGATGTCCACTCTCATCACTATTATTCAACATAGTTTTGGAAGTCCTAGCCACGGCAATCAGAGAAGGAAAAGAAATAAAAGGAATACAAATTGGAAAAGAAGAAGTAAAACTCTCACTGTTCACAGATGACATGATACTATACATAGAAAATCCTAAAGATGCCACCAGAAAACTACTAGAGCTAATCAATGAATTTGGTAAAGTTTCAGGATACACAATTCATGCACAGAAATCTCTTGCATTCCTATACACTAATGATGAAAAATCTGAAAGAGAAATTAAGGAAACACTCCCATTTATCATTGCAACAAAAAGAATAAAATACCTAGGAATAAACCTACCTAGGGAGACAAAAGACCTGTATGCAGAAAACTATAAGACACTGATGAAAGAAATTAAAGATGATACAACCAGATGGAGAGATATACCATGTTCTTGGATTGGAAGAATCAAATTGTGAAAATGACTATACTCTCCAAAGCAATCTACAGATTCAATGCAATCTCTATCAAATTACCAATGGATTTTTTACAGAACTAGAACAAAAAATCTTAAAATTTGTATGGAGACATAAAAGACCACGAATAGCCAACGCAGTCTTGAGGGAAAAAAACGGAGCTGGAGGAATCAAACTCCCTGACTTCAGACTATAGTACAAAGCTACAGTCATCAAGACAATATGGTAGTGGCACAAAAACAGAAATATAGATCAATGGAACAGGATAGAAAGCCCAGAGATAAACCCACGCACCTATGGTCAACTAACCTATGACAAAGGAGGCAAGGATATACAATGGAGAAAAGACAGCCTCTTCAATAAGTGGTGCCGGGAAAACTGGACAGCTACATGTAAAAGAATGAAATTAGAACACTCCCTAACACCATACACAAAAATAAACTCAAAATGGATTAGAGACCTAAATGTAAGACCGGACACTATAAAAATCTTAGAGGAAAACATAGGAAGAACACTCTTTGACATAAATCACAGCAAGATCTTTTTTGATACACCTCCTAGAGTAATGGAAATAAAAACAAAAATAAACAAATGGGACCTAATGAAACTTAAAAGCTTTTGCACAGCAAAGGAAACCATAAACAAGATGAAGACAACCCTCAGAATGGGAGAAAATATTTGCAAATGAATCATCGGACAAAGGATTAATCTCCAAAATATATAAACAGCTCATGCAGCTCAATATTGAAAAAACAAACAACCCAATCCAAAAATGGGCAGAAGACCTAAATAGACATTTCTCCAAAGAAGACATTCAGATGGCCAAGAAGCACATGAAAAGCTGCTCAACATCACTAATTATTAGAGAAATGCAAATCAAAACTACAATGAGATATCACCTCACACAGGTCAGAATGGCCATCATCAAAAAATCTACAAACAATACATGCTGCAGAGGGTGTGGAGAAAAGGGAACCTTCCTGCACTGTTGGTGGGAATGTAAATTGATACAGCCACTATGGAGAACAGTATGGAGATGCCTTAAAAAACTAAAAATGGAACTACCATATGACCCAGCAATCCCACTACTGGGCATATACCCTGAGAAAACCATAATTCAAAAAGATACACATACCACAATGTTCATTGCAGCACTATTTACAATAGCCATGACATGGAAGAAACCTAAATGTCCCCAATAATATTGTTGCATGATTACAAAATTGTAAACATTAACTGTAGAGAATTAGAAAAATACCTAAAAGCACACACACACTTTAAAAAAGATTTAAAAAAAATCACTATAATCTACCTACCCAAATAAAATCACTGCTAATGTTGAGCATTTATTTCTGGTCACATGCAGAAGGTAGCCCAGCCTGGGATTCAGAGGGGGATTGTGTTTGATGGACTCATTCACATGAGCTGGTTTTGAGGTAGGAGATAGATGGGCCCCTGGGCTGGAGAGCTGGTATGTGTCAAGTGGAGAAAAACTGAAGCTTTGCTCTCACCCAGACGCTCCAAGGACTAAGCTAGTGGCAGAAGCTGAGCTCTGCTGAAGTAAAGAGATAAGATGACCACTCCTGAGGTCAAGGAAAACTTCCCTGTCTGCACATGGGTGGGAAGGCTCCTTGGGGGTCAAAAAGGGAGGGGGTGCCACCCCATAATAGGTGTGGGACATACCGCCACAGGCCTCTGCAGTGGGATCCATCTTAGCAAAAAGTTGGTAGGCATGTTGGGGAGGGTCCTAGGGCAGGTCAGGTGTGGAAAAAGAAACCAGATAATTGGCCAAAGGTAAACAAAGACCCGGAAGAACTGTCCTATGTAAGTGATTTAAATCACCTCTTTCCTGCGCGCCTCCTCATTAGGAAGGACGGCCATACCCTTTCTCTCTGGGTGTGTATTTCTGCCTTGCTTCTGACAAATAAATAAACTCTTTCTCTGTGTGCTCTCCCATACATTGGGCTGTGTCTCTAATAATAAACTTTGTACCTATTTTGCAGTTTTTGCCTCCTTGAAACATTCTTGCTTTCAATGGGGGAAAGAGCCAGAGGCACTTTGCTTCTAGCCTGTAGCCCCTGGTGGACTAATGGCTTGGATTCCTGGTTTTCATCCAGGCTACCCAGGTTCAATTCCTGGGCAGGGGAACTAAGATCTCTCTCAGGACCGCTCACTGCTGTCTCCTAGAAATCAGTGTCACCTGTGTGAAAGGGGCCACTGAGGAGAACATTGTAAGTGGAGGGCTTGGGGGTGAAACCTGGGAAGAAGGAGAGGGAAGCACGGGTCCGTTCTTCAGCTCTGCCCTTGAACTCTGGTCTGAGTTCTCTGAAGAGATAGGGAATGCAGGGAATTCTTTGCAGGGACTGCAGGAGACTCTGGTACTGTTTGGACTCAGGGGTCTTGAATGTTTGGAAGTCCAGGAGATCACCCCTGTACTGGGAGGTGCTAGGACAGTACAGCCAGTAGGAGGGCTACCAGGTAGTAGACAGCTCCAGGAGCACCAGATTGGTGGAATTTGAGCAGGCTGGCTCATGAGCACATGTGAGACACCCAAGTACCTGGGGAAAATTGGGAGTAGAGTAAGCGAAGCAGTTAGCAAAAGGTGGGCATAAATGCTAATGACACTTCTTCATAGCCACAAGCCAGAGTCAGAAAAGTAAGAAGCTGAGACTTGGGACTTCTGGTTAAGATGGTATTACATTCACTCTTTGAGGCCCCCTCATCTGTACCACACACAAAGCAATGATAGATAAAAAAAATTTTTTTTAGTTTAAAAGACCAACTGATCTCAAATAAGATAAACATCTCTGTTGACCAGAGATGAAGCAGAAACATGCCATGCCCCTGCTTATGGGAGAGGGCTGGAAAAAGCTGTGTCTGACCATTGCCTGGGACTGTGATTTATATTTTGTACTTAGCCTCCTAGCCAAGAGCTGGGCCACAACAACTGCTGCTTGGTGACTGGACCCATGGTATCCTCAGCTCTCCCTGGATGGGAGCCCCAGGCCACCAAGGTAAGGCTAATATTGAACTGAGGGGACCAGGAAGCTGGGTGGAAGCAACGCAGAACTTCTAGAGAAGGGCTGAACACAAACACAACACAACACACACACACACACACACACACACGTACACACACACACCATTCAAGATGAGTCAACAAGCTGGTATTCCAAAAGACCTCAAAAGAATGACTGCAAAGAAGACAGCCAATCAAACCAATAATAGGGGGAATTCATTTTGTAAGAAGCGAAAATAATAGACATTAAGCATATTAAGAATTCTCAAAGAAGGAAAGGAAAGAAAAACATTCATAAAAAAAGAATAAGAACTTAAATAAAAATGGGCAGAAATGAAACCAGCCCAGTTGGTATGAAGAAAATGCAACTAGAAATATGGAGAAACATATGGTTATTAAAATTTTAAATAATTCAATACATAATTTTTAGTCTAGACATAATTAAAGAGTGGATGTACAATCCCTAAGATGGGATTGAATAATTCACTTGGAATAATTTTGTAACTTTTTTTCACTTACCAACATATGTTAAACATTTCTCCATATTATTAAATATGAATGTGTCAAAATGTTGTAAACTAGTCTTCTATGTTTGGACAGTTAACTTTCTTATATTTATTCCATTACCATAAACAAGTTTTTGAGAAATCTTGTTATTAAATCTTTGTCCAAGTTTCCAATGGTTTCTCTAGGCTGGATTCCCAAAAGAGGAATTACTGGGCCCAAGAAGTATGAAATTTCCTAAGTATTTTGGTTACAGCCAATAGCCAAACTGCTTCTCAAAGATCTTGAACCAATTTTTCACTCCCACCCACGTTTTAAGAAATGCCTGTTTAACAGAACTTTTTTGAATACTAAGAATTATCCCTTAAAATATTTGTCCATTTGGCAAAAAATTATATTTTCAATTTTTATTTGCCTTAGTCTGATTAGTAACAAAGTGAAACATCATCATGGAAGGAAAAATAGCGAAACCCTCTTTTCCTCATTTCTTGGGTAAAGTAGGACATATTTTAGTGTAGAGGGGACACAGAGCTTCATTACATGACATACTCCCAACTGGTTGTTTTTTGGCTTAAAGCACTTTTCTTCTACATTTTTTTTTGTCAAAAGCATGATGTCTTCACTCCAGCCCTACAACATATTATTTGTTGATTCTTTGGGCTGATTTTAAGACCTGAGTCTGTAGCCCATGGATTTGCTCTGCTATGGGAACACTGCTACGGCCACTTTCCTCTGCCAGGATGAGTCCGGAAAGGCAGCTGAGATGTGGACAAGCCATAGGGAAAACGATGGCTCACCTCCATGTGCTCCTCCCTGCGGCTGCCTCGCCCCCTGTGCCCTGGAGTCCTCATCCCCTCACCCACTCAAGGATTGTGACCTGCAATTATCTCCTTGCTTTCTGCATCATTTTCCTCTTCTCTTTCCTCTAGCTATTGCCCAGTTTCTCCTTAATAGCAAAACCTTCTGAAAGAGTTGCTTATATTCAGTCTCCACTTCGTCATTTCCCTTTTTTTTTTGGAACCCACTCCAATCGGACTTCTATCGCCCAAGGAAACCTTTCTTAATAAGATGAACAACAATGTCCTCATGGCCAAGCCAAGGGGTCATTCTCAGCCCTTAGCAGTGTTTGACGAAGGTGAATTCTCTTTCTTTCTTGAACCTCTGTCTTCTCTTGACTTCCAGAATCCCACCCTCTCCTGGTTTCCTTCTAACTCACTGTCTCCTTCTCAGTGTCCTGACTTATGGATAGATCCTGTTCTTTTATCTGGCCTTTATAAGTTGGGCTCAGCCTATCTTTTCTATCTAAACTAAATTCCTTGTCAACTAGCTCATCAACAAGTGCATGTCTCCATCCCCAACCTTGGCCCTGAACTGTGGTCCAGTAATTCCAAAGGCCAGTTAACATCTCCACTTGGATGTCAATATGCATCTCAAACTTAACACGTCCAAAACTGGACTCACGGTATCCCTAACTCTGAGCCACCCACTGTTCCCATCTCAGTAAATGACCCCTTCCCCATTCACCCCAGAACTATGGAGTACTCATCTATTCCTTTCTTTTTCACATGTCTGACATCCAACCCACAAGCAAATCTTGCTGCTTCTACTTCTACATTGGAAATAGATATAGAATCTGACTGCCCCTCCGCAGGTCCCACCCGAGCCAGAGGGACCACCACCGCTCACCTGGACAGCCTCCTAACTCACCCCCTGTTCCACCCTCATCCCCTTATAGTCTGTTCTCTATTCAGCTGCCCTGGAGATGCTGTTCAAATGTAAATTAGATGAGTCACTCCCCTGCTTAAAACCTTTAGATGGTTTCTCACCCCACTGAGAATAACTACAAAGCCCTCCGTATTCCTCCCCATGACATGGCCCCATGACCTGTGTGCCCTCATCTTGGGCTCTCCCCTTGCGCACTCAGCTCCAGCCACACTGGCCTCCTCAGTATTTCTTGAACATACCGGGCACACTTCTGCCCCAGGGCCTTTGCACTGACCACTCCCTCTGCCTGGAACATTCTTCTTCCAGAGATCTACCTGGCTAACTCCCTCCCCTCCTTCAAGCGTTTGCTCATCTCACACCTTCTTAATGAAGTCTACCCTGAGCACCCTGTCTTAAAGATGGCTCTCACCAACCCCAAACTACTGATCCCCATTATCCGGCTCTACTCCCTTCTTTCCACAGCACGTATCATCTTCTAATGTGCTATATAATGTGCTTCCTTATTGTTTTTTGTCTGCCTCCTCCCCCACTAGAATGTAAGCTCCATGAGGGCGGGGACTTGTGTCTGTTTTATTCTCGAATGAATCTCAACATTAGAGCAGTGCCTGGATTATAATAGTTACTCTATCGATATTTAGTGAATGACTGTAGTAGACTAGCCACATCAGCATCCCACAGAGGAATCTCCCCACTCCAGTCAACCATTCCCAATGCCCAACTCCAGTTCTAAGCAGGGTCAGCAGGAACCGAAGCAGCTCCAGGCGTTAATCAGGAGAGGGGGCTTCTATGCCCAGGCTAACTCACTGTCTGGCCTGGGAAGGTCACCTCCCCTGTTCAGGATCCAGTCCCTCCTCTGCTCAGTGGAGATTTTCTCCTGTTCTCCCTGCCTTGGCACACAGTGTAAGAGCAGACACAGGGGTATACATTTTTAGAACCATCAAAGTTGACCTCACCCACATTATGCACCTTGTGTCTGGGAGAGAGGCTCACAAGGAGCTGTTCCCTGGGGCCAAGAAAAGTAAGCAGAGGCTCTGTTTTCCTGCTGATGTCACTATGGCTCATGCTAATGAGATGGAATATGGCCTATCACCCCACCCCAGTCTCACACCTTTGGGGTTGAAATGACCTTCTCATGGAAAACAGGGCAGTTAAGTTGACCTAATATCATTCCAGCAAGTTCTATCATCATTTTCAACTGATACACAAAATCTCAGGGGATATTAAGTTTTCACCCGCTTTTCTTATCTCCTTTTTAAGCCCTGGATGGCTGGGACCCGTCTTCCTCCTCTTGTATCCCCTGTGGGGTCCACCCACAGTAGCAGCTCCATAAACTGTTACTGATTTGGTCAGTGTTTGTTTCCTGAGCCTTGAGTCGCCATCCCTCAGCTTGAGGAAAACACAGAGAGAGCAAACACTGTGCCTGCCTTGAGCAACAGGTTTCATCTTGGGATTACAGTGAGTATTTGCAAAACATTGCTCAGACCGCAAAATGCTTGTGCAAACACATCCCAGGAAATCCCAACAAGATCCCAGGGGGGTAGATATTCTGACCTCCATCTGTCAGACAGACAAACTGAGGGGCAGAGCCTGGGCCAGAACACTCTGAGCCCCGCCAGTCCTGTCCAGTCTCCCTTCTCTCCATAGCAGAGACACATCCTCTGTTGGAGAGCTTGAGCATGTTTTGCTCATTTCCAACACGGAAACTTTGCAGGAACTGCCTCTTCAGGGCAAGCATCTGGGGGCTCCACACCCCTCAAACCGGACTCATCCCTCAAGGTCCAGCCCAAAGTCCAACTTCTTCTAGAGGCTCTTCCTGCTCTCCTCAGCCCAGAATTAGTTACACTGTGTTCCTGCACCACAGATACTGTCTTGCAACACGTCATACCATTGCTTTGCGTGGTAACTTGGTCCTTAGATCATTATTTAACTTTTTGTGTATATATCTCTTCTCTCCCCAACGAGCCTGTCAGCTCTAGGTAGGAATCACCTCTGCTCATTCACTATTTCATTCAAACATTCCTTCAAGAAATATTCTATGCCATCCAAGAGATAAATAGATGATCAATGGTTCCTGCCCTCACAGAACTTATATTCCTTATTTCTTCTTTATGGCATAGAAATATTCTATGCCATCCAAGAGATAAATAGATGATCAATGGTTCCTGCCCTCACAGAACTTATATTCCTTATTTCTTCTTTATGTCCCCACAGGACTTGCTATAATCCACCTGTAACCAGCGGGCAAGAGTTAACAGTGACAGCCTCTGGCCAGCAAGTTCCAGCAGTGTGTCCCTTTGATCTAGTCAAAGCTGAGTGAGGACTATTTTTAAGTAGAAAAGCAGCAAGGACCACAGAGATGGGGTCTCTGTGTGGCTGCCTCTGGATGGCAAACCTAGAAAGGGATTCCTTCTGGGCCCTGCTCCTGGGAGAGATTGGAAGCTCCACCCATAAAGGGTCAGGGGTGATGGGCCCTGAAGAGGGCTTAAGGCTCACCAAAGGCACCCTCATGGCACAGATGGGGAAACTGAAGCATGCAGTGGGCTTGTGGTTGCTCCAGTACTAGACTCCCAGCACAGTGCTCCTTTCCTAGGACCCCACTGAGGTATAGTTTCCTGCTAAAGGGAAAGACTTGTTTTCCCTTTAGCTGTTGGAAGCCTTTCTGGCACACAGGAGCACACAGGTGGAAAGAGGGGTGGGGGAGAGCAGTTCACAACAGTGGCTTCAAATACTTTAAAATAGGCTGGAAAACACTCACGCTCTGGTTCTGAGCATCTCCTCCGTACTCAGCACTGGGTCAGGGACAGGAGGGAGGGGCTGACTGTACTCATGGAACTCACGTGGGACAATCAGCTGTTTGGCAAGTGTGGCCAGCGGGCCCCCTGATGGGAACAAGACCTGTGAGTGAGAGGGGCTGGCCTTCGCTGGAGCTCTGCCTTCCCTGGCAGCTCCCTCACCCTCTCTGAGGTCTCTGTGGGGGGTGAGGGGTGTCTGCCCCGAATACCAAAGCACATGGTTGTGAGGATTCAATGAAACACCCCATGAGGAAGCACCTGACCCAGAAGAGACACTCAGTTCATTTTCACTCATTCAGAAGGCCGTTTTGATTATTCTCAACCACCTGCTTTGTTTCCCAAGTCCCAGAAAAAGAATCCTGACTAGTCTTCTTGAAGCAGAAATAGGTGAGTTCATGTGGCCCCACCTGCCTACCCAGGGGTCATGGCCCTGATGGTCCTGCCCACCCCACCGCCCCCAGAATCAGCACTTTGGGCTCACCACTTGTTGCCTGAGGCCAGTGTGCTTCCTCTCCCTGTTCCTCACTTTGCTTACCTGTAGAAAGGGACTGCTCCTGAAACAGGGAAGAACAAATCTGACTCCATATTGGGGTGGTGCTTTCACTTTAACCTTTGTACTGTATTCCTTCTGCTACAAGTTAATCACTAAAGGGATGTTGCCTAGAGCTTAAAGTATACATAATGGCCCATTCTCCAGGAACTCTGCCTCCCATGCCTGAGTGTTAAGTTAAAATACCTTTGTTTAGCTCACAGGAACCCCCCCCACCACCACCAACAGGCCCACCTGTGAATGGCTGCAGGAAGGAAGAAATTAACACATCCCCTCTGGAGTTTGGCTGGAACCAGGAAATATTTCCAACAACCGATCGCCTTCTTTTTACTTTACCTCCTCACCTCCCTCTCTTTGTTCTATAAAAGGAACTAGCGTCCAAACCTGGGCAAGATGGTTCTTTGGGACACGAGTCCACTGTCTTCTCGTTTGCTGGCTTTCTGAATAAAATCACTGTTCCTTGCCACAACGCCTTGCCTCTCGATTGACTGGCCTGTCGTGCAGCGAGCGGTATGAGCTTGGACTCAGTAACGCTCAGACTTACCCCCATGAGGCTGTGTGACTCCACTGAGACACCGCAAGTACACACTCCAGTGGGTCATACTGGATACATGATCTCAGGCCCCTTCCCTTCTCCTTCCTGGAGTGGTCTGTTCTCCAGAGAGGGTGGGGCAGGGCTTGGTGGCTGGGCAAGAGCCTCTCCTCCTCAGCCACCCCACTCCCCTCCCACCCCCTTCTGCATCCTTAGCACAGGAGACCCCCTCACTGCTCCAGCCATCAGAAACATGTGCAGCAAGAGCCCGCTGCCAGTGCCACCACCATTCAGCCCAGGAGACAGGTGACATGTGTGACACACACTCCTTTATTAAAAGAGGGCAATGGTGGGAGGGTTGCTGCGGGCAC
This sequence comes from Eschrichtius robustus, assembly GCF_028021215.1. Taxonomy (NCBI): domain Eukaryota; kingdom Metazoa; phylum Chordata; class Mammalia; order Artiodactyla; family Eschrichtiidae; genus Eschrichtius; species Eschrichtius robustus. The sequence goes on along the minus strand of NC_090824.1, from coordinate 130,090,587 downwards.
CTGGCTGAAGCCAATCCACCTCCCTCCTCCCCACTCTACCTCCACTTTTGAGCGTGGAGAAGTCTAGAGACTTACAGAAATTAGGTCTGGGTACAGCCTTGAAGATGATTTATTCCAGTGGCTTCCAAACACTTTAAATTAATTTTCAGTTATGTGGGTAAAATTTTAACTGACTCCCCTCCCTAAAAAATGGGTATGCAGATTTTTTTCTATGAAAGATCTAGTGCAACCTTTCCTTTCTAGATGGGGAAGCTGAGGCCCATGGAGTGGATGTGGTCTCATGGAGGTATCTCAGGAGTTGGTGGAGTTGGGACTAGAGCCCTGGTTCCCTAATGCGGCTCTTTCCACCAGCCTCCACACTGAGGGGGTGACTGCAAAACCCAAGGCTGGGCTCTGCATCTCAGACGCAAAGAGGAAGAAGGCAGGGTGGAGCACATGTGGCGTAAGTGGAAAAAGAATCCTGGGCTGATCCAGGAACTCTGTAAATTTATGTCCTAATCCAATTTCCTAAGAATTGGTTCTTGGAATAAGGCTAGTAGCTATAACACAGACTTTCTGTTGGAGAAAATTAAAATATTATTTTTGCCTTTTGTTTTTGAGAGGTGCCAAGAACCATCAGGCTTTGGGAGTCCCAGAGGAAGTAAATGTGAGCCTCGAATAATCAGGCCTTGGAGGATGTCTGTGAATCATGTTCCCCCTGTGAGTCGTGGCCTGAGACCTTCACCAAAGCAAACTTGCCTGGCCTTTCCTGCTTTCTCCACCTTGCCTTGCCTTTCTTTTCTCCCCAGTCTTTTAACCCTGTCTAGTCTGCACCCACAGAAATCACAGTATGAATGGTAAGGCCTTACTTTAGGGCAGCAGCCCCGGCCTGTTCCCAGGACACTGGTTCCACAAGAGAAGTGGAGTATCTGGCAATTTGGTCCACATTGGCGTATTACAGGCTCCATCTGGACTGAACATGTCCTGGCCAGCTGACAAGACAGCATCGCCTCTCTCCAGGCTCTGAGTTCACCTGAACATATGCCTTCAGTCCTGGAGATGGAGACGGGTCGGGGCCATGGAAGCATGGTATATTTCTGAAAATCTCTGGTCAGAGTCAGGCCCCTGGTTTTAGCACCAAGCATATGATAGCTCACCTTCTCATTTCTTCACCTGGTGAACTCCTACCCAACCTTCAAGGGCCACCACAAAAATTCCCTTCCCCAGCCCACTCCTCCCCAAGAGAGCTAATTTACTTCTCTCCTCTAGTTTTCACTGCATTTTACTTTTATTCTATCAACACACACTTGAACTGAAGCAGAAGAACCTATTGGGAATTTAATGTATCACAATAGTTTATTAAGAAATTAATTTATGTCATTTATTGCTCTTGTTGACTCACCAGAAAAGAACAAAAGCTATCTTGACATGAGCCCCACCCACTGGAAGGTAGCTCGATTTTCTTCTTGTGGTCAATAAGGGTTCTCCAGCCCCTTAAGAAGCAATAAACAATTCTCCCTGTTTCTGGGTCTGAGAGAGGAAGCTGAATGGGCTGGGAGGGGACCCTGGTGTGAGAATGGGCTGCCCCCAAGACAACCGCTAAACCAGACTCTGTGTTTAGAAACCAGTAGAGGCAGTTAAACCAGATTATCCCAGCGGGGAGGAGAATGGGGCTTGGTGCTCCGAGGTAGTCGTAAAGATGTTTTTAGGTAAAGAACATTTGTCTTTAGAAAGCGTACACCATGCAGTGCAGACCACTGAACACAGTGTCTTCCTGAAATCACACAGCCGACTCATCCCACGCTAGCACTGATAGAGACATCTTTTTTAACACCCGGTACCCAGGGTGGTGTGGGGGTTCCAAGCCCCCTGCTCACAGGGCTGGGAGGGCCAGGCCTGCATCTTGTGTCACCAGGAGCAACAGCTACCATGGCAACTAGAGGCTGCACAACCCCCTTTTTAGACTGTTAAGTCCCTAGAGGGCCTTTTGCAAACCCAAGGGAGAGGAGAAAGCAAGGATGTGGCGATCTGAGGATACGAATAAACAGGATACGTTCCTCCTTGCTTAAGGAGGATCCAAAATGATTCCATTTCCTTTTAATAAAAGCAAGTCACGCACGCAGTGAAAACTGAAATAGCACAAGAGAGTAGACAAGGAGCGAGTATCCCTCCCTCCTCAGCCGCTGGTCTCACTTTCCACAGGTGATACCATTAGTGGTGTTTGTTTGTGTATGTACACATGACATTTGATTACAGAGCTGCCACACACACAAGCCAGAATGTACCGTTCTGTCCTTTGCCTTCCGTCGTCTGCTTTGAAGATTGTTCTACGTCAGCTAACTCAGTGCGACCTCATTCTTTTTAATGGCTGAAACTACCCCATTTCTGGTCCCCTTTCAATGGATTCAATCTGACTTAGACACCCTCAGGAGTGTGACATTAACTGCACCCAAATGTCATGGTATTATTTCATTCCTATACATATATAGGCATTTACTATTCCTCGTATTGCCAAGATTTGTATCTGCATCTCTCTCCCCCCTAAAAGGTGAGCCCCCTAAAAGCAAGGTCTGAGATGGAAAGTAGTTTAGCAGTGGCCGAGGAATGGGGGGGTGGCGGGTGTGGACAACTATGAAGGGAACACAGAGGGAGCTCCTTTGCAGTGACAGAAAAGCTCCATGTCTCGATTGTATGATGGGCACACAAATCTATACCTGTGATAGCAGTACCTAGAACTACACACACACACACCCCTGTACACACATTAATTAGTACATGTAAACACTGTGTGCTTGTACCAATGTCAGTTTCCTGGTTTTAATATTACACTGTAATTTTATTCCAGATGTTGCCACTGGGGAAAACTGTGTGAAGGGCACTTGGGACCTTTCTGTACCATATTTACAACTTCTTGTGAATCTATAATTATTTCAAGGTGAAAAGCTAAAAGGTCAGAGTCTGTGGCATCCTGGCATTCTGTTCCCAGGCTCTGGTGCAAGCCCTGGCACAGAGAGGTGCTGGGTAAATATAAGTTAAAGGAGTGGAGAGTCTCTCCTTTCTGGGCCTCAGTTTCCCCATCTGTACAATAAGGCCTGTGGACTAAACAGTCTTCGCATTTCCAGTCCCCACGTTCTGTGCAGTGGCACGTGGTCCTGCCTGTGAAACCAGTCAGCTGACTCTGAGCACTGACCCCTCACACTCTCCCTGCTCTCCCTCCCACCCCACCGGCCCCATAGGCGGATACCCCACATGTCTCCAGCAGAATATAATAGTAGTGTGACAAAATTAGTAGTCAGACTAAAATCGAAGGTGTAGCACTTTTTGAAAACTGATCTTTCTGCATACCTCTGACGTGAGCAGTGGAAGAATGTGTCAGATGTGTGTAACTAAGCCTGGTTTGCCCTATAGGCTGAAAGCACACAGCCAAGTAAAAGAATCGTGTGATCATTACGTCTGGGGTCTCTGAGCGCCAAGGCTCACCTTCCTCCAAACGAGGCTGCCTTTCCATTACCTCTGTCGACCAAGCCCTGGACTTGCTGGGATTTGAAGGAGACACTGGCTTGTCATGGACAGGGTTGGTGCTGCATCCAGAGCACCTTTCATCATTTCTGGGCCCCTGTCCACCTCCCACAGCAGCACTCCCACCTCTTCTGGGGGAGCTGCCCTCGGCTGCTGGAGTGAAGAATGCAGGGCGTGCCTGGAAGTAGGCATCCTCCTCCTCTCCCAGCGGGTGGAGTGGTGGGCCACAGTATGCGAGCCCAGCTCAGCTTGGGACATCTGAGGTGTTCTTCCCACTCCAGACTTCCCTGAGGGATCGGCAGAAGCTGCCCTCATAGGCCTTTGTCTGAGGGTCCCCAGGCTTTGTCCTGCTTCCCCATCCCCTTACCTATGTCCCCTAAGAGCTTAATAAATGACTTGCTACAAATTCATGCCTCACTATCTGCTTCAGGGCAACCCATTTGAGCAATGCTATCCCTCAACAGTTCTAGCCATTGAGACTTTTCTCAATGCCACTCCTAAAGGAAGGGAGTTTGCCTCTCCCAGACTGAGGCTCAGTGAGTAAAAAGATGGTTAGAGGAGCAGAGAGCTAGGCCTAAAGAGGAAGAAGAAGTAGTTTCTCCATCAAAGCTAACATCAGCTACAAGTTTAACTTGCTATTGACAAACCACGACCCAGCAAGAGGTCTAGGACCCTCCAGAAGAGCTGCGGAGAGGAGCCTCGGTTTGCCTCTCTTGGCCAGTCTGGCCTCTACATGAATCTGGCCTGTTGACCTCTGCCCCCCACTCTCTGTTTCATCTTCCACTCCCCTCCCTGCCACCTCCCAGCTTTAGGCACCAGGGCTCTCTCCAGACTATATTATTTAAATAGTGCTATTAAGGTAAGAATACATATAATGAACTACAAATATTTCAAATGTCCAACTTGATATGCTTTGACACATGTAGAGATCCATGAAACCATCACCACAATGAAGACAGTGAACATATCCACCACCCCCAAAAGTGCCCACTGGCTTTGAATCTTGAGTCAGTGTCAGAAAGACACAGCAGCGTGAGAGTAACAACAGTGAGAGTCCAGGGACGGGGTGCCAGGTTGCCTCCTGATCACACTGTTCCTGAAGGTGAATTTGCTGTGTTCCTAGCCACCAGTTTCCTCTTGGTGTGTAATGATTCTTACGCCGGCTTTCTAAGTTCTCTATCAATTCTGTTACTGTACCAGTAGTCTTCTAATCAGTGGTGCTTAAGTTACCCAGAGCTGGTGTCTGTTGCTCATAACCTAAAACCTTGACTGACAGTTGGTGGGGGTAGAGGGTGATTGTAAACAGCTCACTGGACAGAGAGTTCTAGGCAGGGGCTGCCCCAGGGCCCTTCAAATCCATCAAGAGAGGTTGCTCCAGAAAGTTGCCTCCCACCTAGGGTCCAGCTCCTCTGTGGGCCCTTTATAGCTCTCAAGTGGGGCTGCTTAGGACCAGGACCAGAGACATGGCTCAGCTCTCCCACATGACCTCTGCCCTCACATGGGAGCTTATGGGGACACCAGACTGCCCTGCCCCTGCCTGCTGATGTAATAATAATAATAAGGCAACTCCTCAATAATAATTGAGGCAGATCAGAGTGGAGGTTGGGAGTGCAGCCTTTCAGATTGGCATGCCTGAATTCTTAATCCTGGCTCTGTTATTTTAATTGCATGTACTCAGGTCTCTGTTTCCTCATCTGCAAAATATAACAGCACCCACTTCACAGACTGTGCTGAGATTTAATGAGATGACCCATGTACAGTGAGTGCTTAGGTGTGTGCCTGACTATGATAAAGCTACCTGATATTTGTTTTGTCAGGAAGGATAAGACATGCAGACATAGAAACAACTGTCACAAAGGAAGAAGAGTGTTATACTCACAGATCCCTAGAAACAGGAGGCACCCCACGCCTTGCAGGGCCACATGGGGTAACACCAGGGCCAGTCAGGACAGAGCCAGCAGAGGAAACTGGGCAAGAGCCTTTATTGCAGTTTCCATGGGAAGGATGGGTGAGGCAGGGTAAGCAGGCTTAGGACTGGCCTGTTTGAATAAGTCTAGCGGGCTCTGGGGCACAGGGGCTGTCCCTAGCTATCTGGTACTTGCTCCTGGAATGATTAGGGCAGGGGGATAGATACAGCAATCCCTCAGCCACCAAAGTGCTACATGAGGACATCTGTGAGGCCAGCGAGGCTGTTAGGGCTGAAAGTCATCGCCCAAGAGACTCAGCTCCCTTTGGGGATCTGGAAGCCCAGTGGCGGTCATGGTCTGGACACAGGAGCAGCAAGGGTCAAGGACCTGCGGGGATGTGCAGGAGGGGAGGAGAGGCTGGCCGTGTGTGCGTGCATATGCGTGTATGCATTGAGTGGTGGCGGGTGAGCAAGGGGCCTCGGAAGCAGATGCATTAAATCGAAGACGCATTTCCAAATCCTTCCCCCACCATGTTCACCTGAAGAAAAGGTCTGATTTGTACATTCTGCAGGACCCCATATATGGGCATCGTTGGTCAACAGCAAACTTACCTGATAATGGGCTGTATCATTATTTCCTGGGGTTTCTCTTGTCTTGATGGAGCCTTGCCACCTTAGCTAAAACAGACATGCTCTTTCTCCGTTCTCCCCGTGTATGAGTCTCACTTCCCCACAATATCAGGCAGGTTGCTGAGGGCCAGCAAGGGCTTGCCTGGGCCTGCCTCTTGTCATCATTCACCTGGACAGGGACAGAGTTTTCAGGCTCAGGCAAAACCACTGCTCACACCCTCATCAGTTGAGAAAAATCAATGGAGGGGCCTCAAATCCAAATCGGAAGTGAAAGGACCCCCTTTTGTCCTCTTGAGGCTGAACTGTCCCAGACACAGGGAGACCAGGACTTTCTCTGTTTAGCACTGAACGGCCTGTGCCCCGCAAAACTCCTGAACCCAGGCTAGCTGGGACAGTTGGTCCCCCTACTTGGACACTAGTGATCCTTGCCCTTCAAGCCTTTGCCCAGGACTTCTGAGGGCAACTGGCAGGGAACAGATCCTCCTTTGGGACCTGCTGTGTCTATACCGAGGTGTCCCAGGCACAAGTCCCACTCACAGCTCCCTGCCTGTTAGCTCTTGGCACCAGCAGCAGGTTCAATTTCTCAGAACTCTGGGTTAGATCCCATCAGCTGGAGTGACTCAGAGGGCCACCAAGGGACCAGAAGATCATGCTGATGAAATGACATGAGGTCAGTAAGGAAACAGATTGAATGAGGTTCTGTTGAAAGGCGAGATCTTGGCTTGGGACAAGCAATGTGACAGGATGCTCCAGGAGACAGGAGGCTTGCATGTGTGTGATGAAGACAGGAACAGACGACCTCCCCCACATGGCTAAGAGCTTATCAGACAGCTGCATGCTCAGGCAGTGGTCCATGAGCCAGGACTGCCAAATAAGACTTACCAGCAGACACAGTGCACTACTAAAGTAAGATGGAAATGCTGCAAAGACTCTGGTTTCTGTAGAAAAATTAAAATGTCAGCTAAGAATTTGAAAGCAAGGGGGCAAAGATAAGGAAGGTGGGTCTGAAAGAATCCAGAAGCAAGTCAGGAAAGCCCAACCTGGCTTGAGCTGAATGAATAGAGGCATAGGAGGAGAGAAAAATGAGAAGGTAAGGCCCTGGGTCCTGGGAGAGGGACGTCTCCACCGAGGGGAGGGGCAACTCACTGAGAACCAAACGCCCACCTCACCAAGGCCTAGCCCCAGTACAGAGCTTTACAGTTAGCAAAAGCCTCCACAAGCATGTGGTCCTTTGATTTGATCTTCACAGTGACCCTGTGATGTAGGAAGGCAGTGGTCACCCCACTTTATGGGTGACATCAAGAGAAACACTCCCATAGCCACAGTGATGAGCCTCATGAGACTTCAAATGCAGACGGAAAAGTCTGGAGAGATCACCGCCCACCTTGGCCACCAGTGTGTCAGCTCACATCTTCCATTACACTGTGACGGTGGCTGGTCCAAGCTGCCCGGGTTTTCCATCCTCGTCTGCAAAATCTTCAAAAATCCACCCTACACTGTCCCTGATCCCTAAAGCAAAAACACAATCACTGAAGCATATATGGCTCAGGTTCATGGAAGAACTGGGAACAGTTGGAACAAAATGAAAAGCAAGAGGCTCATTTCAGCCAAAAAATCATTAAGGGCTTGGAAGCAAGCAGAGGACATGCTCTCGGCCTTTGTGTCAACAGATTTCTACAGATTGACTGGACACCGGCTACGAGCCAGACCCTGGTCAGACACAGAAATGAGTAAGACACACATCGTAACTGTGAGGATCTTCCTAACCAGGAGCAGGGGAGAAGACGCAAAATGGACGAAGAGCAATCATCGTGGCTAAGATCATAGCTATTACCTGCTGAGTGTGAGCCCATGCCGGGTCAACACTTGGTGTTATCTCATTTAACTGCCACCACAACCTGGTGGGACAGCACTGTGTTCAGTTGAAACTGCATGTGAGGCGCTGGGCCTGGGCAACAGTGAGCAGGTGACAAATACTAGCTATGGTTTAAAAGAACTAATATTCCTGTTTTAGACAAGAGAGAAATGAAGCTTAAAGGGGTTAAAGTGATAGGCCCAGGATCCCACGCTCTGTACTGTTTGATTCCAAAGTCCCTTAATCTTGATACCATTGATACCAGGGGTTCTTTTTTTTTTTTTAACTTTTTATTTTATATTGGAGTATAGTTGATTAACAACGTTGTGATAGTTTCAGGTATACGGCAAAGTGATTCAGTGATACATATATATATGTATCTATTCTTTTTCAAATTCTTTTCCCATTTAGGTTGTTACATAATATTGAGCAGAGTTCTCTGTGCTATACAGTAGGTCCTTGTTGGTTATCCATATTAAATACAGCAATGTGTACATGTCAATCCCAAACTCCTGACACCAGTTGTTCTTAAATTTGTTTGTTAAAAATACTGTTTCTTGGCCTTCCTGTTGGAGGTTTAGATTTTGTCAGTTTGATGGGGGCAGGGTGGTCATGATGACAAGAAGAGGTATAACTGGTGTTTAAGAGCCAGGGCTTTGGTCTGAGAACCAACTCTGCTCCTTACTAGCCTTGTGACCTTGCTTAATCTCACCAAGACAGTTTCTTGGTCTGTAAAATGGGGTAGTAATTGTTACCCATTATGCTAATATCCCCTAAAGGCAGTTTAATAAAATGGTTGAGAGCATGAACTCCAGAGTCAAACTGCCCAAATTCAAATCTGGCTCCACCACTTACCAGCTCTATGACCTTGTGCTTTTCTGTGCCTCAGTTTCTTCATCTATAAGATGACAGTGATACTAGTATCTCCCTCAAAGGGCTGTTAGATTTTAAAGTGTTCATACTCGTAAAGTTTAGAACAGGGCCTGGTGAGCAGTAAGGGCTCAATCAGTGTCAGCTGCTGCTATCATTAATATTATTATTACCATCATCACCATCCTGGCAAGAGGACAAGAGGCTTTAACTAAGGCAGTGGTAGTAGGACTAGATAAGAAGGAACATGGGCACAGAATTCAAAATATGAGCTCTGAGGAGAAGCAAGAATAAGAAAAGGAGAATGTGTTGACCTTCATCCCCAAACTGGTGGTGAGGGCAGTGGGTGGACTTGGGGCAGTCCTGGTCGTGCCACTGGCTTGCAGGGTGACCCTGAGCAAGGCCTCCCCTCTCGTGACCTCTGTCTCATCATCTGTAAAGTGAGGGGCTGGGGTCAGCCTAGCTCGTAGATCTCCAATTTTAACACACTGAGAGTCTAGGAAATTTCACAGTTTAAAACAGTTTAATGTTTTTTAAAAATGCTCTTGTGTGCTGGTGGGTTAGGGCATCCTCCTGTGTACACAAGTTGTAATATTTTAGGCTTTCTGAAGGCCACGTTGATTTTCAACACCACACGGGCACAGATCTATGAAACCTGGGCAGGGGAGGCTGTTTTGTGACTGAAAGCGAAGCCCAAAGGCTACTGGTTGACACATACTCCAGACCCCATCTTGGTGACCCAGACCAGAAAACTCATCTGACAACCCCTGCCTCCTTCAAGAAATGTCAGTGACCGCTGGGAAGTTTGTAAGAAGTTTGGCCCTATCCCCATCTCCTGCCACCTACACAGGGACAAAGTACCCAGGATTGAGGAAGCCCAGTCAATGGAACTGGCCACCTGGGGTTAGTTGCCTGCTCAGCTCCCTCCTGCAGAGCTGAATAAGGATGTAAGGAACTCCAACCCACTCTAGTAGAGACAAATCCAGAAGCCTGCCTCCAGACTCCTAGTCATTCCTTCAAAGCAAGAACACAGAGATGTCTAGAGCAGCCGAGGTATTTGGCAGTAAACTCTGCCTTTGCTCCTGAGTGGGCTAATTTAGTATTAGTTTTCCAGCCGATGTTGAAATGGTAAAGTCGCTCACCCCTGCTACAGTTAGTGATGCAAATGGGAGACCAGGCCCTTCCCATGACTCATGGCACATGCTCCACAGAGAAGGAAAATTCTCTTTCCATAGTGGGAGAGGTACTCTGCCTAAAGGAATTATATTAAAAACCAAAAACCCCCCAAAATCTACAGAGCCAAAGCTACTGCCAGTTCTTTGTGCTGCTAAACACAGACCCTGAGGAGACTGACAAATATTTATCAGGGTCTCTTTATGCATTTTGACCTGTGAAGGACTCAGAGCTTGATGTAGAATTGGGTTGGAGAACTGGAAGGTGCTGGAATTTTGGGTTGAAGTAGGCAGCTAAAAACAAAAGAGTTGTGGAGTAGATGTGGAGGATCCAAGATGACGGTGGCAAGCTGGCCAAAGAAGGGAAGTTTCTAAGTATGTTGGGGAATTTAGAAAATCACACACATACTCAGAAAAGACCTGAGAAGATACTAAGCCTCCACTTCTGCCTAATCTCTAGACTTGGTACAAGCAAGAAGCGAAGGCTAAGGCTAAACAGCTTGCCCCAGCACAGGGTTAATCTGTGAAGACTAGGAGAGGTGGTTTGCTTGTTTGTTTGTTTGTTTTTAGCTCCTAACATTCAAGGAAATCTCTGTCAAAACACTAGCTAACCATAAGCTAAAGGAATGTAGACTTCAACAACAAAACATGGCAAGGAATATAATCTTTGAAAAAATAATTTGGAAAAGTCACTAAACCATAGGTGACTGAAGCTTCAAAGTGACAATCCAAAATGGCAAATCCTGGGGAAGAGGAGATTTAATTTCCAAAGTTTCCACATTGTAATATTCAAATGTTCAGTTTTCAACAAAAGTCACAAGACATACAAAGAAGCAGTAAATCCAGGCATTGGACAAAAAGACATAGACTTTATATCAATTATCTTTAATATGATCAGAGAGCTAAAGGAAACCATGGTCAAAGAACTAAAAGAAAGTAGGAAAATAAAGAACAAAATGAGAATACCAATAAAGAGATACAAATTATGAAAAGGAACCAAATAGAAATCCTGGAGCTGAAAGGTACGATACTTAAATGAGAAATTCACTAGAGGGGTTCAACAGATCTGAACAGGCAGAAGAATCAATGAACCTGAAGATAAGATTATTAAAATTATGAAAGTCTGAAGAACAGAAATAAAAAGTATAAAGGAAAGTGAACAAAGCCTAATGGACCCATGGGACACCATCAAATGTACCAACACACACATTTTGGGAGTCCTAGTAGGATGTGAGAAAAAGAAAGAAGTAGAAAGAATATTTGAAGAAATAATGGCTGAATACTCGCCAAATTTTATTAAAGACATGGATCTTCATATCCAAGAAGCTCAATGACCTCCAGGTATGATAAACTCAAAGAGATCCATACTAAGTGCTATAGATTGAATGTTTGTGTCCCCACCTTCTCCAAATTCATGTTGAAATCCTAACCCCCAATGTGATGGTATTAGGAGGTGGGGCCTATGGTAGGTGATTAGGTTATGAGAGCTTTTCCCTCATGAATGGGATTAATGCCCTTATAAAAGAGAACTCTGAGAACTCCCTTGCCTCTTCTGCCATGTGAGGACACAGTGAGAAGATGGTTGTCTATGAACCAGAAGCAGACTCTCACCAGACAGTGAATCTGCCAGCACTGTGATCTTGGACTTCCCAGCCTCCAGAACTGTGAGAAATAAATTTCTGTTGTTTTTAAGCCATGTAATCTATGGCATTCTGCTATAGCAGCCCAACAGATTAAGACACTGAGACATAATCAAACTGTTGAAAGACAAAGAGAGAATCTTAAAAGCAGCAAGAGAGAAGTGACTTATTATGTACAACGGATCCTGAATAAGATTAGCAGCCTATTTCTTGTAAGAAACCATGGAGCCAAAGGCAGTGGGATGACATAATTAAGTGCTGAAAGAAAAAGAGCTGTCAATCAAGAATTCTACATGTGGCAAAATTATCCTTCAAAAATGAGGGAGAAATTAAGGCATTCACAGATAAAAGCTGAGGGAGTTCCTTATCAGTAGATGTGACCAACAAGAAATGCTAAAGGGAGTCTTTCAAGTTGAAATAAAAGGACAGTTGGTAGTAACACAAAGCTGTATGAAGAAATATAGGTCTCCAGTATAAGTAACTACATGGGTAAACATGAAAGCCAGCATTACTGTAGTTTTAATTTCTAACTCCACTTTTTATTTCCTACATGATTAAAAGAAAATGCATTTTAAAAACTATAAATCTATTATTGAGCACACAGTGTATAAAGATGTGATTTGTAACAACACTAACATAAAGGGGTGAAGACAGAGCTCTATAAGAGCAGAGTTTTTGTATGCTGTTGAAGTTGGTATCAATTCAAACTAGATCATTATAAATTTAATATGTTATATGTAATCCCTTTTATAACTACTAAGAAAATATCTAAAAATTATACACAAAGGGAAATTAGAAGTGAATCAAAAAAGTTCACTACAAAAATCAACTAAACACAAAAGAAAAGAGTAGTAGAGGGAATGAGAGACAAAAAGATATTAGACATACAGAAAATAGCAAAATAGCAGAAGTAAGTCCTTCCTTATCAGTAATTGCTTTAAATGTAAGTGGATTATATTCTCCAACCAAAAGGCAGAGATTGGTAGAATGAGTGAAAACAAACAAAACAGGATCCAATTATATGCTGTCAAAAAAGATTCACTTTAGATCTAAAGGCATACATATGTTGAAAGTAAAAAAATATAAAAAGATATTCCATGCAAAGAGTAACCAAAAGAGATGTGGGCGGCTATCTGCTATAAGATAAAATAGACTTTAATTGAAAAACTGTTACAAGAGAAAAAGCAGAACATATATTCACAGAAGGGTCAATTCGTCAAGAAGATATAACAATTATAAATATACACATACCAAATACCAGAGCTCCCAAATATATGGTGAAAATGTTGAGGGAATAGAAGGAATAATAATAGAGACTTCAATATCCCACTTTCAATATGTATTCAGCATCTAAATAGAAGATTAATACGGAAATAGAACAGAAAGAAAATTGAACAACACTATAATCAAACTAGACCTAACAGACATATATAGGATATTCCACCCAACAACAGCAAAATACCTGTTCTTCTCAAGTGCACATAGAACACTCACCAAACTAGACAATATATCAGTCCACAAAAAAAAAGTCTCAGTAAATTTTAAAAGATTGAAATCATTCAAAATATTATCTCCAAGCACAATAGAAAAGAACAAGAAATCAATAACAGAGGTAAAACTGGAAAATTCACCAATATGGGGAAATTATACTATGCACTTTCAAACAACCAATGGATCAAAGAAGAAATTACAAGGGAAATTAAATACTTAGAGACAAATGAAAATGAACATACAATATACCAAAATGTCTTGGATGCCATGAAAGCAGTGCTGAGAGGGAAATTTATAGCAGTAAATGCCTACATTAAAAAGAAGAGGACTTCCCTGGTGGCGCAGTGGTTGAGGGTCCACCTGCCAGTGCAGGGAACATGGGTTTGAGGCCTGGTCCAGACGGATCCCACATGCTGTGGAGCAACTGACCCATGCACCATGGCTACTGAGTCTGCGCTCTAAATCCTGCGAGCCACAACTACTGAGTCCGTGTGCCACAACTACTGAAGCCCGCACACCTAGAGCCCATGCTCCGCAACAAAGAGAAGCTACTGCAATGAGAAGCCCGTGCACTGCAACAAAGAGTAGCTCCTGCTTGCCACAACTAGACAAAGCCCGTGTGCAGCAACAAAGACCCAACGCGGCCAAAAATAAAAATTAATTAATTAATTAATTAATTTAAAAAAAAAAGAAGAAACATCTTAAATAAATAATTTAGGGACTTCCCTGGTGCCCATGCTTCCAATGCAGGGGACGTGGGTTCCACCCCTGGTTGGGGAACTAGGATCCCACATGCCACGTGATGCGGCCAAAAAATAAAAAATAATAATAATTATTTAACATTACACCTTAGCCCTTTCCTCAGCTGCCGCTAAGGTGCTTGGTCCTTCCAAGGAAGCTAAGGCTGCATTGGGGTGAGGCCCTCACTTCATCCGGTGACTAGCACTGCGCCTGGCAGCCCCTTCCTAGCACTGGCCCGCACCATGGCCTCCATCTCGGAGCTCGCCTGCATCTACTCAGCCCTCATCCTGCACGACTATGAGGTGACGGTCACAGAGGATAAGATCAATGCCCTCATTAAAGCAGCTGGTGTAAATGTTGAACCTTTCTGGCCAGGCTTGTTTGCAAAGGCTTTGGTCAATGTCAACATCGGGAGCCTCATCTGCAATGTGGGGGCGGGTGGACCTGCCCCAGCAGCTGGTGCTGCACTAGCAGGAGGTCCTGCCCCCTCCACCACTGCTGCCCCAGCTGAGGAGAAGTAAGTGGAAGAAAAGAAAGAATAATCTGAAGAGTCTGATGATGACATGGGCTTTGGTCTTTTTGACTAAACCTCTTTAGTAACATGTTCAATAAAAAGCTGAGCTCTTAAAAAAAAAATTACACCTTAAAGAACTAGAAAAAGGAGAACACAGTCAACATAAAGCTAAAAGGAGGAAGGAAATAATAAATATTAGAGTGAAGATAACAGACTTAGAGAATAGGAAAATAGAATCAATGAAAATAAAGTTAGTCCTTTGAAAAAATCAACAAAATTGACAAACCTTTAGCTAGAATGACACAGAAAGAGAATGAGAAGATTCAAATAACTAAAATCAGAAATGAAAATGAGGACATTACTACCTACTTTACAGAAATAAAAATAATTATAAGAGAATACTATGAACCATTGTATGCCAACAAATTAGACCTAGATGAAATGGACAAGTTCCTAGAAACACAGGTACCAAAAACAGACTCAAGAAGAAATAGAAAATCTTGACAGACCTATAACCAATACAGATTTAATCAGTAATCAAGAACATCCCAAGAAAGAAAAGTTCAGGACCAGATGGCTTCACGAGTGAATCTACCAAAGATTTAAAGAAAAATTAATGACAATCCTTCACAACTCTTCCAAAAAAAAGGAGGGAATACCTCCTAATTCATTCTATGAGGTCAGATAAACACATTACAAGAAAAGAAATCATGGCTCAATATCCTTTATGAATGTAGGTGCAAAAATCCTTAACAAAATACTAGCAAACAGAATCCAGCAGCATATTAAAAAGATTAGACACCATGTCCAAGCTGGATATATCCCAAGAATGCAAGTGTGGATCAACATAAAAAAATCAATCAGTGTGATACACCACATTAATAAAATAAATGAAAAAACCATATTATCATCTCAACTGATGCAGAAAAAGCATTTGACAAAATTCAAACACCCTTTCATGATAAAAACACTCAAAAACTAGAATTGATTGGAACTTTCTCAACATGATAAAGGGCATTTATAAAAACCCCACAACTAGCATCATACTCAATGGTGAAACACCGAAAGCTTTCCCCCTAAGATCAGGGAGTAGATAAAGATGATCACTTCATCATCATCATCATCACCATTGCTATTCAACATTTACTGGAAGTTCTAGTCAGAGTAATTAAGCAAGAAAAAGAAATTAAATGCACCCAGAAGGAAAAGAAGTCAACCTATATGTATTTGCAGACGACATGATCCTATATATAGAAATCTCAAATAATCCACAAAAGAGCTACTATAACTAAAAAATAAATTCAGAAAACTTGCACAGTAGAAGATCAACACCAACAAAATCAGTCGTGTTTCTATACATCAGCAATGAACAAGTTGAAAACAAATCCATTTACAATAGCATTCAAAAGAATGAAGTACCTGGGAACAAATTTATCCAAAGAGGTGAAAGGCTTTTACACTAGAAAATACAAAACATTGTTAAAAGGCATTAAAGAAGACCTAAATAAAAAAAAAAATCATCCTTTGTTGATGGAATATTGCTATTTTAAGACAGAAATACTACCCAAAGATATCTACAGATTCAATGCAATCCCTTTTAAAATTCAAACAGCCTTTTTTTTTCAGGAATGGAAAAGCCAGTTCTCAAATTCATATGGAATTACAAGGTGCCCTGAATAGCAAAAACAATCTTAAAAAAGAAAAACAAAGTTGGGGGACTCACATTTCCCATTTCAAAACTCACTACAAATCTACAGTAACCAAAATAGTGTCATAATAGCATAGGAATAAACATATAGATCAATGGAATAGAATTGAGAGCCCAGAAATAAACTCATTTATCTATTGCCAGTTGATTTTCAACATTGGTGCAAGACCATTCATTGGGGAAAAATAGTCTCTTCAACAAATGGAGCTGGGGCAACTGGATATCCACGTGCAAAAGAATAAAGTTCAACTCCTACCCCACACCACATACAAAAATTAACTCAAAATGGATCAGTGACCTAAATATAAGAGCTCATACTACAAAACTCTTAATAAAATTTACACTATCATATGCACCTTGGAAAGCAAGGACTAAAGAAAGAATTTTCAAATGAACAAACAAAAAGAGCTAACACTGGGACTTCCCTGGTGGTCCAGTGGTTAAGACTCCAAGCTCCAAGCTTCCACTGCAGGGGGCACAGGTTCGATCCCTGGTCAGGGAACTAAGATCCCACATGCCATGTGGTGTGGCAAAAAAAGGAAAAAAAAAGAAAAATATATATATATATATTTAACCAAAATATGAACACATAAAACAGTATCTTAAAATGCCTTAATCCAATGTAAACATTTTCTCAAAATAGAATTTCAAGCACTTTGCCAGAATATAGAGGAGATATTTTGAATGTTTTCAAATCACGCTATATGGCACTGGCCCTTTATAACCACAGAAAACCTCTTTAAAGCTGCAAGTAACACAAAGCTATCATTTATTAAGCACTTAGTATGTACTAGTCCCTTCACATATGCTATTCCTTTTAAACCTTCTAACTCACTCAATATCAACAGGTATTCTACATCACTAAAAAAAAAATAGAAGCTACACTAAAAAAAATTAGAAGCTACAATCTGGAATTCCCTCAGTTTTTTGCTACCGAACCTACAAGCCCACCTTTATCTCAACCCATTCTTTCTCCTTCCCTCCTATTTCAATAAAGGAGATGTTAAATCTTTTCATCTAAAGTAAAAATCCTCTACCAGTGCTCTGGATCTCATTTGCTCCATTAACTATCTTCAACCTCTCCTTTTCTACTGGCTCCTTCTCATCAGCTCCTAAACATGATTTAGTCTCACCTATCTGAAAATAACAAACAAACTAATAGTTTCCCTGGGTTTTACTTTCCCCTCCAGATATCATCTTTTCCTCTCATTCTAGTCAGTTAAATACTTCATGAATTGTCTACATTTTCTATTTCCATTTTCTTATCTCAACTTACTCTTCCAATATGCCTTCCTTATCAACACTTCTACCACAACCATTTTTGCACTAATTGAGTAGGTGATTTTCAGTCTTTATCTTGCTCAATTTCTCAGTTACAACAGTGTTAACTCCTCCTTCTTTCTTTAAATATTTTTCCTTTGGCTTCTATTTAACTATACTTTTCCTAGTATACCTTCTACTTCTCTATTCTTACCCCCAGTTGCTTTAGGAGCTCCTTTTCCTTATTTGTCTCTTTAAATTAGAGTTCCTTAAACCTTAGTTCTAGGCCTTCTTCTCTCCCTTATATACTATATAGAGAATCCCCCCACTTCAATGGCTTAAATTTTCATTTATATGCAGATAGCTCCCAAATACTTATTTACAGCTATTTCTTAAGCTCTAGACCAATATATCTAACTGGGACATGTCTCATAGGCATCTTAAATTTAATATATCCAAAAATAACATTTCCAAAATCATCTCACCCATAAACATGCTTCTTCTTAAATATACTGTAATATGTTAATACATACTGAACATATAATTATGGGCCAGGCATTGTGCTAAGTGCTAGGATTACAGCAGTGAACAAAACTCTCATGGCCCCTGCTCTCCTAGACTTAGTCTGGTGAGGGGAGACAAACATTAAACAAATAATTATACAAATAACTATAAAATTATAATTATGATAAATGCCATTAAAAAAACAAAGTACACTAACATGTACCCAATGGCTCAAGTCAGAAACATAGAAATCATTCCTGACTCCTTTCTTTGTCTTGTACATCAATCACCAAATTCTATTGATTCCTAATTCCTAAATATCTCTCAAATTCAACTACTTATTTCTATTTCCTCTGTTACCATCCAAATCCAGAACATCATCATCTTTCACCAGATTCCTAGAAGTCTCCTAACTGGCCTCTACTTCCAGTCTTGTTCCTTCCTATCCTTTATCTACACTGCAGCCAAATAGAATGATTTGTTAAAAATGCTTAAAA
Source organism: Eschrichtius robustus (assembly GCF_028021215.1). Classification (NCBI taxonomy): domain Eukaryota; kingdom Metazoa; phylum Chordata; class Mammalia; order Artiodactyla; family Eschrichtiidae; genus Eschrichtius; species Eschrichtius robustus. The sequence continues at coordinate 130,072,301 of NC_090824.1, read as the reverse complement.
TCTTTTAAAATATTCTTATTGTCTTTAGGATAAAGTACAAACTCTTAAACACAACTAAAATCCCTGAACATCATATATAAAACAGACATAAGTAGACTCTAAAAGGTGGACCAAAAAAAAGGTATACTGGCTAAAGACCTCTGAACCCAAGAAATGACATGGTAGTGCATTCTCCAGATTTCTTTCTTTGCCTCATATATCCCAGACTTGGAGCTAAAGAAGCTGACAACCCAGAAACAGGAGAAGGCACATACATAAAAGTCCCATAAAAGCCACTCTCTTTAGCCAAAGGATCTGGAAGGGGCAGGCTAGCAATGCAGAAAACTTTTAGCCAGTAACCACTCTATTCCAGCCAAATAGTACAGAAAAACTGTGACCTCCAATCCAACCATCTCCACCAGCAAAAGCCAAGTAGAGATGCTGCCCTCACCAGCATGGTGTCAGAGAAGGCTGAGTAAGAAGCCAGAACTTTCATCCCTGTTGGGTGTACTGAATCCCCCACTACATGTTAGTGGAGACCATGTGGAGAGCCTGGATTTCCATCTCCATTCAGCAATAATAAGTCATCCTTCTTGCTCACCACTACAGTGGTGTAAGAGGAGGCCTAGTGGAGAGTCAGAACTTTCACCACTAACCCAGCAGGAATGATAATCAACTGATGTCAACACCAAGATAAAAGAGATGTTAGAATTATATTATAAAGATGTTAAAGCAGTCATCATAAAAATACTTCAATGAACATTATAAACATGATTGATATAAATGAAAAAGTATAAAATCTCCCCAAAGAAATAGAGTGTCTTAGCAAAGAATTAGAAGATATAAAGGCGTACCAAATGAAAATTTTAGAACTGGAAAATAACTGAAACAAAAAGCTCTGTGAATGGTCTCAACAGAAGAATGTGGGGTGGGGGGTGGGGAACAGAGGAAAGAAAAAGTAAACTTGAAGGCAGAGTAATAGAAATTATCCAAATCTGAATGAGTTAGTAAAGTGAAAAAATAAATGAAGAGAGCCCCAGGACCCATGGTACTATAATAGAAGATCTAGCATGCCTGTCATTGGAGACCTAGAAAGAGAGAAGAAGGTAGAGTTGAAAAAGTACTCAAAGAAATAATGAATGAAAAGTTCTCAAATTTGGCAAAACCCATAAACCTATAGATTCAAGAATCTGAACAAATTCCAAATAGGATAAATCCAAAATAATCCACACAAAGACATATTATAGGCAAACTTCTCAAAATTAAAGTCAAAGAAAAACCCTTGAAAGCAGTGAGAAAGAAGTGACATCTTACCCTAAGAAAAGACAAAACAAATGACAGTGGATTTCTCATCAAAAACCATGGAGGCAGGAAAAAAGCAGTACATTTTTAAAGTGATGAGAGAAAAAAAACTATCAATCCAGAAGCCTATATCCAGCAAAAATATCCTTCAGAAATGAAGGGGAGGCTTCCCTGGTGGCGCAGTGGTTAGGAATCCGCCTGCCAATGTAGGGGACACGGGTTTGATCCCAGGCCCAGGAAGATCCCACATGCTGTGGAGCCCACAACTACTGAGCCCATGTGCCTATAGCCTGTGCTCCACAACAGGGGAAGCCATGACAATGAGAAGCCCACACACTGCAGGGAAGAGTAGCCCCCACTCACTGCAATGAGAGAGAGCCTGCGCACAGCAACAAAGACCCAACACAGCCAAACATAAAAACAAATAAATAAATAAAAATAATAAATAAATTTTAAAAAAAAGAAAGGAAGGAGAAATGAAGATATTTTCAGACAATGGAAAACTAAGGGTACACTAGAGAATTCTACCAAATGTTGAAAGAATTAACACCAATTTATGTAATCTTTTCCAGAAAATAGGAGAGAAACACTCCCAACTCATTTGATGAAGCTAATATTACCCTGATACCAAAACTTGCAGACAAGGACAGTACACACACACACACACACACACACACACACACACAAAGAAGAAAACTACAGGCCAACAGTTTTCATTAATATAGATGCAGAAATCCTTAATGAATATTATTAGCATATAGAATAAGCAATATGTTAAAAAAAAAATTAGGGGGCTTCCCTGGTGGTGCAGTGGTTAAGAATCCACCTGCCAATGCAGGGGACACAGGTTCAAGCCCTGGTCCAGGAAGATCCCACATGCCGCAGAGCAACTAAGCCCGTGCGCCACAACTACTGAGCCTGTGCTCTAGAGCCCACGGGTCACGACTACTGAGCTCACGTGCCACAACTACTGAAGCCCACGCTCCTAGAGCCCATGCTCTGCAACAAGATAAGCCACTACAATGAGAAGCCCGCGCACTGCAACGAAAAGCAGCCCCCGCTCGCCACAACTAGAGAAAGCCTGTGCGCAGAAACGAAGACCCAACGCGGCCAAAAATAAATAAATAAATAAATTTATTATTTTTTTTAAATTAAGGACTTCCCTGGTGGTCCAGTGGTTAAGATTCCACACTTCCACTGCAGGGGGTGCAGGTTCAATCCCTGGTCGGGGGACCTAAGATCCCACATGCCCTGCAGCACAGCCAAAAAAAAAAAAATTAAACACCTTGGCTATTTTAGTTTCCTAGGGCTGCCGTATTAAAGTATCACAAATTGGATGGTTTTAAACAACAGAAATTTATTCTCTCATGGTTTTGGAGGTTACAATTCCAAAATCAAGGTGTTAGCAGGGCTATTCTCCCTCTGACACTCTGGGTAGACTCTTTCCTTTCTTCTTCCTTGCCTCCAGTGGTGCCTGTTGATTCTCGGCATTCTAATCTCTGCCTCTGTCATCACATGGTGTTCTCTCTGTGTCTCTGTTTTCACATGGCATTCTTATCTTTTTGTAACAGGACACCAGTCATACTGAATGGGGGACCTTGCATTTGGCAGTTGTTCCTTAGATATAACACCAAAGCACAAGTAGCAAAAGGAAATATAAATTTGACTATATCAAAATTTAAAACTTTTGTGCTGCAAACAATACCATTTAAAAAGTGAAAATACCACTGATAAAATGGAAGAAAATATTTTCAAATTATGTATCTAATAAGGAACTAGTATCCAAAATATATAAAGAATTCTTACTACTCAATAATAAAAAGGCAAATAACCTAATTTTAAAATTGTAAAGGATCTAAACAGACTTTCTTTCAAAGATGATATACAGATGGCAAATAGGCACATGAAAAGGTGCTTGACATCATTAGACATTAGAGAAATTCAAGTCAAAACCACAATGATATACCCATTTCACTCTCACAAGGATGGCTATAATAAAAAAAGCAGACTTTGACAACTGTTAGGAAAGACGTGGAAAAATTGAAACCTCATAAATTGCTAGTGGGAAAGTAAAATGGTTCACTCCTTTGGAGAACAGTTTGGAAGTCCCTCAAAAAGTTATACATAAAGTTACCATATGACCCAGCAAATCTGCTCCTAGGTATACACCCAAGAGAATTTAAAACATATGTCCACATGTACATATATAACAGCATTATTTCTAATAGCCAAAAAGTGAAAACAACCCAAATGTCCATCAACTGATGAATGTATAAACAAAATGTGGTATATCCACATAATGGAATATTATTCAGCCATAAGCAGTAATAACGTACTGGTACATGCTTCAATATGGATGAACTTTGAAAACATTATGTTAAATGAAAGAATACACATTGTATGATTATATCAAGTATCCAGGATAGAAAAATCCATAGAGACATGACACAGATTAGTGCTTGCTAGAGGTTAGGGGAGAGACATAGGGTTTCCTTCTGGGGTAATGAAATTCCAGAACTAGATAGCGTGATGGTTGTAAGACTTTATGAATATACTAAAACCACTGATTTGTACACTTTAAAATAAACATTAAATAATAGTGATAACACAAAATGCCTGCAAGCTTTCAGAGAAACTCATATATTTCTGGTGGCTATATGAAATGATACAGCCACTCTGGAAAACAGTGGGGAGTTTCTGATAAAACTGAATACAACACAGCAGTTTCATTCCTGGGCATTTATGCCAGAGAAATGAAAACTTATGTTCAACAAAAACCTACTAATGAATGTTTATAGGAGCTTTGTTTGTAATAGCCAAAAACTGGAGAGGTGCTTGACCTGTTTAAGAACAAGAGGTTCTTAAACAGATGAATGGTTAAACAAACTGTGGAGTGCTAGTCAGCAATAAAAAGGAATTAATGATACATGCAACAACCTTGATAAATCTCTGGAGAATTAAGTTGAGTGAAAAAAGTCAATCCCAAAAGATTATGTACTGTTTGATTCTATTTATATAACGTTCTTAAAACGACAAAATTATCAAAATGGAGAACAGAATAGTGGTTATCAGTGGTTAGGGAGAGGTGAAGGCAGGACGAAAGTGGGTGTGGCTATAAAGTGACTGTATGGGCAATATGAGGGATCATTGTGTTGATGGAAATATTCTGTATCTTGTATCAATATTTGTATCTTAGTTGTGATATTGTACTATAGTTTTTAAAGATATTACCATAAGTGATATGAGTAAGGAATACATTAACTAGATTTCTTTGTATTATTTCTTACAACTGCATATTTATTTATATTTATCAAAAAATAAGAAGTTTAATTAAAAAATAATAGGTCACAACAATGAGACTACTACACACACCTATTAGAATGGTAAAAATCCAGAACACTGACAACACCAAATGCTGGTGAGGATGTGGAGAAACAGAAACTCTCATTCACTGCTGGCGGGAATGCAAAATGGTACAGCCACTTTGGAAGACAGTTTGTTAGTTTCCATAGAACTAAACATACTCTTACCATATGATCCAGCAGTTGTGCTCCCTGGTATTTACCCAAAGGAACTGAAAACTTGTGTCCACACAAACACCTGCACGTGGATTTTTACATAGACTTCATTCATAATTGCCAAAACTTGGAGGCAACCAAAATGTTCAACAGGCAAATGAATAAACTGGGATACATTCAGACAATGGAATATTATACAGAGCTAAATGTAAATGAGCTATCAAGCCATGAAAAGACATGGAAGAACCTTAAATGCATATTACTAAGTGACAGAAGCCAATCTGAAAAGCCTACAAGCTATATGATTCCAACTATATGACATCCTGGAAAAGGCAAAACTACGGAGAAGGTAAAAAAGATCAATGGTTGCCAGGGATTAGGGATGAATAGGCAGAACACAGAGGATATTTAGGGCACTGAAACTACTCTTTATGATACTATACACTTACCCAAACACAGAGAATGCACAATACCAAGAGTGAACTCAAATGTCAACTATGGATTTTGGGTTATAATGATGTGTCAAAGTAGGCTCATCAATTGTAACAAATGTCCCACCCTGGTGGGGGACGTTGATATGGAGGAGGCTACGCATGTATGGGGATAGGTGATATAAGGGAAATCTCTGTCTTCTGTTTAATTTTGCCTAAAACTGCTCTGAAAAATAGTCTGATTTTCAAAAGGTAAAACCATTAAAACACTATAATAGAACAGGGGAATTTTGTAAAATCTCAGAGTGGGAAAGGCAAGACACAAAACATAAGGACACCCAAAGAAAAAATGTGTAAATTTGACTTATAAATGTTTTAAATTTCTACATGGAAAAACCAAAATACAAATAATAAACTAGACAAAATATCTGTAAAACTACGACACAAAATTCCGATTTCCTTATTATATAAACAGTTTGTATGCATCACTAAGAAAGAGCAAACCAGTAGAGAAATAGAAATGAATAGATCATTTCTACAGATAAAAATATAAATATGAAAAGATGTCCAACTCATAATTAAGAAATATACACTAAAACAACTAGCTAGCATTTTTCATCAATCAGATTGGCCAAATGTAAAAGTCTGGTAAAGTATCTCACTTTCAAACTGTGAAAAAACTGGCACAACTGAAAATGTATGTCTACACAAAAACATGCACACAGGGGGCTTCCCTGGTGGCGCAGTGGTTGAGAATCTGCCTGCCAACGCAGGGGACACGGGTTCGAGCCCTGGTCTGGGGAGATCCCACATGCCGCGGAGCAACTAGGCCCGTGAGCCACAATTACTGAGCCTGCGCGTCTGGAGCCTGTGCTCCGCAACAAGAGAGGCCACGATAATGAGAGGCCCGCGCACCGCGATGAAGAGTGTTCCCCACTTGCCGCAACTAGAGAAAGCCCTTGCACAGAAACGAAGACCCAACACAGCCATAAATGAATAAATAAATAAATAATTTTTAAAAAAACATGCACACAGATGTTTATAGCAGCTTTATTCATAACTGTCAAATCTTGGAAGCAACCACGATGTCCTTCAATAGGTGAATGGATAAACTATGGTACATCCGTACAATGGAATGCTATCTAGTACTAAAAGACATGAGTTGTCAAGCAACAAAAAGACACGGAGGGATCTTAAATGCATATTGCTAAGTGAAAGAAGCCAATCTGAAATGGTTATATACCATATGATTCTAACTATCTGACATTCTGGAAAAGGCAAAAGTATAGAGACAGTAAAAATATCCATGTTGCCGTGGGCTGGAGGGGTGGGAGAGAGAGAGATGAGTAAGTGGAGCACAGGGCATTTTAAGGACAGTGAAACCATTGTGTATGATATTATAATGGTGAATACATGTCATTTTACATTTGTCAAAACTGATAGAATGTACAACACAAAGAGTAAAACTTAATGTAAACTATGGACTTCAGTAATGATAATGTATCAACATTGGTTCACCAATTGTAACAAATGTACCACACTAACAGAAGATATAAATAATAGGGGAAACTATGGGGGAAGAGAGGGAGGTATGTGGGAACTCTGTACTTTTTAATTTTTCTGCAAGCCTACAACTGCTCTAACAGTATAAAGATCTAATTTTTAAAAACTGGGCACCATTGGAGGATTCTATGAACAAATTGTTTTGAAAACTGTTAAACACAGAGAAAGATTCAAGCATTTGATACCTTTCCAATACACACTGGACCACTGGGCACTCAAACAATATATGGGAGGAACTTTCTCTTTATAGACATATTCCAGCTAATAAAGGAAGGAATGATATCCCCTTCTTGTAACACTTGATCAATTTATCTACGTAATAATCATCAAAGACTGCTAAAAATACAAAAGAAACATACCAGATTGAAGAATACATCAGTATCTTAACAAAAAACAAAAACAAACAAAAAAACCAACCTGAGTCTGATAAAGCCTCTCTAGAGTCAACTACCAACTTACCGAAAACATACTATGTGGCACTATGGGGATATAATCAGCAAAATCTGCGCTGTGTAAAACCATAGGTCCAGTGACCAATTTCTTTGACAAATAAATTTCAAGGTGAAAAAAAGAGGTGTAGTTTAAAAGAGACTTAACGAGTCAAATCAACCAATCTCAACATGTAAACTTTATTTGGATTTAGTTTGTTTCATTCAGACTAAATTTTTTAAATTATTAGACAATCAGAAATGTGAACATTGACTAGATTTGATGATTTAAAGAATTATTAAATTTTTATGTGTGATATTGTGGTAGTGGTTTTTTTAAAAAGCTTATAGAGCTTCACACTGTTATACTTACAGATGAAATGAAAAAGTATCTGGCATTTAATCCAACATAAAATAGAAAAGAGGGAAAGCGGTTTAGGTGAAATAAGACTGGTCATTAGTAGATAATTGTTGAAACTGGATGATGGGTACATGGGTTTATTAATCTGTTTATTTTGCACATGTTTGAAATTTTCCATAGTAAAATTATTTTTTAAAAATAAGCAACAGTAGTAAACAGTAAAAGTGTTATTATGAAACAAAACCTTTGTAGTCCTTTTTGTAATATAGCTAATTGTGTGTGAATTATTTTTGATCCCTGCTACTCCCTCAGTCACCATATCCATTCAATCACCAAATCTTGTTGATTCTACCTCTTAACTGCCACTTCTTTCCATCTTAGTCCAAGCTAAATTTGGCCTGCACACAGTACACTTCAACTTTTGCCTACTTTCAAAACCGTAGCCAGAGTGGGTTTTTTTTTTTTTTAACACAAATTTGATCATACCTAGCCTTTGCTTAAAATCTACTAATGGCTTCTCATTGATCATGAGATAAAGGCTAAAATCTTTAATATGCAATTTGAGGCCTTGCAAGATCTATTCCAACCCTGTGTACCTTACCAGCTCCACCTTAAGATGCTCTCCATTGCCCTTCTATACTCCAGCTACTTCTTGAACTTGCCATACTCATTCTCAACTCAGAGCATTCACACGTGCTGTTCTCTCTTTCTGGAATGCTCCCTTCTCCCTTACACACACCCTCATCCTTCAGATCTCACTTTAAATGCTACTTTCTCAGGATAGCTTTCCCATTATTCTTGGTCTTGGTGAGGTCAAATTTCTCATACTTTTATAACAACTGAAATTTAAAAATTGTTGAAGTTATGTCTGTCTTTGCTGCTATAGTACGATTTCAAAGAGAGAAGGAACTAAGTATCCCCAAATCCAGCATTTTGTCCTGCACATAGTAAAAGGTCAATAAATATTTATTAAACTATAAATGACTGACTTGATAAATGAATAAATAAATGAATTTAAATATAATACCGGTCAAATCATGAAACAGAATTACCTGTACCATAATTATAATATTACAGTTAACCTAAATGGTGTTAGTCATACTTCCAAATAAAAGATTTGCAAAGCTTCAGTGTATATGTATATAAACAAACAAAAAGAGAAAATAAGTGAGAATGATTTCATTACAAATCCCGTTTACAGTCCCTCACTGATACTCCAAAAGTATTTAACAACAAAGGAACAAGGATGTATCTTAATGTATCATCCACCTTTCAAAGGAGGCACATATATATTCAAATAAAAGTAGTTCTGATACATACTCCAACTATGCTATTCAGATAGAAAACTCAGATCCTCTGAAAGAGTAATAAAGACCACATATCCTAAAATTTTACATTTATATGCAATTATTTAAAACCAGCTACATATACAGACTGCATAAGTCTCTTAAGTCTTATAAAATGGATGAATTTACTAACCTATTCAAGTAAAATCAAAGCTTAAACATTTTATGGATTAGATCTTTATAACTTTTAAAATTAATGAGAAAAAACTACAAACTCCTGAACCAAAATTTTATTTTAAATTGTTAGGTTTTAGTGTATATGAAAACTTTTCATAATACATGACATATAAAGATGTTAGCACATTGAACTACAATAGAAAATATTTTTATACAACTTTTGTATCACTAATATGCTTATTTCCCCTGTGAATGAATGCACAGTTAGCTTAGATCAACTTTGTCATGAATATTAAGTAGTTTTAAAAGTTTTATGTTATTGTTTAATAACTTCCTAATGAGGTTTTGAGTTTCTCCTTGACTTACACATAATATTTTTTTTAATATATTGAATACTGCAGTAGCTTTTCCTCTCGTCTCTGGTGGAACATATTTAATATCTAAATATTCAGGTAATTTAGATCTAGAATTATACAGCATGTTAATGACAGTTTCAATGTCATCAACTCCATCACTGCTTTGTCCTAGTGGTAACATCTGGGATTTATACATTTTTTCTAATTTATGTTCTGCTGCTGCTGCTAGAGCAAGGCTTCGTTTTAGGTGTTCTTTAGAGGCTCGAATGTCTGCTCTATATTCTGGCTTGAGGCTCTCAGGAAGAGGTACCTGTTGCACCTGTGAACCAATATCTGCAATTTTTTTCAAAATGTCTTCATTATACAAATGGTGTGGTTCAGGATTTTCCATTTCATAGTCGCCTGAGAGCTGAGGAACATCTTCTTCTGTGGCAGTATCCAAGTCAGTGTTCCTACTTAAAGAGGTGACACCTTGACTTGTAAATGATTCAGTAACACTTGGCAATTGCTTTGGTGCCTCAGTTTGACGTACAGTTGGCTCTGGCTCTGGCTCTTCTTTCTCAATATAAGGTTCTTTTGCATGTAAAACAACAGAAATGTTATTTGGTTTAATTGACCAGAAAGCTGTACTTTTAGTATGTTTTTTCTTCTCTATTTCCAGTGTTAAGCCCCTAGTAGGGAAAGCTGTAGTTTCTTCACTGACAGGATTGATTAAAACATCATTCTCAGCTGGAGCTTCATCACGTGTAAACTTTACCTCCTTAAATTTTGATACCCTCGATCCTACAGAATCAGCATTATTTGGAGACTTTGATTTTTTCTGACGACCTGGCTCCTTAGTGGGAACACTTAGTACTAGGTTCTGCAAAACTTGTACGTAATGATTCAAGCTTTGTTCTTCGTCAGGCGTCACAGTTATTCCTTAAGGCAAAAAACCAAACAATAAGTAACATTTATTATTATGTATGTCATATTGACAGAATCTACTCACCTAATTTTACTTCATATGCCATCACTTAAAAGTTGAGATAAAGAACCAAGAAATAAAGCACCTTTGACACAGTCAACTCTCATTTACAGGAACAAAATTATTTTTTCAGATTCTTATTAAAACAGATGAGCAAAATTAGTGCAAAAGTTACATATTAACACAATTCTCTATATCTCTTTGCTTTTACTCTCCCATATAGCTTATGATTCAGTAGGCAACTTATTAAAACAAAATTCTTGGTTATGTTCTCTAACACAGTGGTGTGCCGTAGTAGGCTTACAGTGGCTCACCAGAGCCAATTATTAAATTTTTAGGAATTTTGTGAGCCAGATGGTAAACACAGACATTGTTAAAAATTAAATTATCTGAATTTACAATTAAGTAAATGTATTCAAAACAAGGTAATATTCAAAACTTATCACTTTTATTTTATTTCATTTTACTATTATTTATGCTCTTGAGGTTATTTACATCTAGTATGTTATAAATGCTATATAATGGTATGCCACTGTTTATCTCTTTCCCCTCCCTGATGAGCGATGTCAAGTAGGTAGTTTGAAATCAACCATGGTGAGAGTATCTGCCTCACGTAAATGGGCAAACGCTGTAAGTCAGGGTGTACCCACCTCTCGGAAAAGCCAGTTGTTAAACATTTACCGGTATACCACTGCCTTCAACCCAGCAAAAATCTAACTACAGCCTGTGGGTCACATCCACTCAAATATTTTCATAAATAAAGTTTTTTAGGAACTCAGTCAGTCTTGCCCCTTTGTTTATGTATTGTGTATGGCTGCTTTTGGCTGCAGCAGTAGAGTTGAATAGTTGGAACAGAGACGATATGGCCTACAAAGCTGAAAATACTACCTGGCCCTTTACAGAAAAAGTTTACTGATTCCTGGTTTAAATCATCAACATTTTACTCTTACAACAAAATGGCAGTTCTATTTTTTTTTTTTTTTTTTTTAGATTTAGTCACCCCTCATTTTATTTTTTTTTTAATTTTTTTTAAACACCTTTATTGAAGTATAATTGCTTCACAATGGTGTGTTAGTTTCTGCTTTATAACAAAGTGAATCAGCTACAGAAATACACACGTTCCCATATCTCCTCCCTCCCGTATCTCCCTCCCTCCCACCCTCCCCATCCCACCCCCCCATGCGGTCACAAAGCACCGTGCTGATCTCCCTGTGCTATGCGGCTGCTTCCCACTAGCTATCTATTTTACATTTGGTAGTGTATATATGTCCATGACACTCCCTCACCCTGTCACATCTCACCCCTCCCCCTCCCCATATCCTCAAGTCCATTCTTTAGTAGGTCTGTGTCTTTATTCCCATCTTGCCACTAGGTTCTTCATGGCCTTTTTTTTTTTTTTTCCTTAGATTCCATATATGTGTTAGCATACTGTATTTGTTTTTCTCTTTCTGACTTACTTCACTCTGTATGACAGACTCTAACTCCATCCACCTCATTACAAATACCTCCATTTCATTTCTTTTTATGGCTGAGTAATATTCCATTGTATATATGTGCCACATCTTCTTTATCCATTCATCCGATGATGGACACTTAGGTTGCTTCCATGTCCTGGCTATTGTCAATAGAGCTGCAATGAACATTTTGGTACATGACTCTTTTTGAATTATGGTTTTCTCAGGGTATATGCCCAGTAGTGGGATTGCTGGGTCATATGGTAGTTCTATTTTTAGTTTTTTAAGGAACCTCCATACTGTTCTCCATAGTGGCTGTATCAATTTACATTCCCACCAACAGTGCAAGAGGGTTCCCTTTTCTCCACACCCTCTCCAGCATTTATTGTTTCTAGATTTTTTGATGATGGCCATTCTGACCGGTGTGAGATGATACCTCATGGTAGTTTTGATTTGCATTTCTCTAATGATTAATGATGTTGAGCATTCTTTCATGTGTCTGTTGGCCATCTGTATATCTTCTTTGGAGAAATGTCTATTTAGGTCTTCTGCCCATTTTTGGATTGGGTTGTTTGTTTTTTTGTTATTGAGCTGCATGAGCTGCTTGTAAATCTTGGAGATTAATCCTTTGTCAGTTGCTTCATTTGCAAATATTTTCTCCCATTCTGAGGGTTGTCTTTTGGCCTTGTTTATGGTTTCCTTTGCTGTGCAAAAGCTTTTAAGTTTCATTAGGTCCCATTTGTTTATTTGTGTTCTTATTTCCATTTCCCTAGGAGCTGGGTCAAAAAGGATCTTGCTGTGATTTATGTCATAGAGTGTTCTGCCTATGTTTTCCTCTAAGAGTTTTATAGTGTCTGGCCTTACACTTAGGTCTTTAATCCATTTTGAGTTTATTTTTGTGTATGGTGTCAGGGAGTGTTCTAATTTCATACTTTTACATGTACCTGTCCAATTTTCCCAGCACCACTTATGGAAGAGGCTGTCTTTTCTCCACTGTATATGCTTGCCTCCTTTATCAAAGATAAGGTGACCATATGTGCGTGGGTTTATCTCTGGGCTTTCTACCCTGTTCCATTGATCTATATTTCTGTTTTTGTGCCAGTACCAAACTGTCTTGATTACTGTAGCTTTGTAGTATAGTCTGAAGTCAGGGAGCCTGATTCCTCCAGCTCTGTTTTTCGTTCTCAAGATTGCTTTGGCTATTCGGGGTCTTCTGTGTCTCCATACAAATTGTGAAATTTTTTGTCCTAGTTCTGTGAAAAATGCCAGTGGTAGTTTGATAGGGATTGCATTGAATCTGTAGATTGCTTTGGGTAGTAGAGTCATTTTCACAATGTTGATTCTTCCAATCCAAGAACATGGTATATCTCTCCATCTATTTGTATCATCTTTAATTTCTTTCATCAGTGTCCTATAATTTTCTGCATACAGGTCTTTTGTCTCCTTAGGTAGGCTTATTCCTAGATATTTTATTCTTTTTGTTGCAATGGTAAACGGGAGTGTTCTCTTAATTTCACTTTCAGATTTTTCATCATTAGTGTATAGGAATGCAAGAGATTTCTGTGCATTAATTTTGTATCCTGCTACTTTACCAAATTCATTGATTAGCTCTAGTGGTTTTCTGGTGCCAGTTTTAGGATTCTCTATGTATAGTATCATGTCATCTGCAAACAGTGACAGCTTTACTTCTTCTTTTCCGATTTGGATTACTTTTATTTCTTTTTCTTCTCTGATTGCTGTGGCTAACACTTCCAAAACTATGTTGAATAATAGTGGTGAGAGTGGGCAACCTTGTCTTGTTCCTGATCTTAGTGGAAATGGTTTCAGTTTTTCACCATTGAGGACAATGTTGGCTGTGGGTTTGTCATATATGGCCTTTATTATGTTGAGGAAAGTTCCCTCTATGCCTACTTTCTGTAGGGCTTTTATCATAAATGGGTGTTGAATTTTGTCGAAAGCTTTCTCTGCATCTATTGAGATGATCATATGGTTTTTCTCCTTCAATTTGTTAACATGATGTATCACGTTGATTGATTTGCGTATATTGAAGAATCCTTGCCTTCCTGGAATAAACCCTACTTGATCATGGTGTATAATCCTTTTAATGTGCTGTTGGAGTCTGTTTGCTAGTATTTTGTTGAGGATTTTTGCATCTATGTTCATCAGTGATATTGGCCTATAGTTTTCTTTCTTTGTGACATCTTTGTCTGGTTTTGGTATCAGGGTGATGGTGGCCTCGTAGAATGACTTTGGGAGTGTTCCTCCCTCTGCAATATTTTGGAAGAGTTTGAGAAGGATAGGTGTTAGCTCTTCTCTAAATGTTTGATAGAATTCGCCTGTGAAGCCATCTGGTCCTGGGCTTTTGTTTGTTGGAAGATTTTTAATCACAGTTTCAATTTCAGTGCTTGTGATTGGTCTGTTCATATTTTCTATTTCTTCCTGGTTCGGTCTCGGCAGGTTGTGCATTTCTAAGAATCTGTCCATTTCTTCCAGGTTGTCCATTTTATTGGCATAGAGTTGCTTGTAGTAATCTCTCATGATCGTTTGTATTTCTGCAGTGTCAGTGGTTACTTCTCCTTTTTCATTTCTAATTCTTTTTTTTTTTTTTTAACTTTTGGGTTTGTTTATTTAATTAATTAACTAATTTATTTATAGCTGTGTTGGGTCTTAGTCTCTGTGCGAGGGCTTTCTCCAGTCGTGGCAAGTGGGGGCCACTCCTCATCGCGGTGCGCGGGCCTCTCACCATCGCGGCCTCTCTCGTTGCGGAGCACAGGCTCCAGACGCGCAGGCTCAGCAATTGTGGCTCACGGGCCCAGCCGCTCCGCGGCACGCGGGATCTTCCCAGACCAGGGCTCGAACCCGCGTCCCCCGCACCGGCAGGCAGACTCTCAACCACTGCACCACCAGGGAAGCCCTTTCATTTCTAATTCTATTGATTTGAGTCTTCTCCCTTTTTCTCTTGATGAGTCTGGCTAATGGTTTATCAATTTTGTTTATCTTCTCGAAGAACCAGCTTTTAGTTTCATTGATTTTTGTTATCGTTTCCTTCATTTCTTTTTCATTTATTTCTGATCTGATCTTTATGATTTCTTTACTTCTGCTAGCTTTGGGGTTTTTTTGCTCTTCTTTCTCTAATTGTTTTAGGTGCAAGGTTAGGTTGTTTATTCGAGATGTTTCCTGTTTCTTGATGTAGGCTTGTATTGCTATAAACTTCCCTCTTAGCACTGCTTTTGCTGCATCCCATAGGTTTTGGGTCGTCGTGTCTCCATTGTCATTTGTTTCTAGGTCTTTTTTGATTTCCCCTTTGATTTCTTCAGTGATCACTTTGTTATTAAGTAGTGTATTGTGTAGCCTCCATGTGTTTGTATTTTTTACAGACCTTTTCCTGTAATTGATATCTAGTCTCGCAGCGTTGTGGTCAGAAAAAATACTTGATACGATTTCAATTTTCTTAAATTTACCAAGGCTTGATTTGTGACCCAAGATATAATCTATCCTGGAGAATGTTCCATGAGCACTTGAGAAAAATGTGTATTCTGTTGTTTTTGGGTGGAATGTCCTATAAATATCAATTAAGTCCATCTTGTTTAATGTATCATTTAAAGCTTGTGTTTCCTTATTTATTTTCATTTTGGATGATCTGTCCATTGGTGAAAGTGGGGTGTTAAAGTCCCCTACTATGATTGTGTTACTGTCGATTTCCCCTTTTATGGCTGTTAGTATTTGCCTTATGTACTGAGGTGCTCCTATGTTGGGTGCATAAATATTTACAATTGTTATATCTTCTTCTTGGATCGATCCCTTGATCATTATATAGTGTCCTTCTTTGTCTCTTGTAATAGTCTTTATTTTAAAGTCTATTTTGTCTGATATGAGAATTGCTACTCCAGCTTTCTTTTGATTTCCATTTGCATGGAATATCTTTTTCCATCCCCTCACTTTCAGTCTGTATGTGTCTCTAGGTCTGAAGTGGGTCTCTTGTAGACAGCATATATATGGGTCTTGCTTTTGTATCCATTCAGCCAGTCTGTGTCTTTTGGTGGGAGCATTTAATCCATTTACATTTAAGGTAATTATCGATATGTATGTTCCTATTCCCAGTTTCTTAAATAGTTTATGTTTGTTATTGTAGGTGTTTTCCTTCTCTTGTGTTTCTTGCCTAGAGAAGTTCCTTTAGCATTTGTTGTAAAGCTGGTTTGGTGGTGCTGAACTCTCTCAGCGTTTGCTTGTCTGTAAAGGTTTTAATTTCTCCATCGAATCTGAATGAGATCCTTGCTGGGTAGAGTAACCTTGGTTGTAGGTTTTTCTCCTTCATGACTTTAAGTATATCCTGCCACTCCCTCCTGGCTTGCAGAGTTTCTGCTGAAAGATCAGCTGTTAACCTTATGGGGGTTCCCTTGTGTGTTATTTGTTGTTTTTCCCTTGCTGCTTTTAATATGTTTTCTTTATATTTAATTTTTGATAGTTTGATTAATATGTGTCTTGGCGTGTTTCTCCTTGGATTTATCCGGTATGGGACTCTCTGTGCTTCCAGGACTTGATTAACTATTTCTCTGTGCTTCCAGGACTTGATTAACTATTTCCTTTCCCATATTAGGGAAGTTTTCAACTATAATCTCTTCAAATATTTTCTCAGTCCCCTTCTTTTTCTCTTCTTCTTCTGGGACCCCTATAATTCGAATGTTGGTGCGTTTAATGTTGTCCCAGAGGTCTCTGAGACTGTCCTCAGTTCTTTTCATTCTTTTTTCTTTATTCTGCTCTGCAGTAGTTATTTCCACTATTTTATCTTCCAGGTCACTTATCCGTTCTTCTGCCTCAGTTATTCTGCTATTGATCCCGTCTAGAGTATTTTTAATTTCATTTATTGTGTTTTTCATCATTGCTTGGTTCCTCTTTAGTTCTTCTACATCTTGTTAAATGTTTCTTGCATTTTGTCTATTGTATTTCCAAGATTTTGGATCATCTTTACTATCATTATTCTGAATTCTTTTTCAGGTAGACTGCCTATTTCCTCTTCATTTGTTAGGTCTGGTGTGTTTTGACCCTGCTCCTTCACCTGCTGTGTGGTTTTTTGTCTTCTCATTTTGCTTATCCTACTGTGTTTGGGGTCTCCTTTTCACAGGCTACAGGTTCGTAGTTCCCGTTGTTTTTGGTATCTGTCCCCAGTGGCTAAGGTTGCTTCAGTGGGTTGTGTAGGCTTCCTGGTGGAGGGGACTAGTGCCTGTGTTCTGGTGGATGAGGTTGGATCTTGTCTTTCTGGTGGGCACGTCCACGTCTGGTGGTGTGTTTTGGGGTGTCTGTGGCCTTATTATGATTTTAGGCAGTCTCTCTGCTAATGGATGGGGCTGTATTCCTGTCTTGCTAGTTGTTTGGCATAGGGTGTCCAGCACTGTAGCTTGCTGGTCGTTGAGTGAAGCTGCGTCCTGATGTTGAGATGAAGATCTCTGAGAGATTTTCGCCGTTTGGTGTTACGTGGAGCTGGGAGGTCTCTTGTGGACCAGTGTCCTGAAGTTGGCTCTCCCACCTCAGAGGCGCAGCCCTGATGCCTGGCTGGAGCACCAAGAGCCTTTCGTCCACACGGCTCAGAATAAAAGGGAGAAGAAAATAGAAAGAAAGAAAGAAAGAAAGAAGATAAAATAAAATAAAATAAAGCTATTATAATAAAAAATAAGAAAAAAGATTATTAAGAATAAATGTATTCAGAAAAAAAATTTTTTTAATTTTTAAAAATAGATTTATTAATTTTTTGTAGTAAAAAATAAGAAAAAAATTATTAAGAAAAAAATTTATTAAGAAAAAAATGTTTAATTTTTTAAAAATAAAAAACATGAAAAAACTTATTAAAAAATTTTTTTTAATTTCTAAAAATAGAAAATAAGGAAAAAATTATTAAGAAAACATTTATTAGGAAAAAAAATTTTTTTTTGAGTAAAAAAAAAAAAAAAAAAAAACACGGACGTACCTAACCCTGGGACTAATGGTGAAAGCAAAGCTATACAGACAAAATCTCACCCAGAAGCATACACATATACACTCACAAAAAAAGGAAAAGGGGAAAAATTAATATATTCTGCTCCCAAAGTCCACCTCTTGAGTTTGGGATGATTCGTTGTCTATTCAGGTATTCAACAGATGCAGGCACATCAAGTTGTTTGTGGAGCTTTAATCCGCTGCTTCTGAGGCTGCTGGGAGAGACTTCCCTTTCTCTTCTTTGTTCTTACAGCTCCCGGAGTTCAGCTTTGGATTTGGACCCGCCCCTGCGTGTAGGTCGCCTGAGGGCGTCTGTTCCCCGCCCAGACAGGACGGGGTTAAAGGAGCAGCTGCTTCGGGCGCTCTGGCTCACTCAGGCCAGGGGGGAGGGAGTGGTACGGAGGAGGCAGGGCGAGCCTGCGGCGGCAGAGGCCGGCGTGACTTTGCAGCAGCCTGAGGCGCAAAGTTGTCCCTGGATCACAGGACCCTGGCAGTGGCGAGCTGCACAGGCTCCCGGGACGGGCGGTGTGGAGAGTGACCTGTGCTCGCACACAGGCTTCTTGGTGGCGGCAGCAGCAGCCTTAGCGTCTCCCGCCCGTCTCTGGGGTCCGCGCTGATAACCGCGGCTCACGCCCGTCTCTGGGGTCCGCGCTGTTAGCCGCGGCTCGCGCCCGCCTCTGGGGTCCACACTGATAGCCACGGCTCGCGCCCATCTCTGTAGTTTGTTTAGGCGGCGCTCTGAATCCCCTCTCCTCGTGCGCCGCGAAACAAAGAGGCAAGAAAAAGTCTCTTGCCTCATCGGCAGCTGCAGACTTTTTCCCGGACTCCCTCTCGGCTAGCACCGAAGCCCGAGCCTCAGCTCCCAGCCCCCGCCCACCCTGGCGGCTGAGCAGACAAGCCTCTCGGGCTGGTGAGTGCTACTCAGCACCGATCCTCCGTGCGGGAATCTCTCCGCTTTGCCCTCTGCACCCCTGTGGCTGCGCTCTCCTCTGTGGCTCCGAAGCTTCCCCCCTCTGCCACCCACAGTCTCTGCCCACGAAGGGGCTTCCTAGTGTGTGGAAACCTTTCCTCCTTCACAGCTCCCTCCCACTGGTGCAGGTCCCGTCCCTATTCTTTTGTCTCTGTTATTTCTGTTTTCTTTTGCCCTACCCAAGTACGTGGGGAGTCTCTTGCCTTTTGGGAGGTCTGACGTCTTCTGCCAGCGTTCAGTGGGTGTTCTGTAGGAGCAGTTCCACGTGTAGATGTATTTCTACTGTATCTGTGGGAAGGAAGGTGATCTCCGCATCTTATTCTTCCGCCATCTTGCCCCTCTCCCCGGCAGTTCTATTTATACTGGTATTTTGCAGTATCTAAGTGGTGAAGCCTCTCATTTCCAATGTGGAAAACGGAAAAGATTATTGAATAATATATTCTGAAATTCGGCTCAACTCCCCAGCTCCAGAGTCAGAAGTTTTTAATTTTAAGTGCTAGGATTTTGTGTTACAAGTAATTTTGAATTGACTTTGCCACTATCATGGATACAAACTGATTTAATTCAAGGAAGTAAGTCACTTTTTCCCAAACACTAATGAATAACTTCTATCTGAACCCTCCCTCTGCAGGCAAAATGAAATAACAAACTTTCTGCTCAGGAGGCACTTTTATTCAGCTCTTTGGCAAGCACAAAATAGTCCAAAAACGATTTACCTCCTCTCTTCCTTAACTCATCTGTTACAACTTAGAAAGACCAGATGGAATTTTAATCAAAATTGAAATTATATTTCTAAATTTTAAAAATCTTAACCAGAACAGTTTAGTGAGTCAAAGTGATAGTGGAAAGACACTAGACTTGTCTACTAGAGATCTAGATTCTAAAAGGAGACTCTGCGTATTATGTTATGTTCAGAAAAGTCTTGCATACCCCGAGGTCCATTTGATGATGATGGGTGAAAAAAGAAAGATATAGAACATAAGGTAGATTTATATATTATTCTTATAATTTTTATGAATCAGTGACATAGCATCATACATTTGTCTGTGAATTGAGAACTTTTTTAATGGATTAGAAGCATGACATACCAAATTCATGTGGGCATTTGCCCCAGAGGAGAGGGAATGGGACTGAAGTTGGTTATTAAAGGGGTCATTAGACTTATCTATAATGTTTTACTCTCTAAGCACACACACACAATCACTTAACACAGTAAACCATTAAAAGTCACATTTTAAAAAGGAAAATAACTTATTTATGTATTCTTATATTTATAAAATGCATTGTCCTGAATCTAGAGTTTTCCTGAAGGAAAATATTAAGTAAAATGAATTTGTAGCCTAGTGCAGTCAAAAAAACCCTTTCATTCTGGTCCTGGTTCTACCAGTTTCTAGCATCATGACCTTAGGTAACTACCTAATTTCTCTGAACATGTACTTAACTATGAAATTAAGATACTGTATCTGCCCTTTTATCTCACAGAACTAAATAAATTAGTTATTTGAAAACACTTGAAAAGCTACAGAGCACTATATAAGATAATATTATTCTCTATGAAGGCAAAACTGGTTACATTTCTCATTTTAAAATATAAATTTAAATCCCTAAAAAGAAATAGGTTTTGGATTCTATTTAGTAAAAAGACACTAGAAGCTCTCCTGCTAAAGATAAGGAACAAGATCAGAATACTAATATCTCCATTACTATTTAACATCATGTTGGAGGTATCAGTCAATGTAATTAGATAAGATAACTGGAAGCATGAGAATTGGGAAGAAAAAGATAAAACTATCTTTATATGCAGATGATATAATTATACATCGAGACAACACAAAAGAATCCATTGAAAAGCTACTACATGGAGTAAGAGAATTTAGTAAAGTAGCACGTTATAAAATCAACACACAAAAATCAATATACAAATATAAACCAGTTAGAAGATAAAATGAGAAAGAAGATGCTATTATGATAACAAAAAATGAAAGAAAATATCAAATCATAAATTTAAAAAGACATGTCCAAAATTTATATGAGGAATTATACTAGGCTGAATATAGACATCCAGAGATCAGGTCCTAATCCCTGGAACCTGTAAATGTTACCTTACAAATAAACGAGTCACAGGTATGAAATATACAGTATGGGGAATATAGTTATAATATATAGTTATAATTATGTAATATCTTTGTATGGTGACTAGACTCATGGTGGTGATCATTTTGAAATGTACAGAAATATCCAATCACTGTACTATGTAACAGGAACTAACATAGTGCTGTAGGTCAATTATACTTCAAAAACAAACAAACAAACAAACTCACAGAAAAAAGAGATTAGATCTATGGTTACCAGAGGTGGGGGTGGGCGGGAGGGGGAATTGGATGAAGGCAGTCAAAAGGTACAAATTTCCAGTTATAAGATAAGGACTAGGGATGTAATGTACAATACGCTAAATATAACGCTGACGTACATTATATATGAAAGTTGTTAAGAGAGTAAATCCTAAGAGTTCTCTTCACAAGGAAAATTTTTTTTCTCTATTTCTTTAATTTGGTATCTATATGAGATGACAGATGTTCACTAAACTTACTGTGGTAATCATTTCATGATGTATGTAAGTCAAATCACTATTCTGTATACCTTAAACTTATACAGTGCTGTATGTCAATTATAACTCAATAAAACTGGTGGTGGGGGGAACAGAGAGGTAGATAAACAAAAATTTTTTAAAAGAAAAGAAAAAAGGGTCCGTGCAGCTGTGATTAAGTTAGGGATCTTGACAAAGGAGATTAACCTGGATTAGCTGGGAGGGATCTAAATCCAGTGTTTTTATAAGAGAGAGACAGAGCGATATTTGAAATACACACAGAAGAGGAGAAAGTAACACAGAAGAGGAGGCAGAGATTAGAGTGAAGCGGCCATAAGGTAAAGAATGAGAGACAAGGAAAATAGTTTCTCCTAGAGCTTGCAGAGGGACCACAACTCTGCCCTACACCTTAATATTGGCTCAGTAAAGCTGATTTTAGATTTCTAGCCTCTAGAACTGTGAGAGAATAAATTTCTGTTGTTTTGAGACACCAAGTTTGTGGTAATTTGTTATAGCAGTCAGAGAAAACTGATACAGGAATATAGTAAAATCTTCTGAAAGACATAATGAAAACTTCAACAAATAGACATACCATGTTCTAAGACCAGAAGATTCAAAATAAAGATGCTCAGATGTCAGATTCTCTGTTAATTTTATACTTAATATGCTCCTAGTAAAATATCATTAATATGTTAATAATATTAATGAAGTTATAAAAATAGATTATAAAGTTCATTTGAACAGAGTAAGAATAGCCAGAAAGACAAGAGGCTAGCCCTATTATATATTAAAATATATTACAAAGCCTCTATTATAAAAATAGTATAGCATTGTACATGAATAGACAGATGAATGGAACAGAAAATACAGAAATAGATGCAACTGCATATTGAAACACAGCTAAAGGTGAGGGAAGGTTTCAATTTATGAATTATTCCAGCTAATAAATGAAGAAGCCATTTATAATTAGAATATAATTATTTTGCAATGTATCAATGATTATTTACATCACAAAAGACACAATCAGACATATGCTTCCTGATAAAAGAACACAGTACCACCTATGAAGTGGCCTTGCAAAAAAGGTCAAACCTGAATCTAACAAGTTTCTCTAGATCTAACTAACAATGTATGGAAAGTACAAGAGACAACAAAAGAAAATATAAAGTACACCATGGGCATACACTCAGCAAAATCTAGACTACGGGAAACTATAGGACATATGATCCAATTTCCTCAACAACTGCAAGGGGAAAAATAGAGATGAAGGAGGAACTACAGATTAAAAGAGAATTAACAGACATATCAATGAATTACATGCATGAATCTTATTTGAATCTGAATTCAATTAAACTGGAAAAGAGAGAATCAGGAAAGTTTGAGCACTGACCAGATATTTGATAATATTAAGAAATTATTTTCAGGTGTGAAATTCACATTTTGTAGTTTTTTAAGGTACTTATATTTTAGTGCTTTATATTGAAATATTTACTGATAAAATTATGTGATGTCTGGAATTTGCTTCTAAATAATCCAAGTCTTAGGAGTTGGGGAGAGGGACCAAGCCTTGGGGAGAGGGATCAAGGAGGTATGGTGGAAAGGAATGTGGGTGGAAATATCAATGAAACAAGATTAATTATAGGTTAATAATAGTTGAAACTGGTTATAGATATATGAAGATTATACCATTCTTTCTACTTGTGTATATATTTAAACTTCTCCATGATTAAATGTTTTTAAAAACCTGTTTTGGAAAAATTTCAATTCTGGGCAACTATTCACAAGCAAATCTAAAGTCTGCAACCAACAGTGGTTTAAATGCTTCTTAAAAGACATTGCTATTAGATTACAGTCTGCTAAACATTCAATTTTTAATTAACTTGTCTCTTCTCAAAGTAGTAAATAGGATACCCAGGTTACTATTAGGCAAATTAGACTGTCAAAGGACAGAAATAGGTGATACTTATTGCTAGTTGATTCCTAAAAGAACTGAAGTACTCATAATCCCTTTATACTGAAACTCAGGCAACACTAAAAATCCTGTTCATGGCTGCCTAAAAACAGAGCACCCTACCTTCTACCTTGCTTTTCCTCCCCTCTTCATGTACTCTTTGTCTATACACTGTTCTATTGTTAAATCCATCCTCTCCGCACACACTTCCCACCTCCTGCTTTTTTCCTCCAAAAACATCTACATATTTCATATTGACTGGTCTTGCCAGTCAATTTGATCATTATAAAATTGTTCACAAAGCATCTGAAAAAGAACAGATATATGTATATGTATAACTGAATCACTTTGCTGTATACCTGAAACTAACACAACATTGTAAATCAACTATACTCCAATATAAAATAAAAATTTTTTTAAATGTTCACAAAGCAAGGTAGTAAAAGATAATCAAGGCTCAAATATCCCTACAAATGGCCCTGGCCGCTGTGAAAATCTGCTATTCCCCATTCTTCAGGAGGTGCTAGAAAGATGAACAAAATTCAAATTCTTACAAAGACCAGACTACTCTGCTAGAAGTTTGGTTATTATACTTTGGATATTTGCTGTCTACACTGGTGTACTTTATAATATTCCCTCTATGTTCACCAGTTAGTGATCCAACCAAACACTGCAATGTCTTAGAATGTGGCTAAAGTAAGAATCTCTTCCACCCTGAGAAGCCATAATGCTGCCTGGAAAGTGCCTCAACTAAGCAGGATGGCTACCTGCTAATGCAGGCTTGAGGTTTAACAGGAATCACAGATATGGAGATTATATCAATAGCTGAGCTTGGGACTGTCTGCACTTTTCTTCTTGAAATAGTACAGGGAGAATTAGTCACATGACAGAAATAACAGAAAAGTAAACAAAATAGTAAAACTGTAGGAACAAAAGTAGCATGAAATCTTAAGGGGAAATTGGAAAACAGTGATTGAAAAGACCATAACAGCTCTGACTGACTGAGCGATTACTATGTGCCAGGCACTATACTAAAGGCTTTGGATGTGAAATGTTTTTTTAATTAATTAATTAATTAATTAATTAATTAATTAATTTATGGCTGTGTTGGCTCTCTGCTGCTGCGAGCGGTCTTTCTCTAGTTGCAGCGAATGGGGGTTACTCTTCTTTGCAGTGCACGGGCTTCTCATTGCAGTGGCTTCTCTTGTTGTGGAACACGGGCTCTAGGCGCGCGGGCTTCAGTAGTTGTGGCTCACGGGCTTCAGTAGTTGTGGCTCGCGGGCTCTAGAGTGCAGGCTCAGTAGTTGTGGCACACGGGCTTAGGTGCTCCGCAGCATGTGTGATCTTCCCAGACCAGGGCTCAAACCCGTGTCCCCTGCATTGGCAGGCGGATTCTTAACCACTGCGCCACCAGAGAAGTCCAGTGAAGTGTTTTTATAAAGAGGAAAAAGAGGACACCTAGAAAGGATAAGTAATTTGCCTGATATTATATTTAATTTATAAGTGGTAATAAGGGATTCAAACACAGGCTGCCTTACTTCAAGCAGGTACACATAACAACTACACAATGTTGTCATAAAAAGATGACACTAGGATGCTGGCAAAATAGTAAAAGTATGATAATAAAATTGTTCTGAAGGAATACAGCTCTATTTTTAAATACACGTGAATACTAAAATATCAGAAATAAATAGGTAAAATATACAAAATTTTGCTCTACTGTCAACTGGACCAAAATATATCCCTTTCATGTATTAAGATGTATTGGCAATATTAAAAATAACTGATCCAAATTTAACATGTTTTCTTTCTTTCTCTCTTTCCTTCTCTCTCTCTCTCTCTCTCCTTCCCACACCACGCTGTGGGATCTTACTTCCCTGACCAGGGATCAAACCTGCGCCCCCTGCAGTGAAAGCACAGTCTTAACCAGCGGACCACCAGGGAAGTCCCTAACGTTTTCTTAACACAAAGTATGGGTAGGAAGTGACAGTCAATGACTTACAAAGGAATATATTCACTTCACACAGAGGTAAAAAAGCAAATTAATTAATTTTGAGTTTATTCTGAGGAAAATAATAAAATCATGATTTAAAATGAGTAATGAAATATAAAACTTCAATCAACAAACAATACATTCAAAATACACACTTCCTCCTCATAGAATAGTCAATTAAAGGAGGAAGAAGAGGGTTAAGGAATAACATAAAAGTCAATTAGCATGAAAACTTGCTAAAATTCACTATCCATAAACAAACGCCAAGTTAAAAACAATTTTTCTTTTACCAATTAGGCAAAAAAAATTTTTAAACAATAAAACCTAGGATTGTCATGTGCGTATGTTACTTCTTTAGTAAAAGAAGTAACTTCCTTACTTTCTGATCCCCAGATCTTTCATTAGTCTCTCTCTAGCATGCTGGTCTTTTCTTTATAAAACTTGGGATAATTTTGACTATGTATATATTTAATGTTTGCTAACTGCTACATATTATAAGCTCTTTGAGAGCTGTGACCATGTCTGCTTTGTTTTCTGTTTCCCCTGTTCTAACCAGTGCCTAGCACCATAGTAGACAGTCAAAAGGCATCTGTTAAATGAATGATTAAATGAATGGACCAAATGCTGGCAAGTATGTAAATTAATTGTACTTCCCACAATTTACCTTAAGGAAATAATCACACGCAAAAAAATTTCTAAAGAAGAATGCTGTAGAGGAAAACTAAACTCCATGTTATGTTTAAGATAAATCTGCTGGTCTAAAGACTGTTTTTTATTGTTTCTTTGTTTTGGTTTGGTTTAAGTTTGCTTTTTGTTTGTTTGCTTTTGGCTAATAGTCCAAAAATAATTAGGGAGAAAATCTGGACAAGTAAAAACAGTTCTTATTTTAGGCAAAGCAGGCAGTTTTTTAATAATAAAAGATACTGCTTTAACCATATTTTTCTAAATTTCTAAATCTGAAGTTTATCTAAAACAACATCATAAACATTGTCGTTAAACAGCTCCAATTTTCAGGAAGCCCCCAAACTTCTAACTGGTTCTTACTAAAGGGCATAATATAAGTTGAGATCACATAAATTTAACTAAATTTGTTTATGTTCTATTAATTTTCTTTTATTGGATTTTATCAATCTCTAAAATAACATCACATTAACATAACTTTAAGAAAATTATAATCTTAGGCAATGTTAAAATATCTTCATGGTTTCTCTATTACATATTTTAAAGTATACAATTGAACGGTTTTTAGTATAGCCACAGTTGTGGAACCATTACCACAATCTAAATTTAAAACATCACCCCAAAAAGAAGCCCACCCCTACCCCTCAGCCCTAGGCAACCACTAATCTACTTTCTGTCTCTCTATGAAATGCCTATTCAAGACATTTCATATAAATGAAATCATACAATATGTGTTCTTTTGTGACTAGCTTTTTTCACTTAGCATAATATTTTCAAGGTCATCCATGTTGTAGCATATATCAGTATGTCATTCATTTTTATGGCCAAATAATAGACCATTGTACGGATGTAACGCATTTTGTTTATTCATTCATCAGTTGATGGACATTTGGGTCATTTCTACTTTTTAGTGATTATGTTTAATCCTTTCAAGAACTACCAAAGCAGTTGCATTCTCACCAGCAGTATATGAGGGTTCTAATTTCTCCATATGATTCCAATACTTGTTATTGTCTGTCCTTTTGATATGGCCATCTCTGTGGGTGTGAAGTCCTATCTCATTGTGGTTTTGACTCGCATTTCTCTAACAGCTAATGATATTAAGCATCTTTCCATGAGCCTGTTGACCATTTGTATATCTGTTTTAGAGAAATGTCTATTCTGATAGTTTCCCCAGCTTTTAATTGAGTTGCTTTATTATTATTGAGTCGTAAGAATTCTTATATATTCTGGAGACCAGTCCCTTATCATTTATATGATCTGAAAATATTTTCTCCTACTCTGTGAGTTCTCTTTTATTTATTTATTTATTTATTTATGGCTGCGTTGGGTCTTCGTTTCTGTGCGAGGGCTTTCTCTACTTGCAGCGAGCGGGGGCCACTCTTCATTGTAGTGCGCGGGCCTCTCACTATCGCGGCCTCTCTTGTTGCGGAGCACAGGCTCCAGACGCGCAGGCTCAGTAGCTGTGGGGCACGGGCTTAGTTGCTCCGCGGCATGTGGGATCTTCCCAGACCAGGGCTCGAACCCATGTGCCCTGCATTGGCAGGCAGCTTCTCAACCACTGCGCCACCACGGAAGCCCCTGTAAGTTGTCTTTTTACTTTCTTAAAGTTATCATTTGTAGCACAGAAGTTTTAAATTTTGATATAGTTCAATTTATCTTTTTTTTTTCTTTTGTTGCTTGTGCTTCTGGTGTCATATCTAAGAAACCACTGCCAAATCCAAGGACACAAAGATCTACACCTACATTTTCATCTAAGAGTTTTATAGTTTTAGCTCTTACATTAGATCTATGATCCAGCTTGAGTTAATTTTTGTATGTGGTTTGAGGTAAGGGTCTAACTTCATTTTCTTTTCCTCGTGTCCGAGCACCATTTGCTGAAAAGACTATTCTTTTCCCCACTGAATTGTCTTGGCATCCTTGTTGAAAATCAATTGACCATAAGTGTAAGAGTTCATTTCTGGACTCTCAATTCAATCCCATTAATATATATGTCTATTCTTTTTTTTTTTTTATGTGTGGTACACTTTTATATTTTCTATTCTCTTCTTTCTCTTCAAATTTAATTTTTATTTTATATTGGAGTATACTTGATTTACAATACTGTGTTAGTTTCCGGTATACAGCAAAGTGATTCAGTTATATGTATATATACACCTCTATTCTTTTTCAGATTCTTTTCCCATATAAGTCATTACAGAATATTGAGTAGAGTTCCCTGTGCTATATAGTAGGTCCTTGTCGATTATCTATTTTATATATAGTAGTGTGTATATGTTAATCCCAAACTCCTATATGTATATGTCTAATCTTATGCCAGTACTACACGGTCTTGATTACTGCAGCTGTAATACTAAATTTCGAAATCTCCTTGAACTTTGTTCTTTTTCAGGATTGTTATGGGTATCTGGGTCTCTTGCAACTCCATAGCAATTTTAGTATCAGTTTGTTAATTTCTACAAAAAAAGCAGGCTAGGATTTTGATAGGGACTGTGTTGAATGTGTAGATCAATTTGAGGAGTATTGCCATGCTATATACATTTTATAACATCTTTCAAGTTATGTATATTTACATAACTACAATCATACTATACATACTACTATACTTGATCAGTGTTTAAAAAATTTTTTTATTAAGATATGCCTCATACATTTTTAAGTCATTAAATTTTCTTGGCCTTGAAGCCACAAATCCAAGAATCTGGAACATTATTTTTCATCTGAAGAGTAAGCAACACAAATAAATTATTTTTCATTTTACCTCCTAAGACTAAATGTTGCAAATGAAATTTACAAAGTAAGATTATTTTGGACCAGGAAAGCAGAAGACCTGGTGTGTAAGTCCTTGGCTTCTAACATTGTCTTTGGGAATGTTTTTATCTACTCCATTCTTTTCAAGAACCACATAGGGCAAGAAGAGAATTTAAGGTAGCAACCAGCAACAACTGGTAAACCTACCAATAAGCAAATAAATTTAAGGAAAAAGTATAATTCTATATATATATTAAGCACATATAAAAGGTTAAATTCACTTGGCTTTGGAGCATCAAGTTCTCTTTATCCTGTGTGGTATAGCCATCAGGATCAGTTGGGAGGGCTCCTTAGTGTGAATGGACCATCTTGACACATTTCATTGACTTCTGAAACAATATGGTAGCTTATCTTCTAATATGTGAATCCTGTTGGCAGGGGAGCCTCTGGGATAGCAGCAAAAGAATCATGAGCCTGTCTATAAATACTCTACAGGAAGAAAGTATGGTCTTTTTGTAAGCATTGATCTGTATTCGTTTTTGTGTATGGAAATACTTTTGCTTACCTTAGGAACATAAATAAAATTAAATGTAAATAATATCTTTAAATATTAGAATAAAATTCACCTGAGTAAAGTATTCATTATTTGAAAAATAGTTCTTATATTTTTGAGTTTCATTATGACTCATAGGCTTTTTACAGTCTTAACTTATAATATTATCTTTTCTTTTTTTATGTTCAAGTGGTCACAATTTAGTCAGCTGGAGCCACTGTAAGCTGCCTCTTGTGTCCTTTTGAGGGAGCCTCTGAATTTTCAAAACATCCTTGCTTGCTATCTGGCAGTTACTGCTGCCTGCCTCCCTCCCATCTCCTACCCCACTTCTACCCTTACCCCTCCAATCTGTACTTTATCTGCCTAAGTATAATCTGCCTAAGAAAATCAGGTATCCTTTCAAGAAGTTCTGGTTTCTTTTAGTGGAACACAATATTAGAGAAAAAAGTCTATGGGCTAGAGGTGCATTTCAAGATTGGCTTTATGGACTGACATTGTTCTTAGGCCATTTTAGTCAACAGAACTAGAAAATATATATGTAAAGACATTAATTTTTACTGTTCTTTTCCAACTGAATTTTAACATTAAGGCATACTTACTTTAATTTTAAACCCCTTATCTAAATTATAACTGCATTCCTTTTTGTAACATGATAAACCATACAACTATTACTTTAGCTGAAAATCTTGATTAAAACTGGTATAATTATTGGTTCTGTCAATAACAACTTATTAATGTTAAAACTTAGCATAAAAGTATTTACACAATAACAAGGTTAAATATTACAATTGCCTTTGTATAATTTGACTACATTCTACTCCAATTAATGAACAGTCAAATTATCTTGTTTGGGGTTACTTGTAATTTTTTAAATTGTTTTGTTGTTAAATATACAGTTATCTGATGTATTCTCTATTCTGATTCTTTAATTTTAATTTGAGATTGTTGATGTTTTAACTGACAATTCTTTCTTGGTAGCAGCATTACAATACTAGAGTTTAAGGGAAGGCTGTTTTTTATTAGTATACTTTATCAGATGGATGAAAAATATAAGCAGTTTGATCTGTCACTGTCAAGAATTTTATTTGATTAACCTAATGACTCATGTGGTTATGTGCATAACCTTTCTATACAAGGTTATGCGCATAACCTTTCTATACAAGGTTATGCATGTACTACAAACCTTTCTTTTTTATACAAGTTCTTTCTGGTAAACCGAGTTTTGTATGTGCAAGAAATTTAGAAAATTCCAGTCATTTAAATTTCTATGCAAGATTTTATATATTTGCATACATTAAAATATAATGCTTGTAAACTAGTTGGTAATATTTTGTTTCTTGGTTTAGGCACTGGTTACACAGGAGCATTAACTATAAAAATTCATTAAGCCATACATTGTGATTGTGCACTTTACTCTACATATATTATATATTTAAAATCTCATTTTTGTAACTGTTTTGCATTATAGTTACTAGACATTAACACCGATTTTAAAAAATCATTTTTAAAGAACCAGAATTTATAAAATTTAATTTTATCAAAGATGTTATTTTCATTTTAGTTAGCAGAGCTAACTGAAGACATATATAAACCAAGAGTTATATTTACCAGTTTCATTATGCCACAACTTTTATTACTTTAAAGAGGAAGTTAATATAAAATTTCTTAAATTTAAGATTATGAATCTGAAAATAGAACTCATAAGATTTTTCTTCTTCTACCAAAGAGTTAGGAGTGGTTTGGTTCCCCATCACAGCTAAGAAACTATGGTTTATGTGACCAAAGATATTGTAAATTTTTTTTAATTAAAAAATATGATTTTTAGGTTTAGTTACTCATTTTAAGCTATAAATAATGGTTTTAACATATGTAAATTAACTGGCTTATTTTATTTGCTCAAGAAACTGCATAAAAAACCACTCCAAGAAAACTTAGTGCTCTGTTATCTGTGCAAATATACTGTACACTAATCAAGTTTTGAAAATGATATTGGGAAGTCCCAAGTTCTTAAAAATGCACCATTAAGCACCAATTAAAATATCTAATTGCATGAATATATCTAATTGAATAAAACTTCACTTGGTAATAGGTGTGAAAAAAAATTTCTTCTACAACATCTATTTAAAAGAATGGAAATATATAAATGTATTTTTTGTAAACATCCTGAAGGCTACACCTTTATCTGTTTCTGGAGAGATTTTCTAATCAGTAAAGCTAAAATGCACTAAGTGTTTTAACTAACAATTTTTTCCAGAAAAACCTTACTCTCAAAAAAGGGGTGGGGGGAGAGTTTTTATGCTCCTAAAAAGTGACAGCATGCCAAAAGTTACAATAAAACGTAATGACAGCAATAAAATGCTAACATTAAAAAGCTTATTTAGAAACACACCTAGTTCCTTTGAGACTAAAATTTTAAAAAAGGAAAAAACATGTCACCCTAAATCTTGGCCAAAGAACCAATAGTTTCTAAGCCGAATAAAGAGGAAAACTAAACCACTCCCACTTCTCCTTTGGTTAAAAAAGGGCAGGGGGGGGTTGATTTCTTTTAAAACATATATAACCTCAAATGTGGGAGCTTTAATATGAAAAATCTTTACTTCAAAGGGTAATAAAATATAGGGTTATAATAAAAGTAGGTAATTTTAATATATCTTTGGGAAGTTCCTTATTTAATGTAACAATTTAAAATTTCAGAAGAATATTGGTCAATTTTAGGTCTTTTTAAAACTTTTACTCTTAAAAAAGTATTTTTATGAGTTTTACTTGTATGGTGATTGTGTAGTTATCACAGAATACAAAACTGGAAAGCAAATAGGGCACATCCAAATCTATGCAGAATTTGGGTTTTTGCACTTGAGGTCCATATAGCTAAACTTTTCAAGAACTGTATTGAACAACACATAAATAAAATGTGAATATGGGATTTCACTTGAAATGTGTTATAAACCAAACACTTGGTATCTTAAAAACTGGTTATTATAAAACTTATACAATACTGTAAAGTCACAAGGACCAACAGAATTCTTCCATTAAAATGTTCTGTGTAGAGTCTTTACCTTTTATAGTTCTCTGATAATACTTAATATGAATTGTATTTTACTTTGACATTAACTTGGTTATAATTACTGACATTCTTAATTATGAACCTGCAAACTAAAACAATTTTAGATTAATAGCATAGGTATTTATCTAAAGACTTTTAAAAGAAAAAAACTTGAGGTTTGGCATCAAACTGATTTTAAAGTAAAAAGAATGTTGCTAGTAAAATAATGTACAATGGTTAATTGCCTATAATAATTAAAAATTAAAGGACAATTTTAGATAAACTCTCAAAACATTGAATTTATTTACAGTCTCTCTAAATTATTTAGAGTACTATGAATCACTACTCAGATAAAATTCTATCTAAATAACTTAAATAGATATCTGATAGTCAATTAGGACTTCTCTCTCCTTTCCAACAACTAGTACCTTATACACAAACTGGAAAATAATATAGACAAAAGCACTGTAAGCTTAATTCCAACATATTTTGACCAAAATAAAAACAGGTCATCACATAATTCCCATGCATGTCCTACTTAGGTACTCTTGTTTACTTGTAAAACACACTGCCTCTTCCATAAGCCCCAAATAAAATGTTTTAAAACAATATATCTGGACTTCCACTTCCAAAAAGATAGAAAACATGTATTTTTCCCCATATCCTTACTACTAAGCACAGTTAAAACCCCTGAACATTATATGCAAGACAAGCATGAGATAAGAAGACTTGGAAAGGTGGAGAGAGGAAGAGAGACCAACTAGGGACTTCAGGACCTGAGTAATGACACAGCAGTGAATTCCCTGGGTTTTCTTTTTGCCACATATACCCTAGACTGGGGACTGGAGATGCTGGCAATCCAGAAGCACCAATGGACACAGACAAAAAAGGCTCCAAGAAAAGACTGCTCTCTGCATAGCCAAAGGACCAGGAAAAGAATAGCCGAGCAAGACAGAAAATTTTTTAAGAAGCCAAAACCACAGAAAACACTGCAACCCTACCCCTCCACCAGCAAAGGCTGAGTGGAGAACATAGACTTTCACCCTCATCAAGCTTCACTGAGCTGCCCCGACCCCTCTGCCCTTATCCCACAGAAATGCCACTGAAAGTGTGAATACCTCTTCTCTTCAAGTAGAGAAGACTAAGTAAGGAGCTAGGACTTTCTTCTCCACCCTGTGGTAACAACGCAACACTCCCCATCCACCACTGAAGTGGTGTCAGAGGTCTATTTAAATCTGTAGCAGAAGAGCTAAAGAGATGTAAGAGATGATACAGATGTTTGAATTATCTGACAGGGATTTAGAAGTAGCCATCATAAAAATGCTTCAACAAGCAATTATGGACATGTTTGAAACAAATGAAAAATAGAAAGTCTTAGCAAATAAATAGAAAATCTCAGCAAAGAAATAGAATATATAAGGATGAATTCAATTTTAGAACTGAATAACACGATAACTGAAATGAAAAACTCAATGGGTAGGCTCAACAGCAGAAAAGAGGAAAGAAGCAGTGAAGTGGAAGACAGAACATTAGCAATTACCCAATCTGAATAACAGAGAAAAAATGAAAAAAAAAAATTGAACAGAGCCTCAGGGTCTTGTGAGACTACAATGAAAAGATCTAACATTCATGTCATCTGAGCCTTGAAAGGAAAAAAGAAAAAGGATAAGTCTGAAAAAGCATTCAAAGACATAATAATGGCTGAAAATTTCCCAAATTTGGCAAAAGACATGAATTTACAGATTCAAGAAGCTGAGTGAATCTCAAACAGAATAAACCCAAAGAAATCCATGTCAATACATATCATGGTCAAACTTCTGAAAACTCTAAAGACAAAGAAAAAAATCTTGAAAGAAGCAAGTTAAATGACAATTTGAATTCTCATGAGAAATCATGAAGGTCAGAAGGAGATGGCATAATATTTCTCAAGTGTTAAAAGGAAAAGGACTGTCAACCTAGGAATTCTTTATCAAGGGAAAATATCCTTCAGGAATGAAAGGATAATCAAGACCTCTCAGATGAAGGAAAATTAAGATAAGTTGTGGCCAGAAGACCTACCCTAAAAGAATGACTAAATGAAGCTCATTAAACAGAAAGGAAATGATAAAAGAAGGAATCCTGAACGTTGAGAAGGAAGAAAGAATAACGGAAGGAGGAAAAATATGGGTAAATTCAGTGAGCTTTTCTTTTCCTCTTGAGTTTTCCAAATTAAGTTTGAAAGTTGAAGCAAAAACTATAATACTATCTGATATGGTTCTCAAGGTATGTAAAAGAAATATATATGACAATTATATTATGAATGGGAGAGGGTAAAAGAACATAAAGGCAGGTAAGGTTTCTACATTTCACTGAAACTGGTAAAATGCTGATACCAATAGATTGTGATGTTATGTATACATAATGTAATACCTAGGCAGTACAAAGAAACACACTCAAAAACACTACAAGTCAAGATGGAATTCTAAAAAAATCTATATCTCTCAATATAAGATGGCTGCTATCTGATCATGTGCTTAAAATGCAATTTATGTTTTAAAAAACTAAGGCCTTAAAGCCCAATAATATTGTTAATTTAAACAAAAAAATTGGTATAACATTAAATACCTGGTAAGTTAAAAGTAGTAGCAAAATGTTCCATATAACTGGGGGAAACCTAGTAGCTCAGTAAAGAAGGAAAGATCAATTTTTAAACTTTTCACATAATGACAAAAAAAATTAAAGTTCAATGGAATATGTCTGGTCATTGTGCTTTAAGAACTCATATGTTTTTACTTTGCCCTTGGCCTGTAATCTTGATATAGCAACTGGTGATTGCACCCAAAATTTAACCAAAATCATGGATGCTAATCTTTTAAAAGATTCAAATATAACTAGGATTTTTATTACCACAAGAGCGAAAACCAGAATGGCTTTATCAATAAAGAACTCATGTATATAAAGCTTAGCATACACGCACACACTGAATCATTTATAGGTGGGCCAGACTCTGGCTGAATGTCTTAACTTTGGAGAACAAATTGCTTGTATTTTCCATCCATGTCATGAAATGAGCTCACAAAGAATAGACTTCCCATACTCTACAGAAGTTAAGTGTTGCAAGTAAGAATTAATACCTGAAAGCTGTCATCATGTAAGAACTGCCAGCTAAAACACCAACACCTTCAAATTAAAATGAACTTGAATAACTGAGCTGAAGTACTTCCAACTCAAATCAAAGTTGTAATAACTATGCTTCATTAGTGGTGTGTACTCAAAAAATGATCACAAAAAGAAACATTGCATCTTGTTATTCTTCCAGCAGTTTTCCTATAATTTGTTAACGCAAATTTTAATTTTTGCTGGCAGGTAAAACAAACAAGTAATTATGTTTATATTAATTAAATGTCCTTGTTAAAGAAATGTAATGTTAGGGTTGGGGATAGGGGCAATAGGGAGAGAGGCTGGTAAAAGGGTACAAACTTTCAGTTATAAGAAAAATAAAGCCTGAGGATCTAATGTATAATATGGTGACAACAGTTGATGATACACACAAAAATGTAAAGATGGGGCTTCCCTGGTGGCGCAGTGGTTGGGAATCTGCCTGCCAATGCAGGGGACGCGGGTTCGAGCCCTGGTCTGGGAGGATCCCACATGCCGCGGAGCAGCTGGGCCCGTGAGCCACAATTACTGAGCCTGCGCGTCTGGAGCCTGTGCTCCGCAACAAGAGAGGCTGCGATAGTGAGAGGCCCGCGCACCGCGATGTAGAGTGGCCCCCACTTGCCACAACTAGAGAAAGCCCTTGCACAGAAACGAAGACCCAACACAGCCATAAAGAAAGAAAGAAAGAAAGAAAGAAAGAAAGAAAGAAAGCAAGCATGACACAAATTAAGCAATGTGAATACCATCAAGCTTTAAAAAATAAAAAATAAAAAATAAATGTAAAGATGTGAGGTGATATGTGCTAATTAACTCAATGGTGGGAATTCTTTCACAACATACACATATGTCAAATTATCACATTGTACACTTTAAATATATTATAATTTTATTAGTCAATTATGCCTCAATGAAGCTGAAAAAAAAAGAAGATCTATAACTTGATGGCTTTGCGCTTCTTGGTATTTATGTTTTTGGGTAGTGTCTTTCTTCCCCCACTGAAAACAGGCTCTCCCTATGTGATTGTCTTGGCCTGTTATAGGACATTAGCAAATCTGACACTGCATAGGCTTTATAAGAGCTTGCGTACAGGGGGCTTATAAAGCTCCCTCTTGGAAGCAAGCTGCCATGGTATAAAGACACTCGGGCTAGACTACTCAAAGATGAGAAGTCATGTAGAGAAAGACCCTGGAATATGAGCAGCCATGTTGGATGTTCTCATCCAAGTTGAGCTTCCTCAACTCTACCATATGAAGCAGAACTGCCCAGCTGAGTCCAGACAACCCATAGAATCGTGAGAAATAATAAAATTTGGGGATGGTCTTTTATGCTGCAACAGATAACCAAAACAGCTTCACTAAATTATATTTTGAAAAAGGAATACAAATTTAGTTTAGGTAAAGAGTTAAAAATCAGAAAGTTATCCAATGAGTAATGTTAAAATTTAATCAGAACCAAAACAAATTCATGACCTTGAAATATCTCTCTTCTAGTTCTGTTGAGTAAAATAACCTAAATAATAATATCACCCAGCACTGATATGCATCCCAGGTACTTTGGTCTCTAATACCATGTTCTACTTTGTCTCCTCAAACGGATGGCTAATCCCATTCAGAACACAGAATATACGAAGTGGTCTTGATACAACTGGTTAATGTCAGGAAACAAGAAGTCTTTAAAAATACATGAGATCCTAGGTTTCCCTGGTGGTGCAGTGGTTGAGAATCTGCTTGCCAATGCAGGGGACACGGGTTTGAGCCCTGGTCTGGGAAGATCCCACATGCCGCGGAGCAACTAGGCCCGTGAGCCACAATTACTGAGCCTGTGCGTCTGGAGCCTGCGCTCCGCAACAAGAGAGGCCGCGATAGTGAGAGGCCCGCGCACCGCGATGAAGAGTGGCCCCCGCTCGCCGCAACTAGAGAAAGCCCTTGCACAGAAACGAAGACCCAACACAGTCAAAAATAAATAAATAAATAAATAAATTTATTAAAAAAAAAAAATACATGAGATCCTATCAAAAGAACACAGAAGACAGCTCAAAAGAACAGAAAAACAGAACTTTTTCCCCATAAAATATTAATAGACAGGCTAATGAAACTACTATACCTCCAAAGGCCACCCTCTGGACCTTCGCATTAGAAGACATGCTCCTCATTATCTAAAACATTAATGAAGTGTGTCATGACATTCCGTTCACAGGTTTGAAAGACTCTCCCAAGTGCCATGGCCTTGGTCCTTGAAACAGTGAAAAGTGAACTTGCAGCACCAGAACCAAGCGAATTTTACCTTTTTAATGTTCTTGAAATAAAAGGAATCTGCTTTTCCTTCCAATTTTTCCTTTTCAACTCCATCAATTGCCAATAGATTTGAATAATTATTGCCTTACTACTACTTCCCTTGCCTTCTGTGGTCCATTAGGACAAAAGCCGTCCTAAAGACAAAAAAGACTCACATATTGAGCCTTCTTTTAACACAAACCTAGAGAACCAAGTTAAGAGTTTTTGTTACCCTATTAAAACAATCCTCTATCATTACCTCTACTCTTGCTGATTTATCCAAAGAGATGACTAGGAAAAAACAAGTTATTCATGAGATACCAAAAAAAAGGCCCTAAAACTAATATTTCATATTCTTGCGTTTATAGCTTCAGGCCCATGAATATCTAGTGACTTAAAATTATAAAAGGCAAATTATATAATTTATTTTAATAGTAGTTAATAGTACTTAAATATATAACTATTATGTTAATATTACTTTAGAAGTTACACTTTTTTAAAAAAGCAAAAAGTATTCTCTTTAAAAAGAAAAAAAGCAAGTTGTACAATGCAATGCATTAAAGAGGCATGATTTTTAAAGCTGAAAAAATACAACTAAAACTAAGGAAAAATCAAATATAAGGAAATTAATTAAATATATAAATTTAAGTACATAGTAAAAAGATGTTTATCCTGCATCATCAGGATCTATGTGTATGTAGACAAGTGTAGACTGCTGTACACCCAACTCTCAAAAAGAGTATAAGGTATACTTAAAAGGTATGAGTAGTTACAAGAAGTACTTGTGGGCTTCCCTGGTGGCGCAGTGGTTGAGAATCTGCCTGCCAATGCAGGGGACACGGGTTCGAGCCCTGGTCTGGGAGGATCCCACATGCCGCGGAGCAACTAGGCCCGTGAGCCACAACTACTGAGCCTGCGCGTCTGGAGCCTGTGCTCCGCAACAAGAGAGGCTGCGATAGTGAGAGGCCCGCGCACCGCGATGAAGAGTGGCCCCCGCTCTCCGCAACTAGAGAAAGCCCTCGCACAGAAACGAAGACCCAACACATTCAAAAATAAAAAAAAAATTAAAAAAAGTACTTGTAACTAAAAAGGTATGAGTAATTACAAGAAGTACTGATGTTTTCAACAACTGTAATTACTTAATACATACCTGTGATGTTTGTATAAGATAACCTCAAAACTGTCTTGTATTCTAAAAAAAAAAATTGTTAAAGATGCACTTTTCATTATGAAAACCTATATGCCTTTACTTTGGCATGAGAGCATTTCTTTTATATGACTCTCTTGCCAACACTGTTGGAATACTGGACATACAAAATAAAGAGTACATAACTGACTTAAATCAAACACAATGATAAGCCTAGTTTCACAGAGAAAGTAGCCATGTTAGCATGGCCCTACATACCCCTTAAGCCCTTCCATGGAAAAGACGTAAAGTACATTTTCTAAGGTATCTTCTATGATCTGTGATCTGTATATATTTTCCTTATGTCTTGTATCATCTATATCTTCAACACAAAATCATTCCTTTTTCTGAGAAGTATCTTTTCATTTCCTACAAGCCTTAAGAAAGTTTAGGTTAAGAGGGTACAAAGAAAAAGCACAGGCCATGAAATTATGGAGTTAGGCCGGAGATTGTGCTGAGTTGAGAATCCAGGTATTGCTAACCAGCAATCTCAGAGAGTACTGTGTGACAGTATTAATGTCACTTCAACTAAAGTCTGCATATATGTTAGTCAGTTGTGACCTACTGCTCTACAACTACCAAAAGGCAATAGCTGGTGTTAGTAATAATGACCACTAGACAGCAAGAAAAGACAATTATCCTCTTCAGTATGTTCTGTTCCTTTACCACAAAAAAGAAAAATTTTATGAAGACTTTTGTTTAAATCAACTATCATAAGGGCTAGTATTGAAAGGGTTAACTTTAGTTATCTAGGGCACTTTATTCAGAACTTTATCCACTACTATTTATGACTTAGGTTGTGCTGTGTTTTCATTTTTGAAATCTAATTTTTAACTAAGACCTTCTAACAAGTCTGAAATACAGCTCTGCATAGCTAGCGTGTACTTTAGTACTTTTTTCACACCTACCGGTTAAATTTTATTTAGTTAGATAGTTAAATGAAACCCCAACATTACTAGATGCTACAATAAACTACCGTTAGACTAGATGAACAGGCCTCATGGTCCCATCTGGAATATCAGCTATCAGACACAAACACCTCGAGGTGTCCGTGTGATGTTGATAGTCTCAGCACCCCTGAATATGACCTTATTAGTTTTCAGCCATCGGGGAGGGACAAGTGGGAAGCTGTAATTCTGCTCAGCTAGGGTTTTGAATCCTGTGCACCCGACGATGCTCTGTGGAAGTGCATAGGAGGTCAGCGAGCGTCCCAGACAGCTGCCCGCAATCCACACGCTCCCCCTGTTTAACCACAGGCTCAAACTCTTTCTGTAAAGGGCCAGAGAGCAAATAGTTCAGGCTTTGCAGCCCATCCTGTCTCCCTGGCAACTACTGGACTCTGCTGTTAAAAGGCGGGAAAGCAGCCTGGACAATACACGAAAGAATGAGCTGGCTGCGTTCCAGGAAAACTTAACGAACAATGAAATTGGAATTTCGTACTTTTGCGCAAGTCACGAAAGATCACATTTCACATTCACGGCTAAAAATGTGAAAACCATGCCCAGCCAGCCAGCCAGCCAAACCAAAGCCGGCCGCCCGGGCCCTCTGGCCGCAGGTGGCCCACCCCGCTTTATCACAGCTGCAGCGACTCTCCGGTAAACGGGGCCAGGGGAGCAAGGACCGTCTCCGCCGGGGTGAAGAGGTCACCCCCGCAGCCCCAGGGACCCAGCCCGGCGCAGCCCGGTCACGTTTGGGATCCACTGCCTGGATCACTGCCTGGTCGCGCGCAGGTGGGGTCGGAGTAGGACAGGGACACACCTCAGTACCAGAGGTATAGGGCCCCTGGACAGTGGGGCTGGGGAGGCACGCAGGACCAAGAAAAAGAAGAGCCGGGTCTCGGACGGGCCCTGAAACCCGGGAAGTTCCCCCAGCAGTGTCCCCTGGGGTGGCTGCTACCTCGGGCCGGTCACTCACTCCGATACGACGGCACGGACGAAGGCCATAGCAACAGCGCAACTAGAAGGACTGCGAACTTCATGGGCATCGACCGCAGCACTCCGCCATGCGTGGAAAACGTCCTGGGGCCGCCAGGCCGGTTACCTCAGGCCGAAAGCGGAGGGCGTCGGCGGCCTACGCTCCTACCTCAAGGCCGCGGGCGCCAGGCAACGGTTGCCTCCAGCGCGCAAGCGCAGAAACGGTGGATGAGGGGAGCGCGAACGGCCGTGGCCCCGCCCGCTCTTAGCGCCGCGCAGAGGGGGCGGGGTCGCGGCGCCTCGCCCCTCCCCCGTGCACATGCTTGCTGAGGCTTCGCGGGCCTCCGAAAGTCTTGACACCCCGGGGAATACTGGGGCTTTAAGGGTGGGTGTGTGGTGGTGTCGGCCCATGCGGGAAACTGGACTTGTAGCTGTGCCTAATACAAGGCCTCTGCGAAGAAGGAAGTGTCTGATGGACGAGATCAATAAATAACCTGGCCATTACAACAGCGTGGAAGTGCCGTAATGGGGAAACCCTAGGCACTGTTCAGAACAGAGGAGGGGCCCCCTATTCCAAAGGGCAGGGATCGGGGAGGTTGCCTAGATGGAGGAAAGCTTGGAGCTCCCCAAGAACTGAAAATAGTTCAGTCTAATTGCAAGGGCGGGGGAGGGGCAGTTGTTGGAGGTGAGGGAGGAGAGCTAGGTAGAAGCATTAAAGCCGCCTTAAGGGGCTTTTTTTCAAAAGATTGCATTACATTTTTTGGAAAAGACAAAACTATAGCTGTAGAGAATAGATCAGTGGTCGTCAGGGGTTAAGGATGGGGAAGGGCTTGACTATAAAGGGATAACATGAGGGGTTTGGGGGGGAGGGTGATGGATTGTTGTGGTGGCCTCAGAATCTATACGTGTGTTAAAAGTCACAGAACTGTAGAATCAATTTTACTGTATGGTAATTTTGTAAATTTACAGACACCCATACCTCTGCCTCAGGAAGCAAGGGGCTTGGAGTTTATTCTGAGGCAGTGGGGAAAGACTGCAAGGTTATGAGCTGGGAAAGGTGTAATTCGATTTGCACTTCAGAAAGCTTACTATCCTTGCAGTGTCAAGAGTGGGTTGGAGGGGGAATTCCCTGGTGGTCCCATAGTTAGGACTCAGGGCTTTCACTGCTGTTGCCTGGGTTCGATCCCTGGTCAGGGAACTAAGATCCTGCAAGCCATGAAGCATGGCGAAAAACAAAAACAAAAACAAAAGTGGGTTGGAGGGAAGCAAAACTAGAGGCAGGTAACCAAGTTAGGAGCCTGATCCAGTAATCCAGGCACCATTCATTGATACAGACCTGAACTCATAGTGACAGAGGACATGGGACATGTGGACTGATTTGAGAGACGTTTAGAGCTAGAATCAACAAGACTGGGAAATTAATTGAAAGTGAGGAATGAGAGACATGAATGCTCATGTCTC
This sequence comes from Eschrichtius robustus, assembly GCF_028021215.1. NCBI lineage: Eukaryota > Metazoa > Chordata > Mammalia > Artiodactyla > Eschrichtiidae > Eschrichtius > Eschrichtius robustus. The sequence continues at coordinate 130,030,009 of NC_090824.1, read as the reverse complement.
TAGCTTGGTCACCTCACATGCGGTGTGAAATGGGGGATACAGGGGTGGCAGGGGTGGAGGAAGAAGGTAAGTTTAGTTTCAACATTGTTCTATTGAGATGGGCTTGGGACTTCCTACTGGAGTGGCCTGTCCAGTGAGCAGATGGACATAGGGCTCTGGAGGTAGCTGAGAATGGAGCTGGAGGTTTAGGAGGCATCAACATTTAGAAGTAGGCATGTATGAGATTGCCTGAGGAGATGTAAGCAGGTAGGTTAGGGGGTCCCAGGAGAAGGAGAACCAGGAATGGCTTCGACATAAGAGAAGCCATTTTGGCCTAAACCACTTTGTGATCTAAGCCTGGCCACAGTGCTTGCCCTTAAACAGGTCTCAGTAATAATGATCTTAAGAAAAGTAAGGGAATGCAGGAACAAAGGAAAAGCAGTCAAGAAATAAATAAATTTTATTCAGGAATAAAACAGAGTCCTAGTTCCTCCTCAAGGGATGTACATGACAATGTGATATAGTCTTTGACTTCTGCAGGAACTAAGGCCCCTATCCAGGTGGAGGACAGAATGATGATGTTGACCCTCCTAATTTCACTCAACTAAAGCTTGGACTCTGTCGACCTTTGCCCCAATTCTATACTGAATTTTCCTCTGTTCAAGCCCCTTCATGAATATGCATATACCCTTAGCTTAAAACTTCCCCAGTTTTGGTGTTTGGGGGAGACACCTCTTACTGGGGAGAGATCTCCGGTGTTCCCCTTACTTGCTGCAAGTAATAATAAATCCTTCCTTCTGATCTTTGGCTTGGTTGTGTCTTTTGGCTCAACACCCACCATGAGGTGAACCCAGTTTTCAGGTATCAGAGAGTTTTTAGAGTGAGAAGGTGATTAGGCCTAAGACAGATCCCTGGGAGATATGGGCAGGCTAGAAAGAGGAGGACAGACCTGCAAAGGAGACTGAATATGGGGAGAAGAAACCTAGGAGAGCATAGAAGCTTCTCAAATGCTTTTGGGAAGTCAAACAAGAGAAGAACTTAGATTTAGCAACAAGACCTTTGGCAGAAGCAAATTCAGTGGAGTGATTTGGGCAGAAGCCAGACCACAGTGAGTTGAGGAATGAATAAGAGGTGAGGATGCGGTGACAGCTAATACAGACAGCTTTTTCAAGATTGGGGCAGGAGTCTTTACGCGCTCTACCAGTGCTTAATGCAAGTACGACAGCCTTCTAGACTCAAACAGTTACAACTATTTAGAAAGCAATTTGGAATATGCAACAAAAGCCTTAACATAATATAAATACTATTATGTAAATTGTATAATACAGATTTGGGGTGGGGTGGGGGAGTATGTCCTAAGATAACCATAATGGATCATTTATAATATAATTTAAAAAAATAAGAGAATGGTAAATTATATTTGTTGGTTAGAATACTGGGCAACCATTAAAATGATGCTTGTAAAGTATACCTAATTTGGGAAAATGTTCAAGTTGTAGTAGATCATATTTGAGGTATTAACTCAGGTCTCACCCTCCCTGGGCTTCCTTGTCCTGTTACCTTTCATTTCACCATTGAGATATTAGTGCACTTGCCTCAGGGAAGACCAGCTAGAATCTCAGAGACTTAAAAGAGGGGCTGATTTTTTTTTCAATTCACGGTGGGGTTGAGAGTCAAAGCACTTCTGTAGGAGCTGCTGCTTGGGTAAAAAGTTTTGTTAATTTGTTTTGTTGGTGTTTTAGTGGACGTGCTTGGCTTTGGATATCAAAGGTCAAGGAAACTGGACAGCGGGAGAGCAAAAACCATAGGTTGGATGTGGATTCAGGAGATGGAAGGTCTGCTTTCCCCATGCAGGGTAAAATTTCTGGGAGCAGAGAAGTGAGTTTGTAGTTTGCAGACAGAAGCCTGGACAGGTTTGGGGGTTGCAAAGATTGTTTGTGTCTCCCTTTCCAGGGTAGAGTTCAAGGGAATTGGGTGAGGAGCTTTAAGTGAGAGTTTCAAATAAGATATCTGTTTGAGATAAATGGATAAAAAAGATGTGGCATATTATATATAAATACAATGGAATACTACTCAGCCATAAAAAATAATGAAATAATGCCATTTGCAGCAACATGGATGGGCCTAGAGATTATCATACTAAATGAAGTAAATCAGGCAGAGAAAGACAAATATCATATGATATCACTTGTATGTGGAATCTAAAATATGATCCAAATGAACTTATTTACAAAACAGAAATGGACTCACAGACATAGAAAACAAACTTATGGTTACCAAGGGGGAAAGTTCGGGGGGAGGGATAAATTAGGAGTTTCGGATTAGCAGATACAAACTACTACATATAAAGTAGATAAATGACAAGGTCCTACTGTATAGCACAGGGAGCTATGTTCAATATCTTATAATAAACTATAATGAAAAAAGAATATGAAAAAGTGTATATATATATATATATATATATATATATATATATAACTGAATCACTGTGCTGTACACCAGAAACTAAGACAACACTGTAAATCAATTATACTTCGATAATAAATAAATAAATAAGAAAAAAAAGATGTCTGTTAGGTCCAGAGTTGGGATTGTTTTCGCTGATTGTTTATATAAATCAGATAAGACCTTAGTGGCTCTCACATTATGGACCATCAAAATGGACATGGTGAAATAGCTGAGGTATAGCCTTACTGTGGAATTCTAGTTAAGAAGAATGAGTTTTAACTCTATGTACTAACAGAAAAATCTCCAAAATATGGTATTGAGTTTTAAAGAAAGAATGCAGAAAAACACATATATCCATTATGTGAAATCACGGCAGAGTTATATATTTACATACATACACTAGAAATCATTCTGGAAGAAAACACACCAAGCTGAGAGCATTGCTTGCTTTTAGGAAAGGAAATGAGATTGGGCAGAGAACAGGAGATTTTTTTTTTTTTTAATTTCTTAATTTTATTTATTTATTTATTTATTTATTTATTTATTTATTTATTTTTGGCTGTGTTGGGTCTTCGTTGCTGTGCGAGGGCTTTCTCTAGTTGCGGCAAGTGGGGGCCACTCTTCATCGCGGTGCGCGGGCCTCTCACTATCACGGACTCTCTTGTTGCGGAGCACAGGCTCCAGACGCGCAGGCTCAGTAATTGTGGCTCACGGGCCTAGTTGCTCCGCGGCATGTGGGATCTTCCCAGACCAGGGCTCGATCCCGTGTCCCCTGCATTGGCAGGCAGATTCTCAACCACTGTGCCACCAGGGAAGCCCCAGAACAGGAGATTTTAAAGGAAGAATTTTACTCTAAATATTTTTCTTATCCCTTGCATTTTTCCAAACATGCATTGCTCATGTAATAGAAAATAAAAACAATAAATTTTTACAAAATCTGGAAGCTTGGAGAAGGGGGGCATTGGTATAAATATGTATCTTATGCTTCATGCTTTCTCCTGCTGACTTCACTGAAATATTTTTAAAGTGGCTAATTCACTACCAAAAAAAAAAAGTAGCCTGCATTTCTGCTTCACCTCCGGATCATTTAGTATTACATGACTTTTTTTTCAGGGATTTTTTTTTTTAAGATTGATTGATTGATTGCTATATTGGGTCTTCGTTTCTGTGCTAGGGCTTTCTCTAGTTGCAGCAAGCGGGGGCCACTCTTCATCGCGGTGCGCGGGCCTCTCACTATCGCGGCCTCTCGTTGCGGAGCACAGGCTCCAGACGCGCAGGCTCAGTAGCTGTGGCTCACGGGCCTAGTTGCTCCGCGGCATGTGGGATCTTCCCAGACCAGGGCGCGAACCCGTGTCCCCTGCATTAGCAGGCAGATTCTCAACTGGGAAGGGAAGGGAAGCCCTCAGGGATGTATTTTTATCTCCCCTTTATAGTGGTTCTCGTGCTCCTCTATTTCACATAGCACCTTTTGGTGCTCAGTGAAGACTGACTAAACAAATAACAGCTCATGCTCTTCCAACTTAAAGATACGGTGTCCTTTCCCCCATGCCCAACCTCCCAGACATATCAAAATCCTGTTGTGTTCCAAGGCTCGAATATCACACTTGCTAGGAATCCACCCCTCCCTATCCCTCTAAATAGAATGTACTGTATCTTCCCTATACCATATTTCCATAATGCTATGTTATAGGCATTATTTTATTGAATTACTGTATTTCATGTTCTTACAAGTCAGTCTTCTCTAGACCAAGGTCCTTGAGTGCAGGAAACCAAATCTAAGTCGTTCCTTTATTGTACTCTTCCCACCGAGCCAAAGTCTTGCATTCACCAGGTGCTCAATAAATGAATGTTTGAGTTCAACTGAAATTAAAAGGTTGGGAATTTTATAAAGGCTTTTACAGAATCTTAAAAGGAGATAAGAATAGTAACCAGCCACAGAGGCAACTGCCAGCACAATTTTCTCAAGAAGGAACCCCTCAGCTCTAAGCATCTGTGATGCCATCATTTAAGCCCAGGTGAAACTAATGGCACATGCTCTTTTCTCTACATACCTCTGCAAGTAGTTCTGGGCAATGAATTCCTAATGGTGGAATTGCTATGTCAAACGGAATGCACCAGTTTCCATACCCATCAATACTATAGTGACTTACTAATACTGGGTGTCATAATCTTTGAGGCTAAGCCATGTTAAATATGGTATCCTGTTGTTTTAATCTGTTTCACTTATTTTTTTCAGTGAAGCAAAGGGATTTGCTTACTCTCTCTTCCTGTCCCCACCTCAAACTTTCCCTGTATACTTTCTAGTGTGTATCCAAAGCTCACGTTTACCTACTCTCTATTCTTTCTCTTGTTAACCCAGTGGATTTCAACTAATAGGCTATGAGATATGTCTGTGCCCCTGGGGGAAGAAGCATATTGGGGAAATCCTGCCTCCATTATCATAGGTTACTTCTCCAGTCCTTGCCACTGCTCCTACTATTCTCCTGGGACCAACGCACAGGGCAGCTCTGACCATGGCCCTTGCCTTCTTAATGCCGAGGCGGTTTTCAGATCTCAGATCTCAAATGCCACTTCCTAACAGCACTTGGCACAGTGCCTGGCAAAACAGTTGAAATTCTATATTTATTAAATGAATGAGTAAACGAATGAATCTACCCATCTCCCTCCCTATCCATTCATCCACTCTGCCCTTCTGAAAATCACCCTAATATCAGCACTAGAGCACCAGCATTGTCAGAGAAGGGCTTCAGCCACCTGGGGGCAGCAGAGCCCCACCAATGGCTGGGATGGTACTTGGAATTACTTCCAAATATTCCTCCAGCTGTGAGCCTAGGAACAGGATTCTGATTTTGTTGCGCTGGAGCATGTTTTGCTACTGTGTGTTTTGTTTTACTCTAATGCTTTGCTTTGTAAATGTACCAGATAGCATGTAAAAATACTTTAAATGATTAAATAATAATAGCCTTTATCTTCCAAGTGAGATTTTCTTCATTGCAGGCTCTCAAGAGGAATGATGAATATCCAGTCTTTCTCTGACTGTTAAAACTACTTCATCTTACAAATTGATTTCAGTCCAGACAAACCTGGACTGAAATCACTTTGTAAAATGAGACCTGGGAAAATACAGATGAGGCAGGCTGACCCTTTCAACAGGTTCTGCCCTATTTGAAGTAGGCAAAATGTGTTTTTTATTCACAGTTACAGGACTCTGAATTGGCTCCATGGGATGTCTTTGTTTTGTTTTAATAAATACATGGCAAAGAAATCCTGGACTGGAGATGGGGCTAGCTGGGAAGGGCTGACAAGAATGTGAGTCTCAGAGTGTTTTTACTTTTGTCCAGGAAAACCCTCCCCCTTTCCTTTTGGCTCTGCTGAAGTCAGTGTGCAGCCCCGTGAAAGTCTGAGGATATAGCTGGTGTCTTACAGAGAAGTCAGAACAATGATTTATTGCTCCATGGATCCATCCATCTAGAAGGGTCCTAGAATTCTAAAGGAGTGCTCAGGGAATTCCCTGGCAGTCCAGTGGTTAGGACTCTGCGCTTCCACTGCAGGGGCACCGGTTTGATCCCTGGTCAGGGAACTAAGATCCCACATGCCACATGGTGTAGCCAAAAAAATTAAAAAATAAAAATAAAGTGTTTCAATAAAAGGGAGTAGTTAAGATAACTATACAATTTTTTAAAAAAGGACTGCTCGATATACATTTAATTTGAATTCACTTAACTTTTGTTTTTTTTTTTAAATTATTTTTGGCTGTGTTGGGTCTTCGTTTCTGTGCGAGGGCTTTCTCTAGTTGCGGCAAGCGGGGGCCACTCTTCATCGCGGTGCGCGGGCCTCTCACTATCATGGCCTCTCCTGTTGCGGAGCACAGGCTCCAGACGCGCAGGCTCAGTAGTTGTGGCTCACGGGCCTAGTTGCTCCGCGGCATGTGGGATCTTCCCAGACCAGGGCTCGAACCCGTGTCCCCTGCATTAGCAGGCAGATTCTCAACCACTGCGCCACCAGGGAAGCCCCGAATTCACTTAACTTTTGAAAAATGGAATACATTCCCACAAAAAAGGAAGATTCATAAGGACAGGACCATGTCTTTTTGTACCTATGTCCCAGGGACTTTTCACAGTACCTGGAAGAATGTGTAAGTATTTGTTGAATAACATGTGAAACTTTCTGGCAGATGGTACCAAATCAAGTAGAAGGTGACCTTTGGTAAGAAGGACCTTGATCTCTATGGATCTCATTTTCCTTATCCCTCAAATAATAACCTTTTATATTTGAATACTGGCTTTAGTCTAAACCTTATAGACTCTGTATTTCCTTTTATACCCACAAGCCTACTGGGAGGGTGAGCTACACAGGTATTAGCATCCCAGTTCTGTGGATGAGAAAAATGAGGCTCAGGCTAAAAGATCTGGCCAGGTCACCCAGTCATATCCTGATGCAATAAGACTACAAAACCCAGGTCTTTTGACTCTAAGTACAGCAAACTTTTCACTGACTATTAGACCTCTTGGAAGCTTTTTTTCTAGCTCCAGCAGTGGGTCTCAGTCCTTACTGTACTTTATAATTAGTGCAGAGCTTTAAAAAAATATTAACCAGTAATCAAGACTATGTGGTATTGGCAGAGGGATAGACACATAGATCACTGGAACAGAACAGAAAATCCAGAAATAGACCGAGACATATCTGCCCAACTGATTTCTTCCAAAATGCAAACACAAAACAATGGAGAAAGGATAACCTTTTTGAGCAATGGTGCTGGATCAATTGGACGTTCACAGTATTAAAAATGAAACTCGACCCAAACATCACACCTTATACAAAAATTAACTTCAAATGAATCACAGATGTAAGTATAAAACTTTAAGAAAAAAAAAACAGGAGAAAATCTTCAGGATCTAGGACTAAGTGAAAAATTCTTAGACTTGACACTAAAAACGTGATCTCTATAAGAAAAAAATTTGATAAGTTAGACCTCATCAAAATTAATAACATTTGCTCCAAGAAATGATGAAAAGACAAGCTACCAATTTAGAGAAAATATCTTCAAGCCACAAATCTGACAAATAACTAGTATCTAGAATATATAAAGAGTTCTCAAAACTCAAGAGTAAAAGAAAAAAATTCAATTAGAAAATGAGCAAAAGACACAAACAGACACATCACTGAAGAGGATATAGAGATGGCAAATAATACACATGAAAAGATGTTCACCATTATTGGTCATTAGAGAACTGCAAATTAAAATCACTACAAGATACACACATATCAGAATAGCTAAAATAAAAAGAGTGACAACATCAAATGTTGCTGAGGATTCAGAGAAACAGGATCACTCATAAATTGCTGGTGGGATGTAAAATGATGTAGCCATTCTAGAAGACAGTTTGTCATTTTCTTATAAAACTAAACATGAAGGGACTTCCCTGGTGGTCCAGTAGTTAAGACTCTGCACTTCCAGTGCAGGGGGTGCAGGTTCAATCCCTGGTCAGGGAAATAAGATCTCACATGCTGTGCGGTGCGGCCAAAAATAATAATAATAATAATAAACATGAAACAACTATATGACTCAGGAATTGCAATCCTGGGCACTTATCCAAGAGACTTGAAAACGTACAAAATCTGAACATGAATATTCATAACAACTTTGTTCATAATAACTAAAAAAAATAGAAACAACTGTCATTCAATGGATAAATGGTTAAACAAACTGTGATCAATGCCACAGAATACTACTCAGCAATAAAAAGGAAAGAGTTATCAATTTGACAACTGGGATGAATCTCCAAGGAATTATGCTGAGTGAGAAAAGCCAATCCCTACTTGGTCATGGTGTATAGTCCTTATTAAATATGCTGTTGAATTCAGTTTGCTACTATTTTGTTGAGAGTTTTTATATCTATATTTATATACTGGTCTGTAGTTTTCTTTCCTGTGATGTCTTTGTCTGGATTTGGCATCAAGGTAATACTGGCTCTGTAGAATGAGTGAGGAAGTGTTCCCTCCTCTTTTATTTCTTGGAAGAGTTTGAGAATTGGTATTAATTCTTCTTTAGAGTTTCATAGAATTCACTATTGAAACCGTCTTGTTTGGGGCTTTTCTTTATTGGGAATTTTTTTTAATTACTCACACAATCCTTTTACTTGTTGATGGTCTGCTGAGATTTTCTATTTCCTCTTAAGCCAGTTTTGGTCATTTGTATGTTTCTAGGAGTTTTCCATTTCATCTAGGTTATCCCATTTGTTGGCATGCAGTTGTTCACAGTATTCTCTTACAATCTTTTTTATTCACGTAAGGTCAGTCTTTATGTCCCCACTTCCATTTCTGATTTTAGTTGTTTAAGTCTTCTCTCTTTTTTTTCTTAGTAATTCTAGCTAAAAGTTTGTAAATTTTGATCTTTTCTAAGAACCAACTTTTGATTTCATTGATAATCTCTATGAAAAGAATAGATAATTCTATTTTCTATTTTGCTTGTCTCCTTTCTAATCTTTATTACTTACTTTATTCTGCTTGCTGTAGGTTTAACTTTCTATATTTTTTTCTAGTTCCTTACTTGTAAATTTAGGTTGTTGATTTGAGATCTTTGTTCTTTTTAATGTAGGCATTTACATCGATAGATTTTTCCTCCTAGCACTGCTTTCATTGCATCCCGTAAGTTTTGATATGTTGTGTTTTCATTTTCATTCATCTCTAAATGTTTTGCAATTTCACTTGTGATTTCTTCTTTGACCCATTGATTGTTTAAGAGTATGTTGTTTAATTTACACATATTTTAAAACTTGCCAGCTTTCCTTATGTTATTCAAATTCCATTATGTTTGGAGAAGATGCTTTGTAGGATTTCAATCTTTTTAAATGTATTGAGGTTTTTCTGTGGCCTAATATATGGCCTAACCTGAAGACTGTTCCATGTGCACTTGAGTGGGATGTGTATCTGCTGCTATTGGGTAGAATGTCCAATATATGTCTGTTAAATCTAGTCGGTGTATAGTGTTGTCCTATTATTATATTATCAGTCTATTTTCCTATGATCTTTTTAGATATTCTATTCATTACTGAATGTGGGATATTGAAGTCTCCAACTACTATTGTAGAACTGTCTATTTCTCTATTCTGTCGCTGTTCATATATTTTGGGGCTCTGTCGTATGTTTATAACTGTTATAACTTCTTTTATGAATCAACCCTTTTACTAATATATACTGTTCTTCTTTGTCTCCTATAATAGTGTTTGACTTAAAGTCTATTTTCTCTGATTTCAGTATGGTCACTCCAGTTCTCTTTTGGTTAGTATTTGCCTGGAATATATTTTTCCATCCTTTCACTTTCAACCCATGCATGTCCTCAGATCTAATGTGCCTCTGTTGTAGACAACATATAGCTGGATCATTCTTTTAAAAACATCTGCTCTGCCAATCTCTGCTTTTTGTTAGAGTCGTTTCATCCATTTACATTTAAGGTAACTACTGATAGGAAGGACTTATTTCTGCCCTTTGCTACTTATTTTCTGTATGTCTTATACCTTTTTGTTCCTCATTTTCTCCATTACTGCCTTCTTTTGTGCTTATTTAACTTTTTTTGTGTGCCATTTTGATTGCCTTCTCATTTCCTTTTGTGTATAATTTTTAGATATTTTTCTTAGTAGTTACCATGGGGATTACAATTAACATTCTAAATTTATAGCAATCTAGTTTGAATTTATTCCAACTTAATTTCAATAGCATACAAAACTCTGCTCCTAGACAGTTCCATTTCCCCCTTTAGGTTGTTCTTTTCACAAAGTATATCTTTATATGTTTGCACCCACTGAGACAAATTTATAATTGTTTTATGCATTTGTCCTTTAATCATGTAGGATGTATCAATAAAAAGTGGAGTTAGAAGCCAAAATACAATAATACCAGCTTTTATATTTACCTATGTAGTCACTTTTATAGGAGATCTATATTTTTTTCATATGGCTTTGGATACTGTTAGTGCCCTTTTATTTCAACCTAAAGAACACCTATAGTGTTTCTTGTACGGCAGTTCTATTATCGATAAATTCTCTTAGCTTGTATCATCTAGGGATGTCCTAATTTTTCCTTCACTCCTACACAATTCTCAGTTGCTAGGTTTCTTCTTTCAGAACGTTCAAAAATGTCATCCCACTCCCTTCTGGCCTCCATGTGTCTGGTGAGAAATCTGCTGTTGATCTTATCGAGGATACTTTTACATACAGACTCACTTAACTCTTGCTGCTTTCTTTTTGTCCTTGGCTGTTGGCCTTTTACTTATGTGTCTCAGGGTGGATTTCTTTGTGTTTATCCTTCTTGGAATTTGTTGAGTTTCTTGAATGTATAGATTCATGTGTTATATAAAATTTGGGGAGTTTTGGATCATTATTTCTTCAGATATTCTCTGTGTACCTTTCTCTCTCTTCTCTCCTTCTGGGATCCTCATTATACATATGTTGGTATGACAGATGGTGTCCTACAGGTCTCTTAGGCTCTGTTAAATTTTATTCATTCTTTTTTCTTTCTGCCCCTAAAACTGGGTATTTTCAATTGGTCTGTTTTCAAGGTCACCAATTTTTTTCTTCTTCTTGCTCAAATCTGCTCTTGAAAGCTTCTAGTGAGTTTTCATTTCAATTATGGTAATTTTCAGCGCCAGAACTTCTTTTTGGCTCTTTTTTATCATTTATATTTCTGTGTTACTATTTCATAATTTTTCATATTGTTCTCCAGATCTCCTTTATCTATTTGTTCATGGTTTCCTTTAGCTTGTTGAGAATATTAAAGACAATTGATTTAAAGTCTTTTTCTCTTTCTCTTTTTTAAAATTTTTATTAGAATATAGTTGCTTTGCAATGTTGTGTTAGTTTCTACTGTACAGCAAAGTGAATCAGCTATATGTATACATATGTCCCCTCTTTTTTGGATTTCCTTCCCATTTAGGTGACCACATAGCATTGAGTAGAGTTCCTTGTGCTATACAGTAGGTTCTCATTAGTTATCTATTTTGTACATAACATCAATAGTGTATATATGTCAATCCCAATCTCCCAATTCATCCCACACCCCCTTTCCCCCTTGGTAGCCATACGTTTGTTCTCTACGTCTGTGTCTCTATTTCTTCTTTGTAAATAAGATTGTCTATACCAATTTTTTCAGATTCCACGTATATGCGTTAATATACGATATTTATTTTTCTCTTTCTGACTTACTTCACTCTGTATGATAGTCTCTAGGTCCATTCACTTCTCTACAAATGACCCAATTTCGTTCCTTTTATGGCTGAGTAATATTCCATTGTATATATGTACCACATCTTCTTTATCCATTCCTCTGTTGATGGACATTTAGGTTGTTTCCATGTCCTGGCTATTGTAACTAGTGCTGCAATGGACATAGGGGTGCATGTGTCTTTTTGAATTATGGTTTTCTCTGGTTATATGCCCAATAGTTGGATTGCTGGGTCACATGGTAGTTCTATTTTTAGTTTTTTAAGGACCCTCCATACTGTTCTCCATAGTGGCTGTATCAATTTACATTCTCACCAATAGTGCAAGAGGGTTCCCTTTTCTCCACACCCTCTCCAGCATTTATTGTTTGTAGATTTTCTGATGATGCCCATTCTAACCAGTGTGAGGTGATACCTCATTGTAGTTTTTATTTGCATTTCTCTAATGATTAATGATGTTGAGCATCTTTTCATGTGTTTGTTGGCCATCTGTATGTCTTCTTTGGAGAAATGTCTATTTAGGTCTTCCACCCATTTCTTGATTGGGTTGTTTGTTTTTGTGATATTGAGCTGTATGAGCTGCTTGTATATTTTGGTGATTAATCCTTTCTCGGTTCCTTTATTTGCAAATATTTTCTCCCATTCTGAAGGTTGTCTTTTTGTCTTGTTTATGGTTTCCTTTGCTGTGCAAAAGCTTTTAAGTTTCATTAGGTCCAATTTATTTATTTTTGTTTTTATTTCCATTACTCTAGGAGGTGGGTCAAAAAAGATCTTGCTGTTATTTATGCCAAAGAGTGTTCTGCCTATGTTTTCCTCTAAGAGTTTTATAGTGCCTGGCCTTACATTTAGGTCTCTAATCCATTTTGAGTTTATTTTTGTGTCTGGTGTTAGGGAGTGTTCTAATTTCATTCTTTTACATGTAGCTATCCAGTTTTCCCAGCACCACTTTTTGAAGAGGCTGTCTTTGCTCCATTGTATATTCTGGCCTCCTTTGTCATAGATTAGGTGACCATAGGTGCGTCAGTTTATCTCTGGGCTTTCTATCCTGTTTTAATGATCTACATTTCTGTTTTTGTGCCAGTGTCATACTGTCTTGATTACTCTAGCTTTGTAGTATAGTTTGAAGTCAGGGAGCCTGATTCCTCCAGCTCCATTTTTTTGTTTTTGTTTTTATTTTTTCTCAAGATTGCTTTTGTTATTTGAGGTCTTTTGTGTCTCCATACAAATTTTAAGATTTTTTGTTCTAGTTCTGTAAAAAATGCTATTGGTAATTTGATAGGGATTTTGTTGAATCTGTAGATTGCTTTGGTTAGTATAGTCATTTTCACAATATTGATCCTTCCAATCCAAGAACATTGTATACCTCTCCATCTGTTTGTGTTGTCTTTGAGTTTTTCATCAGTATCTTACAGTTTTCTGCGTACAGGTCTTTTGCCTACTTAGGTAGGTTTCTTCCTAAGTATTTTATTCTTTTTGTTGCAGTGGTGCATGGGATTGTTTCCTTAATTTCTCTTTTGTTGTTAGTGTATAGAAATGCAAGAGATTTCTGTGTATTAATTTTGTATCCAACAACTTTACCAAATTCATTGATTAGCTCTAGTAGTTTTCTGGTGGCATCTTTAGGATTTTCTATGCATAGTATCATGTCATGTGCAAACAGTGACAGTTTTACTTCTTCTTTTCCAATTTGTATTCCTTTTATTTCTTTTTCTTCTCTGATTGTCATGGCTAGGACTTCCAAAACTATGTTGAATGAGTGGCGAGAGTGGGCACCCTTGTCTTGTTCCTGATTTTAGAGGAAATGCTTTCAGTTTTTCACCATTGAGAATAATGTTTGATGTAGGTTTGTCATATGTGGCCTTTATTATGTTGAGATAGGTTCCTTCTACGCCCACTTTCTGGAGAGTTTTTATCATAAATGGGTGTTGAATTTTGTCAAAAGATTTTTCTGCATCTATTGAGATAATCATATGGTTTTTCTTCTTCAATTTGTTAATGTGGTGTATCACATTGATTGATATGTGTATATTGAAGAATTCTTGCATCCCTGGGATAAATCCCAGTTGATCATGGTGTATGGGAATGTCTGCATTTCCTGGACTTGACTACTTCCTCTCCCATGTTAGGGAAGTTTTCGACTATAATCTCTTCAAATATTTTCTCAGACCCTTTCTCTTTCTCTTCTTCTGGGACCCCTGTAATTCGAATGTTGGTGTGTTTAATGTTGTCCCAGAGGTCTCTGAGGCTGTCCTCAATTTTTTTCATTCTTTTTTCTTTATTCTGCTCCACAGCAGTTATTTCCACCATTCTGTCTTCCAGCTCACTTATCCGTTCTTCTGCCTCAGTTATTCTGCTATTGATTCCTTCTAGTGTATTTTTAATTTTAGTTATTGTGTTGTTCATCACTGTTTGTTCTTTAGTTCTTCTAGGTCCTTGTTAAATGTTTCTTGTATTTTCTTCATTCTATTCCTGAGATTTTGGATCATCTTTACTATCATTACTCTGAATTCTTCTTTGATTTGGTCTTGTGGGTTTTTACCTTGCTCCTTTGTCTGCAACATATTTCTCTGTCTTCTCATTTTGTCTAACTCTCTGTATTTGAGGTCTTTCTGCAGGCTGCAGGGTCATAGTTCCTCTTGCTTCTGATGTCTGCCCCCAGTAGGTGAGGGTGGTCTAGTGGCTTATGTAGGCTTCCTGGTGGGAGGGACTGGTGCCTGCATTCTGGTGGGTGGAGCTGGATCTTTTCCTTCTGATGGCAGAGCCACTTCAGGTGGTGTGTTTTGGGGTGTCTGTGGGCTTAGTGTGAATTTAGGCAGCCTGTCTGCTGATAGGTGGGTTTGTGTTCCCGTCTTGCTTGTTGTTTGGCATGGGGCATTCAGCATTGGAACCTGCAGGCAGTTGGGTGGAGCCAGGTCTTGGAGTTGAGATGGGGAGCTCCAGAAGAGCTCTTGCCGATTAATATTCCCTGGGGCCGGGAATTCTCTGGCATTCCAGCATCCTGGACTCAGCACTCCCACCCCAGAGGCTCAGGCCTGACACCCAGCCTGGGAAACAAGACCCTACAAGCCACAGGCTTAGGAAAAAAGGGGGGAAAAAAGAAATGAAAAAAGAAAAAAGAAGGGTGGGAAGAAAACAAATGAATACAAACAGACAAACAAAGCCCAAGACAAATAGCAAAGACAAAAACAAGCAAACAGCAACAGCAACAATTAAAAACAAACAAATGACAAACAAAACCCCAGACTAATGGTAAAAGCAAAACCAAACAAAAACAAAAACAAAAAACCAAAGAAAAACACACACCTACAAAATAAGAAACAAAAACAAAAACAGAGAAAACAGAAAACAAGAGAACAACTAGACAAACAAAAGAATCCCAAAATGAAATCAATTAAAAACAATACTAACAAAAACAAAAAATAAAAAACAAAATGAATGCAGAAGGCAAACTGAAGGAAAAAGCAAAGAAAACAAAACAAACACACAAAATGATTTTTTTAAAGTTAAGAAAAAGATAAGAATGAATAGAATAAAGGGAAAAAAGATAAAAACAAAATAGAATAAAGGAAAGAAAAAAAAGGAAAAAACACAGAACAACAAAAAAGTAATGTAGAAATAGAAATACTTTAAAAATAAAAAATATATTTAAAAAATTTTAACTAAAAAAAAAACAAATAATAATAAAAAACAACAGAACAAAACAAAACATTAAAAAAATAGTAATAATTATATTTTCCTGGGGTCTCAGCGGTCAGTGTCCTTGCCCCCACTGTGAGTCACAGCCAACCTCTGCCTCCCCAGAAGGCCCTCCACAACCTCTAGGTAGGTGTCTGGTTCCTCTGTGGGTGCTGTGAGGGCAGCTCAGACTTTGACTTGGCCCAGCTCCCACGTGTTCTAGTCCCCAAAGTCCACAGCTGCTAGAGCTAAGCCGGTTTCAGTTGTGGGAACACTCATTGTCCACTCAGATATTCCATAGATACAGGGTTTACCAAGCCAGTCACGGGGATTTAATCTGCAGTTTGTGCAGCTGCATGGAAAGATTTTTGTTCCTCTTCCTTAGTCGCCCCGCCCCTGGGGCTCAGCTGTGGTTTTAGCCCCACCTCTGCATGTGGGCCACCCACAGAAGTCTGCTCCCGAGGCTGCCCTGGAGCACTCGGGTCTGCCCTGGTGAGGACAAGGCATGGAGGTAGCATGAATGCCTGGGTTGCGGGGGCTCTGGTGGCAACAGGTGCACGGGAAAGCTGGTGGCCATGGGCACGAGAGATCCGGCCCTAGTGGGAGCCTTTCCTAGTGCCTGCTGGCCAATGTGAAAAGGTCAGCCCCAGTGGGGGCTTTTCCCAGTGCCTGGTGGGGCAGGGGGCCAGCGCATGGGGAAAGAGAGGTTGCAATGGTGGCTCCACCCCCTGTGCATCACTCATCAGTGGCGCCTTGCTTCTATGGCAGTCTGGGTTTCCTCCACAAGCATTCCCGGTTGTGGATTTCCTCCCTCCCATCCCCTCATGCTGTCTGCTTGAAGCCAACAGCACTCCTCCTCCTGGGTTTGCTCTGCAGTCCCCACATTCCAGCTATCAGCCCCCATGTGCATTAGCGGACACATGTCCCAGTCTGGGGCGTGCAGGGCTGTGGCACGGACTGTCTGTGTAGGTCTCACTCTGTCCCCACAGACTGGCCGTTTCACCCTCCTCCGACAGCTTCAGATGCTCCCCTTCTGTCCCAACTGATTTCCCCGTTGGTGAGGGGGCTCCCCCAGATGTGGGAACCTCTCCTCTGTTTTAGCTCCTCCCCAGGGGCACAGATCCCGTCCTGCTTCCTCTTCTCTTCTTTTTCCCTTTTTCTTTCCTTCTACCTGGTTATGCCAGGATCTTTCTTGTCCTTTCCAGTGCCCAAGGTCTTCTGCTAGTGTTCAGCTGGTGTTCTGTGAGAGTTGTTCCATCTGCAGATGTATTCTTTTTTTTTTTTTTTTTAATTTTATAGCTACTTTATTTATTTATTTATTTATTTATTTATTTATTTTTGGCTGTGTTGGGTCTTCGGTTCGCGTGAGGGCCCTCTCCAGTTGCGGCAAGCAGGGGCCACTCTTCACCGCGGTGCGGGGACCGCTCTTCATCGCGGCGCACGGGCCCTCCACCACCGCGGCCCCCCCCCATCGCGGGGCACAGGCTCCAGACGCGCAGGCTCAGCAGCCATGGCCCACGGGCCCAGCCGCTCCGCGGCACGCGGGACCCTCCCAGACCAGGGCCCGAACCCGCACCCCCTGCATTAGCAGGCAGACTCTCAACCACTGCGCCACCAGGGAAGCCTGCAGATGTATTCTTGATGCATTTGTGGAGAGAGATGAACTCCACATCCTCCTACTCCTCTGCCATCTTGGTTTCTCTGTACATATGTCATTTAAACTTTTTTCTTCTCTTGTTAGTCTGCTTTTTCTCAGTTTCACTTCTGGGTTCCAGGCACTGAACCTCACGGTTGGCCCCAAGGGCAAATAGGGCTTCGGCTGTTGGGTCCCTCCTGAGCGAGGCAGTGGTGCGGCTGTGGGCAGGGTTGGGGGGTGGCACTAAAGTCTTTTTCCAGTAAGTTCAATAACTTCCTTAGGGACAGTTTCTGTTAATATCTTCTGTGAATGGGCCATAATTTCTTGTTGCTTACTTTCTTGTTGCTTTTCATGGTTCATAATTTTATTTTGAAAACTGAGCATTTTGAATATTATAATGTAGCAGCTCTGGAGATCAGCTTGTTCCTTCCTTCAGTGTTTGTTTTTGTTGCTTGCTGTAAGCCTAGGCTGTTTGTTTGCTGAATTACTTTTCTAAATTATTTTTGTAAAGTCTGCAATCTTTGTTATATGTGGTCTCTGACGTCTCTTTTCCTTTAGCTTATATTCAGCTGGCATTTTGACAGATTTCCTTGGATACCAGGAAGTGAATGCAGAGAGAGAGAGAGACAGACACGGAGAGAAAAATCTCTCCCAGCCCTTGCACAGTGGCTCAGTCCTACGGCACTACTTCAGTGCTCCTTCAACATGTTTCATCTCCTAATTGTTCTGGCTAGAACTTCCAGTATAATGTTGAATAGCAGTGATCAAAGAAGACATTCTTATCTTGTTTCTGATCTTAAGGAGAAAACTTTCAGTCTTTCACCATTGAATATGATGTTAGCTATGAGATTTTCATAAATGCCCTTCTTGGGGTTTTTCTCTTGTTTTGTTTTTGTTTTCTTGTTAAGCCCATACAAAACCACTCGTCTGGTTACCAAAAAAAAATTACTGGGGCTTCCCTGGTGGCGCAGTGGTTGAGAATCTGCCTGCCGGTGCGGGGGACACGGGTTCGAGCCCTGGTCTGGGAAGATTCCACATGCCGCGGAGCAACTAGGCCCGTGAGCCACAGCTGCTGAGCCTGCGCGTCTGGAGCCTGTGCTCCGCAACAAGAGAGGCTGTGATAGTGAGAGGCCCGCGCACCGCAGTGAGGAGTGGCCCCCGCTTGCCGCAACTGGGGGAAGCCCTCGCACAGAAACGAAGACCCAACACAGCCATAAATAAATAAATAAATAAATAATTTAAAAAAAAATTACTGAATGTTGAAAGTGGAAAGGACCTCAAAGTTTAAATCTCCCATTGTACAGATAGAGAAGCTGAGGCCCAGAGAAGACAAATGTCTTATCCAAGGTTACTAGGGTTGTTAAATGCAAAGCTTGGACCAATAATAATAAAAACTATGCCTCATTACCTGCCTACTGAATGTCAGTTACCATGCCAATTAACACTATCCCATTTATTCTTATTATTAATCCTATGAGGTAGGTACCACTATTTGTATCTTGTAAGTGAAGACGCTGGAGCTTAGAGAGTTTAAGAAACTTGTGAAACTTTCAAAGGCTTATA
Source organism: Eschrichtius robustus (assembly GCF_028021215.1). Taxonomy (NCBI): domain Eukaryota; kingdom Metazoa; phylum Chordata; class Mammalia; order Artiodactyla; family Eschrichtiidae; genus Eschrichtius; species Eschrichtius robustus. The sequence goes on along the minus strand of NC_090824.1, from coordinate 130,011,491 downwards.
AAAGTTTGTCAGAGGAATAAGCCAGCTTGACGGGGTTCTACTGGCCAAATGTATAACAATGTAAACATAAAAAATACTTAATGTAACTGTTTGAAATATTTAGAATTCATAATGATATCATATTAAAAATCCATAATGATATTCAAATAAGAATAAAACAACAAACTCATTTGTTATCAGTGGTGGTGGCTAAACATTAACTTTGAAAATTGGTAATTACTTTCTTACTTTGAAAACAGTTTTTTAAAGGAAAGTAATTAGGCATTTATTCTGCTTTTTCATTAGGAATTATTATCAGGATAATCAAATAAACCTTGCTGATGAGGGAGAGTCTTAGTTATACAAGAATGCCAGATAATAAATGTAAAAGAAATAATAGAATTAGGAAATCAATTTACAACCCCTTAGTGAGAGAGTTGATTCAGGTAAGGATCAACAAAAGATGTTAAATGCATTTTATGAAAGATCGATGGGGAACCAGTGTTTTACATGTTTGCAAAATTTCACTTCACAGATTACTTGCTAAGCACAAGCAGGAGAATGTAATTTTATAATCCTAGGATCAGGCTGTTATCATCTTCACCCAAGGATCAATCTTAGCATTGCAAATATTGAGAGAATTAGATTCATGTGCCTTCTAATATGATGAAATATGAAATATACATCACCACCTATAAAGTATTTTTTTGCCAAAAAATATTTAACTCCTAGGTGAAAGGAATTGGATGAGATGAAGAAACAACTCACACTGCTCTGAGGAAGCAAGCAGACAAATCCAGATGGTGGGGCTTCAACAAGTGAATGGTAAGGTAGTCCAAGATGAAGAAACATACAACAAAACAACACATGAATAAAGCAGCTGTAAAGATACTTGGGGAACAGTTGGAAAACCTTGAATAACTTCTAGATATTCGATTATATAATGGAATTATCTTTAATATTGTTAGAGATGATATTGTTATTCTAGTCATGTAGGAAAAGGTACTAATTTTTAGAGATTCTTTCTGATGTTTAGGGTGAAATATGATAACATCTGTATTTACTTTACAACACTTTAACAAGATCAGTGTGGCAAATATGGCAAATGTTAACAATTGTTAACTCTAGTTGATTTGTATGAACTCTTCAATTTGTTCTTTCTTTCTTTATGTTAAAAATTTTATCATGGAAATTAGGGCGAAGCATTTCAGGTTAAAATGGATCCCTTTTGGAACCCTTCTACACTGTTGGTGGGAATGTTAAGTTGGTGCAGCCACTATGGAAAACAGTATGAAGGTTCCTCAGAAAACTAAAAACAGAATTACCATACGATCCAGCAATCCTACAATTGGACACATACCTGGACAAAACTGTAATTCAAAAAGATACATGCACCCCTATGTTTATAGCAGCACTATTCACAACAGCCAAAACATGGAAACAACCTAAACGTTCATCGACGGATGAATGGATAAAGATGTGGTACATATATACAATGGAATACTACTCAGCCATAAAAAAGAACAAAATAATGCCACTTGCAGCAACATAGATGCAACTAGAAATTATCATACTAAGTAAAGTAAGTCAGAAAGAGAAAGACAAATACCATATGATATCACTTATATGTGGAATCTAAAATATGGCACAAATGAACCTATCTACAAAACAGAAACAGACTCACAGACATAGAGAACAGACTTGTGTTTGCCAAGGGGGAGGGGGAGGGAGAGGGATTGCCTGGGAATTTGGGGTTGGAAGATGCAAACTATTACATTTAGAATGGATAAACAACAAGGTTCTACTGTATAGCACAGGGAACTATATCCAATCTCCTGGGATAAATCATAATGGAAAAGAATATAGAAAAAGAATGTATATATTCCAAGATATGGAAGCAACCTAAGTGCCCATCAACAGATAAATGGATAAAGAATATGTGGTGTGTATATATATATATATGTGTATGTATATATATATATATATGTATGTGTATGTGTGTGTGTGTATATATATATATGGAATGGAATACTACTCAGCCATAAAAAAAGAATAAAATTTTGCCATTTGCAGCAACATGGATGGACTTGGAGGCCATTATGCTAAGTGAAATAAGTCAGACAGAGAAAGACAAATACTGTATGATATCACTTATATGTGAAATCTAAAAAAAAAATACAACAAACTGGTGAATACAATGACAAAAAAAGCAGACTGACAGATATAGAGAACAAGTGGTTCTATAGCGGTTCTACTAGTGGTTACCAGTAGGGAGAGAGAAGACTGGGAGGGGAAATATAGGAGTAGGGGATTAAAAGTTACAAACTATTAGGTATAAGGTAGGCTACAAGGATATATTATACAACACAGGGAATATAGCCAATGTTTTATAAGAACTATAAATGGAGTATAACCTTTAAAAATTGTGCATTCTATGTTGTATACCTGTAACTTATATTGTACATCAAGTATACTTCAATAAAAAATAAGAATGTATCCCTGTTTGCCCTTAAGACACACAAGCATGAAGAATAAATTTAGGAAAGTTCCAGGATAGGAGGTCAAAATCCACAAGGAACAACTAGCAGCACCACTAGAAGTGACCAGAAAGGAAGGAGGCTGGACCAAGATCCCTGCGCTAAGATGGAAGGCCACCAAAGTGCTTTGCTCTGGGCCATCCTAAAAATTCTCAGCAGAGGAACTGGAGAAAAAAGTGGCATAAGATGATGGAGTACGTCCTACGGAGGGAGGAAGCCACTGAATACCTGCAGTGACTGGGAAGGTGAAATGGGGGTGATGGCTAGAAAACTGGAGGCTCCACCTGGCAAGTCTACCCACTCCATGAACCAAGGGGCGTATCCACCTTCTTCCTGGAGGAAGTGGTGAAGCAGGACATCTCCCTGCAGGGACCCTCAGAAGCCCCAGAGAAACTGATGAACTTAGTCACTTTTTCCTGATTGTCCTGCATTTCCCAGGAAGGCTGTTGAATCATAAAGCTTCCCTTTGTAAGAGATAAACCATGTTGATAAACTGGAGAACTCAATATTGTGACAACGTTGATCCTTCCCAGGAGAGCCCAGAAAGAGGCCCACACATATACTGTCACCTGACATTAAGAACAATAAGGCGTTCCTGGGGTATTGATAATGTACTATTTCTTAATCTGGATGCTACTTACATGGAAGTGTTGAGTTTATGAAAATTTAACAAGCTGTACATTTACTATATGTGTACTTTTGTGTTTGTAGACTATACTTCAATTAAAAGTTTTTTTAATCCCTTTATAAGAGTTCAAATGATGTTTTGCAAGATTAAACTGCTATTATTCAAAGCAATTGAATAATATATTGTTCATACTCTCTGTTAGTTCTTTGGTTGCTTTCTCAGGTACTAAGTTGATTGATAGGCATTATTCACGGGTGGAGACAGAATTGCCATAGTGGTGAGAACTCTTGGTCTTTGGGTAGTTGCTCTTCAGTCTCTTAATAATTGTTGTATTACTTGTTGGATCCCACAAGTATGTCCTGACCCACTCCATTCCCTTAGCCCATTTGGAAACTTCCAGAAATAACACTTCTTTTAGAGCCACTCACAAGACAGCTTCTGCTTCCTGTTTTAAAATATCTTAAAATTTACTTTAATTGAATGGTGTCTAGAGAGAGACAGATGTAGGCTTGGGAAGACCCAGGAAATGAGAAATAACTTAGGGAAGACGAAAAAGCATTCTCCAACCTCCAAACTTAAAATAGAGCAATATAAATAGGCACAAATATATAACTTTAATTCCTTAAATAAATATATGATCTCTATTTGATAAGTGACTTTAGTACATTACCCAGCTGAAATCTTTTGCCAAAAATACCATAGGATAGAGCAGCTCTCTCTTTTGATGGCGAGGTCTGATTTTACTTACAGTGTCAATGGTGTCTTTTTATATCCAATCACCACTGTCTTTTGTCTCGGATGTGGTCAGTGCAAGGGAAAAGTACAATGATTTTCGGTCAGGACCTAACTGACAACATGCTCCCTGGTTCTCAAAAGAAAGAAAAAAGAAACTTTGTCTTAAAACACAAAAAGTAAGGTAAGTGCATCCTAAAAAATTCAAATGAAGCACCCCACTTCCACTCCCAAGCATTAACCACTCTTAACAGTTTGCTGCAAATATAGTATTTCCTGAATTATTTAGAAGCGCACATTAAATGTGTATTCAGATTGTTTTCTTAAATTTATTTTACAAAATAAAATCATACTATGCATGCTGCCCTGCAACTTGCCATCTTCTCCCCAATATATCCCAGTCTTATTTCCAAGCCAAAGCACATAAAGCTACCTCCTTTGTTCTGATGGCTGCATAACATTCTTCAGTATGGATCTACAATAAAGTTTTTAACTCTATGAGAGTTTTTACTATGAGACATACAGCTTGTCCACTTTTCACTATCACAAATATTATAAATATTATAAATATTCAGCAATAAGCTTTCTTTGTTCATATATTTTTGCAGATCCGTGCCAATACGTCAATGCACCAAATTCTTAGACATGGCCTTGCTCAATCAGAGGACATTGTATTTAAAATTTTTGTATTTAAGGCCAAATGGCCTCACAAAAAATTTGTACCAATATACCTTCCAACAAACACAGATGTGAGTGTTCAAATCATACCCTTGTTCTGGGACCTTCCTATTTGGCTCTCCACTTTCATAAAGCTAATGCATGTTCAATCATTCATCAACGACAATTGCCTTTGTTTTGACTGACCTTGCAGCTGAAATCTTATGGGTGCTGCAAAAGACCAAGTTTTAAGTGTTCAGTTAATGAAGTTTCTGTAAGCTACTCTCCTTACATGTTGACGATTATCTTTCAGACCTAGATGCCTTTTATTTTATTGTTTTTAAAGTAAAAACAGGCAAAGATGTTCATCAAACTTGATCACAAATGACTTATTTCAACAATTGAGTCCTGCCGTAAATCATCATTTATGGATTGCCCCAGATCATGCCTTTGGTTGGAGGGCAACATATGATGCGTGAAAAACTCCACCAGTCTCTTTTACTGCTAACTGTTTCAGCACAAAATCGCCACAAGACAATAACTTGGTTGTCAGTAACACTGGGTATTGATTTTTTAGTTATTTACCTCACATGGGGTACAGTTTTAGCAGGACCATATACTGTCCAAGCCTCTTATTTCATTACATATTCAAAAGTCTGGATCCCTCAACTATCTTGGACACTTCAAATTTCAGCTCTGAAACCCCAAATCCAGGGCTTTCTGATTTACATCACACAGGTGCGGCAGCAGCCTCGGATGATCTCCAGAAAGCTAAATCTCTATGTTCTTTAAAATTTGCAAAATTTCTACATTCTTCTTGCATTCGTTGTAAAACACTCTACTGTGACTTATATAAAGGACATTACCTAATAGCATTTGTTGTTGTTGTCATCAAAGAAATGCTCTGTTTGAGGTAGAGAGAGGTCATCAGTTTAGGGAGGAGAGGACAGCGGTGTATGGAGGCAGTCATGCTTCTAGGCTGAAGGCTCCTAGTCTGAGCGCCTGTTTCAGCCTGAAGCGGAAATGGCTGGCTTCTGCTTCTCTTCAGAAAAGACTGCCAGACTCAGCACGCGAGAAACCAGCCATCCTATAAGATCAGAGTGTGCTGTTCTCTGAGGGGCTCAGGTAGGATGGCTAACCATCTGGGTTTGCCTGAACTGTCCCAGTTTTAGCACTGAAAGTCCTGTAACCCAGAGAACCCCCTTTAGTTCCTGGAAAACTCATAGGATTGGTCACCCTAGTGGTGCAAACAGGCTCAGCTATATCTATTACTTTGTCATTTTGTAGAAATGACAAAATGGTCATTAAAAATTGTGGCACATTTTAACATTTACATATAACAACAAAATAACCTACTTTAAACACCCCAAATGTACAATACTTTATGCTTGTGCTAGTCACAAGATAATTTCAGAATTTTAAACAATATTAATGTACGTGTAGCAGTCCAGTAATGACACAAGTTAAAAATTGTAAGGTGAACATCTTCCTTCATTCTTGTTGGTCTGTCTCTGTGACCACAAGAACAGCTTCATAAGGTTGAAAGAAATCAACTACATAATAATATTCTAAGTGAAAGAAGCATCATAGGGAAAAGCTGAACCGTGAAACTAAACAATAAGGAAACAGCACATCAGGAAGGACCTTGACTACGATGCTTAAGAGTTTATACTTTTTACTGAAGAAAATAGGGCACAGTCAAATAAGTTTGAACAGAAAAGGAAATTCTCATTGTTAAATATTAACAAGATTCCTCAGATCCACATTCACAATCTCACCTCTTAAATCAATATCCACTTGTGGAGGATGTATACAAACCTTCAACATATACAGACAAAGATAATTGTATATTTTTTCTCAATCCACCACAATTAGAGTTTACATGGAAACTAAAATCATATATCCAGAATTTCAGTTCATTAATTTAATATTCATTCACTAAGCATAAAATTTTGAGAACCTAGAATACATAAGACACAGAATTAAGCACTGTGGATAGAAAGGTGAAGAAGAAATAGGTCATTTCCCTGAAGAGTTCACATTCTAATGTAGAATACAGGCAGCCAAGAAGTAATTACCATGACTACTGAGTAGTAATAATAATAATTAGGTAGGAAGGTTTACAGGGCCTCAAAAAAGACAGCAAGTAAAAATGTTATGGTCTTCATAAAAAATATGATCCTTGACCAAAGATTTGAATTAGAAATGTGGTATGTTGTATGGGAATTAGGATAGCATAATATCTTTCATCTGAAACAACATATTAGAGTAATAGAATGCAGAATACAATGCTGGCGCAAACAGGATTGTGCACTCAGTGAATAGCAAGTTATGGGTTTGGTCCCAAAACTACCAGGACCATAGAATAAATACCGTTTCATATATTAAAAAAAATAGATTCATATAGATGACACATCTAAATGTAAAACCCTCTGTGAATATGAGCCCTGGGCCATGATAGGCTGCTGGGGGGAGGTGGGCTGGCGGGTGTGAGTCAGTGGTTATCTCACCATTAAAGTGGCAAAATGCAAGAGACTTGGGAGGGTGGATTACCAAGGGCAAGGTAAGCAGGCAACAGGGGAACACTGAAGAGAATTTAGAAATAATAATAAAACTGACTGAAAGCTGATCTGCTTTTTGTTATCACTACTTCTGACAATTCTAAAACATGTCAATGATAAAATACTCTTCCCTCCCCCCAAAAAAAACACTCTTCCCTGGGGGGAGGAAAGTACTAGGAGTTTGGGATTAGCAGATGCAAACTATTACATATAGGACAGATAAACAACAAGGTCCTACTTTATAGCACAGGGAGTTATAGTTAATATCCTGTGATAAACCATAATGGAAAAGAATACGAAAAAGAATATATATATATATATATATATATATATATATATATATACACATGTGTAACTGAGTCACTTTGCTGTACAGCAGAAATTAACACAACATTGTAAATCAACTATACTTCAATAACATTTTTTTAAAAATACTCTTCCCTGAAAAAAAAGGTTATTGGTCTATGTTCTAAACAATAGTAGTTATTGTTGAGTTTTAAGAACATATGTAAGCTTTGAATTAGCACATTTGTTTATCACTTATACTTTGGTAAGCATTATGCTTTATGTGGAGACTAATTTGGAAAACTCCCAGTTATACCGTTGACCCCAACACACTCAGCTATGCACTTTTGTTTTGAGATTAAGTTCAAACCATTCAGGATCGATCAAGCTTTCTTTGGTGTAGTATGTGTGCCTCCAGAGCTTGTGATACGACTTTAGGTGCATTTAGATGCCTTTAGATGGTAAATTTGACATTAAGCAATGAGGGAAGAAGGAGAGCCTGAGTTACTTCAATTCCATCACTCTTTGCGACCTCTTGGAGTTTTTACTGAAAACTGAAATAGCGTGCCAATTGTGAAATACATTTTTTATTGGTAAGTGCAAATTTTACTTCACATGTGAAATATCTTTAAAATTTATATCAATTCTTTTTTGTTTTGGCTGCGTTGGGTCTTCGTTGCTGTGCGTGGGCTTTCTCTAGTTGTGGTGAGCGGGGGCTACTCTTTGTTGCAGTGCGCGGGCTTCTCATCACAGTGGCTTCTCTTTTTGCGGAGCACGGGCTCTAGGCGCGTGGGCTTCAGTAGCTGTGGCTCGCGGGCTCTAGAGTGCAGGCTCAGTAGTTGTGGCGCACGGGCTTACTTGCTCCGCGGCATGTGGAATCTTCCCGGACCAGGGCTCGAACCCGTGTGCCCTGCATTGGCAGGCGGATTCTTAACCACTGCACCACCAGGGAAGCCCTATATCAATTCTTTTTAAATAGTTAGTTGTTATAAAAAACTAAAGAACAAATCAAGAAAATTATTATTACTGATTATTACAGAAAATAATCTTGTAAAGATTATTTAGAGGATATGGGATGTTAAATACGTTAGTATTGGGTTGGCCAAAAAGCTCCTTCATTTTTGGGGGTTTTTTTTAAGATTTTTTTTTTTTTTGATGTGGACCATTTTTAAAAGTCTTTATTGAATTTGTTACAATATTGCTTCTGTTTTATGTTTTGGTTTTTTTGGCCGCAAGGCATGTGGGAATCTTAGCTCCCGGACCAGGGATTGAACCCGCACCCCTTGCATTGGAAGGCGAAGTCTTAACCACTGGACCACCAGGGAAGTCCCCGTCCCTTGGTTTTTTTGTTGTTTTTTTTTTCTTTTCACTTTATTTATTTATTTTGGCTGTGTTGGGTCTTCGTTTCGTGCGAGGGCTTTCTCTAGTTGCGGCAAGCGGGGGCCACTCTTCATCGCGGTGCGTGGGCCTTTCACTGTCGCGGCCCCTCCCGTTGCATGGCACAGGCTCCAGACGCGCAGGCTCAGCAGCTGTGGCTCACGGGCCCAGTTGCTCCGCGGCATGTGGGATCTTCCCAGACCAGGGCTCGAACCCGTGTCCCCTGCATTAGCAGGCAGATTCTCAACCACTGCGCCACCAGGGAAGTCCATAAGTAAAGATAAAAGACACATTTTTCATTTTCACCAAGAACTTTATTGAACAACGTATTTACCCTTTTGTTCCACTACCTTTTGCCATTTTTCAGGCAACTTCATAATTCCATCTTCCCAAAACTTTTCACCTTTTTGAGCAAAGACCTGTTCCAGGTGCCTTTTACAGTCTTTCAGGGAATTGCAATTTTTTCCATTAAGAGAATTTTGTAAAGACCGAAATAAATAGAAATCTGAAGGTGCCATGTCTGGTGAGTACAGCAGATGAATCAGAACTTTCCAGCCAAGCTGTAACAGTTTTTGCCTCGTTGTCAAAGAAACATGCAGTCTTGCATTATCCTGATGGAAGATTATGCATTTTCTGTTGACTAATTCTGGACGCTTTTTGTCGAGGGCTGCTTTCAGTTGATCTAATTGGGAGCAGTACTTGTTGGAATTAATTGTTTGGTTTTCCGGAAGGAGTTCATAATAGAAGACTCCCTTCCAATCCCACCATATACACAACATCACCTTCTTTGGATGAAGACCGGCCTTTGGTGTGGTTGGTGGTGGTTCATCTCGCTTGCCCCACGATCTCTTCCATTCCACATTATTGTACAGTATCCACTTCTCATTGCCCATCACAATTGGTTTTAAAAACAGAACGTTTTCGTTATGTTTAAGTAGAGAATCGCATGAGGAAATACGGTCAAGAAGGTTGTTTTCGCTTAACTTATGTGGAACGCAAACATCAAGGCAACTGACATAATCAAGCTGGTGCAAATGATTTTCAAAGCTTGATTTGCATATTCTGAGTATGTCAGCTATCTCCCATGTGGTATAACATTGATTGTTCTCAATTAATGTCTCGATTTGATCGCTATCAACTTCAACTGGTCCACCCAACTCTGTGGAACATCCTCCAGTGAGAAATCTCCAGCACGAAACTTCTCAAACCACTTTTGACATGTTCAGTCACAGCACCTTCTCCATACACTGCACAAATCTTTTGCATTTCAGTTGTGTTTTTACGTTTCTTGAAATATTAAAGCATAATATGCCAAAAATGTTGCTTTTTTCTTCAATCTTCAATATTAAAATGGCTACACAAAAATTCACCAATTTTGATGTTTTTTTAAATGCACGCTGATATGACAGCTGTCACATACAATCTAACAAAATTGTTTCAAATGAAGTTAAAGACAACTAAGTGCTACTAGAGCCATCCAATGGAAAAAAGCCGAATGAACTTTTTGGCCAGCCCAAAGTTTGCATGTATCTTCTTTAACATTAACTTTTTCCTCTATTTTGTTTACGTCTTTTGTATATGGGTCAAGTGGCTTGCTCAAGATCACACATTCAGAAACTAAACGAGCAGAAACTTAAACTCTGTTCTTTTGATTCTGACGTCAGTACTTTCCACAACCTCGCAATCATCTTTCACAATCTGTTTGTGCTCATTTTTCAAGTGTAATTCAAGGTCGAAAAGATTTGGGTCTAGAAGTTCAGCTGCAAAAGAATCTATTGTTTAAAGTGCAAAACAATAAAAAAAAATTTTATTTTGTACACAAAAGCAGCCATGGTTCTCCCAAATGTATTTTTTCTTTTTTTCAAATATAAATTAATGTCTGTGAGACCTTCCAGACAGCGTCTCTATAAACTGTGGGCCCCTCTGGAATGCTCTTCAGTGAGTACACTGGAGAGCTTGTTGGGAGCTAGACCAGAAGCAGGAATATTCAGGGGTTAGTGCCCCATCCCTTCAGGCTCATGGACGAGGTGAGACCCACACAGGGTCCCAACAGTTAATTGCAGTGGTTGGGGACAGACCCATAGCAGACACTTGAAGATGTACTGTATTGCACATCTGCATGGCCAGCTCCACCTTGGTCCAATATTTAAATAGACCCTAGGCATTGTCAAAGTGTGTTCCATTATGCTGGTAATGACACCATCAGGTGGAGATGTTTTACATGTCCAATGAAGGCATAGGTTGTTCCAAACTTTTCCATTTTCTTCCCAGGCTAGCTCTACCCTTTAGTGATGGGTCATATCGATACCATGATACTCTTTGCTTCTAAGGACAGACATTTATGGGTTTTTTCCTCCCCTGTGGGGAGGGAACATAAAATACATCAATACGAACACTTTATATTTATTACAAAAGCATGGTAAACTAAGCTGCATGTTTACCTTTAGCTTTAATTTATTGAGACATTCTGGTCTAGCTAGTGTGGGCCCTCACTGAACAGTTTCTGAACATTTTCTGCTCTTACCTTTGAAAAGCTTGTATAACTTAGCTTGAGCAATTTGGCTTGCTTCTTCACTAATTTGTAAAAGAATGAACTCAAAATGTCAGCTGTGTGAAGAGTGAAATATTTTAACAGTGTATTAATAATTCAATGGATAACACAACTTTGTCTTCACTGGATGATTTTTCTACTCAATCCCAGCACCTGTGCTCAATTCTGACATGCAGGAATGGCCGTGGAAGGCTCGTATACACTTGGCATATGCTCCTTCTTTGGCATCATTTAGTATATTTAAACCCAGTGTTGTATCCCGAGGCAGACAATGTTTTCACCATGGGGTTTTCAATATATTAAAAGATATCTTCCAGCAGCATACCAGAATGCAGCCCTGCTGGGTTCTCCCTGGATCTCACAGCGACTCTGGAATGTCTGGGCCATCCCCCACTCTGGCTCTGTCCTCGGGCAGGCAGCCCTCTTGTCCCCTCCTCCCATGACAAAATTCATCTTCTCTTTACTTCCTGTGGTCCTTTAATTCAATAGACATGCTGGCTGTTATTTATTTTCTCTGTTTGTGAATTGATTTTTTTAAATTTTGAACTTCCCTTTAGGAGTATATTTTAAAGCCAGAATCAGTCAGGATTTCACCTTTAGTAATTTAAGAAATTGACTTTCCTAGTTTTAGCTAGTGCATGCAAACAGAAATCAAAATGTATTGCTACCGGTGAAAATTAAATGATATTAAATTACAAAATGTGAAACAGGCAAAATATTCACTAATATCAAATGCAAATGAGTTGATCTCTTGTTTGTTATTCAGTAATATAAGGGAGGAAAAAGCTAGCCTCCATTTTTACCTCACAGAAACAACAAAATAGAGCAAAATATATCCAGACCAAAGCAATTCAGGTCTTGGCAAAATTGGTCTTTCTAGATCAGCAATAAAGAAGGAACATGGGGTCTTGATGACATTGTAACTTCACTTACTAATAATTATATGAAAATAGGAATTATTCAATATAGTACTCAAGCCACAGGTTTTTTTATTTGGGGAAAAAAATAAGTTAGATCGTATTTTCCTACCTTATGCCAAAAAAATGTGTAGGTAGATCAAGGAGTTAAATATGTAAGCATCAAGCCATAAATAGAAAAAAATAAAGTTGCATATCTATCAGGTTCTATTCATCAAGCAGCATATCTCCCTAAATGAGAAATAACTTCCTAATTTTAAGAGCAATGTCAGAAACTCAAAGGAAAGTAGCAGCATATTTAACAGCATTAAAATGTTTGAAATCTATATGAGACTATAAACAAAATTAAAAGACCAACTAGAAGCTGGAAAAAGATTGCAACAAATATGATAAGTGGTAAATATCTTTACCAAATAAAGGCCTCTAGTAGAAGTAAGAAAACCATCAAGGATCAAACAGATCAATAGGCAAAAAATATAAATAGACGATTCTAAAAAAAAAAAAAAAAGAAAAAATAACTAACAGGCAAAAATACATTTAGCCTCACCTGTATGCAAATTAATGTAATAACAAATGCCATTTTGCCTAATACAAATAGTGTACAGTATTTAAAATTAATTATACAATAAGCAATTCTGGTCAAGTTTCAGTAAGATGAATTCTTGTTCATTATGGTGGGTGTGTAAATTTTTAATTCTGTGGAACTAGTTCAATAGTGTATACCAATAATCTGGAAAGTGGTGATATTCTTTAATGAAAAGGTATCTTTAAACTGACTGTATCCTTGTGATGTTGTTTAACATGTTGTTGGATCCACTGGTTGATTAGACTTGGGTTCAGGAATTTTTCTTTCTTAGGCAAGGGCACTGTCTCTGTGCTGCTGTGCACTGCATGTTTCGTCATCTCAGGACGCACGGCACATCTGGTTGTCCCATTCTCAGTACTGCCATGTAGCACGGGTAAACCACTCAGCCTTTATATGTGGGATGTAACTCTATTTCTTTTTGACATATGTAAAATAATCAGTCATATAAAAATTATCTCAGAAACTACAAACATAATTTCTATTTGTAAAATATGGAGGGGAGTGTTTTTTCTAAAGTGTGGTGTAAAATTTTTTTTTAAATTTTACTGAAGTATAGTTGATTTACAATGTTGTGTTAATTTCTGCTGTACAGCAAAGTGATCCAGTTATACATATATATTCTTTTCCATTATGGTTTATCACAGGATATTGAATATAGTTCCCTGTGCTGTACAGTAGGACCTTGTTGTTTATCCATCCTATATATAATAGTTTGCATCTGCTAACCCCAAACGCCCAATACTTCCCTCCTCCACTCCCCCCACTTTGGCAACCACAAGTCTGTTCTCTATGTCTGTGAGTCTGTTTCTGTTTCATAGATAGGTTCATTTGTGTTGTATTTTAGATTTGACATATTAGTGATATCATGTGGTATTTGTCTTTCTCTTTGTGACTTACTTTGCTTAGTATGATCATCTCTAGGTCCGTCCATGTTGCTGCAAACAGCATTATTTCATTCTGTAAAAAAAATTTCTTTAATGTCAAGCATGTGATTTGTCATATATACTTTTTGAATACTTCAACTTACAAAGTGATTGATTCAAATTTGGTATAATTAGAATGCCATCCAGAGAAGTCTTCTTCCAACGTTCTAGACCACATGAAAGGATAATCATCAAGATGGGTGAAGCCAGGACGTTTCTAAAAACTTAACTATAATGCATTGGATTTTGATTTGATTATCAGTCCAGGAATTTTCCAATATCAAATTCTACCACTCAGACTAAGGAAGGGCTCTGTCCATATATTCCGTTTATCCTCATTTACTCTCTGTAATGGGAGTTCTGGCTCCTAGGTAACCCTCTCCAATCTTTGTACTACATGAAATAAGCTGTTTGCCTCTGCTTAGAAGAGCTGAATGGGACACATCCATACATGAATTGGTAGGGTTTTAATGGATTCCTCTTCTGGGAAAGGGGCACTATCCCACATCACATTATAAGCTCCATGGTCCTAGGCATGATTTTAAAAGTGTTCTTAAAGATGTATATTTATCGTCAGAATGGCCATTATCAAAAAATCTAGAAACAATAAATGCTGGAAAGGGTGTGGCGAAAAAGGAACCCTCCTGAAATGTTGGTGGGAATGTAAATTGATACAACCACTATGGAGAACAGTATGGAGGATCCTTAAGAAACTAAAAATAGAACTACCATATGACCCAGCAATACCACTACTAGGCATATACCCTGAGAAAACCATAATTCAAAAAGAGACATGTACCACAATGTTCATTGCAGCACTATTTACAATAGCCAGGACATGGAACCAACCTAAATTTCCATCGACAGATGAATGGATAAAGAAGGTGTGGCACATATAAACAATGGAATATTAGCCATAAAAAGAAACAAAATAGAGTTATTTGTAGTGAGGTGGATGGACCTAGAGTCTGTCATACAGAGTGAAGTAAGTCAGAAAGAGAAAAACAAATACCATATGCTAACACACATATATGGAATCTAAAAAGAAAAAAAATGGTACTGATCAACCTAGTGGCAGGGCAGGAATAAAGACACAGACATAGAGAATGGACTTGAGGACATGGGGTGGGAGGGGGAAGCTGGGACAAAGTGAGAGTAGCATTGACATATATACACTACCAAATGTAAAATAGCTAGTGGGCAGCAGCAGCATAGCACAGGGAGATCAGCTCAGTGCTTTGCAATGACTTAGAGACATGGGATAGGGAGGGTGGGAGGGAGGCTCAAGAGGGAGGGGATCTGGGGATATAGGTATGCATATAGCTGATTTACTTTGTTGTACAACAGAAACTAACACAGTATTGTGAAGCAATTAAACTCCAATAAAGATCTATTTTTAAAAAGATGTATATTTATCATCAAAGAAAGTAAAATTATGAGACAATACCTTTACGACTACCATGCTACACAGATTCCACACACCATATTGAATTATAGCATTTGCGAGGGTCAACAAAACTCACCCTATGGCTGGTTGGCATATGGTGGAAGGAATTTGGGGAGAATCAAATCATTTTATGATACAAGATGGCTAAAACCTAATTAGGAATGTTAGGTTATCTGATACAAAACTATTTTGAAAACTTGAGGTTGTAAACTCAGTCTTTAGATTCCTCCCCCCAACACCCTCCATGCCCCTGTCCTTCCCCTTCTAACACCATGTGTTGGAGGAGCAGAAAGTCTCATGAGCCTGGTTATTCATAGTCCATGGGAAGGGTCTTATCCTTCTGTAGGGATATAATGAAAACATCCTGAGAATATACTTAGTTAAATTTAAACAAAATATTTTCTTACCTGAATAAAATTAACCTGAGTATAGGACTACTTATTTGAAAATAAAAGAAATTCTCCATTTGGAGTCATTAGAGTCTCATGGCTTTATATAATAGACTTAACTTGCTTTAATAAATTACAAATTGCTTCTGAAGTTTGAATTGTCACATGTTAGAAATGGTAATTCAATGTAATATCAAAAATCCCATCTGAATCGTTTATGAAACGTGATAAGCTCACTCAAAAACTCAACTGGAAAATCAAATGTACAAGAGTGTTCAGGAAATTTTTTTAAAGAGTAATGAGGAAAAATTTGACTTTCTAGAGAGCAAAAGATACTATACAGAGATCAAAATTAAAATCCTGGGGTACTTTAGAGCAGTTAAATTCATAGACACAGCAAGTAGAATGGTGGTTGCCAGGGGCTGGGGGAGTAGGGAATGGAAAGTGATTGTTTAATGGATACAGAGTTTCAGTTTTGCAAGGTGAAAAAAAGTTTTGGAGATGGATGGTTGCATAATAATGTGAATGTAATTAACAGCACTAAACTGTACAATTAAAATTGGTTAACATGGTAAATTTTATGTTATCTATATTTTACACAATTAAAATTTTCTTAAAATATTAATAATAACAACAAAAATCATGTAGTACCATCACAGGAAAATTACAATAATGGAAATATTAGGCCATATATACAGTAGCCTTCATAATGCTTGCCCCAAGCTCCACACAGCCCAATCTTCCTCAGACACTTTGAACATCATTGGATATACTGGGCCAGAAAGGCTAGGGGTCAGATTACTTTCATTGCAGCCTAGTTAGCTTGAGAAGTGTTCCGTTTCTCTAGGCCTCACTCAAAGCTGGCAAGCTTTTGCTTCTCCAAAAATATCCTATAAAGTATAGTATATCTGTCAAGATTGTAGGGGGTGCACAAGATGAAGAGACTTGTCTTTCATTCTGGAGCAGGTATCTATCATAACTCAGACTACTGGACTCCCAGAAACTTTACTGATATGGTAGTTCCCTGATTTTTCTCGGGATTTATCTACCAACTTCAGCATGCCTGTGTCTTCCAAAGCAGCCAGGGGACCTATTCCTTCCCACTCATCAAGCCCTCTTAGCATGATGACATCAGTGTAAAGGACCAGGACTGTGTCCTGTGGGTTGGTGAGATGATCAAGGTTTCTAAGTACAAAATTGAAGCACAAAACCATGGAGCTGCTATAAGTCTGAGGCAAGATATTGAAAGTATTCTGCAGTCCCTGCCATGTGAAAGCAAGCTGCTTCTGGTGTCACTGTTTCTTGAGATGGAGAAAAGCACTTGCCAAATTGATAATACATATCAGGGGCCATGTAAGAGACAACATCTGTGAAAGCAGATGCTATTAAAGTCATTGTCATTCCAGTCCCCAAGTTCTTCTAAACTGTGCATTAGCCACCCTGTCAGGTAAATTGCAGATGGGAGAGAAATTATCACTTCTGCATCTTTCAAGTTTTTGATGGCAGCACTAATTGCTGAAATTTCCCCAGGGATGCAGTATTACTCTTTGATTTGGTAAAAAGGGGGAGGTCTGGGTTTTCCAACTATAATAGCTCTCTCTGCATGGATCAGGGACCCAGTGTGAAGATTCTGCTAATTTCTAAGTATATCAATTTCAACTATACATTCAGGAATTTGGGAAATAATTACCAAATAGGTTCAAAATACCTTACCTCAGAGGCTTTTTAATTCCATAATTTAAGTAAAAAAGAAGTTTACCAGCTTCTCTTATTCTCTTCTCTCTACATATCAGTGAAGGTAATTCTAAGGGATAATTCCTAAAAGTGGGATCACTGGGTCAAAGGGAAAATACTAATTTCCATCCCATAAACAATGTATTGACTTAACAATCAGCTTGGCAAAATGGGGATCGTGTTTTAATCTTCATTTCCTTAATTTTTAGTGAGGCAAAGAGCTCTATCAAGGCCTCCCTACCCCACCCCAAACGCTTTTGAATGTCTTTAAGGTCCATGCCCCAATCAGCCTACTGTGAGATGGGTTCAAATCAAAGCACCATTTATTCCCTTGCCCACTAGGAGCCCCCATCCTCACTGATGGACAACGATGGCTGACAAGCTCTCGGTATTGCCCTTTACTCAGCACCCAGTTACTTAGTCAATGGCCACTAGTCTCTTTGGGGAAGGCTTCGAGTAAGATTCTCAGTTCACCCTCTTAGTGCCGTCACTGGGTTCTTCTTCAGGGCTCCCCAGCTTCCCCTCCTTCCTGGATCTGTGAATTGACTCAGATCTAGGAATCAGCAATGGCACCATGACTCTCTAGAATGGTGGCTTAAGACAAGCCTCCAGTTACTAAATCTAGACTGGGTTTTGTTGTTGTTGTTGTATATATCAAGAAGAACCTGAAGGACTCACAGACGTAGGGAATGAACTTATGGTTACCGGGGGGAAGTGTGGGGGAAAGGATAGTTAGGCTGTTCGGGATTGACATTACACACTGCTATATTTAAAATGGATAACCAACAAGGACCTACTGTATAGCGCAGGGAACTCCGCTTAATATTATGTAACAACCTAAAATGGGAAAAGAATTTGGAAAAGAATAAATACATATATATGTATAACTGAATCACTTTGCTGTACACCTGAAACTATCACAACATTGTTTAGTATTTTTTTAAATACAAACTAAGCAGTGATTTTTAAAAATTAATTAATTTATTTTTTGGCTGTGTTGGGTCTTTGTTGCTGCGCACAGGCCTTCGCTAGTTGCGGCGAGTGGAGGCTAATCTTCGTTGCAGTGCACGGGCTTCTCATTGCAGTGGCTTCTCCTGTTGCAGAGCACGGGCTCCAAGCGTGTGGTCTCAGTAGTTGTGACTCACGGGCTCTAGAGCGCAGGCTCAGTAGTTGTGGCGCATGGGCTTAGTTGCTCCGCGGCATGTGGGATCTTCCCGACCAGGGCTCGAACACGTGTCCCCTGCATTGGCAGGCAGATTCTTAACCACTGCGCCATCAGGGAAGCCCAAGGCTGTTAATCAACTATACTCCAATATAAAATAAAACGTTAAAAAAAGAAGAACCTGAATGTGTTGCCCATTTTATGGTTGATCAGATAGAATAGTTAAGTAACTAAATAAGATGCACCATACCATAGTTTTTAAAAATGAGTTATATATAGATGGACTGACATGTAAATTTCCCTAAATATACTGGAGTAAAAAAAAGTTGAAAATGTTCAGAATGTTACCATTTCTATAAAACACAGAGACCAAAAAACTATATATATTTCCGTATACACAGATTTGTATGTAAATGCATAGACAAAGTTCTGGGAGGATCCACACCAAACTGGCAATGGTAGTTATATCTGCAGAGATATGTGGGCTTGGAGGGAGTTGGGAGTGGTAAAGGGAGGCTTTGATTTTCTTTTTTTACCTTTTATGCTTGAATTTTTTGCCAAAATATTTTCAGATATAATTCATAAAACATTAGGAAATATAATACATATTAATCCAGAAGACTGAGGAAAGGTGATGGTAACAATGTACCTCTCATCTTTCCCTTTGCCGTCAGCAGGCTCTTTTCCACTATGGTGCAAATATTTGGGGCAATGGCTCTGCCCCATCCCTGGGTCCTGCTGACAATATTGACACCTAATTACACAGCATAACTTAACATCATAATTTTTTCTCCTTGTGATGTTTTTGTCTCTTTTCATGACGGAAGGTCCTCATCCTTCTGTATCCCACACAGCATCTATAACATGTTCAGCAGGAGCTCAACAAAGACTTATCAAAGAAATAAAGCTTCGTGCAATTCTTTCTTTAAAGCAGAAGCACCTTGCCCCCTCCCCTACTCCTATGCCAAATCTATGGAAGTCGAATTAATTCTTCAAAATTTGTTCAAATATCATGTCTTCTGGGAATCTTCCTCACTCACATTTCTTCAATTACAATTTATTGTGCTTTTCCTTTCGTACAACACATTTAAACCCACATTCTCATACCCAGAATATAACAATTATTTCAGTATAATTACTGTATTTGGATTTGTCACATGTCAGCCTTCCTTTCTAGACCATGTTCCTGAAGTACAGGAAGCCAGGTGTTAACCATTCTTATTGTAATGCAGCTCTTTATCCCTGCCAAAGACTTGTTCAGCAGGTCCTCAATAAGTGTGTTGAACTGAACTGAAACTAAAAGGATGGGAGAGGTTGTTATGTAGAAATTTTTCTACACATGAATCTGCTTTTACATAATCCCACGTGGAGAGATCAATGGTCATTCAGCCTCTGAGACAACCTCCCACACGGTACGTACTCTTCCTCTCTCAGAAAGAAACCTCTCCGCCAACGGGGCTATGATCCTATTATTTAAGCCCAACCACGCTCCCTTTCTCTGCTAGACTCTCCACATATCCATGCCCATAATTCTCTAGGGCAATTTCCTAACAGTGAATTTGCTGGGTCAGAGAGATTTTCCATTCTCACCAGCACTGTGTATTATCCGCCTTTGCCAATTGGCTTCACCAAATACGACACCTTTTTGTTTTAAGTTGCATTTCTTTCTTTTCAGTGCTCCATCTTGCCTCCCTCCCCTACCTTCCTCAGCCACACACCTGTAGCTGTCCCTAGAGACAAAACTTTCCTACATTTCATGTTTTCTCACGTTAACCCAGTGAAATAAATATGTGAGCGTCTTCAGTCACCCAGGGGCATGCTTGTCCACTTAAGGAGAGATCAGAGTCAGATCAAGGAAGACCTACCTCCAGCTTCATAGGCCATTTGCCCAAAAGGGCAAGGACAGCTGGGGCAATTACTTGGGTAGTTCAGTACATCACCCTGACCTAGATAACTCCAACTCACTCTTCAGAACTCACTTCAAAAGTCAATTCCTGGGCTTCCCTGGTGGTGCAGTGGTTGAGAATCTGCCTGTCAATGCAGGGGACACGGGTTCAAGCCCTGGTCTGGGAAGATCCCACATGCCACGGAGCATCTGGGCCCGTGAGCCACAATTACTGAGCCTGTGCGTCTTGAGCCGTGCTCTGCAACAAGAGAGGCCACGATAGTGAGAGGCCCGCGCACCGCGATGAAGAGTGGCCCCCGCTTGCCACAACTGGAGGAAGCCCTCGCACAGAAACGAACACCCAACACAGCCATAAATAAATTAATTAATTAATTAAAAAAAAAAAAAGTCAATTCCTTAGGTACACCTTTGCTAACCCCTAGATGAGTTCAGGTTGCCCTGTTCTTAGCTGTAATAACTATTAAAGAATTGCATACTTATTTTATGTAGACTGTAATCTACATGAGAACAGGAGACTGGTCTTTCTGGTTCATCATCTCTTATCACAGTGCTTAGCACCTAGTAAGAGCTCAATAATATTTTGTGAAGGGAATCAATCAAAGAAAAACATCCATCAGTAATTTTAAATGAAATTCTCCTTGTATAGTGGTTCTCAGCCCTGGCTGCACGTTAGAATCACCTATGGAGTTGGGTTTTTTTGTTTTAACAATACTAATGTCCATCCCAACCACAGACTTTTTCTTTTTAAAGGACTCTATTTTTTTGGAACAGTTTTAGGTTCACAGAAAAATTAAGAGGAAGGTACAGAGATTTCCCATATACCATTTCACTTATCTATAAGCATATGTAAATGTATATGTATATATACATGCATCATAATCAAATACATTATTGCCATTATTATTTTGAACAAACTATTAAATCAATTAAGAATAAGAGAAATGTAGTAATAGTATTTAACAATAAATAATAAATTTAAAAGAATAAGAAAAATAAAAGTTTTTGTTTTACTTTCACTTAATCCTTCTTTGATGTTCTTCCTTTCTTAATGTAGATCATATTTCTGACCTATATTATTTTCATTCTCTCTAAAGAACTTTTTTAACATTTCTTGCAAAGCAGATCTACTGGCAGCAAATTCCCTCAGTTCTCTTGGTCCAAGAAAGCCTTTATTTCTCCTTCATTTTTGAAGGATAATTTCACACAGTACAGAATTCTAGGTTGGTGGTTTCTTTTCACTCAACACTTTAAATATTTCACTCCATTCTTGTCTTGTTTGCATGGGTTCTGAGGAGACATTGGGTGTAATTCTTACCTTTGATTCTCTATAGATAGATATATTTTCCCCTATAGTTTCTTTCAGGATTTTTTCTTTATCTTGGATTTTCTGTAATTTGAAAATTATGTGCCCAGGTGTAGGGTGTTTTTTAGCATTTATCCTCCTTGGTGTTCTCTGAGCTTCCTGAATCTTTGGTTTGGTGTCTGACATTAATTTGGGGAAATTCCCAATCACGGTTTCAAATATTTCTTCTGTTCCTTTCTTTCTTCTCCTTCTGGTATTTCCAGTGTGTGTGTTACACCCTTTGCAGTTGCCCCATAGCCCTTGAATATTCTGTTCTGTTTTTTTTTTTTTTTTCAGTCTTTTCCCTTGCTTTTTCTTTTTAGGATTCTATTGAGATATCCTCAAACTCAGAGAGTCTTTCCTCAACTGTGTCCAGTCTACTAATGAGCCCATCAGAGACATTCTTCATTTCTGTAAGAGTGTTTTCTATCTCTAGCATTTCTTTTTGGTTCTTTCTTAGGATTTCCATCTCTCTGTTTACATTGCCCATCTGTTCTTGCATGCTGATTACTTTACTTGTTAGAGCCCTAGCATATTAATCATGTTATTTTAACTTCCCAGTTTGATAATGCCAACATTCCTGCCATGTCTCATTCTGATGCTTGCTCCATCTCTTAAAATTTTTGCCTTTTGGTGTGGCTTGTAATATTTTCTTGATAGCTGGACGTGATGTACCAGGTAGAAGGAACGGCTGTAAATGGGCCTTTAGTAATGTTGGGGGGAGGGGCAGTGTGGGGAGGAGGGGAAGCTTTCCGTTGTCCTGTGTCCTGTGATTAGGTCTCGGTCTCTTAGTAAGCCTCTGCCTCTGGACTGTGAGCTTCACAAGTGTTTCTCATCTCCACTCCCACCCCTTTAGGTGGAACAGGCTGGCTAGAGTGGGCTGGAGTTGGGTTTTCCCTTCCCCCAGGTCAGTTATGCTCTACTTAACTAGTTTCTTCTGAGGGTAGGTGTTAAGAAGAACAAAGTGCTCTGGCATATTTCAAAATGGTTCCTTTCCCCCTCCCCCTCCTGGAAGCCTGAGGGCATTTTTCTCTGCTGTTTACTGTGGAACCTGATCAAGCTCCTGGAGGTAAATCTCATAATACTGTGGCAGTCCCCCCATGACGGGGTCCTCAATTCCTCAGCTACAGTTCAGGTTTTCCTACCCAGCACTGGCTCCTGTAGCCGTTTTGCCTGGTGAATCTCTGCTCCATTAAGCTGTTATTCTCTGTACCTGCCTGTTGGTGTCTCTAATCTTGGGGGCAGTGGTTTACCCTGTGTCCCATCTCTCGTAGGGATCCTAAAAGAGTTGTTGGTTTCTCAATCTGTTCAGCTTTTTACTTATTGTCAGAGCAGAGTGACGCTTATATGCAGAACTAGCAAGTGGAAGTCCCATAGGAATCTCAGGGTGATTCTTAACAGGTAGCCAGGGTGAAGAAACTGATGACCAGTGCCAATAACCTCTCCAACAGGGAAGGTCATTGGCCACCAGGTGGCACCCAAACAACACCAATGGCTCCAAGAACTTGACGGCTGGATTCTCCCAGATTGATAAATTCATCTTTTTAAATTTTATTTATTTATTTTTGGCTGCACTGGGTCTTCGTTGCTGTGCGTGGGCTTTCTCTAGCTGCGGCGAGCAGGGGCTACTCTTCGTTGCAGTGCGTGGGCTTCTAATTGCAGTGGCTTCTCTTGTTGCAGACCATGGGCTCTAGGTGCATGGGCTTCAGTAGTTGTGGCACATGGGCTCAGTAGTTGTGGCTCGCGGGCTCTAGAGCACAGGCTCAGTAGTTGTGGCACACGGGCTTAGTTGCTCCGTGGCATGTGGGATCTTCCTGGACCAGGGCTCAAACCCGTGTCCCCTGCATTGGTGGGTGGATTCTTAACCACTGTGCCACCAGGGAAGTCCCAATAGAGTCATCTTTTCAGTGGAAAGTTTAGACACACACATTAGCTCTTTGAATAGCAAATGCATCAAAGATCATGTTGGTTATATGAATAGTGATTCAAAAATAAAAAATAATAAAGAATAGCCCTCACTCTCTGAGATTTGCCTCAGTCCAGGATACCTAAAGAGAGCTTTTCTGCTTGCCATTTTCTGATAAAGCTTACCATCTGCAGCTAGGCTGAGGATGGGTCTTGGGCTTGAAACTGCTTTGTCATATAAAAAACTGGAAGGGAGGGAATTCCCTGGCGGTCCAGTGGTTAGGACTCCACGCTTTCACTGCCAAGCGCAGGTTCAATCCCTGGTTAGAGGGCGGAGCAGTGGAACTAAGATCCAAGGAGCTGTGCGGTGAGGTCAAAAAAAAAAAAGAAGGTTGGAAGGGAACCTTGGAGGCAGGGTGTCTCCTTGTGGCTGCTGCCTTGCCTGGATGAGGCAACATGAGGTTTTATTCTTTTCCTGCAGACAGAAGAATGGGCTCTGTGGACCACATTGTTTTGTCTTAACATAGTGGGTGGTGGGAAATTCTTGGTTAGGAGGGGTTGGAATGGACAGGTCTGGGAGGCAACAGCCATCTTTCCTTTTGGCTACCCCCAGGTCCAAGTCCAGCCTTCAGTCTTAGCTGCTTGGTCTCAAAGTTTAAGGCAAGTCACCACTCAGTTTGTCGTCTTCAAGACACAGCTATATGCCCAAAGGTTTATGTCCCCAATACTAGCCAACACTTTGCTGGCAGAAGTATTGTGCCAGAATACCCAACTTTGTGCCTGAATAGTTCATTCTCATATCTTCAGGGCCTTCCATGGGCCAGGCCTTATGCTAAAGATTTGAGTATGTCCACACATTAACTCCCTAGATTGTGAATACCACCCTGCAAAATAGCTATTACCATGCCATTTTACAGATGAGGGAGCTTGAGCTCAGAGAAGCTAAGTAATTTGCCTGTGGGCACATGCATCTTCTGATTGTGAGGCCATGGATGTAGCCACGTCAGACAGACCTGGGATCAAACCCCAGCCTCGCCACTGACAGGCTGTGCAAACTTGGCACACCTGTCATCTTTCTGAGGTTCCATTTCTTCATCTGTAGGGATGAATTGTTATAGAAATCAAACAACGTACAGGAAAGTACAAGTAAGATACCCAAACATGGTAGGCACTTCGTAACTAGCCTGTCTGTTCATTTTCCCTTCCTCCCTATTCTTCCCAGCAGGAGTAAGGTGGGCAATCAGGTGTGAGCTCTAAAACGGAGCGAGGTCCACCATTCCAGCTCCTTTGGAGTACTTCCAGCTCTGGGCACTCACTGCTACACGGTGACACTCCTTTCCTGATTGGACAATAAAGCCCTTTCTCACATGTACCTTCCATTAGATAGAAAGGTAAGCATCAGTATTCCCAGATGGTAAATGTGCTGAGATACTGAAACACTTTTACCGAGGGAGGAAACTTCTTCCCAGGAAATTCATAGTTCTTCAAGTGTCCAGCGGGATTTGAATGCCCAGAGACAGGAGATGGACTAGAGCAGCATGAGGTCAGGGTCTTCACCGTGTTCTGCTCACATACCCGTAAAAGAACTGTACACTTTTTAAAAGTTGATCTCAAAAACCTTTGTTATTTCTTGCACATTACAGAAATTGACATTTTAAAAGAAAACTTTCACATCATTCTTTTAAATACACTCAATGGAAAATAAACACTATGCGATTTGATTCCCGTTGTTGTTCCATTTAAAACATATTATGAATGAACTCATCTTTAACAGTCAAAAATTTTACATAATTCTTTTTTCTCCTTGAACACAGAATTTTACATAAAAATACACATTTATATTTCAAAGTTTTGAAAACTGATTACCTTATCACCCTTATCTGCAACTAAAACATGGGAAAATTGATTTAAATTTAGCTAAAACATCATAATTATAAATTTTTATGTTTCTTAAACATAAAATTTCAAGTTACATTAAATATATCATATTTAAATTATATTAAAGTATGTATGTATTTCTTAATGAAATGACTGGGGCTTTTGCTTTTCAATTAGTTCTACAGCTGTGATAAATATGACTGATTATTAGAATGAAACAAGGGTCAGCATAAATTCTATTCCTCTTTCCATTTCTATATATGTAAATCATTAGAAAATATGTTTATATATATCAATGGGTGGAAATGGGAGAAATTTTGTTATGTAATGTCATTCAACTTTTAAAATATTCTTAAGTTATATGCCCCAAATCCTATCATCATCTAATGCTATGCTGTGTCCCTAACACATAAATGTCTAACTAATGAAAAACACAAAGCCTTGCCTTCAATTTATGGTGTCTTGATTAATATTAATAACTAATATTTCAGAGTACCCTTTGGTGCTCCAGAGGCAAAGAAGCATAGTAAGAAGGGAAATGGGTAAGGTACGTTCCTTCTGTAAAGTAAGAGAGGCAGGATTATAAAGGGAGATGAAAGGAAAAGCTTCATGATACAGAGGTTGTAGACACACTACCAGGCAGACATAGGGGCTTGTTTTCCTATGACAGCAAGCTGGGCTAAGGACATGGACTTGTACCACGTAAAGCAAAAGTAGACAGAAATGGTCTTACAATATGTAAAGCAAAAGTGGAAAGAATTACAAGGATAAATAGACAAATCTGTAATTTCAATGGAATATTTTACTATACTCATCTTGGTAATTAATAGGACAAGCGACCAAAAAATCAACGAGGGGTACAGATTTGAAGAGCACATGTAACACACTCGATGTAACGCACATGGTGTGTCTGCAACAACCATCTGCAAAATATACATCTTTCACATCACACCTGGAATATTTACAAAAATTGCCTGTACAGTAAGGCCATAAGTCAAATCTCAACAATTTCAAAGCATTAGCTATAATGCAATTAAGATAGGAATCAATAATAAAAACATAATGGAAAAGACATCCTCCCCAGTGACACATTGAGAAAAGAAGCACAGCTGGTGACCTGAGAGATGTGGAAGCTATAACTTCTTCCCGTGGGATATATTAGGATGACTCTAAGTACCTGTCCACTCAGAGTCCCAGAATTCTTGAGTAATCCTCAATCCAAATCAATAAGAAAAGAAAAACCCAGTAGAGAAATGGGCAAAGTCTTGAGGAAGGAGTTCTCAAAGGAAGAAATCCAAAAGTCCAGTAAACATAGGTTCGACATCAGGAAAATGCAAAGTGACACCACGATAAGATACCACAGGACACTGGTCAGACTGGCAAAAATTGTAATGACTGTCAAACCAATTAGAGTAATCTCACACACTGCTGGTGGGAAGGAGGATTGGAGCAACCACTTCAAACACCAGTTTAGCACGATCTAGTAAACTTGAAGATGGCCACAAACAATGATTCAGCTGTCCCCCTCCCCGAGCAGCTTGTGTTCATGCACACCAGGAGACACATATAAGCATTTTTCACAAACGCCCCGTACCAGAAACAATCCAAATGTCCATCACCAGTAGAACAGGCAAATAAATTCTAGTGGAACATATAATAAAATGCAATGCCACATTCAAATCTATGAATGCATCTTACAAACATATAGTTAAAATGAATACAGTTTACTTTTCTGTAAACTCTATTGAACCTAACATGTATACAGAAAGGTATACAAGTTATTGTACGGCTCAATGGATTTTCACAAAGTAAACATACTCTTGTTACCAGCACTCAAAAAGAAATATATTACCCCGTTAGATGATGAGTTTCTTTAGAGCAGGGATAACCATGTCTTTCTTTTCTTGTTTTGTATCCTTTACACAATGCTTGGACAGAGGGTAAGCTCTATAGAGTTTGTTGAATGATACAGAGCTCTTTTGATTGGTGCCACCAAGCCAAAAAAGATGACTTTGGGTACAGGGGATCTTAATATGTCCACATCTTATTTTCCCATCTGTTTAATAATAGCCGCTTGTATTTTCATTACCTTTTGACTTACTAATACCTTGCACACGCTCTATCTCATTTCACCCTCATAACAATCCTAAAAGTAGACCAAGCAGGTATTACTTATCCCTCTGTCACAGTTGTGGAAATTGAGTCTCAAAAAAGCTGAAAGTGTTGGCCAGTCAGGTGGATACCAGATGGGCCTACATGAGGATGCCCAGGTCTCCTTTGCCTTGATGCATCATTCTTTCTCCTACATGACACTGATCTGGTCAGCTGGACTCATTAGCCTCCAAAGGGCATCTTCCAGCTCCAAGAACCCATGATGCTTTGGGGTCACAGACTCCAAAAAGGAGTTGAATATGACCTATCTGGGACCAGAGGGAGGCAAATGCAGCAGGGAGTGTACCAAGCAGTCCTTGATTAAACTATGCACTCATGGTTTGGGAAAAGCTCCTGGCACCTTCCTTTTTAGTGTCATTTTATAGCTAAAAAATTTAGCTATATTTTTTCCTTTTTTTTAATTGAAATATAGTTGATGTACAATATTATGTTAGTTTCAGGTGTATTACACAGTGATATTGACATTTGCATATATTATGAAATGATTACCTCAAGTCTTGTAACCATCTATCCCCATACAAAGTTATTACAATATTATTGACCATATTGCTTACACTGTATATTACACACCCATGACATTTATTTTATAACTGGAGGTTTCTACCTCTTAATCCCCTTCACCTATTTTGCTCCCCCTACTTCGTCCCCTCTGGCAATCACCCATTTGCCCTCTATATCTATGAGTCTGTTTTTGTTTTGTTTTGTTTGTTGGTTTGTTTTGTTTTTTAGATTCCACATATAAGTGAGACAATGTGGTATTTGTCTTTATCCGACTTATTTCACTTAGCATAATACACTCTAGGTCCATCCATGTGGTCACAAATGGCAAGATTTCATTCTTTTTATGGCTGAGTAGTATTCCATTGTGTGTGTGTGTGTGTGTGTGTATATATATATAGATAGATGTATATATACCACATCTTCTTTATCCATCATCTATTGATGTACACATAGTTTGCTTCCATATCTTGGCTATTGTGAATAATGCTGCAGTGAACATAGGGGTGCATATATCTTTCCAAATTAGTGTTTTGGGGTTTTTTTGAAAAATACCCAGAAGTATATAGATTTGCTAGATTGTACGGTAGTTCTATTTCTAATTTTCTGAGGAAACTCCATACTGTTTTCCGTAGTGGCTGCATCAATTTACATTCCTACCAACAGTGCGTGAAGGTTCCCTTTTCTCCACATCCTCTCCTTCACTTGTTGTCTTTCTGATGAAAGCCTTTCTGAAAAGTGTGAAGCGGTATTTCATTGCAGTGAACAATTTTTTGACATTTTATTTTTTGAGTAAAAATTCATGAATAGGATGCAATTTATTGTATGTAAACTATAAATCAATAAAGTTGATTTTCTAAAAAAAATGATGCATACCACTGGTGGCCCCTTGGGTGGTTAACCCTTCTCACTGGTCTAACAGTGACCACACGACAGCAGACTTGAACTCCAGGGCAAGATCTATGATATAATTTTAAATTACTCCTATGGGGCACAAGAAATTACTTGAACAAATATAAATTTACCACATGCACGGGAAGAATCAATCAGTACGTCAAAGATGTCAATTTTCCTTAAGTTAACATGGTTTTTTTCGTCTGTATATGTGCGTCTGGACATGCTGGTTCTAATTTTTTTTAACAATAAGACAATAAACAATAATATTTAGAAGAATTCTAATAAAAATAATAAAGGGCCAACGTTCCTTTCACATATTAAAACATAAAACTATAGTAATTTAAAAGGTGGTACTGAAATCAATGGGAAATAATAGAAGATTCAGAAATAGATCTAAATACAAACAAAAAATGTGGTAATAAAGATGATAGTTCTAATCAGTGGGGAAAAGATGAATTATTTCATAAATGGTATTGCAACATCTGGGTAACCATCTGGGAAATCAGGTGAACACTCATGTCTAACAACTTACATAAGGACAAATGACAAATGGATCAAAATGTATGTATAAAAAATGGAAGAAACCATCAAAGTACTAGAATAAATAAAGGTGAAAAAATGTCAATATAAGAAGTGAGGAATCCTTTTCTAAGACAAAAATCCAGAAGCCATGCAAAAAGGGGCAGGAGGGGAATGTATATATACATATACATACATATATACATATATGATAAATCTGGCTACCCACACACTCAACATACCATGAGAAAAATCAAAATGCGAGTGCCAGAAATACTCAAACTACATCCCAAAGGGACATACAAATCACTGGTAGACAAATAACTCAATAGAAAAATGGATAAAAGATTTGAACAACCAGTTCACAGATAAATAAAAATGCATTCATGCATTCATCTTAGACATATAAAAATATGCTCAACTTCACTCTTATTAAGGAAAAACAAATTAGAAACCCACCAAGATATCATTTTTAATCTAGTAGACTGGCAAAAATCAAAAAGATTGATAACACATTAGGATGGTAAAGATTCAGATAAACAAGTTCTCTCACATAGTCCTTGTGGGACTGAAAATTAGTACAGCACTTATGGTGGATAATTTGGCAGTATCTGTCAAAATCATGAGTATACATACCTTTTGCCTTGGGGTTTTCCTCTTCTCAGAATTAATCCTTACAGATATTTTCACACATGGGAATTGCACTGTACCGGGTCATTCTGTGTAACACTGTAATATCAAAAGATTGGAAAACATCTAAATATCCATCAATAGGTGACTGGTTAAATAAGGTACCATACATACATACAGAGGAAAGTCATGTGATTGTTAAAAATAATAACAAAGCTCTTAATGAACTAATATGAAAACACCTCTGAGATAAATTAAATGAAAAAAGTATAAGACCATGGACATGGTATTCTACCATGAGTGTGCCAGGGATAGAAAAGAATAGATGCTTGTTGAGATACACATACACATATGTATATAAAGCCTCAGATAGTCACAAGGATCTGACAACAGTTACCTCTGGAGAGAAGGACGGACTGGGGGATAGAAGAGAGTTTTCACTGTATATAACTGTTTATTGCTCTCGAATTCTGGACTATGTCATCGTATTACCTATTCATAAACATTTAAATATATAAAAATAAACAGAAATCAAAGAGAACACAGGAGGTCAGTGGACAGAACTGAACCTAACAAATCCAACCAGCAGCCCCTACACTAGGCCAAGGCCACCTCAGGGGGTGATGACAGTTAGGTTTGGTGGCAAGTCAGAGAGGGTCCCCTGCCAGGCTTGAGTTGGCGGGGAGCTCTCCTAGTGAGTGACTGAATGTTCCTGATCTGCCACCAGACCCCCGGGCTGGAGAAGCCACCATCACTGTCTCTGCTGCCCACAGAACAGGCAGCTGTGGGCCTGGTCATAGCCTCCTACACAGCATCTGCCAGGTGCAGGACTGACAGGCTCTCAGGTGGGGCTCCTGACACCTGAAGTGAGCCCCTCCCCTCCAGCGGCTCTGGGCTTCTGTAGAACAACCCCCTCTGAGGAGGACTGCATGCGAGGACTGCGCTCTTGGACCTTACCAGCCTCTGCGGACCCAACTCTCTACCTCCTTCCCTGCTGAGGCCGCCCCACGAGCAAGACCCTCTTCTTCTGTGTGGTGAGAACTTTTAAGATCTAGTCTTTTAGGCCCCTTCCAACTGCATCCCCTGCAGTGGTCTCCAAGGGGCTGACGCTTGGCCCACACAATCAGGCAGCAGACTATACATCACCCAGTCTCAAGGGCTCTCTCTTTCAGGATAGATGCAGAGCTGCCTTAGTTTACCCCACACAGGACACACAGCGAAATCTGAGCGCTTTCCGGGATAGCCCTGGCCTAAAGCACCCGTCCAGGAGAGCTGCTGAAGAGCGTGGTCCCCAAGATCACAAGCTCTGCCGCCTCCATTAGAAAGCAGTGGAATCCATCTGTAGATGCCGTGGACAGATCCGCGCCCTCAGATTTCACCTACCTCACTGGGCCCTAAATTCTTTTACTGTCGAATTTCGGATACACAGAATTAGATTAGTGATAATACTTAGTTCATATCGCACCGATACCATGACATCCACATGTTCTCCAGGGGAACCCCAGGAGGTGAGGGATGAGAGGTGGGTCCATGACCTGGAGAAGCTGACAACGGTGCCCTTGAGAGCTTCCTCTCTTCCAGCCAATGGCAATGCACTGACATTTACCGGCATTGGGTTACATGGATTTACAGACTATATTATCTCCTTTTAAATTAAGTAACCCTCCTAAAATATCGTAAAATTGGGCCTCAAAGGGGCGTTGGATCAAAGATAACACTAACAGAGCAAGCACAATTGAACAACAAAAAAGAGGCAAACCTGATATATCTCCTGCCAGTTTACAAAGTTGAAAACAGCAACCATCCAATAATCAGGTCTGACAAACAGTCAGCCAAAAAGCCTTGAATTTTCAAGAAAACTATTAGAGATATATTGCTTGCACACACTATTGTTAACTATCAACATCACCTCAAGTATACATTAAGCCTTAAAATATTAGCTATGACACTATAAGGCAAGACATTTCAATAGCTCTGTGTGTATGTGTGTGTGTGTGTGTGTGTGTGTGTTCGTTTAGAATAAAAAGGCATCAGAGAAATTCCGTTTTTTGTAAGAAAAAGTTCAGAATAATCTTTTATGTCAATAGCAAACTATAAATTATTCAATCTTGATCGTGTTTGACTTAAGACTGCATGA
Source organism: Eschrichtius robustus (assembly GCF_028021215.1). NCBI lineage: Eukaryota > Metazoa > Chordata > Mammalia > Artiodactyla > Eschrichtiidae > Eschrichtius > Eschrichtius robustus. The sequence goes on along the minus strand of NC_090824.1, from coordinate 129,979,142 downwards.
GATATTGTATACAGATTGTTTCTCCAAGTTGCTGAACATTTCCTGACTTCATTTCTAAGAAGACTTCCTATTTAAAAAAAAAAAAAAACAAAAAACTTTAGAAATAGTGAATGACAATTAATGCTAGGGTGTTCTGAGTATCTTGCATCTGATTCATCAATAAGAGACAAAAGAAAGGCTGTACTCAACTCTCAGAATTTGGTGAGGATATTCTATGTCCAACGATCTACTTAGAACATCCATTTAGCACATAATTTATAATTAAGTGTATAGTTGTTTATCACTGTTCAATGCCAGGCCATGAGCAGAAAATAACAATGGTGAGAATTATATTGTTGTTTTGAAGAGAAGTCAGAAATTATTTTTAAATTCCCCCTTCAAAAAGTTGAAACAGAAATTCATTCTGTTGCATTTTTTAGGCTCCAAACCCAGAAAGCAAATTTATCTGATAGGTGAATTACGTACTTAGGAACAGCTTAAATCTCAGGGTCATTAAATATCTTAACACCTTTCATATTTGGCCTCAGAAAAGTATTTTGTTGTTCACTGAGCTGATCAGCTCACAGTTTAATGTGACCAAATATCACCTACTCCTCCTATTCAGCCCGCCAGGGCAGGAATGATTACTCTCTTCTTGCATGCTTGTGACACTTCATACATAAATGTAGTATGGCATTGCCCACAAAAAGCCATCATCATGACTCTTATTGCTCTGCAACTAACTAGATGAAATTCTTCTAAGTGTGAAGCCACTTTTCATTTCTTTCCTGCATCTCCCAGAGTGACTGACACATAGTAGACATCAGTAAGTGTCTATAAAATTAATGTATTTTACTGAACTATCTGTACCATTTCTGAGCTTCTTTAGATTTCGGTGGATATATATTCTGTATCTACCAAGTAACCTGCAAGACTGTGAGTTTCAAGAAGGGCTCAGAGTAAGAGCAGATTCTTTAGTGGGTACAGGCTGTCACTCAGGCCTATGACCCAACAGATTCAATGGTACTCAAAGTTTTTTGGAATAGGAAATCTCAGTAAGAGAATCACAGCATAGTCCCATAGAGTTTTGAAGCAAAGCTGTGCCTTTCTGAGCTGATAACTATTCTTCCTTTGAGAAGAAGACCCTGGCATGCCTCAAGGACTTCACAGAGTCTAAACACTTGACTGTGTGTTTGGTTCCCCACAGAGCCAAGTCTGAGATGGAGACTGGTGTACAGGAGGCATACTGGGGACTGCACTTGGGTGCAACAACTGTAAGAGGGTGAAAGAGTCAGGACTGGGCAAGGGGAGGAGTTGAACTGTGATGCAGTTGCAACAGAGGCCTCAGTTGATCACACAGGGAGTTCTGGAGTTGGGATGTTTCTATAAAGTTGTCTTGCCTTGAAGAGGAAAGGGAGCCAGGTATTGCCACATCACCCAGGTACTGGATGTGGTCTTTGCCCCAGGGAGGGGAGCATAACTTTGAGCAAGGCTGCTTCCATGGGCTCTGGGAAATTTCCAGAAGGGGATCAACTGTGATCACGTTCTCATAATAGTGTCATTACAGCAGGGTAATGAGTGTCTCAGTCCTGGATTGGGGCCTCTGGGCAGGGTGCCATAGGATCCACTATATCATGGACTCTGAGTGACTATGTTGCTTGAGCTTCCTGTCATGAATTGAGTGCTCTCTGATCCACTAAGCCATAAGGGTTGGTGTGTACAGAAACAATTTCTTTTCAAATGGAAGTGGTATCTATGAGATCAGGTTCAAGTAGATCTGTATGGCATAAGCAAGTTACATCTACCACCTTCTGCTGTAGTGCTGGTGCTCCTTCACCTCACACCTGTGCCCTTATGAGGACCTCCCTTTGCCTAGTTGATAGAGAAAGAAAGAATTTGAGCCTGGTTTACAGGTGCTCTAGCCAGAAGTGCATGCTGCCATATTACAGTCTAATTAGGCATGACGCTCAAGGATAGTGGTGAAGGAAATTTCAGCCAGTAGACAGAGCTTGGAGCAATTCTTATGACTGTTCACTACAGGAGAAGAATAACCTGAGAAATGGATCTACACTGAGTTTGGGACAGTGGCTAACACCCGGTTAGGGACTTGGAAAGAATAAGAATGTAAGATTGGTGACAAGAAATTTTGTGTAAGAGGAATGAGGATGGACATCGGAAATAAGCATCGAGTGTGGGGATATTTGTGTCCCATGTGAAAGTTCACTAGAGGGCATCCATTGCAGAGGAGTCACTTAATACTAAGGTGGCCACATCCACCAAATGGAATTATGAATCTAGATTGGATCAGCTCACAGCAGAAACCAAGGCTAAACACCATTTCCCAGGAGGACCCATCCCATTAATAGTCAACTACCCATTACCAACTGTGCTATATTGGACTCATCAGTTTGTCCTAAATGGGATAAATTACTATTTGGGAGTATTGGTTTGTCTTCCCTGCCTTCCATGCTTTTGCAAGCATACCATCTGTGGAATTAGAGAAAATCTTATTTACCATTATTAAATCCCATACGAGAGAGATTGGTTCAAGATGGCGGAGTAGAAGGACGTGCACTCACTCCCTCTTGCAAGAACACCGGAATCACAACTAACTGCTGAACGATCATCGACAGGAAGACACTGGAACTCAACAAAAAAGATACCCCACATCCAAAGACAAAGGAGAAGCCACAATGAGATGGTAGGAGGGGCGCAATCACAATAAAATCAAATTCCATAACCACTGGGTGGGTGGCTCACAAACTGGAGAACACTTATACCACAGAAGTCCACCCACTGGAGTGGAGGTTCTGAGCCCCACGTCAGGCTTCCCAACCTGGGGGTCCGGCAACGGGAGGAGGAATTCCTAGAGAATCGACGTTGAAGGCTGGATTTGAAGGATTTGATTGCAGGACTTCGACAGGACTGGGGGAAACAGAGACTCCACTCTTGGAGGGCACACACAAAGTAGTGTGCACATCGGGACCCAGGGGAAGGAGCAGTGACCCCAGAGGAGACTGAACCAGACCTACCTGCTAGTGTTGGAGGGTTTCCTGCAGAGGCGGGGGGTGGCTCTGTCTCACCGTGAGGACAAGGACACTGGCGGCAGAAGTTCTGGGAAGTACTCCTTGGCATGAGCCCTCCCAGAGTCTGCCATTAGCCCCACCAAAGAGCCCGGTAGTCTCCAGTGTTGGGTCGCCTAAGGCCAAACAACCAACAGGGAGGGAACTCAGCCCCACCCATCAGCAGACAAGCAGATTAAAGTTTGACTGAGCTCTGCCCACAAGAGCAACACCCAGCTCTACCCACCACCAGTCCCTCCCATCAGGAAACTTGCACAAGCCTCTTAGATAGCCTCAACCACCAGAGGGCAGACAGCAGAAGCAAGAAGAATTACAATGCTGCAGCCTGTGGACAAAAACCACATTCACGGAAAGATAAACAAGATGAAAAGGCAGAGGGCTATGTACCAGATGAAGGAACAAAATAAAACCCCAGAAAAACAACTAAATGAAGTGGAGATAGGCAACCTTCCAGAAAAAGAATTCAGAATAATGATAGTGAAAATGATACAAGACCTCGGAAAAAGAACGGAGGCAAAGATCAAGAAGCTGCAAGAAATGTTTAACAAAGACCTAGAAGAATTAAAGAGCAAACACCTAGAAGAATTAAAGAACAAACAACAGAGATGACCAATACAATAACTGAAATGAAAAATACACTAGAAGGAATCAACAGCAGAATAACTGAGGCAGAACGGATAAGTGACCTGGAAGACAGAATGGTGGAATTCACTGCCACAGAACAGAATAAAGAAAAAAGAATGAAAAGAAATGAAGCCACCCTAAGAGATCTCTGGGACAACATTAAATGCAACAACATTTGCATTATAGGGGTCCCAGAAGGAGAAGAGAGAGAGAAAGGACCCGAGAAAATATTTGAAGAGATTATAGTTGAAAAATTCCCTAACATGAGAAAAGAAATAGCCACCCAAGTCCAGGAAGTGCAGAGAGTCCCAGGCAGGATAAATCCATGGAGAAACACACTGAGGCACATAGTAATCAAATTGATAAAAATTAAAGACGAAGAAAATTATTGAAAGCCACAAGGGAAAAATGACAAATAACATACAAGGGAACTCCCATAAGGTTAACAGCTGATTTCTCAGCAGAAACTCTACAAGCCAGAAGGGAGTGGCATGACATATTTAAAGTGATGAAAGGGAAGAACGTACAACCAAGATTACTCTAGCCGGCAAGGATCTCATTCAGATTCGATGGAGAAATCAAAAGCTGTACAGACAAGCAAAAGCTAAGAGAATTCAGCACCACCAAACCAGCTTTACAACAAATGCTAAAGGAACTTCTCTAAGTGAGAAACACAAGAGAAGTAAAGCACCTACAAAAACAAACCCAAAACAATTAAGAAAATGGTAATAGGAACATACATATTGATAATTACCTTAAACGTGAATGGATTAAATGCTCCAACCAAAAGACACAGGCTTGCTGAATGGATACAAAAAAAAGACCCATATATATGGTGTCTACAAGAGACCCACTTCAGACCTAGGGACACATACAGACTGAAAGTGAGGGGATGGAAAAAGATAGTCCATGCAAGTGAACATCAAAAGAAAGCTGGAGTAGCAATACTCATATCAGATAAAATAGACTTTAAAATAAAGAATGTTACAAGAGACAAGGAAGGACACTACATAATGATCAAGGGATCAATCCAAGAAGAAGATATAACAATTATAAATATATATGCACCCAACATAGGAGCACCTCAATACATAAGGCAACTGCTAACAGCTATAAAAGAGGAAATCGACAGTAACACAATAATAGTGGGGGACTTTTAACACCTCACTTACACCAATGGACAGATCATCCAAACAGAAAATTAATAAGGAAACACAAGCTTTAAGTGACACAATGGACCAGATAGATTTAATTAATATTTATAGGACATTCCATCCAAAAACGCAGATTACACTTTCTTCTCAAGTGCACATGGGACATTCTCCAGGATAGGTAACATCTTGGGTCACAAATCAAGCCTCAGTAAATTTAAGAAAATTGAAATCATATCAAGCATCTTTTCTGACCACAATGCTATGAGATTAGAAATCAATTACAGGGAAAAAAATGTAAAACACACAAATACATGGAGGCTAAACAATACGTTACTAAATAACCAACAGATCACTGAAGAAATCAGAAAATACCTAGAGACAAATGACAACAAAAACACGACGATACAGAACCTATGGGATGCAGCAAAAGCAGTTCTAAGAGGGAAGTTTAGAGCAATACAATCCTACCTCGGGAAACAGGAAAAACCTCAAAAAAACAATCTAACCTTACACCTAAAAGAACTAGAGAAAGAAGAACAAACAAAACCCAAAATTAGTAGAAGGAAAGAAATCATAAAGATCAGAGCAGAAACAAATGAAACAGAAACAGAGAAAACAATAGCAAAGATCAATAAAACTAAAAGCTGGTTCTTTGAGAAGATAAACAAAATTGATAAAGCTTTAGCCAGACTCACCAGGAAAAAGAGGGAGAGGACTCAATAAGATAAGAAATAAAAAAGGAGAAGTTACAACAGACATCGCAGAAATACAAAGCATCCTAAGAGACTACTACAAGCAACTCTATGTCAATAAAATGGACAACCTGGAAGAAATGGACAAATCCTTAGAAAGGTATAACCTTCCAAGACTGAACCAGGAAGAAATAGAAAATATGAACAGACCAATCACAAGGAATGAAATTGAAACTGTGATTAAAAATCTTCCAACAAACAAAAGTCCAGGACCAGATGGCTTCACAGGTGAATTCTATCAAACATTTAGGGAAGAGCTAACACCCATCCTTTTCAAACTCTTCCAAAAAATTGCAGAGGAAGGAACACTCCCAAACTCATTCTATGAGGCCACCATCACCCTGATACCAAAACCAGCCAAAGATACTACAAAAAGAGAAAATTACAGACCAATATCACTGGTGAATATAGATACAAAAGTCCTCAACAAAATACTAGCAAACAGAATCCAACAACACATTGAAAGGATCATACACCATGATCAAGTGGGATTTATCCCAGGGATGCAAGGATTCTTCAATATATGCAAATCAATCAATGTGATATACCATATTAACAAATTGAAGAATAAAAATCATATGATCATCTCAATAGATGCAGAAAAAGCTTTTGACAAAATTCAACACCCATTTATGATAAAAACCCTCCAGAAAGTGGGCATAGAGGGAACCTACCTCAACATAATAAAGGCTCTATACGACAAACCCACAGCAAACATCATTCTCAATGGTGAAAAACTGAAAGCATTTCCTCTAAGACCGGGAACAAGACATGGTTGTCCACTCTCGCCACTATTATTCAACATAGTTTTGGAAGTCCTAGCCACGGCAATCAGAGAAGAAAAAGAAATAAAAGGAATATAAATTGGAAAAGAAGAAGTAAAATTGTCACTGTTTGTAGATGACATGATACTATACATAGAGAATCCTAAAGATGCCACCAGAAAACTACGAGCTAATCAATGAATTTGGTAAAGCTGCAGGATACAAAATTAATGCACAGAAACCTCTTGCATTACTATACACTAATGATGAAAAATCTGAAAGAGAAATTAAGGAAACACTCACATTTACCACTGCAACAAAAAGAATAAAATACCTAGGGAGAAAAAAGACCTGTATGCAGAAAACTATAAGACACTGGTGAAAGAAATTAAAGATGATACAAACAGATGGAGAGATATACCATGTTCTTGGATTGGAAGAATCAATATTGTGAAAATGACTACACTACTCAAAGCAATCTACAGATTCAATGCAATCTCTATCAAATTACCAATGGCATTTTTTTACAAAACTAGAACAAAATATCTTAAAATTTGTATGGAGACACAAAAGACCCCAAATAACCCAAGCAGTCTTGAGGGAAAAACACGGAGCTGGAGGAATCAGACTCCCTGACTTCAGACTATACTACAAAGCTACAGTAATCAACATAATATGGTACTGGCACAAAAACAGAAATATAGATCAATGGAACAGGATAGAAAGCCCAGAGATAAACCCACGCACCTATGGTCAACTAATCTATGACAAAGGAGGCAAGGATATATAATGGAGAAAAGACAGTCTCTTCAATAAGTGGTGCTGGGAAAGCGGGACAGCTACATGTAAAAGAATGAAATCAGAACACTCCCTAACACCATACACAAAAATAAACTCAAAATGGATTAGAGACCTAAATGTAAGACTGGACACTATAAAAATCTTAGAGGAAAACATAGGAAGAACACTCTTTGACATAAATCACAGCAAGATCTTTTTTGATCCACCTCCTAGAGTAATGGAAATAAAAAAAAAAAAAAACAAATGGGACCTAATGAAACTTAAAAGCTTTTGCAAAGCAAAGGAAACTACAAACAAGACGAAAAGACAACCCTCAGAATGGGAGAAAATATTTACAAACAAATCAACGGACAAAGGATTAATCTCCAAAATATATAAACAGCTCATGCAGCTCAATATTTAAGAAACAAACAACCCAATCAAAAAATGGGCAGAAGACCTAAAGAGACATTTCTCCAAAGAAAACATACAGATGGCCAAGAAGCACATGAAAAGCTGCTCAACATTACTAATTATTAGAGAAATGTAAATCAAAACTACAATGAGGTGTCACCTCACAACAGCTAGAATGGGCATCATCAGAAAATCTACAGACAACAAATCCTGGAGAGGGTGTGGAGAACAGGGAACCCTCTTGCACTGTTTGTGGGAATGTAAATTGATACAGCCACTATGGAGAACAGTACGGAAGTTCCTTAAAAAACTAAAAATAGAATTACCATATGACCCAGCAATCTCACTACTGGGCATATCCAGAGAAAACCATAATTCAAAAAGACACATGCACCCCAATGTTCATTGCAGCACTATTTACAATAGCCAGGTCATGGAAGCAACCTAAATGCCCATTGACAGACGAATGGATAAAGAAGATGTGGGACATATATACAATGGAATATTACTCAGCCATGAAAAGGAACGAAATTGGGTCATTTGTAGAGTCATGGATGGATCTAGAGACTGTCATAGGGAGTAAAGTAAGTCAGAAAGAGAAAAACAAATATCGTATATTAACGCATATGTGAGGAACCTATAAAAATGGTACAGATGAACCAGTTTGCAGGGCAGAAGTAGAGACACAGATGTAGAGAACAAACGTATGGACACCAAGGGGGGAAAGTGGGGGTGGGGGGTGGGATGAATTGGAAGAGTGGGATTGACATATATACACTAATATGTATAAAATGGATAACTAATAAGAACCTGCTGTATAAATAAATAAATTAAATTAAATTTTAAAAAATCCCATATGACATTTATTTTTTACCAAAATACTCACTTCATAGCAATAGAAATGCATCAATAGACACCTGCCTATGAAATTCACTGGTCTTATCACCATACCCCATCACCCAGAAGCAGGTGCCCTAATAAAACAGAGAATGACCTGCTAAAGACTTTTTGTGGTGTCTACTGGGAGATAACACCTGCAAGTCTGAAGGGTCTGGGAACTAAGGTGTAAAGCTGGAAGTGGCTACTCTCACTGTTACACTTGATAAATCACTGGAAGAGCTCTTGTTTCCCATCCACAAACCTTGGGCTCTGCTACTTTTGTGATCTAGGTCCTCAGGAAAAGTATTATTTCTTCAGGAGATAAAATAATTAAATGTGAAATTGAGTATGCCACCTGACCATTTAGGATTCCTCAGGTCATTGAATTGTCAGGCTGAGAAAGGAGAATTTACTCTCTGGGGTTATTGGTATCAATTATCAAGGGAAAATTAGGTTGCTGCTATACATCTGGTGCAGGAATGACCATATCTGGGACCTGGGAGAGTCAATGGGGTGCCATTTAGAATCTGGAAATAGTTAAAGAATAGTAATTGCATGTCCAATATTAAAGTTCAATTAAAGACTAAAGTAACCCAATAAAGTCATGGAAAAACAAGAATTCAGACCACTTGGGTATGAAGGTATTTTCATCAAGTAAATAACCCCAAAGAGCCCCAAATAGCCAAGGTGCTGACTGAGGGACCAGGGCCCTTCATGGATTTGCAATGGGAGGTTCTGGAGGGAGATTATAATGTGGGAGGGATAAAATCCAGCCCTCCACACATCAGGTGGCATCTTCAGAAGTAGCTGAATTTCCTCCATTGTTCTAGTTCCCACTGGAGAGGTCTGCCATGATCATAGCTTCTACCAGGTGACCATGGCCCTGGGCTCTGGTTACACTGCCTTTTCCCTCTCTCCTTATACCTAACACTTTAGTGCCTTCTTGCTGTTGCTAATCTTTGGGTCATCTTATTTCCCCTATTTTATTTCTCAGCTTTCCTATCACCTTTGTGACCAATTCCCTGCATTAAATTCCTTCTGTTCTAAGGTTTCATGTGGTTTCTATTTCTTTTTTTTTTAATTGAACTATAGTGGATTGTCTATTTCTTAATTAGACCCTGACAATTAACTGTTCATGAAGAGGGAAATGGTTAAAGGATGATAATGACAATCACAATAGTTTATATATATTAAGAATTTACTAAGATCCAGGCCCTGTGCTAGAGATTTTATATGCATTAATTAATTTAATCCTCTCAATAACTCTAAAAGGTATCCCCATTGTTTTCAAGAGGCGGCACAACTTGCTTGAAGTTAACACACTCAGTGGCCCAAGTGAGACTTGAACACAAGTCTGTGTGACACTAAATTCATATTCATCATAGTCATTCATCACCATAATGTATATTGTACAAACATCAAAACAATATTTTCAAAAAATAAATATACAGAAAAATGTCCCTAATATAATATTAAGTTTTTAAAAGTAAGATAGAAAACTCCACGTATGGGATCAGAGTTTTTTTAAAAATCTGATATGTATTTATCTTATAAATGGTACTGGATATGTCAAAACCAGCCATTTCTACATGGAATTACAGGCCATTTTTATTTTCCTTCATATGCGCCTATCTACTTTTCTGAATATTTCCCTTTTAAAAAATGGAGGCGTATGATCCTGTATTAGTCAGGATTAGGTATGACACCTCCAAGACTTCATCAAAGACCCAGACCCATGCCCTCTTGTGGCTCCATCCACCTCGGTGTGCCACCTAGGGCCTTCCCATTCTCATACCAGCAGCAGGAAAGAGAAAGGGAGCACCCTGCCCTTTGAAGGAGCCTTCCCGGAAATGGCATACACTTCTTGTTTCCATAGCGTTGACCAGAAGTTAGTCACAAGGTCACCCCGGGCTACAAGGGAGGCAGTAAATATAGCCATTCAGCTGATGACAATGTGGGTTCAGTTAGTTAAGAATGGATGTGCAGGGACTTCCCTGGCAGTCCAGTGGTTAAGGCTTCGCCTTCCAATGCAGGGGTTGTGGGTTCGATCCCTGGTCGGGGAGCTAAGATCCCACATGCGTCACGGCCAAAAAACCAAAACATAAAACTGAAGCAATATTGTAACAAATTCAATAAAGACTTTAAAAATGGTCCACATCAAAAAAAAATCTTAAAAAAAAAAAGAATGGTTGTGCAGGCAATTGACATTCTCTTGCACAGACCCTTATAATCAGTATAAAATAAAAAATAAATTCTGTTGCTTTAATTGCTCAACTCTACTGAACAGTTTCTAACTAACTGGGTTCCATTTATATCCAAACAGAGATGTTTAACCTTTCAGCCTTTACAGAGGGTGTAGTACATGGGGGAGTGAGTTTTTAAAATAAACTTTTAATTTTGGAAAAATTTTAGACTTACAGAAAATTGCAAATGTAGTACAGAGAGCTCTTCATTTACCCAGTTTCAGTTTCTCCAAACACTGCCATCTTAAATTACCATGGTGCATTTGTCAGAACTAAAAAGGCAACGTTGGTACATTATCATCATCTAAACTCCAGATTTTATCAGATTTCACCAGTTTGTCCTTTTTCTGTTCCAGGATCTAATGCAAGATCCCATATTACATTTAGTTATCATTTCTCCCTAGTCTCCTCTAGTCAGTGAGTTTCTCAAGTCTTTCCTTTTTAAATTTTTGTTTCTAATGAACTTTCCTTTTTAAATTTTTGTTTCAACAGTTTTGAGAAGTACAAGTCAGGTATTTGTAGAATGTCCGTCAGTCTGGGTTTGTCAGATGTTTTCTCAAGGTTAGACTGGGATTACAGGTTTGGAGGAAGCACAGCACAGAGGTGAAGTGCCCTTCCCATTACATGCTATCAGGGGTACCTGGTACCCCTGATACCCCTGGTATCTACACAACATCACTGATGATGTTGACCTTCATCACTTGATAAAGGTGGTGTTTGCAAGATTTCTATACTATAAAGTTATTATTTTTTCCTTTCCTATATGCTACCCTTTGGAAGTGAGTAACAGCCCAGGCCATACATGAAGTAGGAGGTGGGGTTATCTACATATATTATTTGGGATTCCTCTGTAAAGAAGCGTTGTCTCTTCTCACTGGGGGAGTAAAATGCATTGCTTTTGCTTCAAGACATTAACAAGTGATAAGAATATCTTACAGGCATTGTGGTCAGTTCTGGGATACCCTGATATATCCCTAGTTTCAAAGAACATATGATCTTGTCAAGGACAAAAAAATATAATGAAAGACTCATAGTCCAAAGTGAGAGGTGCTCTAAGAGGTGTATGTACCATGGAGGCCGGATTGCTCAGGTGAGAGAGGGTTTATTCTCTGGGAGAGAGATGGTCAGAAAAAGCCTCCAGGATGAAAGGACATATGAGGTTAAATACATTTATCTGGTTAAGTAAATTGGATATCCCATTAACCATTATCCAAAAAAGGGGACAAAAAGCTGGTCTGCAGGCCATGAAACTGCCAGTGTTTGGTTTGCTGAATTTGAGGTGGGAATGTCCAGTAGACATTTGGAAATTCTGACCTGGGTCCTGGGAAGAGGAAGGAGTTTCAGAGACAGAGTTGGAAATTTCCCCTGGGATGGGCAGAGGCTCGGGGGGGCCTCGAGAGGGGTTAAGTCTTTATAAGAGAGCATGAAGAGTGAAAAGGGGTGGCAAAAGGAGAAAAGAAAAGGACACAAGGGTCCCTCCTACTTATAAGGTTTCTCAACACACATACCCTACTAAGAGACTCGGACAGGCAGAGGCCTGCACCTTCATTATGCTGTGAAGCAAGATCACATTTACTGGCAGAAATGAAGTATGTGTGGATGGAAATCAGGCTGCACCCAATCTCAAAGCAAATACTCTACACAAGGATTTTTCAATGACTTAATGGTTGTGTGATGGATGATACTGAGCATGACTTCTATCTCCCTGGACCCTTGTGGCAAGATCTCCATGCAAGATTAAAACCAAGGAAAGATGTCTCTTTCTTGACTTTAAAATGTTCAGGTACGTGTTTGTGCTGATTATGTTATATCTGCTCAACATAGACAATAAATGAAATTAAGAAACAAGTAGTAAAAGTTACTCATAATCCCTCCCCACAAAATGATCAACTACAACTAGAAGTTTTATATATGAACACACACATATACATACAACAAATAGATATCATAATATAATACATTTATACTGTGGAAAAAATTTTAAATGATAGATAATTGTATGTAAAAACTAATGTATATAACCTCTTGGAGATTTTTTTAATACCTGTCTTTGCATATCTTATTTTTTAACCAAAAAATGGAATCATAGTGTGTACATTGTTTTATAACTCTCCTTTAAAAATATTATCATTAATCATTATTATTACCATCATGAACATTAATATTTATTGCAACATGTACTTTTAGGGAGGTATCATTATCCTCATTTTACAGATAAAGAAATCATGGATGACAGACATTAAGTAAATTGTGATCCAGGCCATTTTAACCCAGTCTTGCAGAGTCCAAACCCATGGAGTTTATGTCAATACATGCTCATTTAGAATATTAGTTTAAAATTAATTCTTCAATTTATTAAAATTACAAATACACTGTATAGCACAGGGAACTCTATTCAATACTCTGTAATGACCTATATGGGAATAGAATCTAAAAAAAGAGTGGATATATGCATATGTATAACTGATTCACTTTGCTGTAGAGCAGAAACTAACACATTGTAAATCAACTATACTCCAATAAAAATTAATTTAATAAATAAATAAAATTACAAATACAATTATTCAATTTACAATATTAATCACTTTCTTATTTTCCTTATAAGTGTAGAAAATTTTAATAATCATTAATAAGGAGCTTGTATTAATTTTGGTCCTATTCACAAATTTAATTAAATGCTTTAGTTATTTCAAATTGAATTTTGAATCTAATATAGTCAATTTCCTTTTTAAGTATTTCAGTATCTGATTTACAGGGAGACCTCTCTGAAGTATTTAAGAATATTTGTAAATCCAATAAGTTAAATATAAATATGAATCTAAAATGCCTTTAATTGTTCCCATACTGTTTACAAAATAAGTGAGATTTAAACATTAAGCAACAAATTTAAACAAATTATTTAATTACACATTATAAGTTAGAATTGCAATCCTAGCAAACCAAATTCTATGAAACATTACAAACACCTAAAGTACCAAACAGAAACAAATTCATTAAAATATAAATATTATTACTGCTTGTATGATTTACTTCTTCATCTTTATAATGAATTCTAAATAACCTTGAATCAAAACACACCTATCCGGTTCTAGGTTATGGAATGGAGGAGTAGCCTGTATTAGATTAACTCTCTTGCCAATAACAATTGTAAATCCTGGACAAAATATAAAAAACAACTGTGTGAAGGCACTGGAGAGCAACCCAAAGTAGAGAGATATGGGAAGGATATTATCCTTGAAGAAGAGAAGCTCACTGGGTGAGACAGAAAATCAGCTTTTCCCCTTGGGGCATTTCATAGTTTACTGAAGTGGCTAGGCAAATAGAGCTCAAGCAGAGAGTAGCAGTTTTACTAGTGTGAGACAGAAATCAGAGTTTTGGAAATGATCCAGAAGCACTGGAAATCAGGGAGCAGGAACGGGCAGGGGAGAGAACAACCCAGAAAGGAATCAGTCATAAAAGAAGGAGATCCAAAATTTTAATATAAATATCCCTTTAATCCTTGACTGATTCCTAAATTGTGTATGCACAGGACAAGACTTCAAGAAACTCAGCAAAAAAGAGGCTAAGGAACTGAGCTGAGATTTTAGCAGCTGCCTAGGACTAAGGAGTTTGGCATTTAAGTCCAACCAAAATAGAGGAGCTTGGCAAACAGCTAGAGCTTTCCACTGACATTCCTGAAGAGCTACACCTTAGGAGCAAATACCACATCTGAGGACCAAGGGAAAAACTGAATATGCCTTCTCTAATGAAGGCTAAAACTAAGCCCCCAAGGATCAAGATAATCTGCAAGTAATTTAACTGTTGCCACAACAAAATGCAATATTCTTTAGAGGAAGATAACTTAACCCAGATTTTCTATAACATATTGTACACAATGACCCATAAGTGACTCATATGTTTGATTTGGAATTAGCTGAAACAAGTATAATAAATATGATAGAGAAACTATAGGAAAATGTAGCCACAGTGGATGAACAAACAGGGAATCTCAATGGAGAAATGAGAAAAGTTTTTTAAAGAACCAGATAGAAATTCAAGAATTCTAGAAATTCTAGATGCATAACCTAAATCTAATCATGAGAAATTATCAGACAAATTCAAATTGACTGATATTCTACAAAATACTTGCCCTGTAATATTTTAAAATATCGAAGCCATGGAAGTCAAGGAAACACAAAAAAACTGTTTTATAATGCTCAGCATACAGATTCTGTATATTAGATTAATACTCATCATAGTCATTCATCACCATAATGCATATTATAAGCCATCAAAACTATTTTGAAGAATATATAGAGAGGGGGCTTCCCTCGTGGCACAGTGGTTAAGAATCCGCCTGCCAATGCAGAAGACACGGGTTCGAGCCCTGGTCTGGGAAGATCCCACATGCCGCGGAGCAACTAGGCCCGTGAGCCACAATCACTGAGCCTGCGCATCTGGAGCCTGTGCTCCGCAGCAAGAGAGGCCCTGATAGTGAGAGGCCCGTGCACCACGATGAAGAGTGGCCCCCACTTGCCGCAACTGGAGAAAGCCCTCGCACAGAAACGAAGACCCAACACAGCCAGAAATATAAAAATAAAAAAATTAAAAAAAAAGAATATATAGAGAAAAGTGTTTATGATATAATACTAGCTTCTTAAAAGTAAGATTAAAAACTCAATGTATAGGATCCTAAGAGCTTTATTTTTTAATCTAATAGCTATCTGTCTATCTAGCTATCTCATAAATATATGAGATATGATGATAAAGAACACCCTTCTTTACACAAGATTGCCAGCTAACAAATGTAAAAGTAACGATAACAATTATCATTTTACTACAACTGAAAACAATTAATTCAGGCAAGCTTGTCAATGGATGCCAAAGCATTTGAATGAAAGGTTGGTTGGGAACCAGCTATTCACATAGTTCATGAGTCTCACACCACAGGTGTGATATTAACAAGAGGGAAAAATTTACATTGGAGGAATCAGATTGTCAACACCTTAACACAATGATCAATCTTATCACCCTTCGTGGTAAGACAGCAAGACATATATGCCGCCTGGTGTGATGTAATATGAACAACACAGTAGTACCTGAATGTTCTTTCCAAAAATATGTAACCTGAGTTTAACTGATTATTTATATCTAATTTTCATTTAATGAGAAATCTGGGGATGGAGGAACAGGTTAAACTGACACCATGAGGAGTCAACCAAACAAATCCAGAAGGTAGAAGATACTGCTGGACAAATGCCCAAGTCCCTTGAAAAAACATCCCATGATGAAAAAAAATGCAGTTTCCTGACTGTTCTCGATTTTAGAAGACTTTAAGACATGTAACCATGTTACATTGGCCCTTGATTGATTTTGGTTTGAATAAATTATATTTTAAATATAGTTTTGGGATAATTGGAAAATTTTAAATATAGGCTGAGTATTAGATGATATTAAGGAATTGTTGTTAATTTGGTTAGAGGTGACAAGGGGTTGTGATTAAGTAGGAAATGTCCTTACTCTTTGGAAATGCTTTAGTGATGTATTATTGTTCTCAATTATTTGATCCTTCTTTTCTGGATAAGAATTATATATCCTCCCCTCCCTTCATCTCTTGCCCTGTGATTTACAGGCCTTCCTCTAGGAGGAGTATATTTTCCCTCTCCATTGACATCATGCTGGCCTTTGGTCAGTGAAATATAAGCAGAAGTGACACTTTGCCAGTCTGACAGAAGCTTGAAGTGGCACTGCAAATTTCTGTCTGCTCCCTTCTTCTTTTCCTTCTTCCATGGGAATGGCATGACCTAGCTAGGGGCTGCTCCTTCATCCTGGATCCCAGGATGAAGAGAGAGGTGAAATAGACTCAGCCTATCCATACGCTGGAGTATAGCCACTGGTGATTAACAGCTTACATGTAATGCGAAGGAAAATAAACCTTTGTCATATGTTGCTGAGGTTTGGGGTTGCTTTTTACAGCCGCATCTTTTAGTGGAAGCTGAGCTTCCACTCTGATACAGAAGCATATTGGGGTATTCAGGGATGACATATTTTTAATTGTTTAGCAAACATTCAAAGAAATATGAAATATAAAAAGAACCAAATGAAAATTTCAGAATTTGAAAAGCAACAACTGAAATAAAAAAAAAAACAAAAAAAACAACTCACTGGATGGGCTCATTAGAAGAGTAGAGATGACAGAGGAGTGAACCTGAAGCTAGAAGGATAGAAATGATCCAATCTGAGCAACAAAGAGAAAACAGACGAAAAAAATAAACAGAAATTCAGGAATCTGCTGTACAATATCATGCCTATAATTAACAATATGCTATTACACACTTAAAATTTTGTTAAGCGAGTAGATTTCATGTTAAATGTTCTTACCACAATAAAAACAAACAAAAAATCATTACCATCAACAACAACAAAGCTAAGGTAAGAAGGTGGTACTAAGAAGCATGGACTATTAAAAATAAATGAATCTAAGGACTTCCCCGGTGATCCAGCAGTTAAGACTCTGCACTCCAAATGCAGGGGGCCCGGGTTTGATCCCTGGTCAGGGAACTAGATCCCACATACCACAACTAAAAGATCTTGCATGGCGCAACTAAAGATCCCGCATGCCACAACTGCAGCCAAATAAATAAAAATAAATAAATGAAATAATTTTAAAATAAATAAATAAATCTAGTACTCTGAAAAAAGCTCACTGAGTATAAAATAAATAAGCCATGGGGATGTATTATACAGCATAAGGAACACGGTCAATAATATTGTAAATAACTTTGTATGAGGACAGATGACTGCTAGAGTTCTGCTGGTGATCACTTCATAATGTATGCAAATGTCAAATTGCTATGTAGTACCCCTGAAACTAACATAAAATTGTATACCAACTATATTTCTTTTTATTTTTTTAAACATCTTTATTAGAGTATAATTACTTTACAAAGGTGTGTCAGTTTCTGCTTTATAACAAAGTGAATCAGTTATACATATACATACGTCCCCATATCTCTTCCCTCTTGCATCTCCCTCCCTCCAACCCTCCCTATCCCACACCTCTAGGTGGTCACAAAGCACCAAGCTGATCTCCCTGTGTTGTGTGGCTGCTTCCCACTAGCTAACTATTTTACATTTGGTAGTGTATATATGTCCATGCCACTCTCTCACTTTGTCCCAGCTTATCCTTCCCCCTTCCCGTATCCTCAAGTCCATTCTGTAGTAGGTCTGCATCTTTATTCCCTTCTTGCCCCTAGGTTCTTCTGACCATTTTCTTTTTTTTTTCTTTTCTTTTTTTTTTTAGATTCCATATATATGTGTTAGCATATGGTATTTGTTTTTCTCTTTCTGACTTACTTCACTCTGTATGACAGACTCTAGGTCCATCCACCTCACTACAAATAACTCAGTTTCGTTCCTTTTTATGGCTAAGTAATATTCCATTGTATGTATGTGCCACATCTTCTTTATCCATTCATCTGTCGATGGACACTTAGGTTGCTTCCATGTCCTGGCTATTGTAAATAGAGCTGCAATGAACATTTTGGTACATGACTCTCTTTGAATTATGGTTTTCTCAGGGTATATGCCCAGTAGTGGGATTGCTGGGTCGTATGGTAGTTCTATTTTTAGTTTTTTAAGGAACCTCCATACTGTTCTCCATAGTGGCTGTATCCATTTACATTCCCACCAACAGTGCAAGAGGGTTCCCTTTTCTCCACACCCTCTCCAGCATTTATTGTTTGTAGATTTTTTGATGATGGCCATTCTGACCGGTATGAGATGATATCTCATTGTAGTTTTGATTTGCATTTCTCTAATGATTAATGATGTTGAGCATTCTTCCATGTGTTTGTTGGCAATCTGTATATCTTCTTTGGAGAAATGTCTATTTAGGTCTTCTGCCCATTTTTGGATTGGGTTGTTTTTTTTTTGATATTGAGCTGCATGAGTTGCTTGTATGTTTTGGACATTAGTCCTTTGTCAGTTGCTTCATTGGCAAATATTTTCTCCCATTCTGAGTGTTGTCTTTTGGTCTTGTTTATGGTTTCCTTTGCTATGCAAAAGCTTTTAAGTTTCATTAGGTCCCATTTGTTTATCTTTGTTTTTATTTCCATTTCTCTAGGAGGTGGGTCAAAAAGGATCTTGCTGTGATTTATGTCATAAAATGTTCTGCCTATGTTTTCCTCTAAGAGTTTGATGGTGTCTGGCCTTACATTTAGGTCTTTAATCCATTTTGAGTTTATTTTTGTGTATGGTGTTAGGGAGTGTTCTAATTTCATTCTTTTACATGTAGCTGTCCAGTTTTCCCAGCACCACTTATTGAAGAGGCTGTCTTTTCTCCACTGTATATTCTTGCCTCCTTTATCAAAGATAAGGTGACCATATGTGCGTGGGATTATCTCTGGGCTTTCTATCCTGTTCCATTGATCTATATTTCTGTTTTTGTGCCAGTACCATATTATGTTGATTACTGTAGCTTTGTAGTATAGTCTGAAGTCAGGGAGCCAGATTCCTCCAGCTCCATTTTTCTTTCTCAAGATTGCTTTGTCTATTCGGGGTCTTCTGTGTTTCCATACAAATTGTGAAATTTTTTGTTCTAGTTCTGTGAAAAATCCCAGTGGTAGTTTCATAGGGATTGCATTGAATCTGTAGATTGCTTTGGGTGCTACAGTCATTTTCACAATGTTGATTCTTCCAATCCAAGAACATGGTATATCTCTCCATCTGTTTGTATCTTCTTTAATTTCTTTCATTAGTGTCTTATATTTTTCTGCCTACAGGTCTTTTGTCTCCTTAGGTAGGTTTATTCCTAGGTATTTTATTCTTTTTGTTGCAATGGTAAATGGGAGTGTTTTCTTAGTTTCACTTTCAGATTTTTCATCATTAATGTATAGAAATGCAAGAGATTTCTGTGCATTAACTTTGTATCCTGCTACTTTACCAAATTCATTGATTAGCTCTAGTAGTTTTCTGGTAGCATCTTTAGGATTCTCTATGTATAGTATCATGTCATCTGCAAACATTGACAGCTTTACTTCTTCTTTTCCGATTTGGATTCCTTTTATTTCTTTTTCTTCTCTGATTGCTGTGGCTAACACTTCCAAAACTATGTTGAATAATAGTGGTGAGAGTGGGCAACCTTGTCTTGTCCCTGATCTTAGTGGAAATGGTTTCAGTTTTTCACCATTGAGGACGATATTGGCTGTGGGTTTGTCATATATGGCTTTTATTATGTTGAGGAAAGTTCCCTCTATGCCTACTTTCTGGAGGGTTTTTATCATAAATGGGTGTTGAATTTTGTCAAAAGCTTTCTCTGCATCTATTGAGATGTTCATGTGGTTTTTCTCCTTCAATTTGTTAATATGGTGTATCACGTTGATTGATTTGCGTATATTGAAGAATCCTTGCATTCCTGGGATAAACCCCACTTGATCATAATGTATGATCCTTTTAATGTGCTGTTGGATTCTGTTTGCTAGTATTTTGTTGAGGATTTTTGCATCTATGTTCATCAGTGATATTGGCCTGTAGTTTTCTTTCTTTGTGTCATCTTTGTCTGGTTTTGGTATCAGAGTGATGGTGGCCTCATAGAATGAGTTTCAGAGTGTTCCTCCCTCTGATATTTTAGAAGAGTTTGAGAAGGATAGCTGTTAGCTCTTCTCTAAATGTTTCGCAGGCTGCAGGTTCGTAGTTTCCGTTGTTTTTGGTGTCTGTCCCCAGTGGCTAAGTTTGGTTCAGCGGGTTGTGTTGGCTTCCTGGTGGAGGGGACTAGTGCCTATGTTCTGGTGGATGAGGCTAGATCTTGTCTTTCTGGTGCACAGGGCCACGTCTGGTAGTGTGTTTTGGGGTGTCTGTGGCCTTATTATGATTATGGGTGGGGTTGTTTTCCTGCCTTGCTAGTTGTTTGGCATAGGGTGTCCTGCACTGTAGCTTGATGGTCGTTGAGTGGAGCTGGGTCTTGGCGTTGAGATGGAGATCTCTGGGAGAGCTTTTGCCATTTGATATTACGTGGAGCTGGGAGATCTCTGGTGGACCAGTGTCCTGAACTTTGTTCTCCCACCTCAGAGGCACAGCCCTGATGCCTGGCTGGAGCACCAAGAGCCTTTCATCCACACAGCTCAGAATAAAAGGGAGAAAAAATAGAAAGAAAGAATAAAATAAAATAAAATAAAATAAAGTAAAATAAAATAAAATAAAGTTATTAAAATAAAAAAAATTATTAAGAAAAAAAAATTTTTTAAGTAATAAAAAAAAAAAAAAACCAGACAGAACCCTAGGACAAATGGTAAAAGCAAAGCTATACAGACAAAATCACACACGGAAGCATACACATACACACTCACAAAAAGAGAAAAAGGGGGAAATATATATATATATAATATATATAAATATATAATATATATAATATATTATATATATATATATAATATATAATAATATATATCGTTGCTCCCAAAGTCCACCTCCTCAATTTGGGATGATTTGTTGTCTATTCAGGTATTCCACAGGTGCAGGTACATCAAGTTGTTTGTGGAGATTTAATCCGCTGCTCCTGAGGCTGCTTGGAGAAATTTCCCTTTCTCTTCTTTGTTCGCACAGGGGTTCAGCTTTGGATTTGGACCCACCTCTGGGTGTAGGTCACCTGAGGGGGTCTGTTCTTCGCTCAGACAGGACGGGGTTAAAGGAGCAGCTGATTCGGGGGCTCTGGCTCACTCAGGCCGGGGGTGGGGAGGGGTACAGTTGCGGGGCGAGCCTGCGGTGGCAGAGGCCGGCGTGACGTTGCAGCAGCCTGAGGCGCCGTGCGTTCTCCTGAGGAAGTTGTCCCTGGATCACGGGACCCTGGCAGTGGCGGGCTGCACAGGCTCCCAGGAGGGGAGGTGTAGATGGTGACCTGTGCTTGCACACAGGCTTCTTGGTGGCGGCAGCAGCAGCCTTAGCGTCTCATGCTCGTCTCTGGGGTCCGCGCTGATAGCCGCGGCTCGCGCCGACTCTGGAGCTCCTTTAAGCGGTGCTCTTAATCCCCTCTCCTCGCGCACCAGGAAACAAAGAGGCAAGAAAAAGTCTCTTGCCTCTTTGGCAGCTCCAGACCTTTTCCCGGACTCCCTCCCGGCTAGCTGTGGCGCACAAGCCCCCTTTAGGCTGTGTTCACGCCGCCAACCCCAGTCCTCTCCCTGGGATCCGACCTCCAAAGCCGGAGCCTCAGCTCCCAGCCCCCGCCCGCCCCGGCGGGTGAGCAGACAAGCCTCTCGGGCTGGTGAGTACTGGTCGGCACCGCTCCTCTGTGGGGGAACCTCTCCACTTTGCCCTCCGCACCCCTGTTGCTGTGCTCTCCTCCATGGCTCCGAAGCTTCCCCCCTCTGCCACCCGCAGTCTCCACCCGCGAAGGGCCTTCCTAGTGTGTGGAAACCTTTCCTCCTTCCCGGCTCCCTCCCACTGGTGCAGGTCGTCCCTATTCTTTGTCTGTTTTTTCTTTTTTCTTTTCCCCTACCCAGGTACCTGGGGAGTTTCTTGCCTTTTGGGAGGTCTGAGGTCTTCTGCCAGCGTTCAGTAGGTGTTCTATAGGAGTTGTTACACATGTAGATGTATTTCTGATGTATTTGTGGGGAGGAAGGCGATCTCCGCGTCTTACTCGTCCGCCATCTTGAAGCTCCTCCAAGTTGTACTCACTCTCTGCCCCGGGGAGAAATTCCAATGGCACGTATTGGTGACACATCCTCTTCTTTAGCAGGTGGCAGACTGGCAACTCCTGGCACAAGGTGGTCATCCTTGGTTTCACATCAACATGATCTCAGGCACAAACCTCCTTGTTTTTCCATTTTGTCTTTATGTTACTTGTTGACACAACTGGCCCGCTGTCCCAAAAACTGTCACGGCTTCGGCTGGTGGGGCTCCTCCAGAGCTGGCAGCCTCAGTGAGGCCGCCCTCCCCTCAGGCTCCAGGGTAGTTCAGTAGCAAGATCTTTTTTGATCCACCTCCGGAAAATTTTCCCCAGGACCAGCCTTCAGAGGCCTCTCCTCACTGAATCACAGTTAAAATGAATCTCTTTCATATTCTTCTGCGAGGCCGACGCCGTGTATGAGGTGCTGGAAAATGAAGCAGGAAAGACTTCTGCAACTCTTCCACAGTCTTTGCTTCAAAACACTGAACTTATACCTTCCTGCGACCGGAAGACTTCCCCAGCATTTCCCCAGGTCCTGGCTTTGTTAGAAGTGCTAATGAACGAGGTTCAGTGGCCGGATGCACAGCAAGCCAAATGCCAAGACTCCAAGGTTCTCAGCCCAGCACAGAGCTCTGACTGCCTGAAGCGCAGGGCTCAGGGCACTTGTGGGATCCCAACTATATTTCAATTTTCTAAAAAATCAGTGTAGAGAGGTCAAATGGAATTCTAAAGTATGTTCAAGGAAAGTCTGAGAAACAACACTTCAGCAGGGTTTCAGGCTACAAAATCAACACACAAAAATCAAACATACTTCAATATACTAACAACAAAGATGTGAAAAAAAAATTAAAAACACAAGACCATTTATAACCACTCAAAAGCAAATGAAATACCTAGACATGAATCTAACAAAATATGTACACGATTTATGGCTGAAAATTATAGAAGACTTTCTCATGTTTCCATGACTTTCCTGGCTTTAACACTTTTAAAGATCACAAGGCAGGTATTCTGCTGAATGTGGGTCAATTGGGGTTTGTATGATGCTCCTTCATGATTAGATGCAGTTTATGCATCTTTAGGATATGAGAGCGATCTGGTTGTGTGACATCTGTCACCCTATTGAGTGCCAGGGTTGATCTGATCTGGCTGACCAGGTGGGTGTCCCCTTCCTTGATCATTGCTCCACATGCTTCCTCCCAAAGCTGCACACTGACTGTGTCAAAGAGGAAGAACTTCCCTGAAAGAGGAGGACTGATCTTCCACCAAGGGTATAGCTGTGTTCCCCTGCTAGAACCTCCAAACGAATTCTCAGGTTATGCATCCTTGGCGGGAATATCACAAAAGTGATGCTGCATTCTTCTCGTTGCATCCCCTCAGGGATCACAGGGCTTCAGTTCGTCCCATTACTGATGATGTTCACTTTGATTGTTTGATTAAGGTGTTGTCTCTCAGGCTTTTCCACTTTTCGGTGCACACTTCTATAAGCTTGGACAAATACATAGAATCATGTAACCATTACCATAGACGAGATGCAAACAGTTTCATCACGCCATAAAATATTACTCCAGAAACATTGTAGTGAAGCCCTCCCTCCACCCCTAATACCTGGCAACCACTAATCTGTTCTCCATCTCTGTAGTTTTGCCTTTTTCATAATGTTATATAAATGGAATCATACAGTATGTAGTTAAAGTTACTCTATTGTCCTTTGTAATTAATAAATATTTATGGGGAAGTAATTTTAAACCATGTAATGTCCTGCTCCTCATCAAACCTTCCGCCAATTTGTTTACCTATTTATATCAGTATGAACTTTCTGATTAATTAAATGTATAATCCATTACTATTATTATGTTTTTGATTCTCAAATTGTCCCTGACTTGACTAATGGGAATCCCTTCAAATTACTATCAGTGTCTTTTTGACATAGTCCCATCATTTTTGAGTACCTCCTGGCTTTCCATCAGAACATATCCCAGGCTTACTTGTGCTTATTCATGTTGGGATGTTCCTTCTCCCAGGTCCTTTCAGTAGACAGAGCAAGAGAATACATAGGTATACACACACACACACACACACACACACACACACGCACACATTTATTTCTATCTCTATCTATCTCTATTGAAAACTATAAGCTCACACCAATACCTTGAATTCCAATCCAACATCACAGGGTTTATTCAAGTCATGTTTGTAACGCCTTTCTCTGACAGTGAGAAACGTGGCTCCATTCATCCTTAGTATGCTTAGTTATATAACCAATTTTGCATCACCGCCACCAACCCGTCTCTCCTGCAAAATTCCCACTCAGGTTTTGACTTCTCACATAGGACAAGCCTACTGCATGAACACCGTCCTCTCCCTGCCTGGGCTCCAACACCCTATGCCAGGCTGGCCTTCTACATGGATGCCCACCTTTCCACTGCTCAGCCTCTGAAACCAAACTCTGGGCCTCCCCAACAACCCCATGTGATTTCCTTCCCCACCCTGCTCAGGACCTGACACTCAAGACGGCCCCTTCCCCACTCCATTGGGATATCCTCCTCACCTTTCTTGGGCTCTGAGTCCCCAGGATGGGCCACCCCCACTTGTGAATGCATTTCCTATGCCAGCCTGCCCCTCCCCTGCCACGGACACCCTTGTCACCCTGTACTGGCAGCTCTGCTATGAAATACCCTCCACATGTTGTTCTGGCTCCTACACTGGGCCTTAGGCCAACTTCCCGCATGGATGCCCTCCTCACACTGGCAGACAGACAGATTAAGGCAGATCACCTTGGTCAAGTTAAAGCTGGTCTATGTCCAGTTTGCATTTACCTCTAGAGCAGTACCTGTTCATGGGTCTCAGTTGGTGAACTTTAAACTCCTACATGTGTCTCCTCATAAATGTGAGACTGCCAAAATCTCTGCTTAGCTCTTTAGCCCCTTGGTAACTTTATGTTCATTTTCTTGGAATCTCATGAGCTCAATTTAAGTGTCAACAAATGTTGAGATGGGATTATAAATAGAATTTCAGGCTCACTTCTTTGTATTTCTCTCCCTTCTGGGATCTTTTCCCCTCAAATCCCACCTACCTAGGTAGCCCTGAACTCCAATTTTTGTCTCCCTTAGCCCAGTAAACTTGCTGCAGGTTCTATGTTTCTGCTTTATATTCAGTCCCTATGGCTAGAACCGTGAATTGGCAACCACTCTGAGGGGAAAAAGTCACTAAGAATGTAGAACACAATTGATGCACTTCTCTCTGCTTTAGGACAATAGTCCTTCAAGTCCTAGCTATCTTGCTTACTCTTGAATGCCCTCAAAAGAAAAAAAAAAAACAACACACAGCTTTTTACAATCAGACAAGAAAAAGGAATAAAAGGTATTCAAATTGGAAGGAAAGAGGTAAACTGTCACTATTTGCAGATGACATGATACTTGATATACAGAATCCTAAACATTCCACACAAAAATTATTAGAACTAATAAATGAATTCCTCAAGGTAGCAGGATATAAGATTAACATACAGAAATCGGTTGCATTTCTTTATACCAACAATGAAATATCATAAAGAGAAAGTTTTTTAAAATTCCATTTAAAATCACATTAAAAAAATACCTAGGAATTTAACCAAGGAAGTGAAAGACCTTTACACTGAAAACTATAAAACATTATTAAAGGAAACTGAAGGTGATTCAAAGAAATGGAAAGGTATCCCATGCTCTTGGATTGGAAGAATTAATATTGTTAAAAATGGCCATACTACCCAAGGCAATCTACAGATTTAATGTGATCCCCATCAAAATACCCATGACATTTTTCACAGTACTAGAACAAATAATACTAATATTTATATGGAAGCACAAAAGACCCAGAACTGCCAAAGCAATCCTGAGGAAAAAAACAAACTAGGGGCGTAACCCTTTCAGACTTCTGACAATACTACAAAGCTGCAGTTATCAAAACAGCATGGTACTGGCACAAAAACAGACATATAGATCAATGGAACAGAATAGAGAGCCCAGAAATAAACCCACACACTATGGTCAATTAACCTACAACAAAGGAGGCAAGAATATACAATGGAGAAAAGACAGTCTCTTTAACAAGTGCTGTTGGGAAAGCTGGACAGCAACATGTAAATTAATGAAATTAGAACACTCCCTCACACCATATACAAAAATGAACTCAAAACGGTTGAAAGACCTAAATATAAGACATGACACCATAAAACTCCTAGAAGAGAACATAGGCAAAACATTCTTGGACATTAATTGTAGCAATATTTTCTTAGATCAGTCACCTGAGGCAAAATAAATAAAAAACAAAAATAAACAAATGAGACCTAATCAAACTTGAAAGCTTTTGCCCAGCAAATGAAACCATCAACAAAATGAAAAGAACCTACAGAGTGGGAGAAAATATTTGCACACGATGTAACCAACAAGGAGTTAATATCCAAAATATACAAACAGTTCATGCAACTCAATATCAAAAAAACGAACAACTCAATAAAAAAATGGGTAGAAGACCTAAACAGACATTTCTCCAAAGAATACATACAGATGGCCAACAGTCACAAGAAAAAACACTCAATATTGCTAATTATTAGAGAAATGCAAATCAAAACCACAATGAGGTATATCACCCCGCACCAGTCAGAATGGCCATCATCAAAAATCTACAAATAATAAATGCTGGAGAGGGTGTGGGGAAAAGGGAACCCTCCTACACTGTTGGTGGGAATGTAAATTGGTGCAGCCACTATGGAAAACAATATGGAGGTTCTTTAAAAACTAAAAATAGAGATACCATCTGATCCAGCAATCCAACTCCTGAGCATATATACAGAAAAGATGAAAACTCTACATCAAAAAGATAGGTACACCCCAATGTTCATAGTAGCACTATTTACAACAGCCAAGACATAGAAACAACCCAAGTGCCAATCAACAGACAATTGGCTTAAGATGTGGTATATATATACAATAGAATATTACTCAGCCATAAAAAAGAATGAAATATTCCCACTTGCAGCAACAAGGATGGGCCTAGAGAATATCGTACTAAGTGAAGTAAGTCAGACAGAGAAAGACAAATACTATATGATATCACTTATATGTGGAATCTAAAACAATAATACAAATGAACCTATATACAAAACAGAAACAAGGGAATTCCCTGGCGGTCCAGTGGTTAGGACTCTGCACTTTCACTGCCGAGGGCCCAGGTTAAATCCCTGGTTGAGGAACTAAGATCCCACAAGCTGCACAGCATGGCCAAAAAAAGAAAAGGAAAGGAACAGACTCACAGACATAGAAAACAAACTTATGGTTACCAAAGAGGAAAGCAGGGGAAGGATAAATTAGGAGTATGGGATTAACAGATACAAACTACGTATACATAAAATAGATGAGCAACAAGGATATACTATATAGCACAGGGAACTATATTCAATATCTCGTAATAACCTATAATGGAAATAATCTGAAAAAATACATATAAAACTGAATCACTTTGCTGTACCCCTGAAACTAACACAGTATTGTAAACCAACTATATTTCAATTAAAAAAAACCCCAGCTTTTAAGCAAATCTAATTTTCATAGTGGTTTTCAGTAGGAGAATAACTCTGATACCAGCTCCTCTGCCATAGCTAGAAGCAGACATCTACATCTGAATTTTTGGTTTTGTTTTTGTTAAATGCTCCTTTGAATTGGTGAGTCAATAGGTTCACTGTCTGATTTGGGCAGTGGGGGGAGAATTGGATTGGAGTATGTGTAGACCACCGTCCTTCTAGAGCAGTTGCCTACTTAGGCACTGGAAAAAAACTAGGTGTGTTCTGTTCTTCTCTAGAAAGAGCTAATATGAAACCAGCCATCCTATAAGATCAGTGTTCTCTGTACCCTAAAGGGCTCAGATGTAGGTGGAAACTGTTTCTCTTAGTAGACAGCACATTTCTTCCTTTTATCAAGTCTATATTATATCAACATAAATTAAAGAAATTTCAAATTAGGGTTACAAAAATTATAGCATATTTTAAGTGTTTATATGTAACAAATGTGACCTTTATAAAAAGGCAAAACATGCAATTCTTTACATTTTATTTACTAGCTACTTATGAGAATATGAATTACAGTGCACTATCAGTACTGATGTTCATTAAAGGGCCACAGTTTAAAACTGTAAGTGTACTTTGTAAAGAGAGAGATGAACCTATTGATATATGACATTTACAATTTAAATGCGAATGTTATTCTGTGAATTGTGGGTCCCTGGCCATCTGGCCATGACAGGCTCTAACTGGGAGAACTTCCCAAAGAAACAGAAGTTATAGGGAAATCCCTGACTGTGGACCTTCCCCTTGGCGTAAACTCTGAAGGAAGAGGATTAAGGTATTTAAAATTTACCACCTTTACAAGTGTTTTAGTAGGTTGTCTTCACACCCAAGTACCTGAAGGTAACTTAATTAATTTGGGGATGGTTTCCCCCAAACTAAAGAGAGATTATCCATCTTAATCTTACAGAGTTGTGAGAATTCAATGAGACAAGGGTACACGAAATCACCTGGCAAATACTAGTTGCTTTTTTTAGTGACTATTTCCAAAGATGGTTCAAGATTTTATTAATGATTGCTAAGACTGTGTGGACACAATGTCTCGATTATCTGTTGCATGTGTAGAATACTTTCATTTTCCACAATGGCTGGCAAAATTTTAATTCAGTAGTCTAGTTGGGTGAGAGCAGCTATATATAATATACATATATTCATAGTTTTCATGAACATGAAGTGATAAAGACCTAGAAGGCTCTTTAGGATTATCCTGGTTGGATCTCTTTATTTCATGGATGAGGAAATGGAGACCCAGGAGGTGAAGTGTCTTGCCCTAGTATCCTCGTTGGTTACTGGCAGAGCGAGACCAGCATGTGGGAGCCCAGACTTCTGACCGTGTTTACCTGGAGGCCTAGGGTCATAACTGGTGCTTTGTCTCTTCTGCCTCATTCTCATGGCCAAAGCAAGTCACATAGCCCACTCAGATTCAAGACTGGGGAAGCGGGGTCCACCTCCTGGTAGGAGGAGCCACAAAGTCACATAACAACAGGCATGGATACAGGACAGGTTGAAGAACTGAGGATATTTTTGCAATCAATCTACCACAAAAAGCAAATGTCTCCCATGGTCCTGACACTTTTTTCAAGTACGAGCATTAAGCGTGTCTTTTGACTTTCTAGACATCTCGGCACTGTGGAGAGGCCTCGGGAAGGAAGTCCTGTGGGTAACTGCGAGAGCCTCTTGTGGGCTCTGCCCTGCACAGGGTGCTGAGGGGAGAACAAAGAGGTCGCAATATGCGGGAGTCAGTGACCTGGCCCTGCAGCCTCGCAAGCAAAGTAACATACACGTGGGGACAATCACGAGACAGTGAATGGCACGGAGGACAGGTGACCCAACGTGGAGAAGGAGGGGAAAGCAGACTGCCAACAGTCTGAACAACAAAACTTCCTTGAAAGAAACGAAATTTACACCAAGCAGGGGAAGGCAAATAGAACTTAACTAGCCAGACAGAGGGAGGGAAGAATGTCTTAGCTGAGGGAAATGATGTGATAGAAAGCGCAACATCAGGGGTGAGCCTGGGTTACTGAGGGAAGATAGCATTCGAGGTGGAAAGACAGGGTTAGGGCGGATAATAGAATCTGTCCACCCAGGATGGCTGGTCACAGTGAGGTGGCTGGAGTTGCATCTACAGGAGGGTCTGTGAGGCAGGATGTGGAAAAGGAGGACAGACCTGGTGGTGCCTGTGAGGCAGGGCTGGGGCAATTTCTGGAGCAGAGAAAACAGAGAAGCCTTCTCTATCTGCCCAGGCGCCAATGGAAAAGAGCTTGGGTTAAGGTCTGGGTAGTGGAAACCTAAAAGGAAAAATGTTAGCTGGTTTGAAGGGAGAATTGGTAGGATTTGGAACATTTACGTCCCTTGCATTCAGACACTCATGGCAAACTGTATAAGCTAGTTCCGTGTTTAGTGATATTGAATGCAGATATGTAAAATTGGAGGTTCTTGCCCTCCATCACCACTGTCATCTCCACTCTTTTATCTTAAGTGCAAAAATATTAATCACTTGGTAGGTAAACAGAATTTGTCAGCTTATTTTTTCACCCCTGACAAAACATTTTAGTACCAAAGCAAATCAAAAGTACATGTTAGGAAAGTTCACTCTTGAAAATTCTGTATTTGATATTGCTCAACTGTAGCACTTAAAAACCAATCCTATTTAGACTCAGTATTTCAGTATTTATATTCTAGACCTGCACTGTCTAGTCCAACAGAGAAGCCACTATTGAGTATATGAAATGTGCTCAGTCCAAACTGAAATGTGCTGAAAGTGTAAATTATATGCCAGATTTGAGACACTTATATCAAAGAATGTGAAGTACGTCTTAAATAATTTTTATATTGATTACTTATTGAAATGATAATGTTTTGGATATATTGGATTAAATAAAATATATCATTAAAATTCATTTTACCTATTTCTTTTTACTTTTTAAACATTACATTTAAAAATGTAAAATTATATATGGGTTCACTTTGTGGATCACATTACATTTCTGTTGGACGGTGCTATTTTTTTTCATATACGCTTTTTTTTTTTTTTTGGCCATGGCGCAGCATGAGGGATATTAGTTCCCCAACCAGGGATAGAACCCACACACCCTGCATTGGAAGAGTAGAGTCTTAACCACTGGACCACCAGGGAAGTCCCAAGGACAGTGCTATTTTAAAGTTTCACTTTGTCTAGAAATATTATGTTATGAAGTGGCCCATACTGCAGTTAATGGCATTAACAAGTGGAATGATTTTACATGCCTAATGACATGAAAAATTGTTCCATACATTTCTATTTTCTTCCAGGTTGAATCTGTGATTTAGTGATAAATCATACAAATATCATGAAGCACATGCTATATTATCTGCTTTCAGGCACAGCCCTTTATGTGATTATAATTTCTTTTCCCATAAGGGAGGGAATACGAAAGAGATTTACAATAAAAATTTACATTCATTAAAAAATTTTAACTATAAGTATTTTAGATTATCATTAAAGCATGATAAATAATGTGCCTGCATCATTTTAGCATCAATTTACAAAATCTATATGCAGTCAGCAGTAGGCCCTTACTGAACAAGTGTTGTGTTTTGTTGCTGTTGTTATTGTTTAATTCGGTCTCTCAAATGTCTTTTTTTTTTAAATAGATCTTTATTGGAGTATAATTGCTTCACAATACTGTGTTAGTTTCTGTTGCACAACAAAGCGAATCAGCCATATGCATACACATGTCCCCATATCCCCTCCCTCTTGAGCCTCCCTCCCATCCTCCCTATCCCACCCCTCTAGGTCATCGCAAAGCACCGAGCCAAGCCGATCTCCCTGTGCTATTTGGCTGCTTCCCACCAGCCAACTATTTTACATTCGGTAGTGTATATATGTTGATGCTACTCTCACTTCACCCCAGCTTCGCCCTCCCACCCCATGTCCTCAAGTCCATTTTCTATGTCTACCTCTTTATTCCTGCCCTGC
The DNA here is from genome assembly GCF_028021215.1 of Eschrichtius robustus. Taxonomy (NCBI): domain Eukaryota; kingdom Metazoa; phylum Chordata; class Mammalia; order Artiodactyla; family Eschrichtiidae; genus Eschrichtius; species Eschrichtius robustus. The sequence continues at coordinate 129,947,269 of NC_090824.1, read as the reverse complement.
AACTAGGTTCATCAGTACCATTTTCTTTTTTTTAAGATTCCATATATATTCGTTAGCATACCATATTTGGTTTTCTCTTTCTGACTTACTTCACTCTGTATGACAGACTGTACAGCAGTCCCCTTGCTGCTGCTGTTTATTTTCTTTTTCTTCATGGCATTGACTTTTTGAAGATTTTAGGTCAATTGCCTTGTAAAATATCCTACATGGCGTCTTTTCATTTGTCCCACTATCCCCTGAATTCCTAGAAAGTGGAGATCAGGTCTAGAGAAGCTTGATTACATTCAGGCAAACGATTTTAGTAAGAATACTTAATAGTTGATGTTGTGTACTTAATATTGCCTCATATTAGGAAGCACAACTATCAAGCTTTTCTACAATTTGTCATGTTGAATTTGATCACTTGTTTAAAGTTGTGATCGCCAGACTTCTCCATTGCAAAGGTATGTGTTTCCATTTGCAATTAATATGTAATCTGGGGATGATACCATGTGGATGTATGGCTTCCTGATAATTGTTCACTTAATGGCTGCAGCATATATTACTAATCCTTGCTTGAACCAATTATTTCATTAGGAGTTGCAAAAAATGATGATTTTTAAATTCTATCATTCCTTGCCCTCTTCCATAAAGAATCACTTTTTTTTCTCTCTCTCTCTCCTTTTTATTACCGTGAATTCATAGATTGTTATTTATGCATTATATTACAATTACAGTCATTGTTCTTTTTGATGCTCAAATTGTCCCAAATTTGGCCATTGTCCTTTAGACATGTCTCATCATTATTTGAGCACTTCCTTGCTTTTTGGCACAATGAAATGTCCCAGGCTTACCTTCTACTCTCTCTGCCCCAGATTGGGGCTGCTTTAGTGAAGAAAGATATTTAGAAGCCAAGATCTGAACATTAGGCATGCTCAGTGCTTCTAGGGTCTCTCAACGAACAGTTTTTCAAATTGAGATGTAATTACTATATGACAAAATTCACTCTTTAAAAGTGAACAGTTGGGGACTTCCCTGGTGGAACAGTGGTTAAGACTCTGTGCTCCCAATGCAGGGGGCCCAGGTTCAATCCCTGGTCAGGGAACTAGATCCCACATGCATGCCACAGCTGAGAGTTCACATGCCACAACTAAGGAGCCTAGGTGCCACAACTAAGGAGCCAGCGAGCCACAACTAAGGAGCCCACCTGCAGCAACTAAGACCCAGCACAACCAAATTTTTAAAATTAATTAATTAATAAAAAAGAGAGCTAATGCCTTAAAAGCAACCAATTGAAAATGCAAATCATAACCACAAGTGCTTGCTTCAGCAGCACATACACTAAAATTGAGATGATAACAGAGTTTAGGATGATCTCTGCACAAGGATGACATGCAAATTTGTGAAGCGTTAAAAAAAAAAAAAAACCCACAGTAAGATACCATTTCACATCCATTAAGATGACTATCATTTAAAAAAAAAATTTCTTTAAACAGAAAATAACAAATGTTGGCAAGAATATGGAGAAACTGGAACCCATGTGCATTGCTGGTGGGAAGATAAAATAGTGCAGCAATTATGGAAAACAGTATGGTGGTTCCTCAATAAAATGAAAAACAGAGTTTCTCTATGACCCAGCAATTCCAATCCTAGGGATAAACCCAAAAGTACTGAAAGCAGGGTTTTAAAAAGATATTTGAACACCTATGTTCATAACAGCATTATTCACAACAGCCAAAAGGTTGAAGCAACCTGAATATATACAACCAGTGTATATATTCACATATATACTGAATATTATCTTCCTTTTAAAAGAAAGGAAATTCTTACACATGCTCTAGCCTGGACAAACCTTGAGGACATTATCTCAGTGAAATAAGCTGCTCGCAAAAAGAAAAATACAGTATGATCCACTTACATGAGGTACCTAAAGAAGTCAAAATCATAGAGACAGGAAGTAGAATGGTGGTTGCCAAGGGCTGGAGAGAGGAGGGGATGAGGAGTTATTGTTTAATAGGCTATGGAGTTTTAGTTTGTAATATGAAAAGAGTTCTGGAGATGTATAGTGGTGATGGTTGCACAACAATGTAAATGTACTGAATTTCACTGAACTGTACATTTTAAAATTGTTAAAATGATAAATTTTATGTTATGTATATTTTACCACAATTTTTAAAGTGTACAAGTTGATGATTTTTAGTGTGTTCACAACCATCACCACTATCTAATTTTAGAACATTTTTATCACCCCCCCCCAAGAAACCTGGTAGTAGCAATTACTATTAACAATCACTCCCCAGTCCCCACTTTCCCTAGACCCTAATTGACTTTCTATTTCTATATACTTGCCTATTCTGGACATTTCATATAAATGAAATCATAAAGTATGTGGCCTTTGTGTCTTTCACTTAGCATACTATTTTCAAGATTCATCCATGTTGTAGTATGTATCAGTAATTCACTTCTTTTCATGGCCAGATAATATTCCATTGTGTGGATATACCACATTTGCTTATTCATTCATTAGTTGGTGGATATTTGGATTGTTTCCATGTTTTGGCTATTAATGCTTAAAATGGACAACCAGAAGAAATGGATAACTTCCTAGAAATGTACAGTCTCCTAAGACTGAACCAGGAAGAAATGGAAAATGTGAACAGTCCAATTACCAGTACTGAAATTGAATCAGTAAAAAACAAATAAAATAAAACAAACAAACAAAATTCCCAACAAACAAAACTCCAGGATCAGATGGCTTTACAGGTGAATTCTACCAAACATTTAGAAAAGAGTTAATACCTATCCTTCTGAAACTATTCCAAAAAGCTGCAGAGGAAGGAATGCTTCTGAGCTCATTCTATGAATCCACTATCACCAGACAAAACCAGACAAAGATATCACAAAAAAAAGAAAATTACAGGCCAATATCACTGATGAACATAGATGCAAAAATCCTCAACAAAATACCAGCAAACAGAATCCAATAATACATTAAAAGGATCATACACCATGATCAAGTGGGATTTATCCCAGGGATGTAAGGAGTTTTCAATATCTGCAAATCAATCAATGTGATACACCACATTAACAAATTGAAGAATAAAAACCATATGACCATTTCAATAGATGAGGAAAAAGCTTTTAATAAAATTCAACATCCATCTGTGATAAAAACTCTCCAGAAACTGGGCACAGAGGGAACCTACTTCAACATAATAAAGGCCATATACGACAAACCCACAGCAAACATCATTCTAAATGGTGAAAAGCTGAAAGCATTTCCTCTAAGATCAAGAACAAGACAAGGATGTCCACTCTTGCCACTATTATTCAACATAGTTTTGGAAGTCCTAGTCACGGCAATCAGAGAAGAAAAAGAAATAAAAGGAATCCAAATTGGAAAAGAAGAAGTAAAATTGTCACTGTTTGTAGATGACATGATACTATACATAGAAAATCCTAAAGATGACACCAGAAAACTACTAGAGCTAATCAATGAATTTGGTAAAGTTGCTGGACACAAAATTAATACACAGAAATCTCTTGCAATCCTATACACTAACAACAACAAACTATCAGAAAGAGAAATTAAGGAAACAATCCCATTTACAATCACATCGAAAAGAATAAAATATACAGGAACAAACCTGCCTAAGGAAGCAAAGACCTGTACTTGGAAAACTATAAGTCACTAATGAAAGAAATTGAAGATGACACAAACACATGGAAAGATATACCATGTTCATAGATTGGAAGATATAATATTAAAATGACCATATTACCCAAGGCAATCTACAAATTCAATGTAATCCCTATCAAAATACTAAGGGCATTTTTCACAGAGCTAGAACAAATAATTTTAAAATTTGTACAAAAACAAAAAAGACTCTGAGTAGCCAAAACAATTTTTAGAAAAACAGAGCTGGAGGTATCACACACCTTGACTTTAGACAATACTACAAAGTTACAGTAATCAAAACAGTATGGTACTAGCACAAAAACAGACACGTAAATCAATGGAACAGAATAGAGAGCCCAGAAATAAACCCATGCACTTATCATCAATTAATCTACAACAAAGGAGGCAAGGATAGACAATGGAAAAAAGGCAGTCTCTTCAATAAGTGGTGCCTGGAAAACTGTACAGCTACATGGAAAAGAATGAAATTAAAACATGCTCTAACACCATATACAAAAATAAATTCAAAATGTAAGACTGGAAACCATAAAACTCCTAAAGGAAAACATAGGTGGAACACTCTGACATAAATTGTAGCAATATATATTTTTTTGATCTGTCTCCTAAAGTAAGGGAAATAAAAGCAAAAATTTAAAAAATAGGACCTAATTAAACTTAAAAGCTTTTGCACAGCAAAGGAAACCATCAACAAAATTAAAAGACATCCTACTGAATAGGAGAAAATATTTGCAGATAATACGACCATTAAGGGGTTAATATCCAAAATATATAAATAACTCATACAACTCACCATGAAAAAAACAAAAAACCCAGCTAAAAAATGGGCAGAAGGTCTGAATAGACATTTTTCCAAATAAGACATATAGATAGCCAACAAGTACATGAAAAGGTGCTCAACATCACTAATAATCAGGGAAATGCAAATGAAAACCACAATGAGATATCACCTCACACATGTCAGAATGGCTATCATCAAAAAGAACACAAATAACAAATGTTGGGAGGATATGGAGAAAAAGGAACCCTCATACACTGTTGGTGTAAATTGATGCAGCCACTGTGGGGAAACAGTATGGAGGTTTCTCAAAAAATTAAAAATAGAACTACCCTACCATATTACCCAGCAATTCCACTCCTGGGTATATAACCACAAAAAACACAAACACTAATTCAAAAAGATACATGCACCCCAATGTTCATAGCATTATTTACAATTGCCAAGATATGGAAACAACATAAATGTCCATCAGCAGATGAATGGATAAAGAAGATGTGGTATATATATAATGGAATACTACTAAGCCATAAAAAAGAATTAAATTTTGCCATTTGCAAATTTTGCCATTTCCACATGGATGGACTTGGAGGGTATTATGCTAAGTGAAATAAGTCAGATACAGAAAGACAAATACCATATGAAATCACTCATATGTGGAATCTAAAAAATAAAGCAAACCAGTGAATACAACAAAAAAGAAACAGACTCACAGATATAGAGAATAAACTAGTGGTTACCAGTGGAGAGAGGGAATCAGGGAGGGGCAAGATGGGGGTAGGGGACTAAGAGGTACAAACTACTATGTATAAAATTAAAAAGCTAGGGAATTCCTTGGCGGTCCAGTGGTTAGGACTCCACGCTTTCACTGCTGACGGCCCAGGCTGATCCCTGGTGGGGGAACTAGGATCCCATAAACCATGCAGCACGGCCAAATCAATAAACCAATCAATCAATCAATAAATAAGGTACAAGGATATATTGTACAACACAGGGAATATAGCCAATATTTTGTAATAACTATAAATGGAGTATAAACCTTTAAAAATTGTGAATCACATTGTACACCTGAAACTTATGTATTAATAATATTGCACATCAACTATACCTCAATAAAAAATGTAAAAAAAGAATAATGCTGCTATGAACATCAGTGTACAAGGTTTTGTGTGAACATATATTTACATTTTTCTTCAGAATATTCCTGGGAGTGGAACTGGTAACTGTATTGTTTAACTTCTTGAGGAACTGCCAGACTGTTTCCCACAGTGGCTGCACCATTTTACATTCCTACCAATGTGAAGGTTTCAGGTGAACAGTTTTTGAATCTTGTCATTTTCTAAACTTTCTAAAAAGGTTGTATAACTTGGTTTAAATTATATAGTTTATGTTTTGCTTTGTTTTGCAAATTTGTAATAAAATAAGCTGGGAATGCCACACATTATTTCAATAATAAAAAATATAATACTACCTCTGATATCTATAAACTAGATTATTTTTCTATTCAACCCTAACACCTGTCGCCTTCTGACTACTTCCCTGACCGACAGGAAAACATGCGGATGATTCTCAGATAGACCTGGCACGTGGCGCTGGCGAGACTGTTTTAGCATTCAGCATCTCTCGCATTCAGCATCTCTCCCATCCGTCCTCCGCAATGCAGAGCAGCAGGGAACTACATTTCCCAGAAGACACCCCCTTTCTCCACCTCCCACCCCTGCTTCCAGGCAGGAGTTTGTATGAAAGGAATTTGGGGGAAATTTGGAATGCACAAAGGAGAGGGAATCTATTATTCTCCAGAGGTGGCGACAGCCAGATGCGGCACAGATGTGAGTGAGGAGGCTTCCCAGCAAGCTCTCAGGAGCCAAACTTCAGGCTGACACCTTCCACGTCCACTTCTACCTTCGCAGTAGCTGCCCTGAGTTCTGCTCCCTGGGCTCTTCCAACAATCCTGTAAGCCCCTGTTGCTATATTATGCCCTTTATACCCGGAAGACATAGAGTGGCTTGTGTTTTCCTGAACAAACCCTGAGTAATACACATGCATATTGGGACAGAGGTACCATTTAAAGTTTAAAATATTTAAATATAACGAAGGCGGGGAAATGCAGTGTGTCTAGAGACAGTGGTTTTTTTTTCACCAACGGGGAATTTCTGTTTCGGAGCCAAACTTGAGTCCAGGCTTGCTATTTTTTAATTTATCATGAGCATTTTAAAAAGGCGCCATTAAAAACTCATTGTAAACACCATTTAATGGTAGAATAGTCATCAGATATCCTGTGACTTAACGAATTAGTTCCATAATGTTGGCATTTAGGTTGTTTTTATTATTTTGGCTATTATGAATAATCCTGAAAAGAGCGACTTTTTTGATTGCTTCCTTTAGACAGATTCCAAAAAGAGACATTTCTGATTCAAAGAATAGAAACATATGAAAGATTATTGATACACATTGCTAGATTGGTTTCCAGAAATGTAGTAATTTACACTCCTACATGTGACCAAGTATTCGTCTTGCCACTCTATGACTGCCATCAAATACTGTAATGTAAAAATAATGTGTGCTAATTTTAAAGGTAAAATTTCAGGGTTATTTTTTATTCACTTGTTGATTAGCCATTTCTCTTCTCTCCCTCCCGCCCCTTCCTTTCCTTCTGTCCTAAAGTCCCTCCCCTCCTCTCCCCTCCCCTCCCTTCCCCTTTGCTCTCCTTTCCTTTTCTTCTTTTTTCTCTTTCCTTCCTACTTTTTTTCTCTCTCCCTTCCTCCTTCCTTTCCTCTAGTCTTCCTTCCTTTTAGAATTCACATACTTTGCCTATAAATCTGTCAAATGTTATGTTTTTATAAATCCCCCAACTTCCTGTTGCATTTAATTTTGTTTATATTTTATTATACAGCAATATGTTTATGTAGCAGAAATCTATTCCTTTAGAGTTCCTAACATTGCTTTTAATATTAAATAGTTTATCTGCCATTCAGAAATCAGATAAGTATTAACTTCTGTTTTCTATTAGTTATGGCTTGATTTAAAATTGTGGCTGGGTTTTATACATTAACTCTTTGACTTACCTGAACTTTTTTTTTTTTGGTATATTTTAAAAGGAGAAGATGTAACTTAATTTTCTCCCCAAACAACTAGTTGCTTGAGCACCCTTTGGTGCTCCCTACTATTATGTAATTATATTTTTTAGATTCTAAATGTGGCTCTTTTAAATAAGTAGGGCATGCTTGTTGGAAAAAAGTCCAAACACTTCAGAAATACATAGTGTGGAAAGTGAAAGAATCCTGCCCTCTAGAGATAACCATTGATAATGATTTAGTGCATTTTTAAAAATTAGCCTTTTAAGTTGAAGCATACAAATAGCATGCACAGATTTTAAGTGTATAGTTTGATGAGTTTTGACAAATATATACACTCATATAACCCCCATCTAATCAAGATATAAAACATTTCCACACCCACAAAGTTCCCTCTTGTCCCTTTCCAGTCAATCCCCATTTCCCCAAAGCAATAACTATTCTAATTTCAATCTCTGTGGTTTTGTTTTAACTGTTGTTGAACCTCATATAAATGGAATCGTAAGTATAAATTCATCTAGGTCTGGCTTCTTTCACTCAATGTAATTCTTTTGAGATTCAACCATGTTGTTCTGTGTAATAGCAGTTCCTGTATATTGCTGAATAGTACTCCATTGTATGGATAAACAACAACTTACCCATTCACTTATGATGGACATCTGGGTTCTTTCCAGTTTGAAACTATGTCAACTAAATCTGCTAAGAACTTGCTAGTACAAGCCCTTTTGTGGATATTTCTAGAAGTGGAATTACTAGGTCATAAAGTAGGTGTAACTTTAATTTCATAAGAAACTGACATACAATATTCCAAAGTGGTTGCACCATTTAACCATCTACCAGGGACAGCTGCTCTATAGCCTCACCAATACTTGGTAGTTACCTTTTTTGTGTCATTATAATTTTAATAATTAAAAAAAAATAGCACTATCACAAAAGTTGCAAGTACGGTACAAAGAGTATTTTTCTTTCACCATTTTAGAATAAGTAGCCAACCTGGTGCCCCAACTCCCCCTAATTCTTTAGTGTGTATTTAATACAAACAAGGACATTCTCCTACATAACCATCATAAGTAGTAAGTTAATATTGGTGCATCACAACCATCTAATCCTCAGACACTATTCAAGCTTTAACAATTGTCCCAGTAATGTTCTTTCTAGTAAAAGGATCCAGTTCAAAAATTATATATTGCATTTAATTGTCAAATGTCTTTACTCTCCATCAAACTGGAACTGTTCTTGTTTCCTTTTTTACAGTTTTGAAGTGTCCATGCCAATTATATTGTATAATGGCCCCTAATTGAGGGTTTCTGATCTTTCTTCACAATTACATTCACGTTATACATCTTTGGCAATATTATCACAGAAGGTACATGACTTTAATTTGTCCTTTTACTGATGATGTTCATTTTGATCATCTGAATCCCCAGTGGGATCACCCTCTTCACTATGCTTACTCTCTGATACTCCACTCCTGATCACGCCTCTACCAGAACACCCTACTCTCCTTGCTCAGGTTCAAGCTTTGGGCCTCCCGTCCAAGTAGATGACCTTCTTAGTCCACTTAGGCTCTGACTCTACATGTTTGGCTCAGGCTCTAACTCCCCATGTTGGACTGTCTCCCGTATGGACTCTCTGCTTTTCCTGTTCAAGCTCTGACATCCAACACTGGGCTTCCCTCTGTATAAGCACCTGTCTCACCCTGCTTATGCTCTAATATGCCACGTTGGACTGTCCCTGAACATGGTTGCCCCCCTCACCCTCCTAGAGCGCTGTTCTAACCCATTGTGGCTGTTCCCTCTCCTCCAGTCTCCACTGTGTGGCACCTACCTTGCTTTGCTCCACATAATGGCCTGAGGACTGAATCATTTGGAAAGGGAATGAAAGGGAGGAACAAAAGGAAAGAGGAAGTGGTGTGGAAGTATTGTCATTCCTTTAAATCTTAGTTACTCTAAAGGGTATGACATGGTAGTCATTATGTTTTTAATTTGCATATCTCTGATGACTAATGATGTAGAACTTCTTTTAAGTGCTTATTGGGCATTTGTACACCTTTTGTCAAGTGTCTCTGTGAAGTTTTTGCCCATTTACAAAGTGTTTTTTCTTTGTCTTATTGATTTGTAAGAGTTGCTCATAAAGTCTGGATCCAAGTCCTTTTTAAATGTGTGTATTGAGAATGTATTCATCCACTCTTTGGCATGTCTTTTTATTTTCTTAATGGTATTGATGATCAGAAACTTTTACTTTTTATGAAATCCAATTTATGAGTTTTAAATTTCATGGCTAGTGGTTTTTGTGTGTCATCTGAAATATTTGCCCACCTCAAATTCATGAAGATATTCCCCTGTATTTTCTTTTAAAGGTTTTAAAGGTTTAGATTTTATGTTTAGATCTTTGATGCATCTCAAATTAATTTTTGTGTATGCTGTCAGACAAAGGCCAAGATTACTTTTTTTCCATAGAGCTATCCAGTTGTGCCAACATTTATTGTTGAAAAAGATCTTCATTTCCTGATGAATGATCTCAGCTATTTTGTCAAAAATCAATTCTCATATATGTGTGAATTTATGTCTGGACTCTCTGTTCTGTTTCATTAATCTGCAGTGTACCAATGTACTAATAACCCCATTGTACTTGATTACTGTAGCTTTATATTCAGGTGGTGTAAGTCCTCCACTTTTGTTCTATTTCAAGATAGTTTTTGCTATGTCCTTTGGATTTCCATTAAACTTTAGAATCAGTTTCTTGATTAGCTACAAAAAAATGCTGCTTGGAATTAGGATAATGTTGAATCTGTAGTTCAAACTGGGGAAAATTACCACCTTAATAGTATCAAATTTTCTATTCTAGGAACATTATATATCACCATTCATTTAGGACCTTGTTAAATTTTCTCACCATGATTTATAATTGTGGGGTAAATGTCTTATAGATCTTTCATCAAATTTATTCCCAAATAATTTGTTTTTGAATGATATTGTTGTGTTATTTTTTAAAGTTCATTTTTTCTATTGTTTTTGGTAGCATATACAAACACAGCTGATTTTTATATATTAACCTTGGATCATGCAATGTTCTTTTTTATATTGAAATATAGTTAGTCTACAATGTTGTGTTAGTTTCAAGTGTACAGCAAAGTGATTCATTTATACATATATATATATATATATTCTTTTTCAGATTCTTTTCCATTATAGGTTATTACAAGATATTGAGTATAGTTCCCTGTGCTATATAATAGGTTCTTGTTGTTCACCTGTTTTATAATGTGTATGTGTTAATCACAAACTCCTAGTTTATCTCTCCCTGCTCCCCTCTCCCCCCGACTCCACTATCCCCTTTTGTTTCTATGTCTGTGAGTCTATTTCTGTTTTGTAAATAAGTTCACTTGTATCCTTTTTTTTTTAAAGATTTCCCATGTAAGTGATATCATATGATATTTGTCTTTCACTGACTTACTTCACTTAATATGATAATCTCTGGGTCCATCCATGTTTCTGCAAAATCTTCCTTATCCATTCATCAGTCGAGGGACATTTAGGTTGCTTCAACGTCTTGGCTATTATAAATACTGCTGCTATGAACACTGGCGTGCATGTATCTTTTTCAATTAGAATCTTCTCTGGATATATTCCCAGGAGTGGGATTGCAGGATCATATGGTAACTCTATTTTTAGTTTTCTAAGGAACCTCCATACTGGTCTCCATAGTGGCCATACCAATTTACATTCCCACCAACAGTGTAGGAAGGTTCCACTTTTCTACACCCTCTCTAGCATATATTTTTTTAACATCTTTATTGGAGTATAATTGCTTTACAATGATGTATTAGTTTCTGCTGTATAACAAAGTGAAGCAGCTATATGTATACATATATCCCCATATCCCCTCCCTCTTGCATCTCCCTCCCACCCTCCCTATTCCATCCCTCTAGGTGGTCACAAAGCACCAAGCTGATCTTCCTGTGCTATGCAGCTGCTTCCCACTAGCTATCTATTTTACATTTCGTAGTGTATATATGCCAGTGCTAATCTCTGACTTTGTCCCAGTTTACCCTTCCCCCTCCCCGTGTCCTCAAGTCCATTCTCTACGTCTGCGTCTTTATTCCTGTCCTGCCCCTAGGTTCTTCTGACCATTTTCTTTCTTTTTTTTTTTTTTAGATTCCATATATATGTGTTAACATATGGTATTTATTTTTCTCTTTCTGACTTACTTCACTCTGTATGACACATTCTAGGTCCATCCACCTCACTACAAGTAACTCAATTTCATTTCTTTTTATGGCTGAGTAATATTCCATTGTATGTATGTGCCACATCTTCTTTATCCATTCATCTGTCGATGGACATGTAGGTTGCTTCCATGTCCTGCCTATTGTAAATAGTGCTGCAGTGAACACTGTGGTACATGTCTCTTTTTGAATTATGGTTTTCTCAGCGTATATGCCCAGTAGTGGGATTGCTGGGTCATATGGTAGTTCTATTTTTAGTTTTTTAAGGAACCTCCAGACTATTCTCCATAGTGGCTGTATCAATTTACATTTCCACCAACAGTGCAAGAGGGTTCCCTTTTCTCCACACCCTCTCCAGCATTTATTGTTTGTAGATTTTTTGATGATGGCCATTCTGACTGGTGTGAGGTGATACCTCATTGTGGTTTTGATTTGCATTTCTCTAATGATTAGTGATGTTGAGCATCCTTTCATGTGTTTGTTGGCAATCTGTATATCTCCTTTGGAGAAATGTCTGTTTAGGTCTTCCACCCATTTTTGGACAGGGTTGTTTGTTTTTTTAATACTGAGCTGCATAAGCTGCTTGTATAGTTTAGAGATTAATCCTTCGTCAGTTGCTTCGTTTGCAAATATTTTCTCCCATTCTGAGGGTTACTTTTTCATCTTGTTTATGGTTTCCTTTCCTGTGCAAAAGCTTTTAAGTTTCATTAGGTCCCATGTGTTTATTTTTGTTTTTATTTCCATTTCTCTAGGAGGTGGGTCAAAAAGGATCTTGCTGTGATTTATGTCATAGAGTGTTCTGCCTATGTTTTCCTCTAAGAGTTTGATAGTGTCTGGCCTTACATTTAGCTCTTTAACCCATTTTGAGTTTATTTTTGTATATGGTGTTAGGGAGTGTTCTAATTTCATTCTTTTACATATAGCTGTCCCGTTTTCCCAGCACCACTTATTGAAGAGACTGTCTTTTCTCCACTGTATACTCTTGCCTCCTTTATCAAAGATAAGGTGACCATATGTGCGTGGGTTTATCTCTGGGCTTTCTATCCTTGATCTATATCTCTATAGTTCCATTGATCTATATTTCTGTTTTTGTGCCAGTATCATACTGCCCTGATTACTGTAGCTTTGTAGTATAGTCTGAAGTCAGGGAGGCTGATTCTTCCAGCTCTGTTTTTCTTTCTCAAGATTGCTTTGGCTGTTCGGGGTCTATACAAATTGTAAAATTTTTTGTTCTAGTTCTGTGAAAAATGCCACTGGTAGTTTGATAGGGATTGCACAGAATCTGTAGATTGCTTTGGGTAGTATAATAATTTTTACAATGTTGATTCTTCCAATCCAAGAACATGGTATATCTCTCCATCTGTTTGTATCGTCTTTAATTTGTTTCATCAGTGTCTTATAGTTTTCTGAATACAGGCCTTTTGTCTCCGTAGGTAGGTTTATTCCTACGCATTTTATTCTTTTTGTTGCAGTGGTGCATGGGAGTGTTTCCTTAATTTTTCTTTTGGATTTTTCGTCATTAGTGTATAGGAATGCAAGAAATTTCTCTGTATTAATTTTGTATCCTGCTACTTTACCAAATTCATTGATTAGCTCTAGTAGTTTTCTGGTAGCATCTTTAGGATTCTCTATGTATAGTATCATGTCATCTGCAAACAGTGACAGTTTTACTTCTTATTTTCTGATTTGTATTCCTTTTATTTCTTTTTCTTCTCTGATTGCTGTGGCTAAAACTTCCAAAACTATGTTGAATAATAGTGGTGAGAGCGGGCAACCTTGTCTTGTTCCTGATCTTAGAGGAAATGCTTTCAGTTTTTCACCATTGAGAACGATGTTGGCTGTGGGTTTGTCATATATGGCCTTTATTATGTTGAGGTAGGTTCCCTCTATGCCTACTTTCTGGAGAGTTTTTATGGTAAATGGGTGTTGAATTTGGTTGAAAGCTTTTTCTGCATCTATTGAGATGATCATATGGTTTTTATCCTTCAGTTTGTTAATATGGTGTATCACATTGATTTGCGTATATTGAAGAATCCTTACATTCCTGGGATAAACTCCAGTTGATCATGGTGTATGATCCTTTTAATGTGCTGTTGGATTCTGTTTGCTAGTATTTTGTTGAGGATTTTTGCATCTGTGTTCATCAGTGATATGGGCCTGTAGTTTTCTTTTGTTGAGACATCTTTGTCTGGTTTTGGTATCGGGGTGATGGTGGCCTCATAGAATGAGTTTGGGAGTGTTCCTCCCTCTGCTATATTTTGGAAGAGTTTGAGAAGGATGGGTGTTAGCTCTTCTCTAAATATTTGATAGAATTCACCTGTGAAGCCATCTGGTCCTGGGCTTTTGTTTGTTGGAAGATTTTTAATCACAGTTTCAATTTCAGTGCTTGTGATTGGTCTGTTCTTATTTTCTGTTTCTTCCTGGTTCAGTCTTGGAAGGTTGTGCATTTCTAAGAATTTGTCCATTTCTTCCAGGTTGTCCATTTTATTGGCATAGAGTTGCTTGTAGTAATCCCTCATGATCCTTTGTATTTCTGCAATGTCAGTTGTTACTTCTTCTTTTTCATTTCTAATTCTGTTGATTTGAGTCTTCTCCCTTTTTTTCTGGATGAGTCTGGCTAATGGTTTACCAATTTTGTTTATCTTCTCAAGGAAACAGCTTTTAGTTTTATTGATTGTTACTATTGTTTCCCTCATTTCTTTTTCATTTATTTCTGATCTGATCTTTATGATTTCTTTCCTTCTGCTAACTTTGAGTTTTTTGTTGTTCTTCTTCTTTCTCTAATTGCTTTAGGTATAAGGTTAGGTTGTTTATTTGAGATTTTTCTTGTTTCTTGAGGGAGGATTTTATTGCTATAAACTTCCCTCTTAGAACTGCTTTTGCTGCATCCCATAGATTTTGGGTCATTGTGTTTTCATTGTCATTTGTTTTTAGGTATTTTTTATTTCCTCTTTGATTTCTTCAGTGATCTCTTGGTTATTTAGTAGCGTATTATTTAGCCTCCATGTGTCTGTAATTTTTACAGGTTTCTTTTCCCATAATTGATATCTAGTTTCATAGCATTGTGCTCGGAAAAGATACTTGATACAATTTCAATTTTCTCAAATTTACTGAGGCTTGATTTGTGACCCAAGATATGATCTATCCTGGAGAATGTTCCATGAGCATTTGCGAAGAAAGTGTACTCTGTTGTTTTTGGATGGAATGTCCTATAAATATCAATTAAGTCCATGTGGTCTAATGTGTCATTTAAAGCTTGTGTTTCCTTATTTATTTTCATTTTGGATGATCTGCCCATTGGTGAAAGTGGGGTGTTAAAGTCACCTAGTATTATTGTGTTACTGTCAATTTCCCCTTTTATGGCTGTTAGCATTTGCCTTATGTATTGAGGTGCTCCTATATTGGGTGCATAAATATTTACAATTATTGTATCTTCTTCTTGGATTGATTCCTTGATCATTATGTAGTGTCCTTCTTTGTCTCTTGTAATAGTCTTTATTTTAAAGTCTATTTTGTCTGATATGAGAATTGCTACTCCAGCTTTCTTTTGATTTCCATTTGCATGGGATATCTTTTTCCATCCCCTCACTTTCAGTCTGTATGTGTCCCTAGGTCTAAAGTGGGTCTCTTGTAGACAGCATATATACAGGTCTTGTTTTCGTAGCCATTCAGCCAGTCCGTGTCTTTTGGTAGGAGCATTTAATCCATTTACATTTAAGGTAGTTATCGATATGTATGTTCCTAGTACCATATTTTTAAGTTAAAGAAATTTATTATAGCATTGTTTATAATATTTGCTTAAATATGGGAAAAACAGAAGATTGATTAAATATGCTATGATTCCTCCACAAATGGAATACTATTTAGATTTAAAAATGATGATGTGCATTTCCATTTCCTGACATGGAAAGATGGTTATGAGATATTGTTAATGAAAACAGTAGGTTTACAAAACTGTTTGAAGTGTATAGTCCCATTGTTTAAAATCTATGTATATATAGATTATATATTCTCTCCGGGTCATGGAGGGTTGTTTTTTATATTTTTATAATGTCATACTTTCGCTTTTATATAACTCTTCATGTATTTCATGTATCACTTCTATAATCATAAAAAAGCCAATCACCTTGTTTCTGGAAGTTTAGAGCACTGAAACTCTTCCCAGGCGCTAATATGATTCCCTTCAGAAAAACCTACCAGCAAGAAGACTTTTCTGTTCTCCATCTCAGAGAACACCTATGTGACTGATTTTGCTAGAAACATGAGGAGAACATTTACTGTAACACAATAAGGGCTATCTGATACTCAGAACTATCCAACGGTCATTGCCTCATGGCCTCCAACACCATATTCCCCTACTTGTTCAGCTTTTTTTTTTTAATTTTTGATTTATTTTTGGCTGTGTTGGGTCTTCATTGCTGCACATGGGCTTTTCTCTAGTTGCGTCAAGTGGGGACTACTCTTCATTGCAGTGTGCGGGCTTCTTGTTGCGGTGGCTTCTCTTGCTGTGGAGCACAGGCTCTAGGCACGCAGGCTTCAGTAGTTGTGGGACACGGGCTCAGTAGTTATGGCTCACAGGCTCTAGAGCGCAGGCTCAGTAGTTGTGGCTCATGGGCTTAGTTGCTCCGCGGCACGTGGGATCTTCCCGGACCAGGGCTCGAACACATGTCCCCTGCATTGGCAGGCAGATTCTTAACCACTGCACCACCAGAGAAGTCCCTTGTTCAGCTTTTTAATCATTGGTCATCTGAGAGCACTTGCCTTATGTCCTGGTGGCCCCAAAAGTCCTCTTTCAATATGTGGAGTTGTCTTTCCAAAGGACAGAATCTCCAAACTCTGGAACTCCACAGCCCAGAAGCCGTCCTTTCAACGTGCTGCATCTCCCCTTCCGCGCAGGTCCTAAACAGAGCCCCCACCACACGCTTGAACGTCGCCCCACCTAGGCCCCGCCCCACGCTCCTATTACCATTTTTTAATATTTTTGGGTTTGTTATTGTAGGTCTTTTCCTTCTCTTTTGTTTCCCGCCTAGAGAAGTTCCTTTAGCATTTGTTGTAAAGCTGGTTTGGTGGTGCTGAATCCTCTTAACTTTTGATTGTCTGTAAAGGTTTTAATTTCTCCATTGAATCTGAATGAGATCCTTGCTGGGTAGAGTAATCTTGGTTGTAGGTTTTTCCCTTTCATCACTTTAAATATGTCCTGCCACTCCCTTCTGGCTTGCAGAGTTTCTGCTGAAAGATCAGCTGTTAACCTTATGGGGATTCCCTTTTATATTATTTGTTGCTTTTCTCTTGCTGCTTTTAATATTTTTTCCTTGTATTTAATTTTTGATAGTTTGATTATATGTGTCTTGGCGTGTTTCTCCTTGGATTTATCCTGTATGGGACTCTCTGTGCTTCTTGAACTTGATTGACTATTTCCTTTCCCATGTTAGGGAAGTTTTCAACTATAATCTCTTCAAATATTTTCTCAGACCCTTTCTTTTTCTCTTCTTCTTCTGGGACCCCTATAATCCGAGTGTTGGTGTGTTTAATGTTGTCCCACAGGTCTCTGAGACTGTCCTCAATTCTTTCCATTCTTTTTACTTTATTCTGCTCTGTGGTAGTTATTTCCACTATTTTATCTTCCAGGTCACTTATCCGTTCTTCTGCCTCACGTATTCTGCTACTGATTCCTTCTAGAGAATTTTTAATTTCATTTATTGTGTTGTTCATCACTGTTTGTTTGCTCTTTAGTTCTTCTAGGTCCTTGTTAAACGTTTCTTATATTTTCTCCATTCTATTTCCAAGATTTTGGATCATCTTTACTACCATTATTCTGAATTTTTTTTCAGGTAGACTGCCTATTTCCTCTTCATTTATTTGGTCTGGTGGGTTTTTACCTTGCTCCTTCATCTGCTGCATATTTTTCTGTCTTCTCATTTTGTTTAACTTACTGTGTTTGGGGGTCTCCTTTTCACAGGCTGCAGGTTCGTAGTTCCCATTGTTTTTGGTGTCTGCCCCCAGTAGGTGAGGTTGGTTCAGTGGGTGGTGTAGGCTTCCTGGTGGAGGGGACTGGTGCCTGTGTTCTGGTGGGTGGGGCTGGATCTTGTCTTTCTGGTGCACAGGGCCACGTCTAGTGGTGTGTTTTGGGGTGTCTGTGAACTAAGTATGACTTTAGGCAGCCTCTTTGCTAATGGGTGGGGTTGTGTTCCTGTCTTGCTAGTTTTTTGGCATGGGCCATCTGGCACTGGAGCTTGCTGGCCATTGGGTGGAGCTGGGTCTTAGTGTTGAGATGGAGATCTCTGGGAGAGCTCTCGCTGATTGATATTACGTGGGGCCAAGAAGTCTCTGGTGGTCCAGTTTCCTGGACTTGGCCCTCTCACCTCAGAGGCTCAGGCCTGACACCCGGCCGGAGCACCAAGACCCTGTCACCCACACGGCTCAGAAGAAAAGGAAGAAAAAAAAGGAAATAAAATAAAATAAATAAATAAATTTTAAAAAGCGAGAGAGCCACCAAACCAATAAACAAATCCACCAATGATAACAAGTACTAAAGACTAAACTAAGAGAAACATACAAATCAGAAACACATCAGTCACAGAAGGCAAACCTCAAGTCTATAGTTGCTCCCAAAGTCCACTGCCTCAATTTTGGAAACATTTTTTGTCTATTCAGTTATTCCATAGATGCAGGGTTCATCAAGTTGATTGTGGGGATTTAATCCGCTGCTCCTGAGGCTGCATGGAGATATTTCCCTTCCTCTTCTTTGTTCACACAGCTCCTGGGGTTCAGCTTGGTTTTGGCCCCACCTCTGTGTGTAGGTCACCCTGAGGCATCTGTTCCCTGCCCAGACAGGAGGGGGTTAAAGCAGCAGCTGATTAGGGCTCTCTTGCTCACTCAGAACAGGGAGAGTGAGGGGTACCGTAGTCATAATTGGAATGCAGGGCGAGCCTGGGTGGCAGAATTCAGCATGACATTGCGATAGCCTGAGGTATGTTGTGTGTTCCCCCTGGGGAAGTTGTCCCTGGATCTCAGGACCCTGTCAGTGGTGTGCTGCACAGGCTCCCAGGGAGGGTGTGGGTAGTAACCTGTGCTTGCACAGAGGACTCTTGGTGGTAGCGGCAGCAGAGTTAGCATTTCCTGCCCCTCTCTGGGGTCCGAGCTGATAGGTGCAGCTCACACCCATCTCTGGATATCGCTTAGTCGGTGCTCTGCCTTCTGTGGGCACAGGGGGAAGGAATCCCCTCTCCTTGTGCACCCCAAAACAATGGTCTGTTGCCTCTTCGGCAGGTCCAGACTTTTTCCCTGACTCCCTCCTGGCTTGTTGTGGTGCATTAGCCCCCTTCAGGCTGTCTTCACACAGCCAGCCCCAGTCCTCTCCATGGGGTCTGAACTCTGAAGCCCAAGCCTCAGCTCCCAGCCCACACCCGCCCCAGCAGGTGAGCAGACAAGCATCTCAGGTTGGTGAGTGCTGGTCGGCACCAATCCTCTGTGCAGCAAGCTCTCCACTTAGCCTTCTGCACTCCTGTTGCTGCGCTCTCCTCTGTGGCTCTGAAGCTTCCCCCCCGCCCACTGCCTGTTCCCGCCAGTGAAGGGGCTCCCTAGTGTGTGGAAACTTTTCCTCCTTCACAGCTCCCTCCCAGAAGTGCAGGTCCCATCCCTATTCTTTTGTTTCTGTTTTTTCTTTTTTTCTTTTGCCCTACCCAGGTATGTGGGGATTTTCTTGCCTTTTGGGAAGTCTGAGGTCTTCTGCCAGTGTTCAGAGGTGTTCTGTAGTTGTTCCACATGTTGATGTATTTTTGATGTATTTGTGGGGAGGAAGGTGATCTCCATGTCTTACTCCTCTGCCATCTTGAAGGTCTCCCCTCGAGCATATATTATTTGTAGACTTTTTGAAAAATGGCCATTCTGACCAGTGTGAGGTGATACCTCATTGTAGTCTTGATTTGCACTTCTCTAATAATTAGCAATATTGAGCTTCTTTTCATGCTGGCCATCTGCATGTCTTCTTTGGAGAAATGTGTATTTAGTTCTTCTGCCCTTTTTTTTTAATTGGGTTGTTTGCTTTTTTTATATTAAGCTGTGTGAGCTGTTTGTATCTTTTGGAAATTAATCCCTTGTTGGTAGCATCATTTGCAAAAATTTTCTCCCAGTTCATAGGTTGTCTTTTTGTTTTGATGATGGTTTCCTTTCTTGTGCAAAAGCTTTTACGTTTAATTAAGTCCCATTTGTTTATTTTTGTTTTTATTTCTATTACTCTAGGAGACAGATCCAAAAAACTATTCCTGTGATTTATGTCAAAGAGTGTTCTGCCTATGTTTTCCTCTAGGAGTTTTATAGTATCCAACCTTACATTTAGGTCTTTAATCCATTTAGAGTTTATTTTTGTGTATGGTGTTAGGGAGTGTTCTAGTTTCATTCTTTTGCATGTAGCTGTCCAGTTTTCCCAGCACGACTTATTGAAGAGACTGTCTTTTCTCCATTGTATATTCTTGCCTCCTTTTTCACAGATTAATTGACCATAGGTGTGTGAGTTTATTTCTGCGCTCTCTATATTGTTCCATTGATCTATATTTCTGTTTTTGTGCCAGTACCATACTGTTTTGATTACTGTAGCTTTCTGGTATAGTCTGAAGTCAGGGAATGTGATTCCTCCAGCTCTGTTCTCCTTTCTCAAGATTGTTTTGGCTATTTGGGGTCCTCTGTGTATCCATACAAATTTAAAACTTTTTTGTTCTAGTTCTGTGAAAAATACCATTGGTAGTTTGATAGTGATTGCATTGACTCTGTAGAATGTTTGGGGTAGTATAGTCATTTTCACCATGTTGATTCTTCCAATCCAAGAACATGATATATCTTTCCATCTGTATGCGTTGTCTTCAGTTTCTTTCATCAGTGTCTTATAGTTTTCGGAGTACAGTTCTTTGCCACCTTAGGTAAGTTTATTCCTAGGTATTTTATTTTTTTTGATGTGATTGTAAATGGGATTGTTTCCTTCATTTCTCTTTCTGATATTTGTTGTTAGTGTATAGAAATGCAACAGATTTCTGTATATTAATTTTATATCAAGCAACTTTACAGAATTCATTGATGAGCTCTAGTAGTTTTCTGGTAGCATGTTTAGGATTTTCTACATATAGCATCATGTCATCTGCAAACAGTGACAATTTTACTTCTTCTTTTCCAATGCCGGAAATGCAAGCAATTTATTTATTTATTTTATTTATTTTTCTTCTCTGATTGCTGTGGCTAGGGCTTCCAAAACTATGTTGAATAAAAGGGGTGAGAGTGGGCATCCTTCTCTTGTTCCTAATCTTAGAGGAAATGCTTTCAGCTTTTCACCACTAAGTATGATGTTAGCTGTGGGTCTGTCATATATGGCCTTTATTATGTTCAGGTATGTTCCCTCTCTGCCCACTTTCTGAATAGTTTTTATCACGGATGGATGTTTCATCAAAGCTTTTTCTGCATCTATTGAAATGATCATATGGTTTTTATTCTTCAATTTGTTAATGTGGTGTATCAGATTGATTGATTTGTGGATATTGAAAACTCCTTGCATCCCTGGGATAAATCCCATTTTATCATGGTGTATGATCATTTTAATGTATTGTGGGAGTCAGTTTGCTAGTATTTGGTTGAGGATTTTTGCATCTATGTTCATCAGTGATATTGGTCTGTAATTTTCTTTTTTTGTGATATCTTTGTCTGGTTTTGGTATCAGGGTAACAGTGACCTCATAGAATGAGTTTGAAAGTGTTCCTTGTGCTGCAATTTTTTGGAATAGTTTCAGAAGGATAGGTGTTAACTCTTCTCTATATGTATGGTAGAATTCACCTGTGAAGCCATCTGGTCCTGGACTTTTGCTTGTTGGAAGTTTTTAAATTACTGATATAATTTCAGTACTGGTAATTGTTCTGTTCATATTTTCTATTTCTTCTTGCTTCTTTCTTGGGAGATTGTACCTCTCTAAGAATTTGTCCATTTCTTCTAGAATGTCCATTTTGTTGGCAGATATTTGTTTGTAGTAGACTCTTATGATCCTTTGTATTTCTGTGGTGTTGATTGTACCTTCTCCTTTTCATTTCCGATTTTATTGTTTTTGGCCCTATCCCTTTTTTTCTTGATGAATCTGGCTAAAGGTTTATCGATTTTGCTTATTTTTTCAAAGAACTAGCTTTTAGTTTCATTGATCTTTTCTTCTCTTTCTTTTTTTTTTTTTTTAGCATCTATTTCATTTATTTCTGCTCTAATCTTTATGATTCGTTTCCTTCTACTAACTTTGGGTTTTGTTTCTTCTTTATCTATTTGCTTTAGTTGTAAGGTTAGGTTGTTTATTTGAGATTTTTCTAATTTCTTAGAGTAAGCTTGTATCACTATAAACTTCCCTCTTAGAATTGCTTCTGCTGCATCCCAAAGGTTTTGGATCATTGTGTTTTTATTTTCATTTGCCTCTAGGTATTTTTTTTTTTATTTCCTCTTTGATTCTTCAGTGATCCATTGGTTGTTTAGTAGCGTATTGTTTAGCCTCCACGTTTTCGTAGTTTTTGCAGTTTTTTCATTGTAGTTGATTTGAAGCCTCAGAGTGTTGTGATCAGAAAGGATGCTTAATGTGATATCAGTTTTCTTAAATTTACTGAGGCTTGCTTTGTGACCCAGCATGTGATATATCTAGGAGAATGTTCCATGTGCACTTGAAAAAAATGTATATTCTGCTGCTTTGGGATGGAATGCTCTATACATGTCAATTAAGTCCATCTGGTCTAATGTGTCACTTAAGGCCTGGGTTTCCATATTGATTTTCTGTCTGGATGATATGTCCATTGATGTAAGTGGGGTGTTAATGTCCCCCACTATTATTGTGTTACTGTCAATTTCACCTTACACATCTGTTAACATTTGCCTTATACATTGGAGTGCTCCTATGTTGGGTGCATATATATTTACAATTGTTATATCTTCTTTTTGGATTGATCTTTTGATCATTATGTACTGCCCTTCTTTGTCCCTTGTAACAGTCTTTATTTTAAAGTCTATTTTGTCTGATGAGTATTGCTACACAGCTTTCTTTTAATTTCCATCTGCATGGAATACGTTTTTCCATTGTCTCGCTTTCAGTCTGTATGTGTCTCTAGATCTGAAGTGAGTCTCTTGTAGGCAGCAAATATTTCGGTCTTGTTTTTATGTCCATTCAGCCAGTCTGTGTCTTTTGGTTGGAAAATTTAATCCATTTACATTTCAGGTAATAATCAATATATATGTTCTTATTGCCATTTTATTAATTTTTTAAATTTGTTTTTGTAGTTCTTTTTTTCCCCCTTCTTTTGTTCTCTTGTGATTTGATGACTATCTTTAGTGTTATGTTTGGATTCCTTTTTCTTTTTTGTGTGTATATCTATTATAGATTTTTGTTTTGCAGTTACCATGAGGCATTTGTTTAGGAGTCTAAATTTTTATGTGCTTAAGTTGCTGATCTCTTAATTTCAAATGCATTTTAGATACCCTGCATTTGTACTCTCCTCCCCTCACAATTACTGTTTTTCCTATTATATTTTACATCTAACTGTTTTGTGCATCCCTTAATTGCTTATTGTGGATACAAATGATTTTACTACTTTTGTCTTTTAACCTCCCTACTAGCTTTGTGCATGGATGATTTTCTACCTTTATTGTATGTTTGCCTTTACCAGTGAGCTTTTCCATTTTGTAATTTTCTTGTTTCTAGTTGTGGCCTTTTCTTTTTTTCCTAGAGCATTTCCTGTAGCATTTGTTGTAAAGCTGGTTTGGTGGTTCTGAATTCTTTTAGATTTTGCTTGACTGTAAAGCTTTTCCTTTCTCCATCAAATCTGAATGAGAGCCTTGCTGGGTAGAGTATTCTTGGTTGTAGGCAGAAGAGGAAGTCAGAGGATTCCAAGCATGAGAAGGCATGGACGTGCTTTTGCTTGTTTGAAGACGGCAGGAGCCACATGAGAAGGAATGTGGGCAGCTTCTAAGAGCAAACAGCAGTCCCTGGCTGATGGCCAGCAAGGAAATGAGGACCTCCATCCTACACCTGCAAGGAACTGAATTCTGCCGACACCTGAATAAGCTTGAAAGTGTATTCTCCTCCAGTACCTCCAGATAAGAGTCCAGCTGGTCCATAACTTCATTTACCCTGAGTAGAGCCCAGCTTAGCTTGCCCAGGACCCCTGACCTACACAATACGAGGTGAAGGAATTGCATTAAGAAAAACCTGGAGGGGAGAAGCGTCCAAAGTCATGGAGTAGAAGGAACCTAAGCTCACCTCCTCCCACAAGCACACCAAAATCAAAACAGTTTGCAGAACAACCATCACTGCAAAAGACTGAAACCTACCAGAAAAGATCCTCTACAACTAATGTCATAAAGATGGAACCACAAGGAGATGGGTAGGAGGGGCGGACTTGCAATGTAATCAAATCCCATACCCCCTGGGTAGGCAACCCACAAACTGGAGAATAATTATATTACAGAGATTCTCCCACAGGAGTATGAGTTCTGAGCCCCATGTCAGACCCTCCAGCCCAGGGGTCTGGAAGTGATTGGAGGAGCCCCCAGACCACTTGGCTGTGAAGGCTAGTGGGGCTTGACTGCAGGAGCTCCAGAAAATAGGGAGAAATAGAGACTTCACTCTTTTAAAAATAATTTTTTTATATAGCACGTTCTTATTAGTTATCTATTTTATACATATTAGTGTATATACGTCAATCCCAATCTCCCAATTCATCCCACCACCACCCCCACCCCCACTTTCCCCCCCTTGGTGTCCATACGTTTGTTTAGAGACTTCACTCTTAAAGGGCACACACAAAATCTCATGTGCACGGGGACCAAGGGAAACAGCAGTCATTTGATAGGAGCCTGGGCCAGACCCACCTGTTGGTCTTGGAGGGCCTCCTAGGGAGGCAGGGGATGGGTGTGGCCCACCTGGGAACATAGACACTGGTGACGGACATACTGGGGAGTATTCATCTGTGTGAGCTCTTCTGGAGGCTGACAGTTTGGCAGCAAGCCCTGGCCCCACCCAACAGACTGTAGGCTTCAGTGCTGGGATTCCTCAGGTCAAACAACAAACTGGGCAGGGACACAGCCCCATCCATCAGTAGACAGGCTGCCTAAAGACTTCCTGAGCCAACAGGCACCTCTAGACACACCTCTAGTCAGGGCCTTACCCATCAGAGCACCAAGATCCAGCTCTACTCACCAGGGGACAGGCACCAGCCCCTCCCACCAGGAAGTCTGCACAAGCCTCTAGACCAGCTTCACCCACCAGATGGCAGACACCAGAAGCAAGAAAACTACAGTCCTGCAGCCTGCAGACCAAATCTGCTAACATAGGCCAATCATTACCCTGGGACCAGCTGGCCCCTGGCCCTTGGGTGACAAGAGAGGAGTGCACTGCTGGGATGCATAGGACATCTCCTACAGAGGACCCCTTCTCCAAGGTGAAAAAACATAACCTGCCATATACATAAAAATATCAGTAGCAATTTAGACAAAATGACACAACAGAAGAATATGTTTTACATGAAGGGACAAGATAAAACCCCAGAAGAAGAACTAAGTGATGCGGTGATAGGCAATCTACCTGAGAAAGAGTTCAGAGTAATGATCATAAAGATGATCAAAGAATTCAGGAGAAGAATGGATGCACAGAACAAGAAATTAGAAGTTTTTAACAAAAAATTAGAAAATATTAAGAACAACCAAATGTAATTAAAGAATACAATAACTGAAATGAAAAATATACTAGAAGGAATTGATAGTAGACTAAATGAGGCAGAAGAACGGATCAGTGAGCTGGAAGACAGAGCAGTGGAAACCACTGCCGCCAAACAGATAAAAGAAAAAAGAATGAAATGAAATGAGGACAGTTTAAGAGACCTTTGGGACAACATCAAGCACACTAATATTTGCATTATAGGGGTCCCAGAAGGAGAAAAGAGAGAGAAAGGGCCTGAGAAAATATTTTAAGAGATAATAGCTGAAAACTTCCCTAATCTGGGAAACAGTCGACCTAGTCCAGGAAGCACAGAGAGTCGCATTCACGGTTTACCCACAGAGGAATACACCATGACACGTAATCAAAATGACAAAAATTAAAGATAAAGAGAGTATTAAAAGCAACAAGGGAAAAGCAACAAATAACATACAACAGAACTCCCATAAGGCTATCAGCTGATTTTTCAGCAGAAACTCTGCAGGCAGAAGGGAGTGGCATGATATACTTAAAGTGATAAAAGAGAAAAACATACAACTAAGAATAATCATATAAAGTTCTTAAATTCACACTTCAGTTTTAGTATTTTTTTCACAGATTTAAAAAGAGTTTTTAACGTAAACTATCATATTGTCTGTAGTAAAGACAGTTTTACTTCAACCTTTTACAATCTGTATACCTATGTCTTTCTCTTGTTTTGTCACATTGGCTAGGACTTCCAATACAATGTCAAACAGAAGTGATAACAGTGAAAATGCCTGCCTTTTTCTGACCTTAAGGCAATATTTTTCAACATTTCACCATAATCGTACCGTGTTAGCTCTAGGATTTTCTTAGATGCCCTTTATCAGGTTGAAGAAGCTCCCTGGGGCTTCCCTGGTGGCGCAGTGGTTGAGAATCTGCCTGCCAATGCAGGAGACACGGGTTCGAGCCCTGGTCTGGGAAGATCCCACATGCCGCAGAGCAACTAGGCCCGTGAGCCACAACTACTGAGCCTGCACGTCTGGAGCCTGTGCTCCGCAACAAGAGAGGCCGCGATAGTGAGAGGCCCGCGCACCATGATGAAGAGTGGCCCCCACTTGCCGCAACTAGAGAAAGCCCTCGCACAGAAACGAAGACCCAACACAGCCAAAAATAAATATAAAAATAAGTAAATAAATTGAAAAAGAAAAACCTAAAGAAGAAATACATGGCGAATATCTTTTTTTAAAAAAAGAAGCTCCCTGCCATCCCAGTTCAAGATATTTTAGTTGTGAACTGATGCTCCCTTTTACTGAATGCTTTTTCTGAATCTACTGAGAGTATGACATGGGTTTTTATCTACACCTTATTATTGTGACAAATTTCATTGACTGATTTTCTCACATTAAACTGCCCTTGCTACCCTGGAATAGTTCTCATTTGCTAAATTTTATTTAAGAATATGTACCTATGTTCATGAAAGATATTGTTTTGCTGTGATTACCTTTTTTGTAATAGCCTTATAAAGTTTTATATCCAGGTTATGCTGAACTCATAAATGCATTAGGAAATATTCTCATCCTCTATTTACTGAAAGAATTTATGTAAGTTAGCATCTTTTCTTCACTAAATATGTGATAGATTTCACCAGTGAAGCCATCTGTGCTTGGAGTTTACTTCATGGAAAGGTTTGCTATCAATTTATTTTTTTTAATATTTATTTATTTATTTGCCTGCATTGGGTCTTAGCTGCGGCACACGGGATCTTTAGTTGCAGCATGAGAACTCTTAGTTGCAGTGTGTGGGATCTAGCTCCCTGACCAAGGATTGAACCCGGGTCCCCTGCATTGGGAGCATGGAGTCTTAGCCACTGGACCACCAAAGAAGTCCTGCTATCAATTTATTTAATAGATATAGGACTATTCAGATTTTCTATTTCTTCTTGATTATATTTTGGTAAATTGTGTTTTTCAAGGAATTTGTCCATTCATCTAAATATTCATATTTGTTGGCATAAAGTTATTCATAATATCATCTCTTTCTTGATACTGTTGTGTGTATGTGTGTGTTCTCTATTTTCTTATTCAGTCTTGCTAGGGTTTTTCTTTTTTTTCCCTAGAAAACAAATTTTGGCTATACGGATATACTCTATATAGGTGTATATTCTATTTTGATTTCTGCCCTTATTTTTATTATTTCCTTCTTTCTGCCTGCTTTGGATTTTTTAAAAGTTCTTTTTCTAACATCTTGCATTGGGAGCTTAGGTCATTGATTTACAACTGTTCTTCTTTTCTAATATATATATTTCAATCTATAAATTTATTTTAACATATTGTTTTAACTGCATCTCACTAATTTTGATAGGTTGCATTTCCATTATAATCTAAGCTAATGCTCAGATTACTTTATAATTTCCATTGTAATGACTGCTTTGATCCAAAGTTTATTTTTGAAGTTTTTCCCTTAATTTCTAAATACTTGGCGTTTTTTAAGTTACAGTTCTGTTCGTGTGTACTAATTTAATTCTATTGTGGTCAGAAATAATACACTGCATGATTTTAAGCCTTTGAAATTTGTTGAAGCTTGCTTTATGGACTGAAGTATGTTTTATTTGATAAGTGTTACTTGTACTTGAAAAGAATGTGTATTCTGTACTTTTGTGGTATAGTATTCTATAAATACTAATTAGGTAAAATTGGCTGATAGTATTGCTTAGATATTCCATTTTTAACTTTTCTGATCGTTCTGTGTTGAATTCTCCAAATATGATCGTGGATTTGTCTATCCTTTTACTCTGTCAATTGCTGCTTTATGCATTTTATAGCTATATTCTTAGGTGCACTGTTGTTGCTTCTTGTTGAATTAACTCTTATCAGTATGGAATTTCTTTATTTCAAGTAATAGCTTCTTGGCTTAAAGTTTGCTTTCTCTGATTATTTGATTATATATGATTATATTAATGTAATCATACTTACTTTCTTTGGTTAGTTGTTTAAATGACATATTTGATTTGTCTTTTCACACGAAACTTATTTGTGTTTTCATACTTTGGTGTATTTTGGCATGTCTTGTGTAAGCAGCATATAATTGGGTCTTTTTTAAAACATCTTCTACCAACCTATGTTTTTATTGGGTGTTTTGTTCTTTACACTTACACTTGCTCTATTATGACATAATTAAGTTGGGGTTAAGTCTACTATCTTGCTATTTGTTTTCTATTTTTCCCATCTGTTCTTTTCTTCCTCCCTTCATGCCTTCTTTTTATTAATCAGGTATTTAAATATTCCATTTTATCTTTTTTGTTTCCCTTTTACCGTCAATCTTTCAGCACTTAATCCTAGAATTTAAAAAGTGTATTCTCATTACAATGTACCTATCATTGTCACAAATAATGCAAGAATCTTACTACAGTTTATCTCCATTTATCCCCACACACATATTTTTATTGATTTTATGTATTTTATTCCCTACCTGTGTTATAAACCCCACAAGTATTTGTTATTACTGTCAATAGTCAATAGTCTTTTACATGTACTGAGTATGCTGAGGTAGGATCATTTCCCTTTAATCTGAATAAATACTTTTAAGATTTATTTATTTAGTCATGTAAGCCTGCTAGGGATACAATTTTGCAGCTTTTATTTATCTGAGAACTTTGTTTAACTCTCATATTTGAAGATTTATTTTTTCCTTTTCTTTTTGGTATGGAATTCTAGTTTGACAGGGTTTTTTGTGTTTTTTGTTGTTTGTTTGTTTTACCTTTTAGCAGTTTAAAGATGTTATTTCATTGTCTTTCAGCATCCATAGATTTTTGTTAAGATATCAACTACTATTTTTATAATAGTTTCCTCAGGAGATAGTGTGGCTTTTTTTCTGGCCACTTTAAAGATTTTCTTTTTAACTTAACTTTTCAGAAGTTTGATTATGGTGTCCTTAAGTGTGGTTTTCTTTTATTATCCTGCTCGGTGTTTGTGAAGCTTTTTGAATGTGTGTCATTTATCATTCCTTAGATTAGGAAAATTCTCAGGCATCAATCTTCAAATATCACATATGTCCTGTCTCTCTCTTCTCTCCTTTTGGGACTCCAATTACATGTATGTTAAACCTTTAGCCTGTGACCCAAATCTGTCTCATACTTTGTTCTTTTTCAGTATTTTTTCCTTCTGTGTTCAGTGTAAATACTTTATATGACTATCTTTGAATCTAGACTCATACTGTAACCATTCAACTAGTTCTTAATTGCAGATATTTCAACTTGCATTTCTAGAATGCCCATTTGATTCCTATTCTAGATTTAAATTCTCTACTGAAGCACTCTTTTTATCCATTTTGTCTCCATTTTCCTCCAATTTCTTTAACATACTAAGTATAGTTATTTTGACATTTTTAAGTGATAACTCTAATATATGAATCATCTCTGGGTCTGCTTCTTTTACTACTTTCTCTCATGATGATTTGGTTGTTTTTTCTTTTTCCTCTGCATGTCCAGTGGTTGGTTGTGTGTGTGTGTGTGTGTGTGTGTGTGTGTGTGTGTGTGTGTGTGTGTGTGTGTATCCACTGGTGCAGTGGTTAATACAGTGAAGAGGCTCTGAGTTTGAATCTTGTTCTGGCAACAAGTGTCTATTTAAATCTAGTCCTTACTCCTATTGGTAACCCTGCTAGTTCATGGTCCTTAACCCTAGGATGTGGGGTCTCAATTAATGCGTAAGTATTTGTGAAGGTTTATACATTCTCCATTAGGCTGGGCCTAACCTCTCATGTCTCCCCATATTGTGAAACCTCTGAAATCTCTGTTCAGCGCTCAGTTTCCCAGAAATTGTCCTCTGCTAGGTCTCCTGGAGTCTTGCCCTGCTCATTCACATCTCAACAGTGGACCAAGTACCTGAGGGAAATTTTTATGCAGTTTTGGAGGGCTTCTTCTCTGCAGCTCCCTTCTCTAAGGCACCTTGCCCTTCAAACCCAGCTGGGTTAGCAGGTCTGAACTTTGATCTCTGTTTCCTCTGCCCAGAGACACTCCTATTCTCTGCTTGGGCTGTATATCCCTATACTGGGATAAACATGAAGCTGACCTCATGTGCTTCCCTTTTCTGCCTTGGTTGCTGTCCAGTGCCTTTGATCATTGTTTTACACAATTTATCTAGCTTTTATTGTTGTTTACAGCAGGAAGGTGAGTCCAATGTCAGGTACTCAATCACAACCAGAGCTGGAAATCAAGAGATTCATTTTTTAAAAGGAATGAATTTAAGCAACCATTATGTTTTTCTCATCTCTAGCTGTAGAGCAAGGCTAAGCATAAAGATCCTCTTACCAAATGCTCCCACTCAAATTTAAATTCCAAATTGAAAGTCCTATGTTTTTATAGGGTTCTGTCCTTTATTTTCATGCCTCCCTTAAAACAATTAAGAGCTTAATAAAATATACTCATTCTAATCTTTGCTAAATTTTCTATTCATATAATTGGAGTGAAACTAAAGCATTTGCATATTGATTTTCATATTTATAGAGCATTACAGACAAAAAGTTAGATTTCTTAGCTCAAAGATAGGACACAGTAGTATAAGTGCTCAGATTTCCTTAGTTTTAGGTATAGAACATGACGCTTTGATATATGTATATATTGCAAAATGATTACCACAATAAGGTTAGCTAACATCCATCACCACAAATAGTTATTTTTTTTCCTGTTATGAGAACTTTTAAGACCTACTCACTTAGCAACTTTCAAATGTACAATACAGTATTATCAACTTTAGTCACCATGCTGTACATTACATCCCCAGAACTTATTTATCTTATAACTGGAAGTTTGTACCTTTTAACTACCTTTACCCATTTTCCCCTCCCCACATCCCCCACCTATGGCAACATCAATCTGTTCTCTGTACCTGTGAGTTCAGTTTTTTAAGATTCCACATATAAGTGAGATCATACGGTATTTGTATTTCTCTGACTTCTCATTTAGGATAATGCCCTCAAGGTCAATCCATGTTGTTGCAAATGGCAGAATTTCCTTCTTTTTTTATATCTCACATTTTCTTTATTCATTCATCCATCAGTGCATACTTAGGTTGTTTCCATATCTTGGCTATTGTAAATAATGCTGCAATGAACATGAAGGTGCAGATATCTTCTCTAGATAGTGATTTTTTTTTCCTTCAGCTGTATACCCAGAAGTGGAATTGCTGGATCAAATGATAGTTCTATTTTTAATCTTTTAAGGAAACTCCATATGTTTTCCATAGTGGGTACACCAATGTACATCCCCACCAGCAGTGCACAAGGGTTCCCTCTTCTCCAAATCCTTGACAACACCTGTTATCGCTTGTATTTCTGATAAAAGACATTCTAACAGGTGTGAAGTGATAGGTCATTGAGGTTTTGATTTGCATTTCCCTGACGATTAGTGATGTTGAGCACCTTTTCAGGTACCTGTTGGCCATTTGTATGTCTTCTTTGGGAAAAATGTCTGTTCAGTTCCTCTATCCATTTTTAAATTGGATTCTTTTTGTTGTTGTTGTTGTTGTTGTTATGGAGTTGTTGTTTATACATTTTGAATATTAACCACCTCTTATCAGATACACGATTTGCAGATATTTTCTCCCATTCTGTAGTTTGCTTTTTCCTTTTGTTGATAGTTTCCTTTGCTGTGCAGAAGCTTTTTAATTTGATGTAGTCTCACCTGTTTACTTTTAATTTTGTTGCCTTCGCTTTTGGTATCATATTCAAAACTCACTGCCAAGACCAATGTCAAGGAATTTACCCCCTATGTTTTCTTCTAGAAATTTTATGGTTTCAGATCTTTGAGCTTTGTTGTCTTGCTTTATGATGAATGTAAAACCCAAAGGAATAAATATTGTGTACCTTCACTAAAACTGGCATAAACACAAAATTAGATTAGAGTTAGGGAGCTCTGTAATTCCCATCTCTCCAACAAGTTGTCTTTTAAGACGATTCAATTCCTGGGTAGGAGCCTAAAATAAAAGACAATTCCTGAGTAGGAGTCAAAAATAAAATTTTTATAGTAGACAAGCTTCTGTGTTATGGTCATAGAAACATGAATTTATTTTTGTTTCCCTCATGTTAGAAAGAATAAAGAAGTTACTTAGCAATCCCTGTTTCCCCAATACCCTATTGCTATTTATGTGACATTGAAGATCAAAGTTATTTAAATGTTTCAAAGGAACTTTTTTTCCCCCCATTTCCCCAATGGTAACTATGTTTTCTGTGTCTGTGAGTCTGTTTCTGTTTTGTAAATAAGTTCATTTGTATCATTTTTTTAAGATTCCACATATAAGTGATATCATATGATATTTGTCTTTCTCTGTCTGACTTACTTCACTTAGTATGATAATCTCTAGGTCCATTCATGTTGCTGCAAATGGCATTATTTCATTCTTTTTTATGGCTGAGTACTATTCCATTGTATATATGTACCACATCTTCTTTATCCATTCATCTGTTGGTGGACATTTAGGCTGCTTCCATGTCTTGGCTATTGTAAATAGTGCCGCAATGAACATTGGAGTGCATATGTATCTTTTCAAATTATGGTTTTCTCTGGATATATGCCCAGGAGTGGGATTGCTGGACAAAAGAACTTTTAAAAGTAGAGTGCCCACTATTCTCAAAGCATTTATTTAGTGTATGTGTATATATATATATATATACACACACACACACACGTATACATTTTATATATATGTATATATAATGCAGGGGTAACAAAAATGTGTCAAACATTATTCTTACCTTCAAGAATTTATTGTGAAAAAAAAAAAGAATTTATTGTGGGAGGGGTAAATAAACATAGTACATGGAAGTAAGTGATCCCTTGATACCCTTTACAGTGTTATGAAAGTTCAAGGAGAGGAAAGAGCTTATTTGTTTAGGTGGATCATAAAAGGTTTCGTGATGCAGTGCCATCAAAATTGATCTTAAATTTTGGGTAGAATTTTGA
This sequence comes from Eschrichtius robustus, assembly GCF_028021215.1. Taxonomy (NCBI): domain Eukaryota; kingdom Metazoa; phylum Chordata; class Mammalia; order Artiodactyla; family Eschrichtiidae; genus Eschrichtius; species Eschrichtius robustus. Next base: position 129,913,878 of record NC_090824.1, on the reverse strand, counting down.
CTGATGAGGATAAAAAGGAAAGGGTATATAAGCTGGGAGAATCACATCAAAGATAGAAAAGAAGGGAATAGCAGATGGTCTGATTTGTCTGGAAATTAGAGATAATAATGGGAAGGTAGTGTGGGGTCTTCTTTTTGGGAGATTAAATGCCAGTTTGTTGGGGGGTAGGCCACCTGGAACCAAAGAGGCTACTGTTGATCAAAGGAACACTGTGACTGGAGCTCAGAAACATTCATCTAGCTATGAGAGGATATCAGGACCTCAGGACCAATGCTGGTCCACCGAAGAGTTTCTAACTATCTGAGTAGAAAATCTTGGAGAATGTCATGATTTGCATAAAATTTAATTTATTTAAGGTAAAAGGCTTTCCTATTTTCTGAAATGAGCCCTCTCTACCTTACTATTTTAAAAATAGTCTATAGAAAATATATGATAAATGCCCATGTTCATTGCAGCATTATTTACAATAGACAAGACATAGAAACAAACTAATTGTCAATGGATGAATGGATAAATAAAATGTGATATATATAGGATATATATAAATGTGATATATATTTTTATATGAATGTTATTCAGCCATAAAAAATTTTTTTAAAATAACGTTATTTGGCCAAATTAAAAGTTTGCAATCATATGTTGGTCCCTAAAACACTTTTTTTTTTTTTGCAATCTTATTGGCCAGAAAACTAGAAGCCTGGGAGCTACTGTTACATAGGGTCAATTAGAGCTGGTTGAGTACTCTTGGATAGAGTGGAGAAAGTGTGCTAAAGGAGGAAAGATATTTGGGAAATAAAACTTAGAAGATGAAGCAACCATTTGGCTATGTGAGTCAACAGAGGACAATTCGAAGGGTGCCCTTGATAAAAACAGGAGAGTGGGGAGCATGATGGTATTTTGGTAGAGGCAGAGTAGGCAGAGGTTGACAGGGAAGATCATTTTAGTTGTGGAAATGTTCTGCGGATGTTCCTGTAGGAAACTGTTGAAAAATGTCCCTTGGGCAACTGAAATCAGTCTGGAGCTTGGGAGGGAGGTTAATTTATTGTTGAGAAAAGATATTTATTTTATACCTACTATGAGCCAAGCACTAAATTTGGGGGGAAAAGATATATTTGCATGTCATTTATATAGACTCCCTTACAATGATCTTTTCATTAAGTACTTGTTACTTAATACAATCGTCCCTCGGTATCAATGGGGGATTGGTTCCAGGACCCACTGTGGATACCAAAATCTGTGGATGCTCAAGGCCCAGAGTCAGCCCTCTGTAACTTTCAGTCTGCATCCATTGATTCAACCAACGTGGTATTGTATTCTACTGTATTTATTTTTTTAAATCCACATATTAGTGGACCCGCACAGTTCAAACCCACGCTGTTCAAGAGTCAACAGTATAACTCTTTTATTTCTGTTTAATGGTGCTTTAGAACCTCTAATTCAAAGATATATTGCAAATACAATGATAAATATTTAAAATTTACAATTGATCTACAAAATCATAAATGAATCAAAAACTAAGACTGAAAAAAGTTTTATTAGTGTATTGGTTAGCCTAGGCTGCAGTAACAAATAAACAAACATGTAACGGTACAGTATCTAAAAGTTTCTATCTTGGTCACACTCTGTCTCTTGATGAGCAAGTGAACAGGTTGGTAGAACAGCTCTCCATAGAGACCCAGGCAGATGGGGGTTCCACCTTCATGAACAACACATTGCACCTAAGGTCACTCTGTCACTTCCATCTCAGTCAGCATGAATTCAAGATTTCAGCCCTCCAAGTGGCAAACATTACTTCTACTCACACTCCCCTGGCTAGAACTCAGTCATATGGCCCAATTTAATGACAAGGGCAGCTGGAAAGCATAGTCAAGCTTTGTGTCTGGGAAGAAGAGGAAATGGATTTTGTCGAATAATCAGCTGTCTGCCACGGTTTGTATTAAATCGTCTGAGAAAGAGTTAAATTCTAATAAGTAAGACACTTGATCATGAAGAGCATTTTGTATGTCAATGAACAGAATCTTGAGCACTGCATCTCTGGAGAGAAGTTACTGCCATTTATAAGGAACTGCTATTCATGTAACAGTTAAACCATGCTTTAATAGTTGTAAAAATAAAACAGCTGAATTCCTATAATGTTGTGCAGAGTCCTTGCAAGGGTATCATTTGCTTTTTCCAGCTGAAAAGCAATCTAAGCTAAGTGACCTGAAATAATGGGGGGCAAGAGGCAAAAGGACAGCGTCCCAAGATTAATGTGTTTTCTATAAGCAGATCCTTTCCGACCTTCCTTTTTGTTCCCAGGAATATGAACCTCTTTGATGTGTTTGTGGTTTTTGCATTTCTTTCACCATCAGCATTTTTTCTTCAGAATTGTCCTTAAAGTGACTGCATCCTATTGTGAACCCTTACTTAGTCTATGACCACTGACCACTTGCCTACTTCCAATAAATTTTTAGTACAAATCTCATACCCCTCAGCTTAGTTCTGCACCTGAGCCTGAAAATACGCTCACAGCAGCAGATAGAAACCCATCAGCAGTAATATATCACTACTCAAGATCTTATACCACAAGATATCCAGAGATCTTTGCATTTATTCATGACAAATGACTTGTAGGTTATTCTCATCTTTAGCATAACCCTTAGGACTAAATTCCTTGTAAGGTAAAATCAATTATCGCTACTGGGCATCCTTCTTCTCAAAGTCAAAGTTATTACCAGCTCGGATTTGTTGAGTATTTCATTGACATCAACAATAGTACATTGTTTCTTCTGGCCTAGGGTCTGGAGAGGGAAGCATTTGAAAGGAAATCAAAGAGTTCGGATATTAGCTCTGTTTTAGGTTGATCCTAGATAGGTGATGCAGTCTTGTCTTAGTATGTTTGGGTTCCTACAACAAAATACCACAGGTTGGGTGGTTTACAAATTAAAAGAAACATTTATTTCTCACAGTTCTGGAGGCTGGGAGTCCGAGGTCAGGTGCCGGCATGGTTGGGTGAAGGCTGTCTTCCAGGTTGTAGACTTCTCGCTGTGTCCTCACATGGCAGAAAGGCTAGGGAGCTCTGTGGGGCCTCTTTAATAAGGGCACAAATCTCAATCATGAGGGCTAAAGATTTAGTCACCTCCTGAAGGAGAAGGCCCCGCCTCCTAAACTCAACACTTTGAGGATTAGGATTTCAACATATGAACTGTAGGGGGAGGTACACAAACATTCAGGCTATAGCAAGACTTTTCCTCGTAAATAGCAGTGAGCAGGGGAGGAGCTCAGACAAGGCTAATTTGGATCATTAGGAAACCTTCAGAGTATGGTTTAATCAGAACACTTTAGTGGATTTTGCTTTTGGTCACCTAGCATCAGAATACTCTTTGGGCAGAATCCTAAAATAGATGGGAGGCAGGGTCACACACCCCACTGTAGGAGCTAAAGGGCTCAGATAATCTTTTCCCCTGACAGCTGGGGCATCTGCAAATATTCCTGCCAAGGGCTCTGAAGCTTGAGGGAGTGACACAAAAATGAAGGCTCCTGAAAGATCGATCATTCCCAGCAATGGAGGGGTGCAGAGTCCACAGCCTAGAGATGACTTCCAAGGTATGGGGGTCTTCTGTAGACTATACCTGGAGTACCATCTTGGCTGCTCCAGGCTGCCCAGCTTCCCACTTTCTGCTCTTTTCCTGTACCTTGTTCTTTGGTTTGTAACAGCCTTATAAGAAATTGCCTACTGCTTGTATCAGTCAGGGAAAGTTTCCATTGTCTGCAACTAAGAACTCCTACTAGCACAAACATCCCCCAAATCTGTTACACCTGTATTTTCCATTAAAATAACTTTTTCTTATTGCAAAAATTATTTATCAACTGAAAAACTTAGAAAATATAGACAAAAACAAAAAACAGTGTAACCTCATCACCCACAGAGAACCTTTGTAAAAAAAATTTTTTTAACATTTTCTGGTGCATACTCTCCTAGACTTTTTTCCTGGGTATATGAATATATTCTTTGTTTCTTTCTTTAGCTATTATAAAAAGTGCTACCACATTGTGATCAATGTGCTTGCTATTTACCTGCTATTCTGCCTCATCTATAGCTTTGCTTCTGCACATGAACGTGAATATAGACATAATGAGTTGGTCCAGCCTAGTGAAAAGTATTTGTCACCCTTACTCAAGTTGCCTTTGAATAAACATACATAGAAATGATATAATTCTCCTACACAATAAGGCGCACAAAATGATTTCAGAGGAGAGTGTTCCTTTGCTGGGTAAGAGTCCTCACATGACTCACTTGGTCAAGTGCATTGGGTGTAATTTTTATATTCAAGTTGCTAGAATTCAGAATTTTCAGAGGAAGTTCAGGTTATAGGTAGACTCTCCTGAGGACCTAATATTTCCACTAGAAATAATTTTTAAATTACTAATTTCTCAGAATGCACTAAATTCATCTCTAAGAAGAATTGTAGAATATACATTTTTAAATAATTACTTATATGTACAAATAATAACTGCCATTACAAAGTAGGCAGTCTGAGAGGACAGTTTTACCAGGCATGCTTAAACTTATAAACACTAGTTGCAGATAGTAAATATATTAAAAGCTCTTAGAAAATCTATTCTCTACCTCTTCCATCTTAATAGACTTTAGTACTCTTTTCTTCATAGAGGTAAACTTCAACCCCAGATAGATTAAAATGAATTAGTAGATTCTAAATTAATTGCATTTCTATTTTTTCAACCTAGGTTGTCCTCAGTCAGTCTTATTCTATGGCTCCTCAACCCATTATTTGTCTTTAAGGCATCTATTTTTTTTTCCTTTATAGCCATAATTAATACTAAAAATAAGAGATTATAGCTATGGTTTTCTTCCTGGTGAGTGGTATACAAACTTTCCTCTTATTGCTACCCCCAAATTACCCTTAATAAATATATCTAAGAAACAGACTCACAAAATTTCTAGTGAGTTTCTAACAAGTGTGTAGATAGATGATAGGTATTTTTCTATCTATAAGCTATCTTTAAGCTGCTTTTATGATTTTTACTATTAATTTTAAAAATCACATATAATGACTATTTTCATTATATATTTCATAATGACAGTGCTTTTTCTCCATGACCAATGCATTGATAAGGTAACTATTCAATAATTTGAAAGATAAAATCATCCAATGCTTTATTAAGCAAAAGAATTAAGAATGGTTTAACTTTTTAAATCCTGGACCTCAACATGCCTTTGCTATTCAAATCAAAATGCAGTAGTCTTCACATTTGTTACCATGAATTTCAAAAGAACAATCTACATTTTTAAAAAACAAGAGGAAAAAAAGAATAATCTACATTTCTAAAAGCTATTTATATAGAAAGACAAAAGAGAACATAATTAAGCTGGAGTCTTTCCATATCATTGTCTTTTGGGGTCCAGGCAGCAGAACCATGATGTAGGTGAAAAAGTACTATGGCCAGGTTCCAGTGTATGTGATTCAAGCTGAAGAACAAAAAGTTGAACTTGTGAATACATCAACTTGACTCATAAAAGGATGCTAACCAGAGGGTCTCCATCTTTAGAGACCAAACAAGGGCAAATGAGTTAAAATGGCAGCAACATCAATGTGGGTTATTTATAAAACAGTGTTTTCCAAAATGTATCAAGAGGCTAAGGACACCCATTGCTCGTACCTCTTAAAGAATAAGATGGGCTGCTCATTTGTTTGCATTGGTTCTTGAAGGAAAATATTCTGTAAGGCAGGAAAATATCTCTCCTTACTTGAAGGCCATCTTTCTCCCTAGGGGCTCAAACCTTTGAACTGTATCTCATTTATTCTTCTCAGTGTGAATCAAATCCAGTTCTGCAAGTTACAGACTACATCTTTCATAACCTAACTCCCGTTGTAGAATCACTCAGGAGTTAGGAACTCATCCTCTTCCCACTCCACATCAAAATTCAGCCCATATTCCTTGATATGGGGCTTCTTTTCTTACTATATGTCTGATATTCAGAGCCATTCAAGGGCACTTATTTCCTATAATATGCAACGAAGTGCAATTTAAGAAACAACTCTGTAAAATAGGGACTGTAAGGGCAGTGTTTGTTGTTGTTGTTTGTTTGGATGTTTGGTTAAGTAGCCTGGGGCAAATGGCTCAGCTTTGGCTGAACTATATTCCTATTTCCTTTTGATAATAACAAAAATCAAAATCACTAAAATTTTCTGAGAAATAAACTACAAAGAAATCTATTTGTGAAAGTGAGAGAAAAATCTCTTCTTTCAAAGTATGTTGGAAAGATGGGAAGTTAAGTATTCAATTGGCTAAATACACTTTTTGGATATTTCAGCTTCCGTAATGATTGACATCCAGTGAAGCCTTCTTTCGATTTTCTAAAACCAGTACAAAAGCTGTTATCTAAAAACAACCGTTAAGTTTAATATTTTGAGTAGTAATGAAGTCATGACTTTTTCCATTCTAATTTGTTCCTGTACATTTTTTAACGGGGGGTTTGGGCTTCCAAGTCATCCTCTGCAGTCTTTGTACGATAAAATGAGCTATTTGCTTCCCTTTAGCAGAGCTGGATGGGGGCTATCTCTGCAGTTGATTGGGTTGGCTTTTAAAGGATTACTTCTTCGGAAAGGTACCGTGCCATATCCCATTGCTAGCGGCGTGGACTTAGTTGTGGTTAAAATTTTAAATTGAAGATGAGCATTTACCACCAGAGAGGACATAAACTTCAGGTCTCCTGTGCTATATAGATTCTAGACATCATATTGGCTAAATGTGTTTGATGAAGAGCTCTGTTTTGAAACAACCTTAAATACCATATCCAGAAATAACAGCTGACTCTGGTAAAGAGAGGAAATTTGGGGTCCCTGTATGTTTTATAACTAAGCCAATTTTAAAAAGAATAAATTCCAGCTACACAAATTGACCTCAATAAGATTAACAAAACTGAGGAAGACTGATGTCAGCTAAGGCAACAAGTCAAATAAATTACCCCATACTATTTTTACGCAGATGAGATAAAACAATGGCTTTCCATTTTTATTTTGCATTTCACAGCTACTCAAGAGCATACATGATCACTTTTCCAATTCCACTTAATATTTTATCTGAAAGAAGAATTTACTGAGTAAAATGCTTAGTTGCAGGATTTCACATTTGCAATCCGTCGGGTTACAAAATTAAAGTTACTACAGTTTTCTTCCCCAGTGTAAGCATTCTGTATGTGCCTTTTATTTACATTCTGTCACTTTTTATTTCCTCCTAAACTTTGTATGCTCAAGAATGAAACTGTATTGGTGTTATGTAACAATATTTCAAACTTGCAACATACATATTGGTTTAATCTCTCCCTTGAACCCATGTCCCTGAAAAATAAACACAATGTATGCAAAAGAACTACCTTGGAGTGCATGAGGAAGAGTGTAGACGTGTAGAAATAAAAGAATCGAAAAACAGTTGTGTGGAGATGTATCTGTCCTGTTGACAACAATCCCCATGATTTGTTAACAGACATAGGCAGCCAACGTAGTACACAACACTGTCCTAGAACTGGCCATAAGAAGTTGTTAACCAAGTAGGAATTAAGGCTTTAATGTCTCTTACAACTAATGTGATTCAAAAAACCGAAAGCAAGCAAACCGTAAAACTTGGAGAAAGTGCTCCAAATAGAGCCTCTTTGGCAGCCCAGATTGAACCAAATGACTCAGGTGGACAATTAAAATAAACTGTGCGCCGTTTTCTTTCACAAGGTCTATAAAGCCCATAAATTATGTTCGGTCCAGAAAGCCAGGAGTTACTAGCACCTTCCCTTTCCATTTTTTAAAATATTCAATATATTCAGCATGAATTCTTAGTCCATGGTCTTCACTCATTTATTGATTAAACAAAACCCCGGGTGCCTCTTGGTGATCACTCCTTCCAAGCTGACATGCAAACTGAAATGCCTCTCCCTGGGGAGAGTCGAGACCGCAAGGTAAGTCATCCAGAAGTGGACGCATCTTGCTTTTTATTTACTTATGTATTCAAGGGGCTGCGATGGCCACGGCTGGACTACGACGAGGCGGGAGGCGAAAGGGCGCGCGGGCTGTGAGCCGCAGCCCGGGGGTGGGAACCCGCAGAGGAGATGGGGGGCAGCAGCCACGCTCCACTAGCTCTGCCCGCTGGACCCAGAAAATGACCAGCCCCTCCCCCCACCGCACCCTTGACCCCTCCCCTCTTTCCAGGCCTTTCATCCACCCGCCCGCCCGGCAGTCCGCGGCCCCCAGACCTCTCGCCGTCTGCCTCTTTCCACAACCCGGTCGTGCGGCGCGGTCAGGCCCGGGGCAACCCCACGAAGCCCATGGCCCGGCGAGGACCCCGACCCCCGGCCCCTCCGGCCGCGCCCCTCCCTTTCGTATAACGCACCTGCGGCCCCGCCCCCGGCCAAACGCTGAGGCGGCGGCGGGCTGGCGAGGCCGGGCGGCTCGGCCCTCCAGGCACAGTCGCCTTCCCTTCCCCCTACATTCCGCCCACCCCCCTCGCTCAGCCGCCGAGCTGCCGCCGCGCTCCTCAGCCGCCCCGAAATCTAAAGGGGTCCGTCTCCGGCACCACAACCAAATGGCTGAGCCTCCCTGGCTGGCTGCGCAGCCCGCCCATTGGTCCCTTCCCCCCCGCCTCCGCCACCATTCGCTGTTGCCCGGAGACCCTCGGCGGCGATTGGCTAAGGCTGCTGCCACTCTTCCGGGCTGCCAATCCCGCCTCCACGGTGATCAGGTTAGTGTGCGCCGCGGGTGCTGGGGGCTCGAGAACCGAGCGGAGCTGGTTGAGCCTTCAAAGTCCTAAAACGCGCGGCCGTGGGTTCGGGGTTTATTGATTGAATTCCGCCGGCGCGGGAGCCTCTGCAGAGAGAGAGCGCGAGAGATGGACATGGACAAACGGATTCATTTAGAGCTGCGGAACAGGACGCCCTCTGATGTGAGCATTTGCCAAAAATATCTCTGTCGGTCCATTCTCCTACTGTGTGTGTGTGTGTGTGTGTGTGTGTGTGTGTGTGCGTTGGGGGGAGGCACTTTTTTTTGAGGGGGGCGCCCGGGAGATGTAGGTTTGGGGGTCGGACTGCAAATGAATTGCAAGGTTGGGGGGTTGCAGTGCCATCCGAGCATGTTCCGGCTGCCGCCGCCGCTGCCCTTGGTGTGTGACTACCTGTGCGTGTGCTCCCGCGTGTGCGAGTGTGGGTGCGAGAGTGTGCACCCATCGGGGGCCAGCGGGCGCACGCGTTTGGGTCGGAGAGAATGAGGCAAAATAACCCTCTGAGCTCGCTGCTCCCGTGACTCCGTCTGAGGGAAAGATTAACAAGAGAGGAGGAGGAGAGGGGCTGCCTCCTGGATTTAACAACAAAAAAAGGGGGTTTTATATTTTATAAATGAATCCCCCCTTCCGCCCCCCTCCCGCGCCTTCCCCCTCCCTTTCTCTCTCGCTCGCTCGCTCGCACACACACAATAAGTTTTGGGCTTCGCGAGTCCGGTTTAGTTTCTGATAAATGTGGGCCGAGGCCCCTGGGGAGAGCGCGTGGGGAGGGGGCTGCAGTGGAGTTGGGAATGGCTCGAGTTTAAAGTGCGTCTTCATTTCTTTGCAGTGATGAGGCGAGAGACGGGGGAGCCATATTTGTAACTTTGTAGTGTTCGTGAACGCGCCCTTTCTCTCCCTCCCTCCCTTTCTCTGCCTCCCTTCCTCTCCTCCTCTTTCTCCCTCACTCTTTCCACCCCACCTTCGGGCCAGATGCTGATGTTTCTTCCTTTCCTTCCGAAGGGAGGATAAATTGGAAGACGGGGGGAGGGATTTTCGAACGTGCAAAGGCACAGATAATCCCCGCGCCTTCCCACCTCGCGCGATCGCTACTGCAAGTTACCCAAAGGCTACGTCCCGGTCCCCCCTCGCCCCTGCTCCTTCCGGCCTCCCTAAGATGCTAGCCTTTGAGCCCTGGCGACCCCCGGCCCCGACCCCCGGCCCGTCTTTCTCTAGGGTGGGCTCCTTGGCAGCCATTCGGCGCCCAGTTAATAAATGGGCCCGGGAAACTTTGTCAGGACGCGAGCTGCCCAGAGCTGGTGCCTGTGGTGGGTATTGGCTGGGTCCAGATTTATGCGGGCTTAGCAGACACGCAGCTCCGGGATGGGAGTTTGCCTTCCCCTCGCCGTTATTGATTGGGCAGTAGCGGGAGTACGGCCGGAGGAAACTTACACGGATGGGAACTGGGAGGCTCGGGCAAAAGCCTACCCCCGAGGAGGGGAAAGGTGAGGGTGGGTTACTCGAACGCCCGTTTTTATTTGTCTCCCTCTCGCTTTCAAACACTGTTTTATGTGAGTTGGAGGCTCAGCGGAGGAGACCCCGGGTCTGGGGCGGAGACGCTGGCTGACTCCTCTCGTGGCCCCTCCGGGGACCAGCGGAGCGCGGGCGGGAGGACCCCTCACCCCAGCCCCGGTGGCCAGGGTTCCACAGAGTTGGGAGTTTGGGGTAGCACTATGCGCTGACCTGTCGCCCCTCCAGCCCGTTAAAACCCGAATCCCTGGCGCAGGCAGGCCTTGCTTCCTCTTTTCTCTACTTCCTCCCCCAAACCTGAGTGAGACTTTTGAAAACAAGATCCTTTTTGTGCCCCCCCCCATCATAACGCAGCTGTGGACTGTAGACGTGCAATGCCTTATGGCGCGCAGGGCGGGGAGGGGGTGGCGGAGGGAGGGGAGGGGTTGCCCGCCGGAGGACGCTGGAGTTTCCGCGAACAATTTGCCGGCGGTTTGCCTTTCTCTGGCCGGTTTCATCCCAGCTTGGACCCCGAGCCAGAGGATTGGGGGGCTGGGTGTGGTGTTGGGGGAGGGGGCCGGAGCCGCGGGCTTCCCGCGTACTTTCCGGAAGCCCCCCGTGCGGAGGGGGAAGGGCGCCAAGTAGGGGGCCGGGGTCGCGGCGGGAGGGTGAGGAGGCATGGTTCGCCCGGCCAACCCTATCGCCGCTGCTGGCCAACTGGGAGCGAGATCGAAAGCGGGTCGAACCGGCTCTTTAAACTTCCCGAGTGTGTGCTGGGGGAGGGGAGCGCACCGCGCCGAACTGGGAGCGATTTCTCACGCTTACGCCCCCTCGCCTTCGAGTCTCCCGGCCCACACGCCTGCCCCCTACCTTGAGGCGGGGTGGGGCGCGGGTGGGGGTGGAGGGGGCACTTTCTGTCCGTTTGCGGAGGAGGGGGAGAAAGCTAGCTAATGAGGGACAAAAGGGGTGAGGGAGGAGAAACTCGGTTTTTTAAACGTTCTTAAGACAGATAGCTCCCGGAGAGCGCCCCCTGCACCCCTCCCTGCCGTGCTCCCCCCAGGGCCCCCACACACCCACCTTCGGAGCCTCTCCCAACTCTGATCCGGGGGCTGGTGGCCACGCCGCGACGCCGAAATAGGACAAGCAGCCATGTTTCCCGGGTCTCGCGCGGCCCGCCCCTCCCCTCCCCTCCCCCATGGCGCGGCCGGCGCCGAGCGCGGGGCTCCTAATGCGGGCGCCGGGCTCCATGCGGCGCGGGGCGCGGGGCGCGGGCCGGCGGCCGGGCGACCCGGCGGCCGGGCCTCGCGCGCGCGGGTCGGGGTGCGGGCGCGCCGGGCTGGCCTCCGGGCGGGCCTTTTGGCTTCCCGAGCTGGTTTGGAGCTCGAGGTGTTTTATTTATTATTATTGTTTTTGTAACGGCCAGGCCCGCCGGAGGCCGAGCCCGAAGGGCGCCGAGGCGTTACTGGGGGGCAGGGGCGGCCGCCGGGGCCCTGCTCGCCTGTGGCACGACTGCCGGGCGCCGGGCTGCCATTTTGTCACCGTGGCTGTTGTCCCTGGGTGGGGGGGGGCGCAGACTTGCGCCATCGCCCCGACGGCCCCGGACGTGGAGGCAGCAGAGGGAGCGGGCTCCGGGGACCCCCAGTTGTGCTCTGGGCCCCGATGGGGGTCCCCGCCCCTTGCCAGCGGCCTGAGGCTCTGCTGGAGCGTTGCGGCGGCCGTTGCTCCGGGAGGGCGACGATCCTCCTGGCGAGTGCTCCCCCCACCCCCAGCGCGCTCCCTGCCTCCCCCGCCCCTCTTCTCGCCAGTATTTCGTCCTTCCTCCTGCAGGCGTTTTAGACGTAGTTCAATGTGGCCCTAAAGACGAACGGATCGCCCTGGTGTTTGCTCTTTATGCGGAACTGATAGGAGGGTGGGGGAAGAAATTAAACATGAGGTTTCTTTTGGGGGGGGGGCGCACGCGACTCTAGCGGCCCTGACTGAAGCCGAGGACAGCAGCCGCTTAGCCGGGAGGGACGAGTTGATGCGTTGGGGAAACGCCCTCCGGGGCTGGGCTCTCCGGGAAGGTAGGTCGCGCTCGGTGTTTCAGGTGGGTGTTGCAGCGCCCTGCTGGCTGCTAGGGGAGGCCCCCTTACTTTTCCTCTGCCCCTCCCCCTTTTATTTTTGCCCAGGGGAAGGCAGCTACAGTAGTAAAGGTAACCCTAAACCGAAAAGATTAGGGAATAAGGGTTGCTTTTTAAAAAGTAAATGATGTCTTATTTTTTCTAACTGCCTTTCTCTGGCTGTTGACTGTGAACCAGGCAAGGCATCGCGTCGCCGGCATCTCTCTGAGACTTTTTAAAAGCTGATATCCATGCTGGTTAAGCACCTCACTGGTTAAACTCTGGTAGACGTCTGCATGGAGACTTAGCTTTCATGGCAGTGCCCGGCCAAGGCTGCCCAGGAAGCCAGGTTTAACTTTGACCTTTGGAATACGTCACATCATGTTTTCCAGACTGACTTACTGCCTAATTGGGTTCAAGTAGCCTGATATTAACTCCAGTTTATGCAAGCCTACCAGGGATCCAGAGGCAGAAAATTGAGCATGAGTTCTGTATGGACATGGTCAGTTATGTTTTGGTACTGGATTGCTGCTGATGATGGTAGTTTTGAGCCTGAGGGCTTCACGGGGGAGCTGGGTAGTAGAACCACGCAGGCCTAAGTGTAAATTCCTCGTGTCACAGAGGTAAGATAAGTTAACCTGCCCCTGTGATCTCAAGCCGGTTAACTTAACCTACCTCTTTGATCCTTGGTTTCCTCACCTGTAAAATGGGAATAATCCTATTTAATGAGTCAGTGACAAAACTGGCTTGATCTGGCCCTCAGGTGCTCAGTATGTGATAGTGTTATTCTCAGAGGGATGGGGGGGTGTGATGCAGCACAACTTTAGGCGTCTCTAGGGTTTAGAGAACAACAATAATAATAGCTGATGCTTGTATAGCACCCATGCTATGCCTGGTACAGTTTTAAGTGGATTACACGTATCAGTTAATTTAGTCCCCACAGCAGCACTAGGAGGCAGGTACTATTATAATCCTTATATTAACACAGGAAATCGAGGCATAAAGATGTTATCACAGCCAATCTGCATACTCAACCCCTATACTGCCTCCCCTGAAGTACCCTTACTTGTAAGAGACTGTGGGGAAGAGCTGCTTCTTCCTTGGCTTTGAAATATTGCCACCTTATGAGAGAGTTAGAAGACTGGACAGCCTCCTGGTTGAAGATACTGAGGTGGGTGGTCAGGATCAGAGGCTCTCTGGCTTGTCGGTTTTGAGGAGGCCATACATACACTTCCCTAGTTTGGGTTAGCACATCACATCTGGTTAGAATCTGGCCTTTTAGGTGTTGGGGGACACATTTTGAGGAATGAGAAGATAAGCAGGAGCCACTCAGGCAGTGGTGTGTGTGGGATCGTGCATGTAATGCATTTCCCACTTTTATGATCAGACAAAAAGCTGAACAGAATTGGCATGTCCTTGGTTTCCAGGATCTAATTTACTAATAACACTTCATGGATCATCTCACTGAATCCTCCAACAACTCCTTAAGGATAGGCCAAGCAGGGTGACATCCTCTGTTGTGAGGGTGAATCATCCAGGCTGGGAGAGTAGGTCAAACAGCTGGTAAGCAGCAGAGTTGGGTTCTGCTCCCACTGTAAAACCGGAGGTCCTTAGTTAGACAGTAAGGACTTGGAAAATTGTATAGTCTGTTGGGTCCCAAACGTGGCCCATCACCAGAATCATCCGGGTGCATGTAGAATGCAGATTCCTGGCTCCACCCCTGGACATTGGTTTAGCACAGGCATTGCCAAATTTTGGGTGAACTGCTTGTGTTTGTATCACGAGCTAAGAATAATTTGTACATGTAAACATTGCAATCAGTTTGATGATGTGGAACACTGAATCCCAGTTAAGTGAAATGTTGTCTCCCTTTCCCCCCTGCAAAGAATTATACTTGTCTCCTTGGACCTTTATTAGGAAAAAAATTGTGCTCATTATATGTTTTGAATTTTATCAATAAAAGAATTGTGGAAATTTGTTTTCTTTCATTATAAAAGTGCCTATGTAGTATTGTCAGTTTTACCTTTAGGTAAGGTTTACTATCTGGCCCCTTACAGAAAAAGTTTAGTAATCCCTAGTTTAATAGATTGTGGGGAAGGACCTTGGGATCTCAGTTTTTTAATTTTTTTGATTATTAAATTTTTTATTAAGCGTGTAAGAAGCCTTTCTTCTGGGTGGTGCCTTAGGGGTCTTTCCAAGTCCTTTTACATGTGCCTTTTATCTAGTTGATGTCTGGTGGAAATCAGCCTCAATCCATGAACATCCATAAGAAGAGAAATCGTACTTGTTGCTGGTGTAAAATTGAGCATCCCTTCTATCCAGAAGTTATTCTGTGTAACCAACCGAAATTCTTCATCTTGCATATTCAGGATATTTCAAAAGGTTTTTGCATACCTTATAGTTAAATGGTTACCCTTAAGTTTTAGATGTCTTCTCAGAGCTAGAGAAAAGGAGCTTTGAACTGCAACGGTTGGAGCTTTGAGGCCTGGAAGGTGCAGCAGCTGTGTACCTGGTGGCTGACATCAGAACTTAAGAGCACAGATCACTGAAAAGCACAGATAATCCTAGAATCTCTAGTTTGGGCCTGCTGCTCTTCCACCGGGCATGTTGCCTGGGGAACGTACTAGCAGCAAAGTGGCTTTGAGTTCCAGAGCCCTTCTTTCTACCTCTCTAGCCTCTTGTGCCTGAGCTAATGAGCGGAAGGAATGGATAGAAAATTGGCCAGGCCACGGGAGGAGGCGATAAATCCAAGAGGGTGAATCCCAGTCCCCGTAACTGTGGCCTGTACTTTAAGGACAGCAAACTGCAGACCCAGTTCCCTCTCTGGGCCGCTGCTGCACCACCAGCCTCTCAAGGTAATACAGGCACCTTGATTGAGCTTTGGGGGCTGGTCATCCAGAGCTTCATTTTATATTAATTTTACCACATTGAAATAAACCTCAGGGCTGTTGGGGATCTTTTATGGAGATTGTGTAGGATGCTCATCAGATGTCTCGTTACCACGGTGCCTGCCCTCTACTCTGGTGTATCACTTAGGAAAGGAGCAGAGAGCTTGTTGCTGAGTGGTCATGAGCCCTGGTCAAATGAGCTTGGCCCCGTTGTTGAGCCTGAATTATGACTTGGTGAAGAGGAGGCTCATTACTCTGTTGTCCAGAGGGGCTATTCCCTTACAGATGTTCGCTACCATGCCCTCCCCTGCAACACACACGTTTTGACCTATCCACCCCCTATTCTAGCTAGTGCTCTAGTCTCCTAGGAGGTACCCTCCCCCAGTCCCCCATCACCACTGCCTTCCTCCCACAAGCAAAGGAGAGAAATAGTGACCTGAGTCTGAATCTTATATTACTTTGAAATATAATTATATGACAAATGATAAATACCCAGCAATGATGTTTTCATTAAAGAGATGGAGTCTGGCAGGGATGGAGACTTGTGAAGGCATCTGTTATTCCGAACTTCTCATTTAATAAAATGGGTTGAAGCTAGATGAACAAAGCCCCCGTTGGCCTGGGCCCCCTTCCCAGACATGGAAGCAGCCTCCCTGCATAGAACCAGTTGTCCTGATGACATTTGTTAACACGAAGCCTGTAAAACAAGATAAGATGTCTTTGTTCACTGGCACTGGGCCCCATCGAGTGCCTCCTGGGCCACACCCTGAAACCCCTGTGTTTTCACTCAAATTTATTTTGTTTCAGCTTCACAGATGCCCTGGTGCACACATCTGTTGCCTTCTTTTACCAAAACTTGCTCCAGGTGGCAAATCTAGAAGATGAGTTTACTTACCCCACTATCACTTACTCTAATGTGGATTAAAGTCTGGGCTGTCTTTCCCAGAGGGATTTGCGTTTGGAGATTCCGGTTTGGTGAGGAAATTAACAGAGAACTATTAGAGACTTGGGTGCTCTTCTCAGCCTTGCTATTAACTAACTTGGACAGTTGTTTGGCCTCTTTGGGCCTCTGTTTTCTCCACTCTAAAATGGGAGTGTTGAGTGAGATCAGTGACTTTCAAACTTTTTGTTCCTATACTAAGAAATATGTTTTACACCATTACCCAGTGTGTATATATTGATACATACACAGGTTATCTGAAAAACTGACAATACGCTCCCTTACTGTGAATAAAACACTTTTATATTCATTTAAAAAAATGCTGGCTTTGACCCATAAATTGATTTCATTACTTGTTAATGTTTAAAAGACATTAAAAGATGAATATTAAGGTTCGTTCCTTCACACTCAAATGTTTTGTGGTTTGATTTGGAGGAATGCGGGAATGCCATTTGCAGCTTTGTGAAATCTCTCCACCGAGGGTCAGTAGTGATTCCTCCTGCTTTGAAACCTTCTCATCTTGGGTCCTATGTTCTCAAGCTGCTCTCCTTAGCCCTTTCCCAACCCAGACCTTCTCACGGCATTATGGAATCATTATCCTAAATTCCTGCCCGGATGGATGCCTTCCAAGTCTCCTGGTTGTGCCAGCAGCCCTCCGCCAAGCATGTTCCCCCACCCCCTTCTCTCTACCCTCACCGCCCCCCCCCCCTTTTTGTCTTTGTAAAATGACAATGTAATAGTGCCTACCACACAGTCTGGCACAAAGTAAGGGCTCGATAAACGTTAGATGTCATTGTTATTACGGTCTGTTCCGTTAGAACACCACAGTTGGCATTCACTTAAAAAAAAAAGTTTACATTATCAACAGACACGTTATATCAAAAAGTAACATTTGTTTCAGTGGGGAAGGAGGTTAGAAGCTAGAGATTCAAACTTGCCAGTTGTTTTTCCCCACAAGCAATTCAACAGTAAATGTGTTGTTTCTCCACCTGAGTGTAGCTCTAGCATCTAAACATCATGGAATAGCCCCAGCACTGGATTCTAAGTAGGTAGTTTCTGCTGAGGGTAATAACATGACTCTCCCTTTTCCTGGGCAACACCTGGTCACCACCTAAAGCGAGTAATTCAGACTCTACTCCTCAAACTGCCCACCAACCCTCCACCCCCTCCCTCCCAGCCAACGACCTTCCCCTCACAGAGAAAATGGAAACTTCCTGGTTTCCTAAGAAATTCCTAGACCAAACCTGTGCCCTGCTCAGCTGTCCTTTGGGTCTTACCTGCGCCTGCCTTTCAGTTACCTTTTTCCTCCTGGGCACCTAGCTACTCTCCTTTGGATCCTTCTCAAGCTTGGGGTGTTTCTCCCATCTTAAAGCAGACAGGAAACATCCCTTGATCTCCTATCTCACTCTAGCAACTGGCCGTCTCTCCCCTTTTACATTCAAACTTCCTGAGTTGTCTTTAACCACCTTCTCCCTTCCCTCACTTCTCTCACACCTCAGCCTCCTCAGCTTCCTAAACAGCTCCCCAGATCCCAGCAGCCGTCACTGTCTTCTTTTACATGACTCCTCAGCAGCAGTACTGTTTTCCCACCCTTGACCTTCATGAGATACGTTCCCCATTACCTCCCCCTTTCTCCGGTATTTCTCCTACGACTGTGGCCATTCCTCAGTTTCTGCGGTTCTTTGGCCCTCCTCTCTGCAGCCATGAAGTATCAGACTCAGTCAAGCCCAGGCCCTGAGCTCTCTCTTGTTCTGTATTCCCTCCCCACAAAATCTTGTTCTTCCTCACTGACAGATGCAGGTACTTTGTGGTGCCTGGGGTCTGACGTTTACTGTTAACATCTCCGGCCTGACTTCTTGACTGGAGCTCAGGACGCGCCTAGTGTCTCCCCCTGAGTGTCCCCAGAGCGCCCCACATTCAGCATGTCCAATGGGAACCCATGGCCTCTGCAACCTCCTCCATCCTCCCCACATGTACACATGTGATCTTTCCATCACAAATCCTGTCAGTTCAAAATATCATCCAGCCGATTTCCCCTGCACAAAGCCCCCTTGAAGCCATGCTTCAAACTTCTCAGAATGATCTTACCAAAATGCAAGTGTAATCGTGTCACCCTGTACTTAAAATACACCATTGTCCTTAGGATAAAGCCCAAAAGCCTTAATAAGACCAACAAGGGTCCTGCATGGTCTGCCTCTTACTCTCTTCTTTTTCCTCACCCCCCTTTCCCACTGCGCTGGCCTCACTCACTACCGTTTACGCTCTCAAATCTACTCCACTCTGGAACTGCCACCATTACTTCCCTCGCATCTAATCATCTTTACGATCTCCTTCATCCTCCATCCCTCCTCAGCTCTAGGTCTTCTTTTGTTCTAAAACTCTTATAGAAATTTCCTTCAAAGAGCTTCAGTTTGTAATTAGACATTCCTGCGTGTGTTTGAAATGGCATCTCTGTCCCCATGTAGCCGATAGGCTGCATGATTGATGGGGCCTGTTTGGGCTCAGCAGTGCACTTGGCACGTGCCAGGCATTGTAGAAGTATTGGTTGAGTGAAGGAGCCATGGTCCTTGCACGTTCTTGTCATTTTCATCACCCACGGTCTGGTGAGCCAAGCACGAAGCCACTGAAACAAAGCATCCGAAACACAACTGTGGTTTGGTGTCCTCAGCTTTCCCAGGGTCAGTGTGAGCTCCTGCCTCTGGGTGGCTGATTCACACTTTCTCAGCCTAGTGGTCTTCACGTTTTTCTGGGTTTCATATCCCGTGTCGGTAAAAAATTTGAACCTGAGCCCTGGCCCCGGTATGTCTCCCTTTAGTTAGGAATTATTCACATACACTGCCTATAAATATGTACATTGTAAAACTACACCAAACAATTAAAATTTAAGAGGTTAAGTTAAAAAATATTAAAAGTCCGAGGGTTTTCTTCCGGCAGCCCCATGGATTGTCTGGGGTTGATCCACTTAGGAGACCACTCCTCCAGTCATTTGCTTTTTTTTTTTTAATTTTATTTTACTTATTTTTTTATACAGCAAGTCCTTATTAGTTATCTATTTTATACATATTAGTGTATACATGTGAATCCCAGTCTCCCACCACCACCACCCCTGCCACCACTTCCCCCCATTGGTGTCCATACATTTGTTCTCTACATCTGTGTCTCTATTTCTGCCCTGCAAACTGGCTCGTCTGTACCATTTTTCTAGGTTCCACATATATGCGTTAATATAGGATATTTGTTTTTCTCTTTCTGACCTCACTCTGTATGACAGTCTCTAGATCCATCCACGTCTCAACAAATGACCCAATTTCATTCCTTTTTATGGCTGAGTAATATTCCATTGTATATATGTACCACCTCTTCTTTATCCATTCGTCTGTCGATGGGCATTTAGGTTGCTTCCGTGACCTGGCTATTGTAAATAGTGCTGCAGTGAACATTGGGGTGCATGTGTCTTTTTGAATTATGGTTTTCTCTGGGTATATGCCCAATAGTGGGATTGCTGGGTCATATGGTAATTCTGTTTTTAGTTTTTTAAGGAACCTCCATAATGTTCTCCATAGTGGCTGTGTCAGTTTACATTCCCACCAACAGTGCAAGAGGGTTCCCTTTTCTCTACACCCTCTCCAGCATTTGTTGTTTGTAGATTTTCTGATGATGCCCATTCTAACTGGTGTGAGGTGATACCTCATTGTAGTTTTGATTTGCATTTCTCTAATAATTAGTGATGTTGAGCAGCTTTTCATGTGCTTCTTGGCCATCTATATGTCTTCTTTGGAGAAATGTCTCTTTAGGTCTTATGCCCATTTTTTTGATTGGGTTGTTTTTTTAATATTGAGCCAGTCAGTTGCTTATTTTATTTTTAATTTGGTTACGAAAGTTCACGGCATACAAGAAATGCCTGTGCCTTATTAAGTGCCCTTTCCTTATTAAGATCTTCCCCGCCCTGGTGTTGATGGGTAGGAGTGGAGAGCATTCTTAGCCCTTCTTTGATAAGCAGGGAAGATCCAGTGGTCTGCCTGAGCTCCCTAGCAAATCAAGCGTCCATTGCCCCACGTCAGCTGGGTGCTGCCTGGTCAGGCTGTGTGCACAGACCCTCCCAGTTTCCCTCAGGTCGTCCCTTGGGGTCCAGTGAAGCCAACTCCTGGGCTGCTTCTGAAGATGCTTGGAATGGCCCAGAAGCACCTGAGATGAGAGGATTCCATCAGCCATAGACTTCAGCTGGTCATTGCAGCGGGGGGAGGAGGCTTTCTCCTGCTTATCCGTCAGGCTGGAAATAAGTCAAAGGCAGGATCTGTGCGGGCCAGAGGGAAACCTGGAGGAGAGAAGCCTGCTGGTGTTCCTGTGTGTTTTTGTGGGGCACCATCAGCAAGGTTGTGCCAGGACTCTGCAGTCAGAAGTGCCCAGAAGGTCTGGATCGGTGGATTCTGCTGCCTCTTGCAGAAGGCGTGAGTGAGTGAGAGTCCTGAGTGAGTGGGGGCTGGGGGGGAGCACAGCCCTTATAGTAAATTTTAAGGGATTAATTGTAGATTTCTAGAGGGGCATGCATCCCGAGGAGAGCCCCATCCCACGTAATGTAACCAGCTTTCCCCTGAGCTTTTGGCCTCACCAACGGGCCCAAACGGTGTGGCTGTGGAGGGGAGGGTGAGGGGAGCCCACATTCACTGACATGGGCTGTGTGCGCAGCCTCCAGGATGATGCACGGGGCTTTAGGAACGCTGCGTAAATATCCGTGTAGCAGGTAGAGTTCATTGAATCTAGTTACTTATGTCCTGGGCTGGGGGGCAAGGGATATGAACATGGGAGAGCGGGTTACAGAAAGCTGGTACGTACTGCCCGTGTCTGTGGTGGAGCTGGGGAGGCGTGTGTGTGTGTGTGTGTGTATAAAAACACAGCACATAGGCAGGAGGAAAGGTGTGTGGTTGGTAAGGCAGATTTCAACCCCAGCTGTGTATCAGAACCACCAGGGGAGCATTTTGAGAAATTCCCAGGCTCTACCCAACTCCCGAGTCAGTCTCCGAGGGTGGTGCCCAGTCTGTGTATTTTTAGAATGCTCTAAAGGGGTTCTCTAAAGCAAGGTTGGAAGCCGCCACATTGAGGCGGGGTGCAGAACTTCACAGTGGGTAGGAAGAAGTAAGCTAAGCGGATGTAAGAGAGAGGAAAATGGAGCAAGGAAAACAGGAGATTGGAAAGGATGCAGGATTTAAGCTGCTGAGGTGCTGGGACCCGGTCCTTGGCCTGCTCACTGTATCCCCACCCGCCATGGCCACACACATTTCACACGTGCCCAGATTCCTGCTCATCACACTTGTGAGTTTTCATTTACTTGTATCTCATGAGGCTGCCGAGTGCTAAGTGGGATTTATTGAGCAAGGCTGGACTTGGCCCATCCTTGATCTCCAGGGGACTGAGGCAAGTGGGCATCTTGTGAAAAGGAGGGGACCAAAGGGCCAAGCAGTCAGATGTACTGGGCTGTGCCAGGGACTGCTGAGCCCTGTGGCTTGAGGATATCTAGTAGGTTACGTTTTTAAGCCTCAGTTGCCTCATCTGTAAAATGGTGACTAATGCTAACACCTGCTTCCCAGGGGCTGTTGTCAGGACTGAAAGAAATAAGGTTCATGCCAGGTGTGTGTTGTGGACAGCCCCTGAAGATTAGTAGATTCTAACCAGCCTGGGCTTGATTGAGCTGTTGGAATGAGGGGGAGCCAGCCCGGCTAAAGAAGGCCCTTGCTTGGTGTCTGAGCTTGTGTGTGGTGGGAATACTTCTTGGGAGAGCTGTCTTTGCCTGCCTCAGAAGGAGGCCTCACTTGGAGCTGCTCAAGCAGGTGGGCGAGGGCAGGAGGGGTCCCAAGCAAGGGACAGAGCCCCCAGTTTCTTGTTGAGGTGGGGCTGGAGCTACATCAGCCAAGCTGCAGACATCCCCTGCCCCAGGGCCTCCCTTCCTATTGTGGGGTAGGGGTTCGAGGCTCTCTACCTGGCATGCTCTGTGCCAGCAGCCCCTCCTGCCTCTCAGCTCCCCTGCTGGCTACAGAATTCTGGGTCTGCCCTGCTCAGGCCTTTATCTTTCATCCAAACGGCTCCTGAGAGGTCTCCTCCAGAAAGTCTTCCTTGACTCACTGGAGGAAGGGGGAGCAAATTATGTCCATCCCAGGTGATGTCGAGATGTAGACGTCCCCAGGATTTCTAGGTCATGCAGCAGTGTTCTCTCTACTGATTCTGGGATCACCTCCTTAGGGTGTGCATGGTGGCCCCTCTCTCCTTGGATTAGTCAGGGTCCCTTTATTCCCCCCTGCCGGAGGGCAGCGCTGACGGTTTGCAGAGCCCAGCACAGCTCCCCTGTAGCTGGGTGCATCAGGAAGGCGCTGTGATGATGTCATGTGGCCTCCAGCCTCCCGCCTGGCTGCCAGTGGGAAGGATCTGTCTGTTCTGGCACAGGGGCCTGTTCCATATGGAGGGCCAGGAACAGGCCATTGCAGTCACTCGGGGCGTTCCTTGCAATGCTGCACGTCTCCCTTTACCCCTGGAGATTCGGGTGTACCCCGGTGCAGCCCAGGGAGAGTGGGCAGGCGTGGACTTGAGTAAAGCTCCCCAGCTGTCTGGGAGGCCTGAAGAAGCCTCTGCAGAGGTTGGCCTGCTGCCATAATGAGTGGTTCTCCTCTGAGCCCCCATCTCGTTTGCGGCTCTGTTGCAGTCATGCCTTTGTGAGTCTCGGTTAAGAGAGCTGGTGTGTCTGTACGTTGAGGTGTGGTCTGGGAGTCTGGGGAGACATCTAGGGTAGGGCCCTCCGGGGGCTGCTGTGTGGGGTGAGGTAGAGCAGCCAATCTGGGAGGAGAAATGGAATGCTGGCTTCTTAAAAGCGAGGGGAACTTGGTTCAGGGCAGACAGTTGGCGTCTGTAGACACTCAGGAATCTTCCCTCAGATCCCGTGGCCAGTGTGGTCATTGTCAGGAGTGGTCACCCAAGAGGGTCAGATGTGAGAGTGAAAAAGCACCTCCGAACTTGACCTGTGGGCTTAGACTCCAGCGAGGTCTGAATCCCAGTTTGAGGTGCCCACTGTGCTGGAAACCAGACTTGTATTGGGCGCATGGCTTGCCAGCCCCAGGAGGCTTATTACGGCCATAGACGTCCCTGATGATGAGCAGCGCTGGCCGGCTGGTGCCTGATGTTAGCCAGAGTTGTGAGGGTGATTTCTGAAGATAGAAAATACTGTGGAGGGTCATTCGTTTCCAGTATTGATTGAATGCCCGCCCTGTGCCAGGTTCTTTCCTGAACATTCCGGATACAGCAGTGAACAGGACCAAGGACATTATCTGGGCTGCCCATGTGGGGCTTCCATTCCGTTGAGGGAGACCATCAATAAGTCAAGCAAAGGCATGACTGCTGGTGTGATAGGTCCCATGAAGACAGATAAAGCTGTGTTAAAGGGGATAGATGATCCAGGAAGGCTTCTCTGACACAGTGGCATTTGAGCAGAGGCTCAAGTAACCTACACTGGACTTCTGGCCCCCCTGAGCCAGCAACTTAGGATGTCTGATTTGGAAGTACCTACGAATCATCTTGCTGAGGAGCAAGCTGAGGCCCAGCGAGGTTACGATGAGAATTCATGAGCTAATGACATGACACAAAAGAGTGACAAACTATAACCGGCCAGTACTCTCTGCTCTCAACCTTATGCCTTTCCCCAGGCCAGCTGACCCTCTGCCTTTTCATCCCATAATGTCTTTTATCATCCTCTTGAGGCTCGCACTTTGAAAGATTGGTACTTCCAAATTGCATTCGTTAACAATGGTAGATTTATTTTCTCATTTGTGGCTGGTGTGTTGGGGGGTGGGGAGCAGGAACGCATCTGTAACTGCCAGTCAGCCCGCCAGGCACGGGCTCACCACCGGGAGCTGCTTAGGCTCCTGTCTCGGCAGAGATGCGGCCCGGTTTGGGTAACCACGGGCTCTCGCTTCCTTTCACGGTGGGATTTCTATCCATCCTTCTGAAATAGCGGTTTCCTGAAGGACCCCTACTGGTACTCTTCGGATTCCATCTGGATCTTTCAGGCCCTCCCCACCTGGTTTGGGGGGCCAAGTGCCTTTGAGTGGGCAAGGGAGACCCTGCCAGAGCCTCTGATGAAGGATAGTAAGACAGAACTCAGAGGCCCCGGAGCTTATTTTAGGGAGAGAAACCCACAGTTAAGTCAGATCACAAATCCAGCCATGACCCACCCTCTCCCAAGGACCGGGATGAGCCTTAATTGGCTGATAGTTTTCATCTAGAAGCAGGCGTCTTGCATGAATATGAAAGGAGCTTCTGGTGAAGTAAGACTTCATTAATCAGCCTGCTAGGAGCCTGGCTTCCCAGTATTATGGGGGCTGGGTAATTTGATGCCTCCTGTTCTGCTTTGAGCTGCTAAAGGAAAGGCACTAGATTTTCATCTTTTTGCTCAGTATTGAGAGAAAGTAGTATCTTTTGTGTGTGTTTTGTTTGTTTTTAACTGTTGTGGTGTCTGGCACATAGGTACTCATTTGTTCTTATTTAATCTATACAGAAACACTACAAAATGAATGGGATTATTCCCACTTTAGCAGATGAGGGAAGTGGGGCTCAGAAAGCTAGTGAACTAGCTCAAGGTCACATAGTACTGAGGAGCTGAGCTGGGTGCAAAGCCAGGTCATTGGCTTCAGAGCAATTCATGGAACCTTGCGTCTTAACTTTGACCTCTTGCCTCCTCTCAGCCACTTTTGGGGCTGCTGCTAATATGGAAATACTCTACACTCCTGACTTCCATTTCTTTCTTTTCTCTGCTGCATTTGTTCCCCCAGGAAAGCAAAACAGATGATGCCAGAATTTCAGATTTTTAAAAGTGTATTATTGTGAAATAGAACACATTTAAAAGTAAACAAAACAAATGTGAGGTTCAGTGATTTTTCTCCTTTAGATTTTTTTTTCCTTTAAATGATTATTTTACACTGTCAGGGAAATCCTAACAAAATCAACTTTCCATGTGCCTATCCTTGCCTTTGTGTGCCAGGGTCTTAATAAATATGTGTCTGGGTTTCCACTGACAGCTCTGATGTACTTCAAACATTAGGGCTTGTGCACACAAATGAGAAATATACCCAGGATACCTCAAAGTACGAAAGAGGGTTTGGAAGGTGGGAGAAGGCCAAATCATTCTCCAATAAAAGTGGGCTAAGACATAATTGGGGGCTTGGGTGCTGCCTCAAAAACTAATAGTGCATTCCAACCTTCTGTAAGGAAAGTGTTGTGAACGGGCATGGCAGTGAGTGCCATGTGTTTTGCCTAGAACACCTTGCTGCCCTTGCCATCAGTAAGACCCCTTCTGGGACAGGAGTTAGGCTTATCCCTTGTTGAGCACCTGCTCCAAGCCTTGCTTCGTGTTAGGTACTTAGCAAGCATTACGTTTTGATCCTTTAGAACGCCCCCTACAGTCCAGGTCTGGCCACCCTGTTACCAGACAGGGAAACAAGCCCACAGAGGTCAGGTGGCCTTCAAGGCACACTGAACTTGCCCTTGTGCTGTAGCAGTCCCTTCTGCTTGTCTATCCCAGACTGAACACCTTGGGGGCAGAAGGCAAGGATACCTTTATCGTTGGAGCCTGGTGCAGTGCCTAGCATTTGGTAGGTTCTAAGTAGTAGTATTGAACGGATGGAGACGAGGTAACTTGTTCACACAGGTACAGTGGTGAGCCCATTAGATTCTAGAACTCCCAGTCTCTATGACTGCTGCCCTGCAGGTCAGAAGTGGGGTCTGATTCCAGCTCTTTGATTATTAATAAGCTGGGTGAATGCAAAATGACATATGTGCCAGCTTATCTATATTGCAACATTATAGCAAAAGATTGGAAGTAACCCAAATACTCATCAAATAAGGGACTGGTTAAGAAAAATGATGGCACATCCACACAATGGAACACAATGCAAGTAAGAAACAAGGACGGTTTTTGCGTACTGTATATTACACAAACTTCATGAAAAAAGGCAAGGCAAAGATCAATATATAATATGTTAATTTGGTATAAAAGAGAAAAATAAGATTCTTCTTTTTTTTTTTTGGGGGCTGTGTGTTGGGTCTTTGTTGCTGTGCGGGGGCTACTCTTCCTTGCAGTGCGCAGGCTTCTCATTGCGGTGGCTTCTCTTGTTGCAGAGCAGGGGCTCTAAGGCATGTGGGCTTCAGTAGTTGTGGCTCGCGGGCTCTAGAGCACAGGCTCAGTAGTTGTGGCGCACGGCCTTAGTTGCTCCGCGGCATGTGGGATCTTCCCGGACCAGGGCTCGAACCCATGTGCCCTGCATTGGCAGGCGGATTCTTAACCACTGCGCCACCAGGGAAGCCTGAAAAATAAGATTCTGAATTTGCTTGTGTATGTATAAACAAACTGTGGAAGGATTTTTAATGGGTGGAATAGTTACTGGACAGGACGAGAAGGAGAATTAACTGTATATGTTGAGAATGATTGTGTTACTTATTCAAAAAATTAAAAAGAAGAAAATAACGGAAGTGGCTTTGGACTAGCTAGTCTATGTATCTGGGCTTCAGTCTCCGCATCTGTAGGGGAGAGGTGATTGGATTAGATCAAGGCTTCATGTGGATGGCATGGTGTATATATTGTGTATCTCTGGCTTTCATGGGCTTTTCCAGGAGCTGCTGACCCTAGGATGGTCTGCGGTCCCTTCTTCCGTTGGTGGCCTGGACTTGGATCAGCTCAGGCTGTTGGAGAAAGACTGGGGTGATGCAGAGAGCCAGGAGCCTTCTGCAGAGGGGTCGGGCCTAGTTCCTGTCCCCATTCGTGGGACTTTATCCTCTGAACACCCTGCCCTGATGTGACTCAGTTGGTTCTTCCCCTAAATGAAGGATTACAGAGAAGAGAGACTGTTCTGGAGCATTCTGGCAAAGTGCTCCAGTTTAATAGGAAGAAGGAAAAATGGCAGCATGTTTTCCCAGGTTATTTTTAATGCTTTTCAGTTCAGCAAACATTTATTGTGAGCTAAGTGCAAGGCAGTATGGGGGAATCAGCTACATAACACCTCCGCTCTGCTCTCTGGGGTGCCAAGTTTTGGGTACGAAACTTGCTCGTAAAATTCCTCCCTGTACTGTCCAGGACAGCACGGTTTACCTCGTCTGGTCCCACAGAGATTTGTGGGATTGGTAGGGATTCTTCTCTCCATTTTACAGATGAGGAAATTAAGTCTCAGTGAAGTCTTGCCCAAAGCCACACAGTTCCTAAGTGGTAAAGCCTGGAACCAAACCACATTTTCTGACTACTTCTCATGCACCCAAACACTCATAAGCAAAACCTTCTGCCATAGGATATTCCCCAGGGGTGTAGCCAAGGCCCGTTTCTACTGGGAAACATTGGGTGAGCACTGTCCTGAGTAAAGCTCCTTTTTTCCTCTAAGGAAAGGCAAGAGAAATCTCAGGCTTATGGTCAGGTCTTGGGTCTTACCCCCTTTGCTGTGGTCCAAACAATTCTGACTTCCACTGCTTGTGAAACCCATCACCCTGCCACCAGTTAGGTGCAGAATGTCCCATGGGTGTGCACGAGTGCATTTGACAGACAGCGCCTTCTCCCCACCCCTTTCTCACTCCACCACTTCCTTTCCTTCCCTTCCACAAATTCCTTTACCACCACCTGTCATCCTAGCTGTTCCCCAGAAGGACCAAGCATGCTCCCTGCTCAGGGTCTTTGCCCTGGCTGTTCCCTCTGCCCTCTTCACTTGGCTTCAAGTCCCCACTGAAAGCTCAGCTTGGATCGGCCTTCCGTGGTACGCTTTGTAAATTCCTCTCTCGTCATGATCTCTGTTCTTTCCCCTTTTTCCCTTTGTAGCATTTATATATGTTGTATATAGACATATACACTTATTGGCTTATTATCTCACTCCTCCACTAGATTGTAAACCCGTGGGCTAGGCAGCCAGTTTTGGTCTCTGCTGCTTGGTCACTGCCTAGCACAGGTGCCCAGCATCTGACAGATACTCTGTTGATATTGTTGAATGAGTACATCGGGCCTGTGGCCTAAACACATAATGCTTCTTTAAAGAGGAAAGAATCAATCATAGCATTTTAAGAGGTGAAAAGACCCGAGGCTCATCTCTTATGCAGGACTTCATCATACAATATTATTAATTCATTTAATAATTGTTCAGTGCTGTTTATGTGTACGGTTCTTTGCAGACAGTCACTGAGCAGTCTCCAATGTGTATGCTTACTGGGACAGCGGGATCACTGATTTTCTTAGAACGGCCCATTCTTTCGTGGGACAGCTGTAAAGATTTAAACACCCTCTTATGTTTTACGTTGGGCCGAAAACTACCTATTTGTAATTCCTGCACACTGATCTTAGCCCTTGAGCTGCCGGAGAACACAGAATAAATGTACTTCTATTTGCATACGACTCTCCTTCAAATAGTTGGAGAGAGAGAGAGCTATCATGAGTCTCCACCGCCTCTGGCCTAAACATTACTAGTTCCTTCCATTGTTCTTCTAGTGGCACTGTTTTCAGAAGCCTTCCCACCCTTGTCACCTTCTTCAAGTTTGTTCTGCTTCAGGTGTTGGAGTTTCTGGTTTGGTCCCGTCACAGCAGTGTTCTGGGACGGCCTTGTCTGTGTTGGCCACCTTGGCGGGGACCTCCTTTATGAGCTTCTGATGAAGACTAAAATCTCTAGGCTCTTTTTTTTACATCGTCTCTATTTGTCTAGCCCCTCCCTGACTCTTCAAGAATCATGAAGGTTTTTGTTTTGTCTTCTTTTTTAGCATTTTAAGATTAAAGCAGCTGTAAATCTGTGAACAGCAATGAATTCAACCTGTACTATATTTTAAAAAACAGTAAACATAGGTAAAGTTCTATCACCAAGATCTAGGTGAAGAGGGTGGAACTATGGAAGTAAAGAAAAACCCACAGAGCCTTTAATTTTCTCCTTTCTGCCCTCTTTTTGACTGCCTGTGTCCTTTTCCCAGTGTCCATCTGTCCCCCCCCCCGCCCTCCATGTTCCACCCCTCTCCCCTCCTTCCAGCAGCCCCTCGCCTCCCCTTCCTTCCTTGCTCTCATTCCATTGCCTCCTGTTTTCCCCCTTCTAGCTAGTAGCATATGGAACTAACATTACTCCTTAGGATTTCCTGCACTTCCATCACCAATACTTTTACCATAAGCACTTAATTTCCAGACTAAGGCAAGCTGCACATGTCACATTTCTCTAAGGGAGAAAGAGATTAAATTCCTTCTTATGTGTGACCCTTGGCTAATTTGTTTTGCGGTCTTGGATAGAAAAAACTTTCAGTCCCCAGCTTTAGGTTCTTTTGCATGATTGGTTCCCTTTTCTGCCCAAATCAGCGGTTTCCGATTGGTGGTTGGACACGAGGGCTTCAGTGCCACGGTGTTTGCTCGGCTTCTGTCATTGCCAATGTGGCTGTCATTTTGGTAGAGGTGGCAGGGAAGGAGGCCAAGGTCGAGGGTTTCTTCTCTGAGGCCACTTAGCCCTCCCTGGCCTCTTCTGCCCTGCCAGCCCTCCAGGCATGCATGGAGAGGAGAGGCAGGCAGGGGTGTGGGGGGGAGGGTTGGGTTCAGGCCTGGGGCTCTTTTCCTAACAGCTGTTTTCTTTCTCCTACTCCATTTCCTCTTGCTTCAAGGAGTTCACCATGGAGAGGCCTGTGACTTTGGGGTGTGGGCCCTAAGTTAAGAGGATTAAGAAATGGCCCAAGGTTTGGTTCCATAAAGGGCTAACTGTGTGACCTTGGGTGAGTCACGGTGTTGGTTTCCATCTGGCTTTGTTAGTTGCCTGAGGAGCTGGACTGGATCCAGTGGTTCCCTAGAGGTGCGATGAGGGATTCTTTAGTTCTCTGAAGCGCTTTTCTAAAGCCGACTGGAAATTTGGCAGGGGCCCATACAAGGGCTGTGGGAAGTGTCTCAGCCCGAGTCTGAAGGCATGGTGTCTTCTTAGATGGGCTGTGCTGTTCGCCTGGGCTGGGTAGGGGCTATGAACTGCTGGCCTATGGATCTCTGTGTGGTGAAGCTGAGGAAATGAATTAACTTCTGTTTTGCAGACCATTCTTCCACTTGGTCCCTGGTGAGTGGGTAGCTGTCACCATCCACACCAGACCCACGGCAGAGACCCTGGGCTGTGTCCTCTTTTCAGACCCTGCTGACTCGAGGACTCTGGTGGGATTTCCACAAGTGGTCCCAGCCCAGCTGGGCTCAAATCCCTGAAATTGATTTCAGGGACCCAAATCAGCCATATCAGGGCAGCTGGGACAGGGGGCCCAGGAAGCCATTTTTGTATCGTTTTGTTGATTTGCCCAAGAGTGGAGTTAGTGGAGTGCTTTGCTTCCAAAAGTGAGTAAGGGGTCAGAGCCATTGCCCTCCCCCACTCCATCCTTTCCTCTTGAGTGACCTGGTCCAGTTTGACCACTTAGCTAGCCCCTCTGGGCAGGGCACCAGCAAGGGACACCAAGACCTCAGACCATAGCAAGGCTGTGTTTGGAGGGGAGACCACAGGACGAAAGACTGGCAGGCATCCTGTGACCAAGCCACGGTTCTCTGAGGGCCCTGGTAGGTGGACAGGGACGGTTTCCAGGGGGTGGGATCCAGTTGTCTGTGGATTCGATGAGGTGATGCCTGGGGAAGCACTTCGTAAACTGTAACGTGAGGAAGAAATGCCAGGTGGTGTCATTGTGTTTGCTGCCAATCAGGGAGGCTGGCAGAGGGGTGAGGCAGGGACAAACTTGAAAAGAGGCACAGGGTTTTAGTCAGGGGACATTGATGGTCGGGGGGCTGGGAATTCTCCCCTGGATTTGGCACTAGAATCCCGTGGCCATTACAGGCTTTTGGACAAGGAGTGATGGGCCATGACGTGACATGATCAAAACAGCATTTTGGGAAGGTTGCCCAGGGTGTACCCCCTCTGCTCTCTGGGCCTTCCTCTTCACTCTCCTCAGGGCTCTTCTGTTGCATGGGGCCAGTGCTGTGGCTCTTGGATCATCATGGATGGTGTGGTGTTTTTATGAACCACAGGATTGCACAGCAGGCAGTAGGACCCCATGTGTTGAGATACCTGCTCCAAGCTGTCCTGTAAGGTGGCAGGCATCAGATGGGGCGATGCCAGACTCCCACATTTGGAACCCAAAACCTTGAGCCCTGGGGGCTGTTTTTATGATCCCAGTGTGTTTTAAGAGACTACATGGTTGATTTTCGCATTTCAGTAATTATCCGGGATAATTGCCCGGCGGCCCAGATTTACTTTTTGGCATCCCTCAACACGATGAATCCTGGGCTCCTCTGGCCCATAAAATCTCCCACCTCCTTTTGGGGAACAATGATTGAGTTTGGATGTGGGGAGGACTAAAAGTGGGTGGACCCACAGAATTTTGAAACTAGAAGGAATCTCGTGTCTGTCTGTCCAGTGTGTGGATTCGGGGACTGTAGAAGCCCAGAGGGTGTGGATGTGACTCCCCCCGGGGCACATCGCAAGTTAGTGGCAAAGTGGGCCCAGAGTCCAGGTCATCAGACTGCCTGACGAGCATCCTTTGCACCAAACCTCCGTGCTTCTTGTCCCTCTTCCTTCTGGTCACCATTCAAACACTGCCTGCTGGGACTACGCCTTCACTGGGCTCTGCTTCCAACTCCTGCTTCTCACACCTTCCAGTACCCGCTGAAGGTAGCAAGGGACAGCCACTTAGAAGATGCAGCCTGCTAGATTTTTGCTTGATCATGTCATTCACCAGTTCCAAAACCCTCATCTCTCCCTGTCCCTACTGCACTGTCACCCCCACCACACACACACGGTAAAGTCAGACCCAGCTTGACTCCTCCCCATTTCCTTTCCCACAGACCGCAGACAGCCTTCCGGGCCTATTTTCTCCGGCTCTGGGAATTGTTCACCTGCTGTTAAGTCAGGCAGGGCTAGGACAGGGCTGAGCAATCAGGGAAGGCTTCCTGCAGGAGATGGAACTGACAAGTCCTTGAAGTGGAGTAGAATCTAGACTGTCTGGAAGGGAGGAGTGAGGTTCAAGGGGAGGAAAGCAAAGGCATAACATTTGCTTTCCAGCTCTGCCAGGCTTCACTAGCTAAACAGGTCCATCTGATAAGCCCAAAGCCCAGGTCCTATACCAATTGCGCCAGTCCTGGGGTTACTGCCCTGAGTCTGTTCTTCTGGCCGGAGAAGCATCTGCAGTGGCACCAGCTCCTCTGTCTTTGGCGAGGCAGAAACTAAGTCCTCCCCATGCTTGGGGCAGGAGGTAGGAAGCCGGTTCCAGGCCGCGAGGGAGCCAGTCACAGGGTTTATGTTAATGCGGGCCCTCCCCCAGCCGGCGCTTAGCCTATTACCCAGGCCCTGCCGACAGCTTAATTACCGCCGCAGCGAGCCTCGGCCTGCCTTCCATGGTTCCCTAAAATAATAAGGATGGCGTCACCGACTTCCCGCGCCATGTGCTCCCACCCGTGCCTTCAGAGCTCTATTGTAGGAAACAAACAAAATCCAGAGACCCAGATGCTTTTTTCTTAGATTTTTTGTTTGTTTGTTTTAAAGTAAGGTGGGACCCTGCCCCTTAGTTAAGATTTTAAAAGATCTTTAAGAGATATGGAGACCTGAGTCTTAGCTACCACTGAGGCTGCAGAACAGCCTTCTGTTAGCAGAAACACGAAAGCTACGTGGTTGATTCCCCGGTCTTCCACTGGGGACTGTGATTTCAGATCAGCGGCGTGGTGTGTGGTGTGGTGGGAGAATCACCCAGCTTGGGGTTCCTGGGCTCTTGGCCAACTCTGGACCTTGCTTCTTCCTCTAGAAAAAGAGAGCTAAACTAGACCAGCATTTTGCAAACTGTGGGTCACATTTTTTTAAAAAATTATTGTTTAACGTAATAGAAAAGAGTAATTGTAACAGTGTAAGTTTTGTTTCAGTGTGTATGCCTATACACACACAAAAACATATGTGTGCTGAGCCAAGGTGTTAATGTATTTTTTACTGTGGGTTGTGGTCAGAAAGCCACTGACCTAGATGATCCTGAAGGCCTTTCTAGAAAAGCTTTCTAAATGTCCAGCTTTTCCCCCAGAGCCTGACTTTTCCCTCGTGGAACCCGACTGATTTTTGCAGGTTTTGCCACACTGACTGTTAAGCAGCACTAGAGATTTTAGGGACAGAACCACAAGTGTCTATCACTCCTATCGAGCACCTCTGAGAAGAAGCCCATTTCCCCTCAGCCTCGGTGTCTCAAGCAGTTGGTCTTCGAGCTAGAAATGGGATCTGCAACAGGGGATGGCCCATTTAAAAGCTGACCTATTTAAAACCCATGAGCACCAAAAAAACACGGGGTCAATCTGATTTAAGTCTTCTGTTGGAAGGCTGGGACCTGAAAACTAAATTGGTCAGGGACTGACAAGGTTGAAACCAAAGCTACAAATATTTATTACATTCTTGTTTGGTGAAAGAAAAGAAGATCAGGCTTCGAGTTCAGTGGGAAAAACTAAACAAAACAAGGTGTAGGTATAAAATCCAGCAGGGGGTGTCTTCTGGGCACACCATCTTAGCTCTCCAGAGCGTGGAGAGGCTTCTGTTCCATGAAGAAGCCCTGCGGGCAGCAGGGGTGAGTCAGAGCTGTGGACCTGCCTTGATTCCCATTCTTGTGCCTTGACTCAATCCACAGGCCGTGGATTGAGGAATCGGCAGGTGACTTTTTCCAAGCTGGGGATGCTCTAAGTGCATTATTTCATCTAATCCAACCCTAAGTGGTGGGCACTATTGTCATTGGAGGAAGCAAGCTCAGGAGAGGTGAGATGATGAGCTTGCAGTGGGGAATTTGAACTTGAGCCAGGTGCGTCCGACTCCAGAGCCTGCCTTCTGTCCACCTCTCCACATTGCCTCAGGAAGTGCTGGAAAAATAAAGAGCAGTGCCCTCTCGAGCTTCCTTCTCTCTGCTTCTGGCCTTCAGAGGGCTCTGCTTTAGGCCCAAGCTGTCCATTTAAATCAGGGCCAACTTCATGGGCATGTGACCTGTGTGGTCACACAGGCTCCAGGCTTAGAAGGTCCCTCCCTGCTCTTGGGTTTAATGCGCTCCTGTCACTGTCTGGGAATTCTTAACAACTTTTGAGTAAGGGGTCTCCCATTTTCATTTTGCACTGGGCCCTGCAAATTATCTGGCCAGCCCTGGCTTTGCTGTAGTGCATCCCCTTTCTTGGTCTTTCTGGGTCCCTCCTGCCTGTCCTTAGTGTGCCCATCCTCTCAGGGTGGAGCCATGTGAAGCACGCACCCTGTTCCCAGCCTCGGGCCTGCTACCTGGCACACAGTGGACTATAGTTGTTTACCAGGGTCTGTCTCCTCCTAGCCCGCCACCACACCTCTTGCTGTCAGGGACCCCAGCTGTGGCTCTCCGTCACCTCCGTGTCCCCTCAGCTGCTCAGATGGACAGTGTCACAGGAGCTTGCTGGGTGGAGAGAGGGGTTTCTTACGGGCAAGAGACCTGAGTGCAGACCACTGGGTCGGGTCAAGAGGAGGGTGCACCATTGACCTACCTCCTCTTGGGGCTTATGCTTACCTGGGGGGACACAAAACACACGAGAACACGTTGTTGTTATTGTTTATAATAAGGGAGGGCTTGTTCAACATGTATCGGACTGGTTGCACCGTGTCACGATGCTTTGTCTCCCTCTGTATGCCCCAGCGCCTAGTGCTGTGGCTGGCACGATAAACAGGAACATTTGTTAAGCAGTTGCTCTGGTGTCCGCTCCCTGCTAGGCTGATTACGGAGAAGGACAGTTCCTGACCTCTAGGAGGATCGGATGCTTAATACACGATTAAATGATTCATGCGGCAGCTGCCCTCGGTGCCCCGGGATGCTCAGAGCTGGGTGCAGAAGGCTTCCTGGGGAGGCGGGCTTAACTAGATCTGCAGGCGAGTGTGAGAGGTGGGCAGGGGGCGATGAGGTTGGAGGGAGTGGGGAGAGATGGAGAGTGGAGGGCCTCCTTGGGTCAGTTTAGGACCTTGAATTTTTTCCCAGAGGCGGCGGGAAGCCAGGAATGTTTTCTAGGCCAGAGTTTGCACTTTATAGGTTAAACAGATATCCTCCTCCCCTTTCTTCGAGGCAGAGTCATTCAGCCAGCCAGGCCTTGGCCTCTGGGTGGGGGCCTATTCCCAGTAGTCCAGCATTCCCACTGTTACATGGACCCCATTTGGAAGCAGAAGCAGACTTAGAGTGACTTAGATGACCGTGACCAGGACTGCAGTGCCGGCAGTAGAGAGGAATGGTCAAATGTGAGAGATCTGTAAAGACAAGACTTCACAGTTTTGAAACAAGCAACGGGTTGTTCCTTAGAGTAATAACGTGTTCGTGTTTATCACGGACGGTTCAGCTCCCCTTGGTGAGAAATGACTGCTGCGTCCTTGCTCTGGAGACAAGTTTTTCAGGAAATGCCGGAGCCGCGCAGTCTGATTTCTTGGGAACCTTCAGTGCCTTCCCACTAATATCTCCGGGGGGGATGGGGAGGTGGGCGCTGAGTATGAATATGCAGACACTTCTTGGGTGTTAACACTGGAGGAATGAAGCAAAGGATCCTGTGGAGGGTTTTTGGGGTGATTGAAAAGTTCCCAATACAAGCAGAGTAATTCCAGTTTTGGGTTCTGGAGAGAGTAACCGCATTCGGATATTTTTAAACGGCCAGTGGAGTTGGGAGAGAGTCTAAACCCAAAGTACAAATTTTCAGTTTAATTTTAACTTTGCACTTAGCTCACACCCATGGTTTGGCGGGGAGAATGGGCCTCACTTTTTTTTTTTTCTTTTTTAAGCAGAATACACCCTGGATGTAAAAGGGATGTTCTCTTCACATGGAAGGGTTTGCAGCGGCAGCAGCAGCGAGCAGAGATGGGAGGAAGTGGGCTGTAATTGCAGCAGGATTTCAAAGTCAGTTTAAGGAAGGTTGGGGTGGGTTGGACGTTTTGAAACACGTTAGCCTGCCCTGGAGCTGTAAGAAAGCGTGGCCCTGTGTGGAAGCAGGTGGAACAGGGGGTGGACGGAATACCTTCCACAGGGCAGCTCTTGGGCTGGAGTTTTTGTTTTTTCCTGTTTGGTGCATTACAGACACTTCACAGGCTGCTTACTTGCCATCCCCGATGTGATTCATCTCCCCACAGAGAGGCACTGGGTTTCCCCCATGTGGTTTGGCCTCTCTGGTGTAAGCCTCAGCCCACCCCTCCCCTCTTTGATCTCTCCCCAAACTGTGCTGAAACCCCGCCAGGAAGGAAATGCAGAAACCATGGGGATCCCGGAGGCCCCACAGACCTGGAGCAGCCACCTGGCCTTCCAGACACCACAGGCTTTCCCTCCCGAGTGATGGGAAGCAGCCTCTTTCTCCTTGGGGAAGAGCGGGGTCTCAGGCCCCCGGGCCCCTCTCCAGATCCTCCCCCACTGACTGCAGTGTCATTGGAACGGGAGCTGGGTTAAGTTTTGTGCTTTGGTTACCGAGGAAATGTAACCAGGGTGGGGACCACTGGGAGTGGCCCCCACCCGGCTGGTGGACAAGTTAGAAGAGGGGCCAAAGGGGGTTTAGTTGCCATCAGGGTAGCTTGTAGGATCATTTGGGGGTCTGCAAGAGCCTGTGCCCTGCACTTGGGAATAGCAGGGAAACCCTCCTTATCTTGCGGCAACACTGACCATCGGGGTCCATTAAATACCCTCCTGTGCCCATTCCTGGGGCTTTAGGATCTGTGGTTCAGATGTGGCTGTAAAATGGGAGAATACCCCACGAACACCCCGTGGAGCGATTGTGAGGATTAAATGAGACAGTGCCTGTGAAGAGTGTGCCTGCTAAGGGCTCTGGAAAGAGCCCATGATTGTTGTTAATAAAAGCACTAGTAGTGGTGGCTTGCATATTGTCCCCGAGAGGAATGGCCACCGGTCTGGGCATGGTGCTGGGAGCTGGGGCTGGAACCTTGGGTCTGTCTGTAGGATTCCCAGGCAGCATTGTGCCTCTCCGGGACAGAGGCCGACTTCCAGGACGAATTCCCTTGACTCCACAGCGCCGCCTCCCCCTGTTACTGAGGCCTCCTCCTTGGCTGATGGCCGTATGAGGAGAAGCCCTTGACCCATCTAGAAAAACCACATGTCTGAAACCTTTGAGGGTGGACTGGAAACCCTTCTCATATTTGTCTTTCTTTGGTGGAGCTTAAAGAATTCCCAGGGCCTTCCAAGGAAAGGAGTGACTGGAGGAGCCACTCCAGTGGCTCTGTGACCCCAGCAGTAACTGCAAACGAAGGGGAGGTGACTCTCCCTCCCCCAGGAAAGTTGATCTCCCTCCACTGCTCCCCTAAGGCCTGGTTTCCTGGCTCTACACTGATTTCCTGCCCTAGGGCAGAAGGCCTCATGGGATTTATTCCCAGGCACACTTGCAGTGACCTTGAGAAAGGTGGCTTGACCTGGACATCCCCTCCCCTGGGGACTGAGAGAGTGGGAAAGAACTTAACTTCCCCCATCCCAGATCCAAGGGAAAGGTGGGCCCTGACGCTGGTGCTTGAGCCGAGAGCTTGCTAGCTCTGGGTGAGAGCTGCCTCGCCTGGCTTTGCCCCTCCTGGCAAATTGCTGCTGTCCTAGACTGAGCAGGCTCTCTCTCTCCACCAGGGAAGAAGAAGGCAGGGCAACTACAGGGTGCTGTGGCCCAGACATGCCCCGAGCTCTCCTGGTCTGACCACTGGCAAGGGTGGACTGAGGAGGGGCACAGCAGCCTGCTGTGGACTCTGTTCCCCCATGTTGGCCCAGTGATGCCCGAGTAGAGGACCACTGAGACAGACAGTCATCCTGGGCCCTGCAGGAAGAAGCTGGGCAAATGGGCCTACGGAGAGGCAGGGAGCAGCCCTGGACAAGGACTGCTTAGAATAGGCCTGTCTGCTTATCTAGGAGGAGGAAAGGCTGCTCCCTGCCTCTCAGCAGGGAATGACAATGCAGGGCTGCTATGGAGAAAGACGGGCCTGTACCAAGTGACCCATGGGTGAGAAATCCGAACCTGTGGGTGGAAGTCCCAGGGAGGCATCATATCCAGGTGACGTCAGTACATGTTTCCTGGAGGCTGCAGGGAGGGGGCACG
This sequence comes from Eschrichtius robustus, assembly GCF_028021215.1. Lineage (NCBI taxonomy): Eukaryota > Metazoa > Chordata > Mammalia > Artiodactyla > Eschrichtiidae > Eschrichtius > Eschrichtius robustus. The sequence continues at coordinate 129,875,634 of NC_090824.1, read as the reverse complement.
TGGAGATGCTGTGTCAAGCACCAGGTGCAGCCAGGAGGGATCACCTTTAAGGTGCCTGCCAGCCCTGGAAGGCCAGGGAGCAGTCCCCTATCAGCTCAGGACAGGCGTGGATAACTCTGGGCATCTGTCTGGAGGGCCAGGCACCCTGGCATCCCTTGCTGACTCCCCTGGGTCATTTCAGGCCTGAGACCTGAGGACTCTTCCTCAGCCTGTCTCCCTACCATCTGCGCTGGAACCTGCAGCCAGGTCTGCCTTTTAACAACACAATGAGACGGTAGCTCTTTATCAGTTCTTTCTATCTCATTTGAAATGAGGATTTAGGGCCCAAATTTTCAGTAAGAAGAGAAGAGAGGGGAATCTAAGAACTCTAATAGGGCGAAACCACCTCCAGGGAGTTGGGGGGGCAGGCAGGACCACAGAGGTGCCTCCAAAGACTAACTTTTGGACCTTGCCAACCTCAGCACTTCTATATGGGTCCATCCTGGGTTTGTAGATATCCATTCTCTCCTTCCACATCTACTCCCAGGACCCTGAAGAGCAAAGTCTAGAGCCATGATATTCCATATGGTAATTTACATGTGTCTCTTTACATTTACATTGATTAAAACTAAATAAAATTTGGGACTTCCCTGGCGGTCCAGTGGTTAAGACTCTGCGCTTCCACTGGTTTGACCCCTGGTTGGGGAACTAAGGTCCCACATGCTGTGTGGTGTGGCCAAAAAAAAAAAAAATACTAAATAAAATTTAAAACTTAGTTCCTCAGTCTCACCTCAGCGGCCACATGTGGCTAGTGGCTCTTCTCTTAGATGGGTTTCCATCATCACAGGAAGTTCTTTTGGTTCTGGTGGACAGCACTGGTCTAGAGGATGGAGAGTTGGAGGGGTCCCTGGTCTGTGACCCTTACAGTGGGGCCAAGTGGTGAATGCTAGGCCGGATGGGCAGGCTCTGACTGGTGGCAGGGGCAGGTACGAATGCAAGCAGACGGGTACGTCCTGGGACCCGTCCACAGACACATGGAGGTGAAAGGCCCGTGGGGGCTGAGGAGGCGAAGTCGTAGGTGGCTGGCCTCAGTAAGACGGTCAGGCTGGGGCCGTGGTGGGCGCTGGGAGAGGGGCTCTGATGGAATGGCAAGGCCCAGAGGTTGCCAACAGTGTTAACGGCTGGTACAGTGGAGAGCTGGGGGCTGAGGTGTGGCGGTAGGGTTGGAACGAGACACCGCCCCCAACCTTGCTGACAGCAGCAGGGCTTATTGGGTTTGTCTTCTCCGGTCCAGCCGAGGCTCCTGTCCAGAGGGGCCCCCTGGTTCTGCAGCTCCGTTCACCGCAGCGCTCCCCTCACCGCAGCGCTCCCCTCGATCCCCCCAGCATTGGTAAAGGCAGAAAGGTCAGGGTGGGCGCTGGTGCTGCGATGCTTCCTGGCCTGCCTCCTGTCCTCCCCCTACCCCGGCCTCAGCCCCGATTCCTCGCCCAGTTGGTTCACGCCCTCCTTCCCTTTCCAGGTGAAAGAGCTTGTCCTGGACAACTGTCGGTCAAATGAAGGCAAAATCGAAGGCCTCACAGATGAATTTGAAGAACTGGAGTTCTTGAGTACAATCAACGTAGGCCTCACCTCAGTCGCAAACTTACCAAAGTTAAACAAACTTAAGAAGGTAAATAGAGCGGAGGAGCGTGTGTGCTTGGGAGGCCGGGCTGGGGAGGAGGAAGGGGTCATTTTTCCACATTGAGGGAGCATAACTGAAGGGGAGGCCAGGTGCGAGCCCCAGCACGCCTGCCAGTTCCTGAGCCAACTCCCTTCCTGGCCTGTCGAAGGGGAGCCGGCCGCCTGAGCCCTGAGCCTTCATTTTAAAAGCCGTTTCTGCTTTTTCTCTCCCTGCCTGTTTAGCTTGAACTAAGCGATAACAGAATCTCAGGGGGCCTGGAAGTATTGGCAGAAAAGTGTCCGAACCTCACGCATCTAAATTTAAGTGGCAACAAAATTAAAGACCTCAGCACAATAGAGCCACTGGTGAGTCACTGGGGTCCTCCCCTCTCCACTGGGGTGGGAGGGATTACTACTTTTGCATTGGTATAACATGCTTTTTTGGTTTTACTCTAATTGTGTGCCATGAGATAGAGTCGGGGCTCCTACTTCTGCTTCGTCCGTAGAGAAACTGAGGCCTAGAGAAGTTAAAGAGCTTGACCAGGGTCGCACAGTTAGAATGGGCATCAGGGTGAAGGATGCTGTAGGACCCAGGTCTCAATTTCTGGTCTAGTGCTTTTCCTCTTACAGTTTCTGCTCAGCTTTGGAAACCTGAGCTGTCATTTCTTTAGGCTTAGAGCATGGTTTGTGCCCTTCACTGGGGAGAGAGGAGCCATCCAGGAATTAAGCTGACCCTGGAGGTGGTCACCTGCTTTCTCCTTGGGTCACTGGCCAGAGGCTAGCACCTCTGAACCATGGGAGGTGGGTCGGTCCTGACACAGGCCCCCTGGGATGACAGAGAGCTGTGTGGCATGGGAACCCCATGCAGGCCTTCCTCTGTGGGGCGTAGAGAAGAGGGACCCTGGTCACCAGTCCTGGGTGTGATGGTGACCAGGGACTCAGAGATCTGGGCCGCATTTCCTCCTCTGCTGGTCCACATAGAGCTGAGCACACCCCAAACTTCACAATTCACTAGCCAGAAAGGGGCAGGTCATGGTTAGAATAACAGTTTCTACATTACCCAGATCTGAATGACTGTATTCCCTTGACTTCAGGGAAGTCAACTGTAAGATGTATCACTGATTAATGATAGCTTTTTTGAAATGTAGAAATAACTACCGCATTAACACTTACTGTAAATATATACATAAGAATTACTTCATAAGCCATGCACCTTAGAATCAGGGAAAGGCCATGAGGATATTTGGCCAAGTTTGCCACATTCCCCTTTTCTGGGTATATAGAGTGGCAGTTGGGGCATCTCTCAGTTTGTGTTCTTGTCCAAAAAGCATTCCTTGCCCTTCGTGGATGCTTGAAGGGCAGGTTGATGGGCCAGCGTGGCAGAACGGGAAGCTGGCATTTCTCCTCCCAACTCAGACTTTACCTGCTCATCTGTGGCATGGGGTCAACTACTAGACTATGCTTCCCATAGAACTTTCTTTCAGGTCTTCCACCAATTTCCTTGGGGAAAGCAAAACTATTTTGATCTACCTGGAAGCCTTGATTTCATAATTTCATTATAAAAGGAAAAAATCTTTGAAGTTCTGTATATGTGTGTTTTGGTTGTGATATGCGTACCATTATAGATCAGACACACACACACACACCCTATTCCCTTGCCCAGACCACACATGGTTTTGTAGCTTCTTCCCTGATTATCAGTGTGATTAATGTGTTTTACTCACTTCTGAGGGTGGGGAAACTGCCTTTGGTTGGGGGATGCTGGCCTCACCCACCCGGTCCGCAGCTCGGACTCCTTCCCTGCCCTTGACCCTCTGCTGAGAATGACCGGGTCTCAGTCACGAAATCTCAAGAGAGCAGCCTCGTTCCTGACATTGACCCTGAGGGACAGTAGCTTTAATCACCAGTTACGCCTGGCCCCACTGGAACAGGGACTTGGCCCGGGGCGGGGTACCTGCGCCTTGGAGACACGTGAGGTAGGAAGTCAGGAGGCAGCTGTTTCTTGCTAGATGTATGACCCTTTTGCTTCCTGGGCCTCAGATTCCAGCCACCAAGTGGGTATAATATGGGCCTAGAACCCATCGATATATAAAGCTTTGATAAAGCAAATTGTGGACAAAATCTGGATGCTTCATTGGTTTTTCTCTTGTCCTTTTTGACAGGCAAAGAGTAAGAGCACAGGTCTGAAGTTGGGCTGCCTGATCAAATCCCAATTCTCTGCCCTCTACTTCCTTGTCTGTGAAATGAACTAATAATTATTTCCGCCCTATCGGGGTCATGAGGATAAATTGAGTTAATCCATAAAGTGCTATATTAATTGCCATTATTATTATTATTCATAGAAGGAGGTAGTTTGTTACTTCCTGAGGCCTTTTCAGTTCCTCTCTGGCTCCTTAGTCACAGGGGCAGGCAGCAAAGCTCTTGGCTCACGCACCAAGAGAGCCCCGGGTTAATTTCAGGTGCGTCACTGTTACGGCAAGAGCTGTAATTGCAGAATAAAAGTGTTGGCATCGGATGAGGCTTCGAAGATCCTCAAGTCCAACTTCCCATCTTCCACGTGAATGAACACGAGGCCCCCCAGCCAGGGCTGACGCGGCCGAACAGAGCCAAACCAGAGTGCGCTCCTCACCTGTGAGCCTGGAGCTCTGCACACCGTCTCATGTCACCCCCATCTGTCTCCCCACCCCGCCTCCCACGCCACTCACTGTCAACTTTGTTGTTTGCTTGCAGAAAAAGTTAGAAAACCTCAAGAGCTTAGACCTTTTCAATTGCGAGGTGACCAACCTGAACGACTACCGAGAAAACGTGTTCAAGCTCCTTCCTCAGCTCACGTATCTCGATGGCTACGATCGGGACGACAAGGAGGCCCCCGACTCGGACGCCGAGGGCTACGTGGAGGGCCTGGAGGATGACGAGGAGGATGAGGATGGTGGGTGGCGCCAGGGAGAGGCCAGGCCAGGCTTTATGGGGGGCGGGCTGGGTGTCAGGGGGCCCCCACCGGCCCCCGAGGGCTATCAACCTCTTTCTAGAGCTGTGGAGGGGAGTGGGCTGTCTGCTCTGTTTACTGTTGTCCCTGGTCTGTCTCATTGATTGACACCCCTAAAATAACAGGGCCTGAGCCCCAGAGAAACATCCTGAGGTTCTCCAACTGCATAATAACTTCTTAAAAACCATCTGAGTCTTCCTTCAATTTTTTAACCTTTTCCAAAGTCCCCCTGAAAATGAGATCCTACAGTGTCTCTCTATAGTGTGGTGCTGGACTCAGATACTCTTCCAGGGAGGGGATGAGCGGATGGAGGAAGGTGGGGTGTGGCCTGAGGGTCCCCTATCTCCATCTAGGGTCTGGTATTGGAGATGAGGTCACGGCTGGAGAGGTCGTGGGGCCCCCAGGTGACTGCCGCCCACAGGACCACATGGTAGGACCTGGGGGGGTGAGGACTCAGGAGCCCCAGGGGCCCAGGAAGCAGAGGAGGCTGCAGGCAGCATGTTGGGCTCCCTGGTGGTGCGGTGAGGAGTCAGGGACCACAGGAAGGAAAGAAGGAAAAGGAAGGAGAGCCTCGTATTTCCTTCCCACGCTGCCAGCTCAGTGCGGCTTCCCTGCAGGTCTTTGTGGCCAGAGTAAAGTTGAGGGTTGAGACCTTGCCTGAATAATTCAGACGTTAAGAGTGCTTTTCCCTTGTTAGGTGGGAGTATTTTACAAGGGATTCAGACACCCTGTTTGCCTTAGTTTGTTCCATCTTCTGATGGGACAGAAAGGTCCCAGGACTGGAGCCCTGAGACCAGGCTTCTAGGCCCAGATCTGCAGCTAACTCCAGGTGTGACCTTGAACAACTCACCTTTAGAGCAGTGAGTTTGGCTAGATGCTCTTTGTGAATGAATTGACTTCTCAGCTGTCCCAGGCCCTGTAACTTGGTTCTCTAATCTGGCATTTTCTCTCCCATCTCAGCCTCCACGAGAGGTCTTTTGTTTTCATACTTGGGAGGAGGGCTTACCTTTGGGATCATTTTTAAGATGCTTATCTTTTGGGTTACTTTAGGATGCGTTCAGTCACATTAGAGCATCCAGGCTGTGGGCCTGGATGGGCGTGGGAGAGTCGTGGGCCCCACACAGGACCGCACCTCTGGTGCCAGGCCCTGGGCCTGTGCTGTGGGAGGGAAGGGCCAGCTCACCACCAGTTTGTTCTTGTCCCCATTCCCACTGCACAGAGGAAGAGTACGATGAAGATGCTCAGGTAGTGGAAGATGAGGAGGACGAGGAGGAGGAGGAGGAAGGTGAAGAGGAGGATGTGAGTGGAGAGGAAGAGGTAAGAGGTTGGGCTGGGCAGGGAACTGTCTCTCGGAGCCCCCCTTACTTGCTCTGCTGCCTCTGAGTCAGTCCCGCTAACTGCCTCAGTGATCCGCCTCGGCAGCCGGGAGCCCTGATTGGGAATTGAATCCACTTCAGGGCCTGTTACTGGGTTGGTTTGGGAGAGGCAAGCCTTGCAGCTGGCCCTGGAAAAGAAAGAGGGAGGGGATTCATCTGCTGGGGCAAGCCTGGCACTTGTTTCCACATGAAAATTTAGTTCTTGTAGAATCCACATCCCCTTTTTCTACCTTTTTGCATTAGTATGTTAATTCAGATATTCAGTGAGCACTTACAGTGTGCTAGGGAAAAATCAAAGACTGCCTTGAACTGGTGGGTAATAGGATAAGACACGTCTGGATTCCACATCAGAGGGTGACAGGTGTCCCCTGTACACAGCGGATAGTGCCATTATCCAACACACTGGCTGGCATCATTTTTTAACAAGGTCTGGGATGTGTCTGTGACGGGGTGGATCCCAGCTTCTACCACTTGCTAGCTGTGTGTCCCTGGACAAGTTCCTTGGCCTTTTGAGCCTATTTCTTCATCTGTACAATAGGTGTCATTTTACAGCTGGGTTGTAAATAGGGATCAACTCACTGGCTTAAGAGGATAAAATAATTTGTAAGTAAAATGTTTAAGGACAGGGAGTGTTTGTTTGACCACTTACTATTTTAGGCTTTCACACCCTTCTCCAAGGTCCTGGCTCTGTGTGCTGGGTTTTGTGTTTGGATGTTCTGAGTCTTTCTATAGCAGAGTCATTTTCCCTAGCTTTTCAGATTTCTAAATCAACTCTTGCTGATTGCAAAACTTAGACCAAGAGAGGTTTAAAATGATGACAGCATGGACAAGGTGCCTGCCTTCTCCCCCAAGTTTCCTGTCTGTCTCCATCAAGGTCACAGATACCTGTCTGCCACACAGACCTGCTCAGGCGGGATCTCCCAGCCAGCCCCCCACAAGCTGGGGAGAGGCAGGTCGGGGTTAGTGAGAAAGCTGGTGAGATAGTCTTGGTTCCCGTCAAGTTGTGCTGCTGGGTGTCTCTTCTCCCCAGGTGTAGGCTGCTAGGCTCACCTCTGAAGAATATTGTATATTTTAAAAATAGAGACCTAGCAAAATAGGCCCCCCTAGGACAGGGCAATAAGTCATGTTGGCTAATGGATTTTTCATCTTGCTCTTCCTGTCAGGAGCCGCCAACATGTAGAGATTGTTTTCGGTTTGGGGTTGTTTTGTTGTTGTTGTTGTTGTTGTTGGTAATCTCATTGACTATCTGCAAATTTCCAGCTTCCAGTAAAGGAGAGCGCACGCACACACACACACACACACACACACACACACACACATACACACACTCTTAACAAACAGACTGATTAAGGAACTATTTGGTGACATTATAAAAGGATATTTCCCTTGACAAAAAGAAGTCTATTGCCGAGTTCTTATTAAACAATGGGCTGCCTGGTGCTTTAGGAACAGTGTTCCTGCAGAGATTCAACTAGCCTGGATCTACAGGAGCAGCATGAAGCGTGGTCCTGTGTTGAGGGTGAATTCACACCCCTTGCTGAATCTCACGGAGCTGGGAGTGATGTCCTGGGCAGGGGGTGAGAATTGTATTTTTCCTCCCTCCAAGTGACCCAAGTTTGCAAGACGGTGAAGGGGCTGCACTCACCCACAGACGGGGGTCTGGACTGGGGTCTTCTCTTGAAGCCAAAACTAGAGTGAGGACAGATGAAAGCTCGGCCTACTTCACACGATGGAGAGTCGGCTGGGAAACTTGTTCCCCTAGGAGGGCACACTGCGGAGCTGCCTGAGTTATAGGGACTTCAGGTCAGGAATTCTTAACGGGGGGGTAGAATTCACCCCCCTCTGCCGACATTGTTTGCAGATATTGTGTGTAATGTGGGTATTTTCTAGGGAAGGGGTTCAAAACTTTCTACAGATTCTTAAAGGGGGTCCTTGATACAAAACAACCTCTGCTTTAGGTTCACCGGAGCGAAGCAGGTCCGTGGGAGCGCTGAGGGGCTGGGGGCGGCCCCCACCTTTCTGTGCTCGGTGTCAGGGCAAGTGGCATCCTCCGCGTGTCCCACGGTCGGGGCGTTCCTAATGTCCGGTGTCCATCTTCTCTCCTAGGAGGATGAGGAGGGTTATAACGACGGGGAAGTAGACGATGAGGAAGATGAAGAGGAGCTTGGTGGTACGGCAGCGTTTTTACTCTCCGCGGGTAGCAGGCTGGCCCCCTCAGTTGACAGTAGATGGCCTGGGTCCTGAGGACCTGGCCTCGGTTTGCCAGGGTTGGTAAAGCGTCCTAGACGTACGGTCCCCTGCTTTCCCAGCGGGGGGGGGGGGGTTGAATAGGAGGCGAGATCCATGTTTAATCTGAATGCCTTTTCCTTACTCTTCCAGAAGAAGAAAGGGGTCAGAAGCGAAAACGAGAACCTGAAGATGAGGGAGAAGACGATGACTAAGTGGAATAACCTATTTTGAAAAATTCCTATTGTGATTTGACTGTTTTTACCCGTACCCCCCCAAATCCCGCTCCCCGAAACTTATTTTTTTCTGATTGTAACGTTGCTGTGGGAACGAGAGGGGAAAAGTGTACTGGGGGTTGTGGGGGGAGGGAGGGGGGAGGGGGTGGAATAAAATACTATTTTTACTGCCACTCTTTATTTTTTTCCCCTACTTTTTCTTTGTGTCTGTTTTGTCCCTGATAAATTTGCGATAGCTGAGTACACACAAGTGAACGTTTGTTCCTTACCCTCGAAGAGGACGGTTTGGAGATCTCTGACGTTTCCTGGTATTTCCCGAGTCTCTCTCTTGAGTTGGTTGGAAGGCCATGGCTGGCCTCAGTTTGGTTTCTCAGAGCCCAGGAGGGGCTGAGCACCAGCCGCATCTTACCTCTTGTTCTGGTTCCCGTGATTTCCGCATTTCTTGGACCTGCTAGAGGCAGCCAGCGCCCTGGTTTGTAAATAGCAACCTAAAGGCGTATTTTGGCACTGGTCGGGGGATCTTCCCCGTCCCCCGTCCCCTTTCCCTCTTCACAGATGGTGGTGGGCTTCGCTGTCCGAAGAAGACTGATGTCACTCTTGTGATGAGCCAGAGAGCTGAGAACAGCAGGCTTCTGAGTTGTTTGTTAGGAGTAAAATGGATCTGGTAATTCTAATTAAAAGAGAAGACGCAAACCCTCAAACTTCAACCCCCTCTTTCAACGATTAAAAACAAAACTGTCCTATCTTGTTCTGTAAAATATTAGAACGCTTTGTTTTACAAAATGACAAGAGAATTCTTCTACGTGTCCTTCTGTGCTTAGACCATTTTTACAAACCTAAGCACAGGAGACGCTGCTGCATGTCGGCTGGGTTTTTTTTTCATACACCCGAGCACGGAAAAACTAACGCAAAATTGTATTTTCTTACCTAGTGGAAATCTGAAATGACTGCAAATTCCTAGCGAATGTACAGGTTTGCTTTCCTGTCCCTCTTCTGGATTGCTTTTGAAGTGACGTGTGATTCCTTAGCCCGTGTTTCATCTGTATAAAAGAACATCTGCACCGGTTTTCCTCCCCCTCAGAAGAGCCAAACTTTGAGTTTTATGTCTGTTTGTCATTGATAAATTTCAATAAATCTTTTTATACAATTTTTTTGGGGGTGGCTTCTTTGAGTCCAACAGGTCATTGATCTAGGATGAATTCCAGAAAACCTGCTAACTGATGGGGGTGCAGGGGGGAGCTTCACATTGGTTACCTGATAAAATCATTTTTCTTACAGGGTATATAACCTGATATACTAAGTTTGGATACTTTGGGTCTCAACTTGAGACTCGGTGGTGTGCTATCTTCATTAAAAACTTCATTTGGGCAGGGAAGTGGGGGTGGTGATGTACAGAGAGAAAGATACAAAAAGTTATTAAAAAACACTCACCAGAAAGGCCAGCCTTGAGACCTTACTTTGAATATCTTTCATCGTTTTGTTGTTCAGACTGTAAAAAGAATACAGGAAAACCTGAGGAATGTACAAAACAAATTTGTTCCTTTTTCACTTAATGTTAATTATAATTTCTCTACCTCTAAAGAGTCTTTAAAAGCATGTATCTGAAATGGCTATGTAGTAGTCCATTAACTATTCTGATTTGCTTAATTCTAACCAAACGGTTAAGATGTTTGGGTTATTTCTAACTTACCACTAGGCATTCTGTTATACTTTGCAGAGTCATTACGCCAAAAGGTGACATTTATAAGGCTCATGTGCAAGGTTCCATGTTTTCCAGAAGGGTTATACCAATGTACTGTGGTAATTTATACACATATATTCATTCTCAGCCGTATGGCCTTGAACCCGACAGCAAGCCCTAGATCCTGTGTAATTCCAGCAGAATGAGGTGTTCTCAGGAGAGACTGACCCACCCCACCCTCTGGGTGGTACCCTGACACCTACTGCCCTCTTGCTTGGAGCAGACAGACGTCCTCTGGCTCCAGGTGTAGGCTTGGGAGGTGGCCTTGAGGCCAGGTCCTATGCTAGGCATCGGGACTATGAGGATGAACTGGCCAGGCGTGCTCTGTCCCTCCCAGAGCTGGTGAAGGAACATGGGAGTGGAGTGAAATCCAGAGGCACTCAAGCCTGGACTCAGGTTTTCTGGCCCTGACTCTCTCCATGGGGACTTTAAGGATTGGTTAACTTCACATAGATATGGAAATAAATGCTATAAAATGTAAGGTAAAATGGATGATGATGGATGGGTTAATGCTCATGGGACCAAGGGAGGAAAACCCTATGTCAGTCATATCAAGCAGTTACATCAGCACCTGAGATACGGTCTTGTGCCCATTTTACTGATGAGGAAAACTGAGGTCCAGTGACTTGGAGGTAAGAAGAGGGGGAGGCAGGGTTAAACCTGTTTGGGCTATTTCCATTTCATCAAACTCAGTCATGAATGGCAAGGAGGAAGAGGGAGCTCATCCAGAGGGGGAGAAGCAGTAAGAGCTGACCTTTATTGAGTTCTTGTTGTGTGCCGGGTACCGTGCTTTAACGTGCAGCATCTCATTCATTTGAGATGAATCCTCACAACCACCTTAGGTGGGTGCCATTGCCCTTGCTATACAGGTGGCTCAGAATGTGATTTGCCCGAGGTCCTGCAGCCAGAAAAGAGCAGCATCAGGAATAAACTAGGGGTGTGTGGTTCCAGCACCAGCCCTCTTGCCTTCCACTGAGTGCCTCCCGTCGACTCCTCCCCCAGCTGCAACCACCTGTGTGGGCCAGCTGTGTTGAAGCAGTTCCTCACTCCCTGCCCAGCACAGCCCTGGTGACAGGTTTCCCCACCGGGTCTAGCGAATGCCACAGGATGGACCCCTGAAGTGGAAGGGCCCTTAGAAACCACCTAGTCATCAACCAGCCCTCATTTGATGAAAGAGGAAACCAAAACCCAGGGGGCGTAAGTGATGTGCCCAAGGTCACCCTGCAAGGCAGTGCCAGAGCCCAGCTGGAGTCCAGGACTCCCATTCCTGGGTTTCTGAAGCACCACATCTCTCGCAGCTGCACCGTGCGGTTGCAGGGAAGCCAGCTGTCATGAGATGCAGAAGGTACACAGTGTAGTGTCTTCCAGAACACAGCCAAGCCTTGGGGGGGGGGGGGGGACAGGAGGTAGTGAATGCATGGCACATCTCTCTGTTTCATGTGGCTTTGGAGTGCATCCTATGTTTTTAAATATTCACAGTGGGTTTGCCTTCCCGGTAGTGTCTGAGATTGATCATCCCTGAAAAGGGTGTGCATTTCTTGGTAATGTGATGATTCTTGATCATGAGCTCCTACTCTGTGTCATGTGCTATATCCATTGCCTCCCTCAGTCCTCATACAGATTTCATAGATGTAACCAAGGCTCAGAGAGGTGAGAGAACTAGCCTCTAACCTATGTCTTTCTGATGCAAGAGACCTTGTTCTCATCCACTGTGTTGAAAGAGCCAGGCAGATGAGGGAAGAGGGGATGAGCAATTCAGTTTGTCTCATTTGCTGACTTGGAAAGGCTGTTTTTATCCTGATTCAGAAACTCATTGTTCTTGGTTGGAAGGATTCCCAGTGGGTCCCTAATAAAGCGGCTTTGGACAATGGCTGCCCTGCGTCCCCGGACCAGCCCTTGGACAGGCCCCTGTGGCCGGCTGGACCCAGGGGTGAGCGGGGCCAAGAAGAGGGCTGGAGATGGTGGGACGGATGAGGGCAGGTCTGAGGCTGAATCGGCCTGACTGAGGCCCTCAAGATAGCCACGAATATGCCAGCAAGGGGAGAGACTGGAGAAAGATTCAAACCTGATGGGGCACCCGTAGACTGCTAACTGTCTCTGACTTTAGGAGCTGATGAAGGAGACATCAGTGCAGTTGCCGACCAAGCATCAGTTGCTCTTGGTCTGGCAACAACACTACAAGGGACCACTGGAGGACTCACATGGCTATGGACCACTCCCATTCCTGAAGCTCAGATGGGGCTTACCCACCGCTCTGGTTCCTGGGGTGAGCAGGTGACACTGTCCTGGCCAATCAGCATATTCCAAACTTTGACCATGGTGACTGGTACAAGGAAGAGCCTGGAACCCAAACTGGTTAAATGAGGCTTGGTCCCTGGGATTTGGAAAATGAGAAACCTCCTACTGGGGGTACTGGGCTGGGAGGATGGAGGCAACATCCCTTGGAGAGAACCTCTAGATGTTTCCATTTCAGCCTGAGAGAGTCCTGACTAACACAGTGAAGTGAGGACACCAGCATACATTTAGAACTTATTGTTTGCTGGGCATTGTACATTATTTTGCTCGTTTCTCATAATGTCCTATCTGGTAGTCATTATTATCCCCATGTCGAAGATTGAGCACATATAAGTACTTGATAAATATTAGCTGCTTAGTGACCGGCACACAATAAATACTTTATAAAAATCAGCCTAGTGTTTCCCAAATTTCCCTGATAAGAATCCCTGGGGCTTGTCAGACTGCCAGGTTTCACCCCTGGGAATTCTGGTTCAGTGGCTCTGGAGCGGGGCCCAGGAATCTGTGTTTTAACAAGTGCCCAGAGGATTCTCATCATCGAGGACATTCGGGAAAAGCAGTCAACTCAATCCCCACCACAGCCTACTGAGGAAGGTATTACAGCCATTTTTATTTAAAGTTGAGGAAAGTGAGGCTCAAGAGAGGTTATATAACCTGCCCAAGCTGACACAGGTGGTGAGTGACAGAGCTGGGGTTTGAACCTGGGTCTACGTGACGTTCACACTCCTTGGGGAAAAGGGATGATAATGACTGCCTGTGTATCTCACAGATTGTGAGATGATGCAAAAGATGGAAAGAACATGGCAACGTGGAAAGTGAAAACCACTACGGAGAGAGAGAGAAATGGCTGTTTATGAAAAAGAAGCCCAAGCAACTCAAATATTTTCTCTAACCAGGGAAAAACAGAAGTCCTAAAAGCCACTTGGTAATTAAGATAATCTACGTGGAAGTTTTTTTTTCCTCCCTTTAAAATTTACATGTAATGAGATTCACTCTTTGTATCAACCACCACAGTCATGCTAGATCTTAGTTTGCAGAAGATCTTAGTTGTAAACAGAAAAGGATTTGCACTCCGGGGGGTATCCTAAGTCTTGCTGATGGCCTTTTGAAGGTGTTACAAGTTTTGGCCAAGGTTCAGAAGACCTAGACTCTCATCTTCGCTCTGAGACTAATAGCTGGGTAATTGCAGACAGGTCACCTTTACGTCCTATGAGAAGAGTGATGCAGACTGCATGACTACTGACAGCCTCAGTCTACAGTTTGTTACGTTCTTTCCCTCCCTGCCCTGAGGCTCTAGTTAGGGCTTTGTTGAATGTGAAGTTTAGGAGAGGCATTCCCTGGTAAAAACTTCGAGGTGACAGAAGGGTTAATGTGGGAGAAACAGCCTTTCTGCTGAGGCAGGAGCTCTCCGATGACTTCCTGAGGTCCCAACGAGTAGACAGACAGCCCAGTCTATACACACCCACTATTGCCTGGGTCATCTAGCCGGGCCAATAAGGAAGCAGAGAGAAAACTAATCTGAACTGAGTGCTCACTGGGTGCCCAGAGCTCGACACGGGTGCTCTCATTTCATTCTTGTTGTAGAATCTCCTTTGAGGTATTTATTATTCTCCCCACTTTCCAGATGAATACGCTGAGGTTCAGAGACATTACGTCATCTGCTCAACATCATACAGCCCAGGAAGGCATGAGCTGGTATCAGAACCCATAGCTTCCTGGCCCGAAATACGGAAGTGTTTCCTCAGTTCTCAGGTCCTGTGAAGCCTACAATGAACTGCAGGGAGATTCATCTCCTCCAGATCTTGGTGGACTAATTTCATAGCTTTTCTCGAGAATCTAGCTGTCAGGCCTAGCACACTCCTCCCACTCATCTCTGCAGTTCTCCAGACTTCTACATCTGACAAAATCAGCCTCTCCATGGTCCCTGGGAACAGATGTCTTACGACAAAAATGATCTGAACCTCAGGAACAAGGAGGATGGATCGCTACCTCTGGAGAGAGGGACCCTAGATGTTTTGAAGGATCAACAGCAGCTCCTTCTAATGCTTGAAAAATAGAAGAGACAGAAAGGCTGGTGGTACCATCCTGGGCTAGAGCTGGGAGGCCTGTGTGACTGGGGACGAGCCACCTCTCTGGAGCGTGTACCTCCCAGAAGTGTCAGGAGATACAGAGATGATAGAACTGGTCCAGTGGAGAGGGAGGCATCAATGATGTAGAAGAGACAGAATCTGGGAGAAAATCAGAGGCCTGGGATCCTGTAATAGAAGCTTAGCCTTTGGTAGAGGAAAGGACACTTCTTCCTTTGTGACAGGAAAGAAGGGAGAGAAAGGTTATGGGTACAGGTGGGTGGGTAGCTTTGGCGGAGGGAAGAAGGTAGAGTTCCATCGGCTTTTGAAGGACATATGAGCCAAGGTCACCAGTGGGGTATGGAGTCAGAGAGGGACAGAATGGGAGTAGTGGTTTGAAGAGAGAGAAGAAGGTATGAGACGTTGTTCTGGAGGTTAGGTAAACCACCACCCCTGGGAAGCCTGGCGGGGGGGGGGGCGGTGAACGCCTATTTACCTGCAACAGATGACCACGACTTTAAAGCAGGACCTGTCAGCATGGCTTAGCTGCTAGAGTGCAAGCATCAAGGTGGCAGACAGTTGGGTTTAACTAGCCAGACGATTGTAATGCACAGAGCGTGGGGCAAGGAAGACGGGGTGTTTAGAAAGTTGTAAGAGGGGACCGTGTGTCCTAAATTGGCTAAAGAGGGAAGTGAGTCATGACTGAGAGTGAGAAAGCAGGAGACGGTCGGTAGATTGGAGAATGGCTGGAGCTGAAGGATTGTTGGGACGGGAGCACCAAGGTAGGTGAGCGGCAAGAGGAAGAGGCAGTGGTCAGAGAGTGGAGGTGTCCAAGGTGGTGCACTTATTGGTGAGAAGGTCAAGGAAATGACCATGTAGGTAGGATGGAGAAGCATATCTTCATTGGAGGTGTAGAAGTGAGGAGTTTGCAGAACTGAGAGGCCAAGGTATTGGATGGCTCATTTTTTTTTTTTTAACTGTTAGCTTTTTTTCTGTTTTTTGTTTTTTCTGCCACACCACGAGGCATGCAGGATCTTAGTTCCCTGACCGGGGATCAAAACTGTGCCCCCTGCAGTGGAACCATGGAGTCCTAACCACTGGACCGCCAGGGAAGTCCCCTGGATGGCTCATCCATGAGGTTATTGAAGTTGCCAAGAATGATAACAGGAACAATAATAGGAAAAAAGATAATGAACCAACTGCTAGAGCCCTCACTAATGAGGAGGCAGATGACAGCAACAAAGAGGTAGACATGACTGTAAAAGAGGCAGGAAGAGAAATGGAAGCAGTGATGGGGAACAAGAACGATTCTCCAGTTCCATGAAGGAGGGGGCCGGCCTCCCCTGTGGCCTCCTCATGAGAAGACTGCAGGGGAAGTGGCATCATTAGGTTTGAGTTAGGATAAGAGAGGAGGTCCATCAGCTGCTTACTGATGGACCATACATGCTTCCAGAAAGACTGAGGAGGTGAAGAGTGTGGGAAACAGCCCTTGTTCCCCTTAATACAACTTCCATGTACTTTCAGGTTGGTGGTGGGGCAGGGCTAAGGCAGAAGAGAAGGCTGGGTCTTTTCCATTCTGGTGGTTGTGGGAATCCACAGAGGAGCTGGCTGTCTTGTGTCGTTTGTTGTCTCAGATTCTTTGGAGCTCGCTGGTTTCTCCTCTCAGGGGCTGCCAACTCCCTGTGAACCCATACCCCTGACATCTCTGTTCTAGCTGGATAGAGGTGGTGGTCTCTGCCTGTCGACTTAGCCCCACCCACCCTGGCAAGACGCTGGCTGATTGAGCATCCAGATATGCATCCATTGGCCAAATGTCTAAGCCAGATGTCCCCTCTTACTTGCACACCTTTGGCCAGTGTTCTAACTTTATCAGTGGGATTCAGATGGCAGGGAGGAAAGCAGGAAACACCACCATTGCCTAGCCCCCCTGGGTCCTAGCCCCTCACAGACTATACAACAGGCATGTTGGAGAATTGCAGCAAAGGCTCCTTTGTCACTCAGATATAATGGCAGCTCTGGGGCCTCAGCCATTCGGTGGATTCTGCTGCTCTCTGCACACCCCACCTTCCCCTCCCCAGGCAAAAATAAGCTGCCTGAGCTGCTTAGTCATGGGCAGTAGGAAACCTCACTTATTGGTCAGGTTCTGGCCTGGACACCAACCCCTGCTTCATTCGTCTGGCTGTGGGGTCTCCAGCTGTAATTTATAAGCCCTAAGGACTGTGTAGAAAGAGCTGCCTGGGCACAGAGAGTCCCATACAGGATTAACTGAAAGAGGAACACACCAAGACACACCATAGTCAAAATGAGAAAAATTAAAGACAAAGAGAGAATACTAAAAACAGCAAGGGAAAAGCAACAAATAACATACAAGGGAACTCCCATAAGGCTATCAGCTGATTTTTCAGCAGAAACTCTGCAGGCCAAAAGGGAATGCCATGATATATTTAAAATGATGAAAGAAAAAAGCCTACAACCAAGAATACTCTACCCAGCAAGGCTCTCAGTCAGATTTGATGGAGAAATCATAAGCTTTACAGACAAGCAGAAGCTAAAAGAATTCAGCACCACCAAGCCAGGTTTCCAAAAAATGTTAAAGGAACTTCTCTAGGCAAAAAAGAAAAGGCCACATTAGAAACAAGAAGATTACAAAATAGAAAAGCTTACCAGTAAAGACAAACATGCAGTAAAGATAGGAAATCAGGGGCTTCCCTGGTGGCACAGTAGTTGAGAATCTGCCTGCCAATGCAGGGGACACGGGTTCGAGCCCTGGTCTGGGAAGGTCCCACATGCCGTGGAGCGACTAGGCCCGTGAGCCACAATTGCTGAGCCTGCACGTCTGGAGCCTGTGCTCCGCAACAAGAGAGGCCGCGATAGTGAAAGGCCCGCGCACCACGATGAAGAGTGGCCCCCATTTGCCGCAACTAGAGAAAGCCCTTGCACAGAAACGAAGACCTAACACAGCCATAAATAAATAAATAAATAAATAAATAAATCATGCTAACTGACAAAAAGCCAGTTACAAGAGATCACCTATTATAAGATGCCATTTATATGAAATGTTCAGAATAGGCAAATCTATTTAAAAAAAAAAAAGATAGGAAATCATTCAAAACAAAGCTAGCAGGGAGATTAAAAGACAAAAGTAGTAAAATCATTTGTATCCACAATAAGCAGTTAAGCGATACACAAAACAGTGAGTTGTAAAATATGATATCAAAAACAGTAATCATGAGGGGAAGGTAGTACAAAAGCAGGGTATTTAAAATGCATTTGAAATTAAGAGGTCAGCAACTTAAAACAATCACGTATATATAGAGACTACTACACAGAAACCTCATGGTAACTGCAAACCAAAAACCTATAATAGATAGACACACAGAAAAGAAAAAGGAACCCAAACATCACACTAAAGAAACTCATCAAATCACAAGAGAGGAGAACAAAAGAAAAAGGAAAAAAAAAAAAAGGCCTACAAAAACAAATCAAAAACAATTAACAAAATGACAATAAGAACATATATATTGATAATTACCTTAAATGTAAACGGACTAAATGCTCCAACCAAAAGACACAGACTGGTTAAATGGATACAAAACAAAGACCCATATATATGCTGCCTACAAGAGCCTCACTTCAGATCTAGAGACACATACAGACTGAAAGTGAGGGGATGGAAAAAGGTATTCTACAAAAATAGAAATCAAAAGAAAGCCAGAGTAGCAATACTTGTATCAGACAAAATAGACTTTAAAATAAAGACTGTTACAAGAGACAAAGGACACTACATAATGATCACAGGATCAATCCAAAAAGAAGATATAACAATTATAAATATATATGCTCCCAACACAGGAGCACCTCAATATATAAGGCAAATATTAACAGACATAAGAGGAGAAACACACTAATAGTAGGGGACTTTAAAACCCCACTTACATCAAGGGACAGATCAATGGACAGATCATTCACACAGAAAATCAATAAGGAAACATAGGCCTTAAATGACACATTAGACCAAATGGACTTAATAGATTTTTATAGAGCATTCCCTCTGAAAGCAGCAGAATACACATTCTTTTCAAGTGCACGTGAAGCATTCTTCAGGATAGAGAACATGCTGGGTCACAAAACAAGCCTTGGTAAATTTAAGAAAACTGAAATCATATCAAGCATCTTTTCCAACCACAACATTATGAGGCTAGAAATCAACTGCAAGAAAAAACTGCAGAAAGCACAAACACGTGGAGGCTAAACAATATGCTACTAAACAACCGATGGATCACTGAAGAAATCAGAAAGGAAATCAAGAAAATATCTAAAGACAAATGAAAATGAAAACATGATGATCTAAAACCTATGGGACACAGAAAAGCAGTTCTAAGAGAAAAGTTTATAGCAATACAAGCTTACCTCAGGAAAAAAAGAAAAATCTCAAATAAACAACCTAACCTTACACCCTAAGCAACTAGAGAAAGAACAAACAAAACCCAAAGTTAGTAGAAGGAAAGAAATCATAAAGATCAGACCAGAAATAAATGAAATAGACACTAAAAAAAAATTAGAGAAGGTAAATGAAATTAAGGTGGTTCTTTGAAAAGATAAACAAAATCGATAAACCTAGCCAAACTCACCAAGAAAAAAAAGGGAGAGGGCCCAAATCAATAAAATCAGAAATGAAAAAGGAGAAGTTACAACCAACACCACAGAAATACAAAGATCATACGAGACTACTATGAGCAACTATATGCCAATAAAATGGACAACCTAGAAGAAATGGACAAATTTTTAGAAAGGTACAATCTCCTAAGATTGAACCAGGAAGAAATAGAAAATATGAACAGACCAATTACCATTCTGACATTGAATCAGAAATTTAAAAATTCCAAACAAACAAACGTCCAGGACCAGATGGCTTTACAGGTAAATTCTAACAAACATTTAGAGAAGAGTTAGTGCCTTAATAGAGTTAATATCCCTCTGAAACTATTCCAAAAATTACAGAGGAAGGAACATTTCTGAACTCATTCTATCAGGCCACCATTACCCTGATACCAAAACCAGACAACAGTATCACACACAAAAAAAGAAAATTACAGGCAAATATCACTGATGAACATAGATGCAAAAATCCGCAACCAAATACTAGCAAACCAAATCCAACAATATATTTAAAGAATCAGAAAAGAGAGGAGAAGATGGCGGAAGAGGAAGACGCGGAGATCACCTTCCTTCCCACAGATACATCAGAAATACATCTACACGTGGAACTGCTCCTATAGAACACCCACTGAACACTGGCAGAAGACCTCAGACCTCCCAAAAGGCAAGAAACTCCCCACGTACCTAGGTAGGGCAAAAGAAGAAAGAAACAACAGAGACAAAAGAATAGGGACGGGACCTGCACCAGTGGGAGGGACCTGTGAAGGAGGAAAGGTTTCCACACACTAGGAAGGCCCTTCGCGGGTGGAGACTGCGGGTGGCAGAGGGGGGAAGCTTTGGAGCCATGGAGGAGAGCACAGCAACAGGGGTGCAGAGGGCAAAGTGGAGAGATTCCCGCACAGAGGGTCGGTGCCGACCAGCACTCACCAGCCCGAGAGGCTTGTCTGCTCACCCGCCGGGGCGGGCGGGGGCTGGGAGCTGAGGCTCGGGCTTCGGTCAGATTGCAGGGAGAGGACTGGGGTTGGCGGCATGAACACAGCCTGAAGGCGGCTAGTGCACCACAGCTAGCTGGGAGAGAGTCCGGGAAAAGGTCTGGAGCTGCCGAACAGGCAAGAGACTTTTTCTTGCCTATTTGTTTCCTGGTGCGCGAGGAGAGGGGATTCAGAGCGCCACCTAAACAAGCTCCAGAGACGGGCGTGAGCCGCGGCCATCAGCGCGGACCCCAGAGAGGGGCATGGCATGCTAAGCCTGCTGCTGCCGCCACCAAGAAGCCTGTGTGTAAGCACAGGTCACTATCCACACCGCCCCTCCCGGGAGCCTGTGCAGCCCGCCACTGCCAGGGTCCCGTGATCCGGGGACAACTTCTCCGGGAGAACGCACGGCGCGCCTCAGGCTGCTGCAACGTCACGCCGGGTTCTGCTGCCGCAGGCTCGCCCGCATCCGTACCCCTCCCCACCCCCCGGCCTGAGTGAGCCAGAGACCCTGAATCAGCTGCTCCTTTAACCCCGTCCTGTATGAGCGAAGAACAGACGCCCTCAGGCAACCTACAAACAGAGGCGGGTCCAAATCCAAAGCTGAAACCCAGGAGTTGTGCAAACAAAGAAGAGAAAGGGAAATTTCTCCCAGCAGCCTCAGGAGCAGCAGATTAAAGCTCCACAAACAACTTGATGTACCTGCATCTGTGCAATACCTGAATAGACAATGAATCATCCCAAATTGAGGAGGTGGACTTTGGGAGCAAGATATATTATTTTTTCCCCTTTTCCTCTTTTTGTGAGTGTGTATGTGTATGCTTCTGTGTAAGATTTTGTCTGTATAGCTTTGCTTTCACCATTTGTCCTAGGGCTCTGTCCGTCCGTTTTATTTTTGTTTTGTTTTGTTTTGTTTGTTTGTTTTTGTTTTTTTACTTAAAAAATTTTTTCTTTTTTTCTTAATAATTATTTTTTATTTTATATTTTAATAACTTTATTTTATTTTATCTTACTTTATTTTATTTTATCCTCCTTCTTTTTTTCTTTCTATTTTTTCTCCCTTTTATTCTGAGTCGTGTGGATGAAAGGCTCTTGGTGCTCCAGCCAGGCATCAGGGCTGTGCCTCTGAGGTGGGAGAGCCAACTTCAGGACACTGGTCCACAAGAGACCTCCCAGCTCCACGTAATACCAAACGACAAAAATCTCCCAGAGATCTCCATCTCAACACCAAGACACAGCTTCACTCAATGACAAGCAAGCTACAGTGCAGGACACCCTATGCCAAACAACTAGCAAGACAGGAACACAGCCCCATCCATTAGCAGAGAGGTTGCCTAAAATCATAATAAGGCCACAGACACCCCAAAACACACCACCAGACGTGGACCTGTCCACGAGAAAGACAAGATCCAGCCTCATCCACCAGAGCACAGGCACTAGTCCCCTCCACCAGGAAGCCTACACAACCCACTGAACAAAACGTAGCCACTGGGGACAGACACCAAAAACAACGGAAACTACGAACCTGCAGCCTGTGAAAAGGAGACCCCAAACACAGTAAGTTAAGCAAAATGAGAAGACAGAGAAACACACAGCAGATGAAGGAGCAAGGCAAAACCCCACCAGACCTAAAAAATGAAGAGGAAATAGGCAGTCTACCTGAAAAAAAATTCAGAGTAATGATAGTAAAGATGATCCAAAATCTTGGAAATAGAATGGAGAAAATACAACTTTTAACAAGGACCTAGAAGAACTAAAGAGCAAACAAACAATGGTGAACAATGCAATAAATTAAATTAAAAATTCTGTAGAAGGAATCAATAGCAGAATAACTGAGGCAGAAGAACGGATAAGTGACCTGGAAGATACAATAGTGGAAATAACTACTGCAGAGTAGAATAAAGCAGAAAGAATGAAAAGAATTGAGGACAGTCTCAGAGACCTCTGGGACAACATTAAAAGCACCAACATTCGAATTATAGGGGTCCCAGAAGAAGAAGAGAAAAAGAAAGGGACTGAGAAAATATTTGAAGAGATTATAGTTGAAAACTCCCCTAATATGGGAAAGGAAATAGTCAAGTCCAGAAAGCACAGAGAGTCCTATACAGGATAAATCCAAGGAGAAACACGCCAAGACACATATTAATCAAACTATCAAAAATTAAATACAAAGAACAAATATTAAAAGCAGCAAGGGAAAAACAACAAGTAACACATAAGGGAATCCCCATAAGGTTAACAGCTCATCTTTCAGCAGAAATTCTGCAAGCCAGAAGGGAGTGGCAGGACATATTTAAAGTGATGAAGGAGAAAAACCTACAACCAAGATTACTCTACCCAGCAAGGATATCATTCAGATTTGATGGAGAAATTAAAACCTTTACAGACAAGCAAAAGCTGAAAGAGTTCAGCACCACCAAACCAGCTTTACAACAAATGTTAAAGGAACTTCTCTAGGCAAGAAACACAAGAGAAGGAAAACACCTACAATAATAAACCCAAAACAATTAAGAAAATGGTAATAGGAACATACATATCAATAATTACCTTAAATGAAAGTGGATTAAATGCTCGCACCAAAAGACACAGACTGGCTGAATGGATACAAAAACAAGACCCGTATATATGCTGTCTACAAGAGACCCACTTCAGACCTAGGGACACATACAGACTGAAAGTGAGGGGATGGAAAAAGATATTCCATGCAAATGGAAATCAAAAGAAAGCTGGAGTAGCAATTGTCATATCAGACAAAATGGACTTTAAAATAAAGACTATTATAAGAGACAAAGAAGGACACTATATAATGATCAAAGGATCATTCTAAGAAGAAGATATAAGAATTGTAAATATTTATGCACCAAACATAGGAGCACCTCAATACATAAGGCAAATACTAACAGCCATAAAAGGGGAAATCGACAGTAACACAATCGTAGTAGGGGACTTTAACACCCCACTTTCACCAATGGACAGATCATCCAAAATGAAAATAAATAAGGAAACACAAGCTTTAAGTGATACATTAAACAAGATGAACTTAATTGATATTTATAGGACATTCCACCCAAAAACAACAGAATACACATTTTTCTAAAGTGCTCATGGAACATTCTCCAGGATAGATCATATCGTGGGTCACAAATCAAGCCTTGGTAAATTTAAGAAAATTGAAATTTTAACAAGTATCTTTTCTGACCACAACGCTATGAGACTAGATATCAATTACAGGAAAAGATCTGTAAAAAATACAAACACATGGAGGCTACACAATACACTACTTAATAACGAAGTGATCACTGAAGAAATCAAAGGGGAAATCAAAAAAGACCTAGAAACAAATGACAAAGGAGACACAACGACCCAAAACCTATGGGATGCAGCAAAAGCAGTTCTAAGAGGGAAGCTTATAGCAATACAAGCCTACCTCAAGAAACAGGAAACATCTTGAATAAACAACTTAACCTTGCACCTAAAGCAATTAGAGAAAGAAGAACAAAAAAACCCCAAAGTTAGCAGAAGGAAAGAAATCATAAAGATCAGATCAGAAATAAATGAAAAAGAAATGAAGGAAACAATAGCAAAGATCAATAAAACTAACAGCTGGTTCTTTGAGAAGATAAGCAAAATTGATAAACCATTAGCCAGACTCATCCAGAAAAAAAGGGAAAAGACTCAAATCAATAGAATTAGAAATGAAAAAGGAGAAGTGACAACTGACACTGCAGAAATACAAACGATCATGCGAGATTACTACAAGCAACTTTATGCCAATAAAATGGACAACCTGGAAGAAATGGACAAATTCTTAGAAATGCACAACCTGCCGAGTCTGAACCAGGAAGAAATATGAACAGACCAATCACAAGCACTGAAATTGAAACTGTGATTAAAAATCTTCCAACAAACAAAAGTCCAGGACCAGATGGCTTCACAGACGAATTCTATCAAACATTTAGAGAAGAGCTAACACCTATCCTTCTCAAACTCTTCCAAAATATTGCAGAGGGAGGAACACTCCCCAACTCATTCTACGAGGCCACCATCACCCTGATACCAAAAGCAGACAAAGATGTCACAAACAAAGAAATCTACAGGCCAATATCACTGATGAACATAGATGCAAAAATCCTCAACAAAATACTAGCACACAGAATCCAACAGCACATTAAAAGGATCATACACTATGCTCAAATGGGGTTTATTCCAGGAATGCAAGGATTCTTCAATATACGCAAATCAATCAACGTGATACACCATATTAACAAATTGAAGGATAAAAACCATATGATCATCTCAATAGATGCAGAGAAAGCTTTTGACAAAATTCAACACCCATTTATGATAAAAGCCCTGCAGAAAGTAGGCATAGAGGGAACTTTCCTCAACATAATAAAGGCCATATATGACAAACCCACAACCAACATCGTCCTCAATGGTAAAAAACTGAAACCATTTCCACTAAGACCAGGAACAAGACAAGGTTGCCCACTCTCACCACTATTATTCAACATAGTTTTGGAAGTTTTAGCCACAGCAATCAGAGAAGAAAATAAATAAAAGGAATCCAAATCGGAAAAGAAGAAGTAAAGCTGTCACTGTTTGCAGATGACATGATACTAGACATAGAGAATCCTAAAGATGCTACCAGAAAACTACTAGAGCTCATCAATGAATTTGGTAAAGTAGCAGGATACAAAATTAATGCACAGAAATCTCTTGCATTCCTATATGCTAATGATGAAAAATCTGAAAGTGAAATTAAGAAAACACTCCCATTTACCATTGCAACAAAAAGAATAAAATATTTAGGAATAAACCTACCTAAGGAGACAAAAGACCTGTATGCAGAAAATTATAAGACACTGATGAAAGAAATTAAAGATGATACAAATAGATGGAGAGATATACCATGTTCTTGGATTGGAAAAATCAACATTGTGAAAATGACCCTACTACCCAAAGCAATCTACAGATTCAATGCAATCCCTATCAAACTACCATTGGCATTTTTCACAGAACTAGAACAAAAAATTTCACAATTTGTATGGAGACACAAAAAACCCCAAATAGCCAAAGCAGTCTTGAGAACGAAAAATGGAGCTGGAGGAATCAGGCTCCTGACTTCAGACTATACTACAAAGCTACAGTAATCAAGACAGTATGGTACTGGCACAAAAACAGAAATATAGATCAATGGAACAGGAGAGAAAACCCAGAGATAAACCCATGTACATATGGTCACCTTATCTTTGATAAAGGAGGCAAGCATATACAGTGGAGAAAAGACAGCCTCTTCAATAAGTGGTGCTGGGAAAATGGGACAGCTACATGTAAAAATATGAAATTAGAAGACTCCCTAACACCATACACAAAAATAAACTCAAAATGGATTAAAGACCTAAACGTAAGGCCAGACACCATAAAACTCTTAGAGGAAAACATAGGCAGAACACTCTATGACATAAATCACAACAAGATCCTTTTTGATCTAGCTCCTAGAGAAATGGAAATAAAAACAAAAATAAACAAATGGGACCTAATGAAACTTCAAAGCTTTTGCACAGCACAGGAAACCATAAACAAGACCAAAAGACAACACTCAGAATGGGAGAAAATATTTGCAAATGAAGCAACTGACAAAGGATTAATCTCCAAAATTTACAAGCAGCTCATGCAGCTCAATAACAATAAAACAAACAGCCCAATCCAAAAATGGGCAGAAGACCTAAATAGACATTTCTCCAAAGAAGATATACAGATTGCCTACTAACACATGAAAGAATGCTCAACATCATTAATCATTAGAGAAATGCAAATCAAAACTACAATGAGATATCATCTCACACCAGTCAGAATGGCCATCATCCAAAAATCTACAAATAATAAATGCTGGAGAGGGTGTGGAGAAAAGGCAACCCTCTTGCACTGTTGGTGGGAATGTAAATGGATACAGCCACTATGGAGAACAGTATGGAGGTTCCTTTAAAAACTAAAAATAGAACTACCATACGACCCAGCAATCCCACTACTGGGATATACCCTGAGAAAACCATAATTCAAAAAGAGTCATGTACCAAAATGTTCATTGCAGCTCTATTTACAATAGCCAGGCCATGGAAGCAACCTAAATGTCCATCATCGGATGAATGGATAAAGAAGATGTGGCACATATATACAATGGAATATTACTCAACCATAAACAGAAACGAAATTGAGTTATTTGTAGTGAGTTGGATGGACCTAGAGTCTGTCATACAGAGTGAAGTAAGTCAGAAAGAGAAAAACAAATACCGTATGCTAACGCATATATATGGAATCTAAGGAAAAAGAAAAAAGGTCATGAAGAACCTAGTGGCAAGATGGGAATAAAGACACAGACCTACTAGAGAATGGACTTGAGGATATGGGGAGGGGGAAGGATAAGATGTGATAAAGTGAGAGAGTGGCATGGACATATATACACTACCAAACGTAAAATAGATAGCTAGTGGGAAGCAACCGCATAGCACAGGGAGATCAGCTCTGTGCTTTGTGACCACCTAGAGGGGTGGGATAGGGAGGGTGGGAGGGAGGGAGATGCAAGAGGGAAGAGATATGGGAACATATGTATATGTATAACTGATTCACTTTGTTATAAAGCAGAAACTAACACACCATTGTAAAGCAATTATACTGCAATAAAAATTAAAAAAAGGATCATACACCATGATCAAGTGGGATTTATCCCAGTGATGCAAGGAGTTTTCAATATCCACAAATCGATCAATGTGGTACTCCACATTAACAAATTGAAGAATAAAAAACATATGATCCTCTCAATAAATGTAGAAAAAGCTTTTGATAAAATTCAACGTCCATTTATGATAAAAATTCTTCAAAAAGTGGGCATAGAGGGACTTCCCTGGTGGCACAGTGGTTAAGAATTCGTCTGCCAATGCAGGGGACACAGGTTCGATCCCTGGTCCAGTAAGATCCCACATGCCGCGAAGCAACGAAGCCCACGTGACACAACTACTGAAGCCCAGGCACCCTAGAGCCCACGAGCCACAACTACTATGCCTGCATGCTGCAACTACTGAAGCCCGCGCGCCTAGAACCTGTGCTCCGCAACAAGAGAAGCCACTGCAATGAGAAGCCCATGCACTGCAACGAAGAGTAGCCCCTGCTCGCTGCAACTAGAGAAAGCCCACACGCACCAATGAAGACTAAATGCAGCCAAAAAAAAAAAAAAAAGTGGGCATAGAGAGAACATACCTCAACATAGTAAAGGCCATATATGACGAACCCACAGCTAACATCATACTTAGCGGTGAAAAGCTGAAAGCATTCCCTCTAAGATCAGGAACAAGACAAGGATGCTCACTCTCACCACTTTTATTCAACGTAGTTTTGTAAGCCCCAGCCATAGCAATCAGAGAAAAAAAAGAAATAGAAGGAATCCAAATTGGAAAAGAAGAAGTAAAACTGTCACTGTTGGCAGATGACATGATCCTATACATAGAAAATCCTAGAGATGCTGCCAGAAAACTACTAGAGCTAATCAATGAATTCTGCAAAATTAAGATACAAAATAAATATACAGAAATCTGTTGCATTCCTATACACTAACAATGAAATATCAAAAAGAGAAATTAAGGAAACAATCCCATTTACCATCACATCAAAAAGAATAAAATACCTAGGAATAAACCTACCTAAGGAGGCAAAAGACCTGTACTCCGAAAACTATAAGATGCTGATGAAAGAAACTGAAGATGACACAAACAGATGGAAAGATATACCATGTTCTTGGATTGGAAGAAACAATCTTGTTAAAATGACCATACGCAAGGCAATCTACAGATTTAATGCAATCCCTATCAAATCACCAATGGCATTTTTCACAGAACTAGAACAAAAAATTTTTTAATTTGCGTGGAAACGCAAAAGACCCCAAATAGCCAAAAGAATCATGAGAAAGAAGAATAGAGTTGGAGGAATCACATTCCCTGACTTAAGTCTATACTACAAAGCTATAGTAATCAAAACACTAAAACTGACACATAGATCAAGGGAACAGGATAGAAAGTCCAGAAATAATCTCATGCACTGGACTTCCGTGGTGGTGCAGTGGTTAAGAATCTGCCAGCCAATGCAGGGGACACGGGTTCGAGCCCTGGTCTGGGAAGATCCCACGTGCCGCAGAGCAACTAAGCCTGTGTACCACAACTACTGAGCCTGTGCTCTAGAGCCCATGAGCTACAACTACTGAGCCCACATGCTGCAACCAAGCCAGACACAAAAGAGTACATACTGTATGACTCCACTTACATAAAATTTAATAATAAGCAAAACTAATCTATAGTTAAAGAAGTCAAATACTGATTTGCCTCTGGGAGCATGAGATTGGGGATTGATTGGAAAAGGCATGAGGGAACTATCAGGGTGATGGAATCATTCTATGTCTTGATTAGGGTGTGTGTTACACATGTGTACACATTTGTCAAAATGCATCAAACACAAGGTTGGTGCATTTCAATGGGTGTAAATTTTAACTAAAAAAAATTAGAACCATAAATAAATATTGAACTTTAGCTAAGGATATGCCTGCTGAAGTATTTAGGAGTGAAAGGCACTGATTTCTGAAACTTATTTTTAAACACCTAAAAAGATAAGATGGATTGATGGATATGTGATCAAGTAAATAAGCAAAATGTTAATTATAGAATCTAAATGGCAAATATGTGAGTGATTAATGTACAATTTTTTCAGGTTGTCTGTATGTATGAAAAATTTCAGGGTGAAATAATGATGTAGAAGATAACATGCAAAAACAAAGATATTGTAGAATTAAGATTATGGAGGACTTTTTAAAATCACCTAAAACATTAAATTGTGTTTTATATTCAATTTAAATACTTTAACATCATTCTTGCATTACCAAAGTAAAAAAAAAAAAAGTTTATTTTAGAAATTTTGGAATATGCAGGAAAGTAGAAACAAAAATTTTTAAATCTGTAAACCCATGACCCATAGAGAATCACTTAGTGACATATTAGTTTATTTTTTTACTTAATATATCTTGAACATTTTCTTGTCATTAAATGTTCTTAAAAGCATGATTTTTAGATTGTATATTCCATTGTATGTATATACTATATATAAATTATAAAAATCATTCCCTATTGTTAAGCACTGGCCTGTTTCCAAGTTTTTCTGCTGCAAACAAAGTTGGGGTGAACATTTCTGTGCATACATTTTTTACCACATTTTGATTTTTCTTAGGATGGATTCCTTGAAGTTGGGTTACTAGGTCAAAAGTTAGACACACTTTTTACATTTAACACTAGCAAATTTACATACTCCAAGGAGTGTATGAGAGTGGTTTTTTTTCATGCAACTTAGTCACCTTTGGATATATATTTTTTTAATTCAGTTTTTTTATCAATTTCATAGATGGAAGATTGTATCTTATTATAGTTTTAATTTGTATTCTTTTGCTACCAAACATTTCTTTTTCCAAATTCTAATAGTGATTTGTATTTCTTTTGTGAATTATCTATCCACATCTATTTCCCTATCATTCTGGGGGATTTTTACTATTTTAATTATTAACTAAAACTTTAAAAAATATTTATATTAAAGCTTTTTATAAAATGAGTTTACTATCCCATGACTTATGTGCTTGCTACAGATATTTTCCCCAATTTATTGCTTCTTTTTTTTAACTGAAATTTTTAGTTTGAGATACTTGTAGATTCACATGTAGTAGTCAGAAATAATGCAGAGAAATTCTGCACACTCTTCACCCAGTTCCCCCAATGGTAAGATCTTGCAAAATTATAGTAAAATATCATAACCAGGATATTAACATTGATACGGTCAATATGCAGGACATTTCTGCCACCACAAAGATCCTTCACGTTGTCTTCTTTATAGTCATGCTTTCCTCCTGCCTCCAAACCCTCCCTAACCCCTGACAACCATGATTGTGTTCTCCATTTCTAAAATTTCATCTTTTAGGAATTTTGTATAAGTGTAATCATACAATATGTAAATGTTTGGGATTGTCTAATTTCACTCAGCATAATTCTCTGTAGATTCATACCAGTTGTTGTATCAATAGCTCCCTCCTTTTCATTGCTGAGTAGTATTTCATGATACAGATGTACCAGAGCTTAACCATTCCACCCATTCTAGGACATGTAGGCAGTTTCTAGTTTTAGGCTATTATGATAAAACTGTATAAGAATTCCTGTATAGGTTTCTATGTAAACATAAGTCTTAATTTCTCTGGGATAAATACCCAGGAGTGCAATAACTAGATTGTAAGGAAATTGCATGTTTAGTTTTCAAAGAAACTCTCTCTTTTCTAGAGAGGCCATTCCATTTTACATTCCCACCAGTAATATGTAAATGATCGTTTCTCCTCATCTTTGCCAGCATTGGTGTTGTCACAATTTTTTTTTTTTTAAATTTTAGAAATTCTGCTGGTTGTGTAGTGATAGCTTATGGTGGATTTAATTTGCATTTCCCTAATGGTTAATGATGTTAAACATCTTTCCAGGGACTTCCCTGGTGGTCCAGCGGTAAAGACTCTGCGCTCCCAATGCAGGGGGCCCAGGTTCGATCCCTGGTTGGGAACTAAGATCCCACATACCGCAACTAAGCCCGCCTGCCACAACTACTGAGCCCGTGCACCACAATGAAGAGCTTACGTGCCGCAATGGAGACCCAGCATAGCCACAATTAAAAAAAAAAATTTTTTCCATGTGCCTATCTGCCATCACTACATCCTTTTTTTGGTGAAATGTCACTTCATGTATTTTTTCTGTTTTCTCGTTAGATTCTTTCTTCTTATTTCCTTTTTCTTTTCCTGTCTTTCTTTCTTCTTTTTTTTTAAGTGTTGAATTTTGAGAGTTCTTTATGCATACTAGTTACTAGTCTTTTATCACATATGTGGTTTGCAAATACTTTCTGCCCCTCTCAACATCCTCTTTTCATCCTCTTAACATGCTCTTTTGCAGAGCACAAGTTTTTAATTTTAATGAAGTCCAGTTAATCCTTTTATGGATGATGCCTTTGGTGTCAAGACTAAGAACTCTGTGTTTAGCACTATATCTGGAAGATTTTCTCCTATGTTTTTATCTAAAAGTTTTATAGTTTTACATTTTACTTTTAAATCCATAATCCATTTTGAGTTCATTTTTATATAAGGTGTGAGGCTAAGGTTGAGGGTTTGTTTGTTTTTAACCTATGAATGTCCAATTACTCCGGCACCATATTTTGAGAAGTCTGTCTTTCCTCCATTGAATTGCTTTTGCACCTTTGTAAAAAAATCAATTAGGCATATATGTGGAGATCTATACCTATCTACCTAACTATCTATCTATCTATCTATTTCTGGATACTCTATTCTATTGATCTAGTGTTTATCCTTCTGCCAATAGCACACAGTCTTGATTACTGTAGCTACTTAATAAATCTTGAAATTAAGTAGACGAATTCCTTCCATTTTTTCTTATTTAAAATTGTTCTAGTTATTCTAGCTTCTTTGTCTTTCCATATAAATTTTATAAAAACCTTGCCCATGTCTACAAAAAAATCTTTGTGTGATTTTGATAGAAACTGCATTAAACTTATATATCAGTTTAGAGATGAGTGGCATCCTTACTGTGCGGAGCCTTCCAATCCATTCACACAATCTGTCTCTCCATTTATTTAGATCTTCTTTGATTTCTTTCATTAGTGCTTTGAGCTTTCAGCACACAAGCCCTCTCATGTTTTGTTAGATTTATGCTTAAGTATTTCATTTTTTGAACAATTTAAAATAGTATTTTATTTTAATTTCAGTGTTCACATGGTCATTACTAGAATATAGAAATATAATTGATTTTGTTATGTGGATCTTGTATCCTGCAAACTTGCTGAACTCACTTATTAGTTTTAGAAGGGTTTTTTGGGTAGATTCTTTGGAATTTTAGGCAGACAATCATATCATTTGCAAATAGTGCCATTTTTGTTTCTTTCCTAAAATCTTTATTCCTTTAATTTCCTTTTCCTGCCTTAATGCTCTGACTAGAACTTCCTGCAGTATGTTGACTAAGAGTGATGAAAGTGGAAATACTTGCCTTGTTGCTGAAATTTGGGAGAAAGCATTTGGTCTTTCTCCAGTAAGTAAAATGTTAGCTGTAGATTTTTTCTATCAAATTGAGGAAGTTCCCTTCTCTTCCTTTTTTTCTAAGAGTCTTTATCAAGAATGGATGTTGAATTCTGTCAAATGATTTTCCTGAAATGATTGATATGACTGAGTGATTTTTCTCCTTTAAACTGTTAAAGTGGATTACAGTAATTGATTTTCAAATGTTGAATCAACCTTGCAACCAGGGAATAATCTCCACTTTGTTGTAGTGTATAATTCTTTTTATATAGTGCTGAATTCTATTTTCTAATATTTTGTTAAGGACTTTGCATGTATATTCATGATGAATATTGGTTTGTAGTTTTCTTTTTTGTACTATTTTTATTTGGTTTTGGTATCAGGGGAATACTAGTTTCATAAAATGAATTGGTAAGTATTCTCTCTTATTTTATTTTCTGGAAGAGATTGTGTAGAATTGGTGTTAATTCTTTAAATATTTTGTAGACTTTTCCAGTGAAACCACCTGGGCCTGAAGCTTTCTTTTTGCAGGAGTTTTTATCAGTTTCCTTAATAGTTATAGGGCTAGCTACTCAAGTTATCTGTTTCATCTTAAGTAAGTTGTGACAGTTTGTGTTTTTTTAGGAATTGATCTTTTTCATCTAAGTTGTCAAGTGTATGTGTGTAGAGTTGTTCTTAGTATTTCCTTATTTTTCTTTTGATCTCTACAGGGTCTATAGTGATAACCTCAATTTCATTCCTGATATTGGTAACTCATGCTTTCTCTCATTTTTGCTTTGTCTTCCTTGTTTTGTCAATTTTATCAATCTTTTCAAAGAACCAGCTCTTTGTTTCATTGATTTTTTTCTATAGATTTTTCTGTTTTCAATTTCATTGATTTCTCTTTTTGTCCGTATTATTTCCTTTCTTCTTGCATTGAGTTTATTTTACTCTCTTTCTAGGTTCTTGAGGTTCTTGAGAGCTTAGATTGTTGATTTGGGATTTTTCCCTCTTTTCTAATGTATGCATTTAGTGCTAAAATTTCCTTCTCAGCACTGCTCTAACTGCATTCCACAAATTTCTATATATTTTATTTTTATTTGAATTCAGTTCAATGTATTTTTTAAAATTTTTATCTAGTTAAAGTCAATTTACAATATTATGTTAGTTTCAGGTGTACAGCAAAGTGACTCAGTTATATATATTTTTTCAGATTATTTTCCATTATAGGTTATTACAAGATATTGAATATCGTTCCCTGTGCTATACAATAAATCCTTGTTGCTTATCTGTTTTATATATAGTAGTTTGTATCTGTTAATCCCATAATCCTAATTTATCCCTACCACCCCCTTCTTTCCCCTTTGGTAACCATAAGTTAGTTTTCTACACCTGTGCTGTACAATGTATTTTTTATTTCTCTTGTGACATCTTCTTTGATCCATGAATTTTTTTTTAGTAGTGTGCTGTTTAGCTTCTAATTGTTTAAAAATCTCACTGTTATCTTTTTGTTATTGATATCTAGTTTGATTCCATTGTGTTCAAAGAAGAAACTCTTTATGATTTTAATTCTTAAATTTGTTGAGGCTTGTTTTATGGCCCAGGATATGGTCTATCTTCGCATATCTTGGTATATTCTGTTAGGGCTTGAAAGGAATGTGTAATTTTGCTGTTGTTGGGTGGAATGTCCTAAAAATGTCAATGAAATCCTGTCAGTTGTTGTTTTCCTCTTTATCCTCGCTGATTTTCTGTCTAGCTCTATCACTTGTTGAGAAAGGAGTATTGAAGTCTTCAACTCCAAGTGTGGATTTGTCTATTTCTCCTCTCAGCTCTATCAGTTTTTGCTTCATATATTTTGCAGCTTTGTTGTTGGTATATATACATTTAGGATTGCTACACTTTCTTGGTAGATAGGTCCCATTATCACTCTGTAATGTCCCTCTTTGTCCCTGGTAAAATTGTTTGCTCTGAAGTCTACTTTATCTGATATTAATATAGCCACTCCTACTTTCTTTTGATTGCTATCTGCATAGGAGTTATATTTTCTAAAGAGCTTCTTTAAAATGGAAAATAGATGATGAGAATTCTAGTTAAATACTTTTAAAAAATAGAGTAAACTTTTAGTTTTCCATAATGAAAAGAACCTAAAATTGCAAAGACCAAGCAGCATTGCTGAATTTACTTATTTTACTCCCTATGTGCTCTCTTGTGGGTGAACAAATTAATTAAAAAAAAGAAATGAATCCTAGTAACTTTGATATGCCTGATTCAAAGCTGACTTATACCAATTCTTGAAGAATTTATGCCAAAGAACAGAACTACAGTCAGAGGTCTTCTCCTAATTTGTATTTTATGGGGATGATTCTCCCAACCTCTAGAATTTTGCTGGATTCCCCCAGGCCTCACATTCACAAAAGATCTTAAATATAGAATTTTAATATTTTTTCCAAATGAAACCATACATATAACCTCAGAGGCATGCAAACAAAACTGCAAGAGGCTTATCCAGGAAGTTTAAACTTGTGGTCCATTACTGGACCACATTGATGATTGTGTGTTGTGAATTAATATTTTTATGAATTCTGTAATTATCTTCTAATTAGCACAATTATAGTAAATTTTATTATTTCTGATTTTTTTGTATTAAAATGGCCAATTTTTAAAATGTAGATAGTTAAAATATGCTTTAATTTTTGTGGCCCCATTCAGACGTTTCTTCATTTTATAACTTACCAGGAATCCTAAAAAATGGCATTAACAGAGTTCTCTTTTGATGGCTCTGGTGAGTCCTGAGTCCTTTGAGTATAGTATGCCCTGATCTAAGATGACTGGATTCATATTAGCTGATTATTTATGTTTTTATCTAGAAAGAAACAGAGCCCAGGTATTTTCCCCTTGTGTTGGAACAGCACCCTGGAAGAATCCACACTAGAAGGGTTGCTTTCTACCCACCCTCATGAAACATCAGGCTGGGATGCTGATCTACCAATTCAAATAAACCATTTAACAAAACTAAAATGTATCACATCTTGTCCTTTATGTCTGTAATAGCAGGCAGATTCCCAAACTAAATACAAATACAAAGTAGACACTTTATCACCTTTTCTGGAAAGCCAAAAGCTTTCTCAAAATCCACTTGAAAGCTGATGCCATTACTGTGTAATATAAATACAGGCCAAGGACCAAGTTCCAGTCCTTCAAGATGGGATTTTTTTGGTGAATCTAGGTATTTAAAAAATTCATATCCTCCAAATTATGGAGGATAGAGGAAAATGTCAGGGGAGTTCATGGCCTTACTAAATTGAACACTATCATGAGTTAAAAGACAAAAAAAAAATCAGTCCACAACACAACTGACGTTCATGCCATTCTACTGTTCACTCACTGGAGGTGACAGCCTGAGGCAGCACTGTGATCAAAGAGAAAGGTGGGGGGCTTCCCTGGTGGCGCAGTGGTTGAGAATCTGCCTGCCAATGCAGGGGACACGGGTTCGAGCCCTGGTCTGGGAAGATCCCACATGCCACGGAGCAACTAGGCCCGTGAGCCACAGTTGCTGAGCCTGCGCATCTGGAGGCTGTGCTCCGCAACAAGAGAGGCCGAGATGGTGAGAGGCCCACGCACCGCGATGAAGAGTGGCCCCCACTTGCCACAACTAGAGAAAGCCCTCGCACAGAAACGAAGACCCAACACAGCCATAAAATAAAAATAAATAAATAAATAAATAAGCAAATATGGTTAAGAAAAAAAATATATTAAAAAAAAAAAGAGACCTGTCACCCAGCTTCAGTGACTACTAATTATCTGCCATTTCTGTTTCATCAGTACTTCAAGCTACTACCCAACTACCCACCCTTCACTTTAAAAAAAAAAAAAAAAAAAAGAGAGAGAAAGGTGGAATTACGTGTGGGTTATATGTTACCATCTTCATATTGGCATGGTCTGGCAGAGCCATATACAGGTCTTATGATGGGATTCAAGCCTTGAAATCATGGTATTTGTAATCAGGATTAATGGAGGTTTTCATCGTTATCCTTTGCTACTTTAAAAACAATAAAACAGAATCCTTCTGAGGCTTAAAAGATAAATATTAAAAGAGCAAATGGGCACAGAAATCTCATTAACTGATTACTTGGGATCACTTCTCTCAAACCACTGACATATTAATTTGAAGCAAAGTTTAAATTGTTTTGTTATGGTTTAAATAAGTAATACACTCACATGGGTCAAAAATCAAACAAAGAGTTCTGCAATAAGAATAAAATACCTAGGAACAAACCTACCTAAGGAGACAAAAGACCTGTACTCCGAAAACTATAAGACACTGATGAAAGAAACTGAAGATGACACAAACAGATGGAAAGATACACCATGTTCTTGGATTGGAAGAATCAATCTTGTTAAAATGACCATATAACCTAAAGCAATCTACAGATTTAATGCAATCCCTATCAAATTACCAATGGCATTTTTCACAGAACTAGAATAATTTTAAAATTTGTGAGGAAACACAAAAGACTCTGAATAGCTAAAACAATCCTGAGAAAAAAGAACAGAGCTGGAGGAATCACACTCTGGGACTTCAGACTATACTACAAAGCTACAGTCATTAAAGAGTATGGTACTGGCACAAAAACAGACACATAGATCAATGGAACAGGATAGAAAGCCCAGAAATAAACGCACACACCTATGGTCAATTAATCTACAACAAAGGAGGCAAGAATATACAATGGAGAAAAGACAGTGTCTTCAATAAGTGGTGCTGGGGAAACTGGACAGCTACATGTAAAAGAATGAAATTAGAACATTCTCTAACACTATATACAAAAATAAACTCAAAACAGATTAAAGACCTAAATGTAAGACAGGATACTATAAAATTCCTAGGGGAAAACATAGGCAGAACACTCTTTGACCTAAATTGCAGCAATAGTTTTTTGGATCCGTCTCCTAGAGTAAAAGCAAGAATAAACAAATGGGGCCTAATTAGACTTAAAAGTTTTTGCACAGCAAAGGGAACGATCACCAAAATGAAAAGAAAACCTATAGAATGGGAGAAAATATTTGCAAATGATGAGACTGACAAGGGAGGGATTAATTTCCAAAGTATCCAAATAGCTCATACAGCTCAATAAAAATTAAAAAAAAAAAAAATGGGCAGAACCTAAGTAGACATTTCTCCAAAGAGGATATACAGATGGCCAACAGGCATGTGAAAAGATGCTCAATATCGCTAATTATTAGAGAAGTGGAAATCAAAACTACAGTGAGGTATCACCTCACACCAGTCAGAATGGCCACCATCAAAAAGGCTACAGGGGGCTTCTCAGGTGGCGCAGTGGTTGAGAGTCTGCCTGCTAATGCAGGGGACACGGGTTCGAGCCCTGGTCTGGGAGGATCCCACATGCCGCGGAGCGGCTAGGCCCGTGAGCCACGGCTGCTGAGCCTGCGCGTCTGGAGCCTGTGCTCTGCAACGGGAGAGGCCACGATAGTGAGAGGCCCGCGCACCGCGATGAAGAGTGGCCCCCGCTTGCCGCAACTGGAGAAAGCCCTCACGGAGACGAAGACCCAACACAGCCAAAAATAAATAAATAAATTAATTAAATTTTTTTAAAAAAACTTAAAAAAAAAAAAAAAGGCTACAAATAATAAATACTGGAGAGAGTGTGAAGAAAAGGAAACCCTCCTACATTGTTAGTGAGAATGTAAATTGGTGCAGCCACTATGGAGACCAGCACAGAGGTTCCTTAAAAAACTAAAAATAGAGTTACCATGTGATCCAGCAATCCCATTCCTGGGCATATATCTGGAAAAGACAAAAACTCTAATTTGAAAAGACATATGCATATATATAATAGATAACTAATAAGGACCTACTGTATAGCACAGAGAACTCTACTCAATACTCTGTAATGGCTTTTACAGGAAAAGAATCTAAAAAAGAGTGGACATATGTATAACTGATTCAGTTTGCTGTACACCTGAAACTAACATGACATTGTAAATCAACTATACTCCAGTAAAAATTTTAAAAAAGAAAAAGACACATACACTCCAATGTTCATAGCAGCACTATTTACAATAGCCAACACATGGAAGCAACCTAAATGTCCATCAACAGCTACATGGATAAAGAAGATGTGGCATACATGTACAATGAAATATTACTCAGCCATAAAAACAGAATGAAATAATCCTATTTGCAGCAACATGGATGAACCTAGAGATTACCATACTAAGTGAAGTAAGTCAGAAGAGAAAGACAAATATCATACAATATCATTTATATGTGGACTCTAAAAAAATGATACAAATGAACTCATTTACAATACAGAAATAGACTCACAGACATAGAAAACAAATTTATGGTTACCAAAGGGGAAAGAGGAGAAGGAATAAATTGGGAGTTTGAGATTAACAGACACAAACTACTATATATAAAATAGATGAACAACAAGCACTTGCTGTATAGTACAGGGAACTGTATTCAATATCTTGTAATAACCTATAATGGAAAAGAATCTGAAAAAAATATGTATTGGGCTGGCCAAAAAGTACCTTCAGTTTTTAACTAAAAATAAAAGACATTTTTCATTTTCACCGAGAACTTTATTGAACAACATATTCACCCTTTTTGTTCCACTACCTTCTCCCATTTTTCAGGCAACTTCATAATTCCATCTTCCCAAAACTTTTAATCTTTTTGAGCAAAGAACTGTTCCAGATGCCCTTTACAGCCTTCCAGGGAATTGCAATTTTTTCCATTAAGAGAATTTTGTAAAGACCTAAATACATGGAAATCTGAAGGTGCAATGTCTGGTGAATACAGCAGATGAATCAGAACTTCCCAGCCAAGCTGTAACAGTTTTTGCCTCGTTGTCAAAGAAACATGCAGTCTTGGGTTATCTTGATGCAAGATCCTGCATTTTCTCTTGACTAATTCTGGACATTTTCGTCGAGTGTTGCTTTCAGTTGGTTTAACTGGGAGTAGTACTTGTTGGAATTAATCATTTGGTTTTCCGGAAGAAGCCCATAATAGAGGACTCCCTTCCAATCCCACCATACACACAACATCACCTTCTTTGGATGAAGACTGGCCTTTGGTGTGGTTGGTGGTGGTTCATCTCGCTTGCCCCACGATCTCTTCCATTCCACATTATTGTACAGTATCCACTTTTCATCGCACATCACAATTTGTTTTAAAAACAGAACGTTTTCATTACATTTCAGTAGAGAATCGCATGCAGAAATATGGTCAAGAAGGTTTTTTTCACTTAACTTATGTGGAAACCAAACATCAAATTGATTCACATAACCAAGCTGTTGCAAATGATTTTCAGTGCTTGATTTGGATATTTTGAGTATGTTGGCTATCTCCTGCGTGGTGCAATATTGATTGTTCTCAATTAACATCTCAATTTGATCACTATCAACTTCAACTGGTCTACCCGACCGTGGAGAATCATCCAGCGCAAAATCTCCAGCATGAACTTTGCAAACCGCTTTTGACATGTTCGGTCAGTCACAGCACCTTCTCCATATGCTGCACAAATTTTTTTGCGTTTCAGTTGTGTTTTTACCTTTCTTGAAATAATAAACCATAATATGCTGAAAATGTTGTTTTCTTCCATCTTCAATATTTAAATGGCTACACAAAAATTCACCAATTTTGATGTCTTTTTTTAAATGCACACTGATATGACAGCTGTCACATACAATCTAACAAAATTGTTTCGAATGAAGTTAAAGACAACTAAGTGCTACTAGAGCCATCTTACAGAAAAAACCGTATGAACATTTTGGCCAACACAATATATATATATATATATATATATATACACATATAACTGAATCACTTTGTTTTACACCTGAAACAAACACATTATAAATCAACTATACCTCAATAAAATAAGTAAATAAAATAAAATTTAAAAATTTAAGGGCGGGCTTCCCTGGTGGCGCAGTGGTTGAGAATCTGCCTGCCAATGCAGGGGACACGGGTTCGAGCCCTGGTCTGGGAAGATCCCACATGCCGCGGAGCAACTGGGCCCGTGAGCCACAACTACTGAGCCTGCGCGTCTGGGGCTTGTGCTCCGGAACAAGAGAGGTTGCGACAGTGAGAGGCCCACGCACCGCGATGAAGAGTGGCCCCCGCTCACCACAACTAGAGAAAGTCCTTGCACAGAAACGAAGACCCAACACAGCCAAATAAATAAATGTATTAAAAAAAAAAATTTAAGGGCTTCCCTGGTGGTGCAGTGGTTGAGAATCTGCCTGCCAATGCAGGGGACACGGGTTTGAGCCCTGGTCTGGGAAGATCCCACATGCCGCGGAGCAACTAGGCCCGTGAGCCACAACTACTGAGCCTGCGCGTCTGGAGCCTGTGCTCCGCAACAAGAGAGGCTGCGATAGTGAGAGGCCCACGCACCGCGATGAAGAGTGGCCCCCGCTTGCTGCAACTAAAGAAAGCCCTCGCACAGCAACGAAGACCCAACACAGCCAAAAATAAATAAATAAAATAAATAAAAAATTAAAAATTTTAAAAGGTGTGCAATAAAAACTTTGGCATCCTCCAATTACTCAGTTCCTATGTGCTACCCTACTGATGATACACTTGCATCACTTTTTAAATTACTCCTAAGATATTTTGCAAAAAAGAATATATCATAACTCCCCCCCTTCTTTACACAAAAAGTAGCATTAAGAGCATGATCTCTGAAGCCAGATTGCCCATGTTTAAACCCCAGTTCTTCCACAAATTAGCTGTGGCTTTAAGCAAGTTTCATAACCTCTTAGTGCCTCAGTTTCCTCATCTGTATAATAAGGTTGTCTCATATGGTTATTTGAGGATTAGATGAGCAAATATATGTATGAAGCACTTAGGACAGGGCCTGGCACACAGTGAGCCACCTATATGTGACATGTGGTGCTGTCACCATAGGGAGGTGTGGTATCAGAAGTCTAAGTGCGTGGGCTCTGGAGTGAGACTGCGCAAGATCAAATCTTACTTCCTTACATGTGAAATGTAGAAAATAATAGTACTTACCCTCACAGGGTTGTTGTGAGATTGAAATGGACAGTGCCTCACACTGGGTAAGCATGGCTGTATTTCCTCAGGTCCAAAACGCCATGTATGTAAGACACATCATTATTTTATGGACTAGGAAAGAAAAAAAAAATCCAATTAAATTATGACATGCCTTTGACTATAACATATCCTCATTTCAAGTACGTCACAAAGTGAAAAAATGCACATCTTAGAATTGATGAAATATGGGATGCAAGTGTTAGCTATTACACTCTTATTTTCACTTAAAAATACATCTTGGATATCATTCTTTATTGGTACAAAGAGAGCCTCTCCTTTTTTTCTTTTTTTTTTTAAAGTGGCTATATAGTAATCCATTGCGTGGTTGAGCCATAAATTATTTAACTGGTCTCCTATTAGTTTCCAGTCTATTGCTGTTACAAACAATACCACAATGAATAACCTTGCAGACGTGTCATTTTGCAAGCCTGCTAGTCTATCTGTAGGATAAATTTCCAGAACTGGCATTGCTGGGTCAAAGAGTACACATATTTGAAATTTTGGCAGGTATTCTAAGCTCCAGTTTAAATGGTCAGTCTAATCTCGCAAATTCTCACTCTAGAAAGCCATCTTACAGAAATTCTAGCACAAGTTGCAAAGACATATGGAATAATTATAGCAAGAGTGGGTGACGTGGAGACATAGTGCAAAGTGCTCTACAATATAAACTCATCTAAGCCTCACAATCCTATGAGGCAGGGCTAATTCTCCCCGT
Source organism: Eschrichtius robustus (assembly GCF_028021215.1). Classification (NCBI taxonomy): domain Eukaryota; kingdom Metazoa; phylum Chordata; class Mammalia; order Artiodactyla; family Eschrichtiidae; genus Eschrichtius; species Eschrichtius robustus. The sequence continues at coordinate 129,833,516 of NC_090824.1, read as the reverse complement.
TTTACAGTTAAGGAGCCTGGAGACAGAGGGGAAAGCGGCAGAAAGAGGACTGCATCCAAGCAGGCTGTTCCTAGTCTGTGCTCTTAGCATGATACAAATATACTCTTTAGAAATAGTAAAAAAAAAAAAAAAAAAAAAATTGAGAAGCCTGAATGTTCCAAAGTGAGTTAGTTAATATTATTATCGGGGGGGGGGGGGATAAATTAGGAGTTTGGGATTAACATATACACACTACTGCACATAAAACAGATAACCAACAAGGACCTACTGTATAGCACAGGGAACTATACTCAGTATTTTATAATAGCCTACAAGTGAAAAGAATCTGAAAAAGAATATATATATACATATCTGAAGCACTTTGCTGTACACTTAAAACTAACATGACATTGTAAATCAACTATACATCAATAAAATATACATATGTATTATTATAAATCTACACTGTGGGAAACAGTGTAACCATGATAAAGAATGCAGTAAATCTTCATTCGGCAACCTTAACACATGTCCACAATGTATTGTCTTGTTAAAAATATTTAAAAGGAGGTTGCAGGGCAGTTAGCACAGGCTGAGGACATTCCAATAGATGTCAGTAGTCATGCTTCAATCTGACAGATAGATAATAAAAGGTCTAGAAGGATAATTAAACAATTAAGGATATTTACTCCAAATCCCCCTGATTGTGAGTGAGCGATAGGGACTTCACTTTGTATACTTCCAAATTATTTGAATCTTTTTACTGAGCCTGTTGTTGTTGTTAGGAGGTCATTTAATTCCAGACAAAATTTTACTTCATCCCTGCACCAATGTCATCAGAAACACCAAGAAATGATTGGGTATAAAAGGACACTACGGGGCTTCCCTGGTGGCGCAGTGGTTGAGACTCTGCCTGCCAATGCAGGGGACACGGGTTCGAGCCCTGGTCTGGGAAGATCCCACATGCTGTGGAGCGGCTGGGCCCGTGAGCCACAACTGCTGAGCCTGTGCGTCTGGAGCCTGTGCTCCGCAACAAGAGAGACCGCGACGGTGAGAGGCCCGCGCACCGCGATGAGGAGTGGCCCCCGCTCGCCGCAACTGGAGAAAGCCCTCGCGTAGAGATGAAGACCCCACACAGCCAAAAATAAATAAATTAATTAATTTAAAAAAAAAAAAAAAAAAAAAAGGACACTACGGACCTTGTGAGTTTAAAAAAAAAAAAAAGAAGAAGAACCAACCCAGATTCAGAGAAATATAGCGCTGACCTGTACTACTGTATTACTTGGGAAATGATTCAGCACAATCATCTACTAAAGTCACTTATCAAATACTAATAGTATTTCAATGACTACAAGACAGTTCACTTTCCTTTAGCACTTTTCATATTGTTTCCTCCATTTCTAAGTTCTTTTGACCCCCTGGAATCTTCCCGAGCTGACTTGAATTTCTCTTTCACCAGATATCAATGAAAGTAAAATTTAAGATCTTTTACACCAGGATGTGTGTGTGTGGGGGGGGGCCTGTCTATGAATGATCCTAAAGGGAATCCTTTTTTTTTGAAAGGTCCAGTCTAGACTGAGGTGGTGGAGTAGGTCTGAGCATACAGAGCAAAGTCATTGATGATTTCAGGAGAGGGAATTCCCTGGTGGTCCAGTGGGTAGGACTCTGCGCTTCCACAGCAGGGGCTACTCTTCATTGCGGTGCGTGGGCTTCTCATTGCAGTGGCTCCTCTTGTTGCAGAGCACGGGCTCTAGGTGCGCGGGCTTCAGTAGTTGTGGGTCGTGGGCTGTAGAGCACAGGCTCAATAGTTGCAGCGCACAGGCTTAGTTGCTCCACGACATGTGGGATCTTGCTGGACCAGGGATCAAACCCGTGTCCTCTGCATTGGCAGGCAGATTCTTAACCACTGTGCCACCAGGGAAGTCCCTAAAGGCAATTTTTAAGGAATCAGCTCTCTACCAGGAAAGCCAAGAAGAGGACTAAAGTTTCATCTTCCTGTAAAGAACTGGGCTGCTGAGGTTCTCAGCAGGAAGCATCTCCTCCGGTCCACCCGACCCTCTGAGATCCAAGCTGTTCCACTCACTTCAGGCTCTGGATCAAGTTCCCATCAGGGGATCCTAATTTTTCATGCCTCTCTTCTTTTTGTCACCCTTTTCATACTTCTTAAAGTGGTCAGCTCTCCTTCCAACTTCATCTTAGCTTTTCTTTCATTGTTAGCTTTTTTTCTCTTTCATACTTCTGCGGAGAGTTTTTTTGGAGTATGGGGCATTTGGAAAACTTTAGGAGAAAAATGTTCTGCCTCCTTTCTCGTTGATCTAAAGATGTGATGTTCACTGTATCCTGGGAACCCTGTTTTACTGTCCCATTATTATTCTGCACTGGTATCTTGGAGGTGACTGGAAGGGGTTTCTGGAACTGATATGGTTCCTGAATTCGTAAACTCCCTTTGTGTCCCGAGGTCAGAGGGATCCACACTCTGGTCATGGTTGGAGCCCTAAAGCTAGAAGTCATATTTGATGCTTTACAACAAAAAGGGACAGAATTTGCTGTCTTCTTTGAGATCTTTCCTATAACTACTCATCTTCCTGGTGGATATTTGCTACTGGTGCTTTGAGGTTTGTACTTCCTTTCCTTTTCTTTACTTATTTAACTAAAACATTGTCTTGGTTTTCTTCTGCTTCACGGTAGTATTCAAAACATATATTCTTTTCAGCTGTTCTTTCTTCATGATGAAAGGGGTCAACTATGGATACTGGAAGAAGCCTGCTTCCTGATCCTGTGTCATTTCAAGAATACACTTGCTGATGGGGAGCCCCCCTCAGGTCCTGCCTCCTCCCCAAGGGGTGGTCCATCCCTCCCTGCCTTTCTTCTCCTTTATGCACCTGCCCTCGATTCTCCTGCAAAGCTCAGCATCCAACCCCAAGCCATTGGCTCAGGAAGCTCCCTGTGCAGCCTCAGCCACAATGCCTCCCATGCTTTCCACTGGAACTAAAGCACCACTTCCTGGTTGTTGTGTCTTTATGTGAAATATATAACTTCCTGGATTGCATCATTTCCTGGAGGCCAGCATCCCACTGAACCAACAACTTCCCTATTCAAATTTGTCCTTGTCACCTACACTGTACTTGGAAGTCGACGCCTGACTTCAGTCTCTCGTTCAAAATTTGTTAAGAGGGTGTTAAGTGGGACTTCCTTGGTGGCGCAGTGGTTAAGATTCCACCTGCCAATGCAGGGGACACAGATTCGAGCCCTGGTTCGGGAAGATCTCACATGCCGTGGAGCAATTAAGCCCGTGCGCCACAACTACTGAGACCACGTGCCACAACTACTGAAGCCCGCGGGCCTAGAGCCCATGCTCCGCAACAAGAGAAGCCACCACAATGAGAAGCCCACGCACCGCAACAAAGAGTAGCCCCCACTCACGGCAACTAGAGAAAGCCCGCGCGCAGCAACGAAGACCCAACTCAGCCAAAAATAAATAAAATAATTAATTTTTTTAAAAAAAGAGAGTGTTAAGTGTTCTTATCACAAACAAACAAAGGGACATAAGGAAGCTTTGGGAGGTGATGTGTAAGTCTATTACCTTGGTTGTGGTAAAGATCTCATAAGTGTGGGCATGTGTCCAAACTCATAAAATTGCACACATTAAATCTGTGTCATCCTTGGTTTATCAGTCAGGCCGCAATATACCTGCTTTAAGATAACTCCAATCTTTTGTAATGCTCTGCAACATCTAGGGTTTTTTTTGTATTTTTCAACCAACTCCTTTTTTTTAAACATCTTTATTGGAGTATAATTGCTTTACAATGTTGTGTTAGTTTCTGCTGCTTAATAAAGTGAATCAGCTATATGCATACATATATCTCCATATCCCTTCCCTCTTGCGTCTCCCTCCCACCCTCCTTATCCCAGCCCTCTAGGTGGTCACAAAGCACTGAGCTGATATCCATGTGCTATGCGGCTGCTTCCCACTAGCTATCTATTTTACATTTGGTAGTGTATATATGTCAATGTTACTCTCTCACTTCGTCCCAACTTACCCTTCCCTCTCCCCATGTCCACAAGTCCATTGGCTACGTCTGTGTCTTTATTCCTGTCCTGCCCCTAGGTTCATCAGAACCTTTTTTTTTTTTAGATTCCATATATATGTGTTAGCATATGGTATTTGTTTTTCTCTTTCTGACTTACTTCACTCTGTATAACCAACTCTAGGTCCATCCACCTCACTACAAATAACTCAGTTTTGTTTCTTTTTATGGCTGAGTAATATTCCACTGTATATATGTGCCACATCTTCTTTATCCATTCATCTGTCGATGGACACTTAGGTTGCTTCCATGTCCTGGCTATTGTAAATAGTGCTGCAGTGAACATTGTGATACATGACTCTTTTTGAATTATGGTTTTCTCAGGGTATATGCCCAGTAGTGGGATTGCTGGGTCATATGGTAGTTCTATTTTTAGTTTTTTAAAGAACCTCCATACTGATCTCCATAGTGGCTGTATCAACTTACATTCCCAACAACAGTGCAAGAGGGTTCCCTTTTCTCCACACCCTCTCCAGCATTTATTGTTTGTAGATATTTTGATGATGGCCATACTGACCAGTGTGAGGCGATACCACATTGTAGTTTTGATTTGCGTTTCTCTAATGAATGGTGATGCTGAGCATCTTTGCATGTGTTTGTTGGCAATCTGTATATCTTCTTTGGAGAAATGACTGTTTAAGTCTTCTGCCTGTTTTTGGATTGGGTTGTTTGTTTTTTTGATATTGAGCTGCATGAGCTGCTTGTATATTTTAGAGATTAATCCACTGTCAGTTGCTTCATTTGCAAATGCTTTCTCCCATTCTGAATGTTGTATTTTCGTATTATTTATGGTTTCCTTTGTTGTGCAAAAGCTTTTAAGTTTCATTAGGTCCCATTTGTTTATTTTTGTTTTCATTTCCATTTCTCTAGGAGGTGGATCAAAAAGGATCTTGCTGTGATTTATGTCATAGAGTGTTCTGCCTTTGGTTTCCTCTAAGAGTTTTATAGTGTCTGGCCTTACATTTAGGTCTTTAATCCATTTTGAGTTTATTTTTGCGTATGGTGTTAGGAAGTGTTCTAGTTTCATGCTTTTACATGTAGCTGTCCAGTTTTCCCTGCACCACTTATTGAAGAGGCTGGCTTTTCTCCACTGTATACTCTTGCCTGCTTTATCAACGATAAGGTGACCATATGTGTGTGGGTTTATCTCTGGGCTTTCTATCCTGTTCCATTGATCTATATTTCTGTTTTGGTGCCAGTACCATACTGTCTTGATTACTGTAGCTTTGTAGTATAGTCTGAAGTCAGGGAGCCTGATTCCTCCAGCTCTGTTTTTCTTTCTCAGTATTGCTTTGGCTATTCGGGGTCTTTTCTGTTTCCATACAAACTGTGCAATTTTTTGTTCTAGTTCTGTGAAAAATGCCATTGGTAGTTTGATAGGGATTGCACTGAATCTGTAGATTGCTTTGGATAGTATAGTCATTTTCACAATGTTGATTCTTGCAATACAAGGACATGGTATATCTCTCCATCTGTTTGTATCATCTTTAATTTCTTCCATCAGTGTCATAGTTTTCTGCATACAGATCTTTTTGTCTCCTTATGTAGGTTTATTCCTAGGTATTTTATTCTTTTTGTTGCAATGGTAAATAGGAGTGTTTCCTTAATTTCTCTCAGATTTTTCATCATTAGTGTATAGGAATGCAAGAGATTTCTGTGCATTAATTTTGTATCCTGCTACTCTACCAAATTCATTGATGAGCTCTAGTAGTTTTCTGGTAGCATCTTTAGGATTCTCTATGTATAATATCATGTCATCTGCAAACAGTGACAGCTTTACTTCTTATTTTCTGATTTGTATTCCTTTTATTTCTTTTTCTTCTCTGATTGCTGTGGCTAAAACTTCCAAAACTATGTTGAATAATAGTGGTGAGAGTGGGCAACCTTGTCTTGTTCCTGGTCTTAGTGGAAATGGTTTCAGTTTTTCACCATTGAGAATGATGTTGGCTGTGGGTTTGTCATATATGGCCTTTATTATGTTGAGGTAGGTTCCCTCTGTGCCCAATTTCTGGAGAGTTTTTATCATAAAGGGGTGTTGAATTTTGTCAAAAGCTCTTTCTGCATCTATTGAGATGATCATATGGTTTTTATCCTTCAATTTGTTAATATGGTGTATCACATTGAATGATTTGCATATATTGAAGAACCCTTGCATTCCTGGGATAAACCCCACTTGAACATAGTGCATGATCCTTTTAATGTGCTGTTGGATTCTGTTTGCTAGTATTTTGTTGAGGATTTTTGCATCTATGTTCATCAGTGATATTGGCCTGTAGTTTTCTTTCTTTGTGACATCTTTGTCTGCTTTTGGTATCAGGTTGATGGTGGCCTTCTAGAATGAGTTTGGAAGTGTTCCTTCCTCTGCTATATTTTGGAAGAGTTTGAGAAGGGTAGGTGTTAGCTCTTCTCTGAATGTTTGCTAGAATTCGCCTGTGAAGCCATCTGGTCCTGGGCTTTTGTTTGTTGGAAGATTTTTAATCACAGTTTCAATTTCAGTGCTTGTGATTGGTCTGTTCATATTTTCTATTTCTTCCTGGTTCAGACTCGGCAGGTTGTGCATTTCTAAGAATTTGTCCATTTCTTCCAGGTTGTCCATTTTATTGTATAGAGTTGCTTGTAGTAGTCTCTTAGGATGCTTTGTATTTCTGCAGTGTCCATTGTAACTTCTCCTTTTTCATTTCTAATTTTATTGATTTGAGTCCTCTCCCACTTTTTCTTAATGAGTCTGGCTAATGGTTTATAAACTTTGTTTATCTTCTCAAAGAACCAGCTTTTAGTTTTATTGATCTTTGCTATTGTGTCCTTCTTTTCTTTTTCATTTATTTCTGATCTGATTTTTATGATTTCTTTCCTTTTGCTAACTTTGGGGGTTTTTTGTTCTTCTTTCTCTAATTACTTTAGGTGTAAGGTTAGGTTGTTTATTTGAGATGTTTCTTGTTTCTTGAGGTAGGATTGTATTGCTATAAACATCCCTCTTAGAACTGCTTTTGCTGCATCTCATAGGGTTTGGGTCATTGTGTTTTCATTGTCATTTGTTTCTAGGTATTTTTTGATTTCCTCTTTGACTTCTTCAGTGATCTCTTGGTTATTAAGTAGTGAATTGTGTAGCCTCCATGTGTTTGTATTTTTCACAGTTTTTTTTTTCCTGTAATTGAAATCTAGTTTCATAGCATTGTGGCTGGAAAAGATACTTGATACGATTTCAATTTTCTTAAATTTACCAAGGCTTGATTTGTGACCCAAGATATGGTCTATCCTGGAGAATGTTCCATGAGCACTTGAGAAGAAAGTGTATTCTGTTGTTTTTTGGAGGAATGTCCTAAAAATATCAATTAAGTCCATCTTGTTTAATTTGTTATTTAAAGCTTGTGTTTCCTTATTTATTTTCATTTTGGATGATCTGGCCATTGGTGAAAGTGGGGTGTTAAAAGTCCCCTACTCTTAATGTGTTACTGTCGATTTCCCCTTTTATGGCTGTTATCATTTGCCTTATGTATTGAGGTGCTCCTATGTTTGGTGCATAAATATTTACAATTTTTATATCTTCTTCTTGGAACAATCCTTTGATCATTATGTAGTGTCCTTCTTTGTCTATTGTAATAGTCTTTATTGTAAAGTCTATTTTGTCTGATATGAGAATTGCTACTCCAGCTTTCTTCTGATTTCCATTTGCATGGAATATCTTTTTCCATCCCCTTTCAGTCTGTATGTGTCCCTAGGTCTGAATTGGTCTCTTGTAGACAGCATATATATGGGTCTTGTTTTTATATCCATTCAGCCAATCTATGTCTTTTGGTTGGAGCATTTAATCCATTTACATTTAAGGTAGTTATTGATATGTATGTTCCTATTACCATTTTCTTAATTGTTTTGGGTTTGTTATTGTAGATCTTTTCCTTCTCCTGTGTTTCCTGCCTAGAGAAGTTCCTTTAGCATTTGTTGTAAAGCTGGTTTGGTGGTGCTGAATTCTCTTAGCTTTTGCTTGTCTGCAAATGTTTTAATTTCTCTGTCAAATCTGAATGAGATCCTTGCTGGGTAGAGTCATCTTGGGTGTAGGTTTTTCCCCTTCATCACTTTAAATATGTCCTGCCACTCCCTTCTGGCTTGAAGAGTTTCTGCTGAAAGATCAGCTGTTAACCTTATGGGGATTCCCTTTTATGTTATTTGTTACTTTTACCTTGCTGCTTTTAATATCTTTTGTTTGTATTTAAGTTTTGATAGTTTGATTAATATGTGTCTCGGCCTGTTTCTCTTTGGGTTTATCCTGTATGGTACTTTCTGTGCTTCCTGGACGGTACTCTCTGTGCTTCCTGGACTTGATTGACTCTTTCCTTTCCTATGTTAGGTACGTTTTTGACTATAATTTCTTCAAATATTTTCTCAGACCCTTTTTTTTTTCTTCTTTGGAACCCCTACGATTCGAATGTTGGTGCATTTAATGTTGTCCCAGAGGTCTCTGAAACTGTCCTCAATTCTTTTCATTCTTTTTTCTTTATTCTGCTCCCTGGCAGTTATTTCCACCATTTTATCTTCCAGCTCACTTATCCGTTCTTCTGTCTCAGTTATTCTGCTATTGATTCCTTCTAGAGTATTTTTTTATTTCAGTAACTGTGTTGTTCATCACTGTTTGTTTGCTCTTTAGTTCTTCTAGATCCTTGTTAAATGTTTCTTGTATTTTCTCCATTCTGTTTCCGAGATTTTGGGTCATCTTTACTATCATTACTCTGAATTCTTTTTCAGGTAGGTTGCCTATTTCATCTACGTTTATTTGGCCTTGTAGGTTTTTACCTTTCTCCTTCGTCTGTAACATATAATTTTGTTGTTTCATTTTTTTCTTTTTTTTGGTGGGTGGTGCTATATTCCTGTCTTACTGGTTGTTTCACCTTAGACGTCCAGCACTGGAGTTTGCAGGCAGTTGGATAGAGCTGGGTCTTGGTGCTGAGATGAGGACCTCTGGGAGGCCTAACTCCGATAAATATTCCCTGGGGTCTGAGGTTCTGTGTTAGTCCAACGGTTTGGACTCTGAACTCCCACCACAGGAGCTCGGGCCTGATCTCTGGTCTGGGAACCAAGATTTCTCAAGCTTTGTGGCGCGGTAAAAAAGAAAAAAAAAACGAAAGGAAAAAATGAGCAGTACAATATCAAAGAATAAAAAACAAAATAAAGGGGCTTCCATGGTGGCACAGTGGTTGAGAATCTGCCTGCCAATGCAGGGGACACGGGTTCGAGCCCTGATCCAGGAAGATCCCACATGCCGCGGAGCAACTAGGCCCGTGAGCCACCATTACTGAGCCTGCACGTCTGGAGCCTGTTCTCCGCAACAAGAGAGGCCGCGACAGTGAGAGGCCCGCGCACCGCGATGAAGAGTGGCCCCCGCTTGCCGCAACTAGAGAAAGCCCTCTCACAGAAACGAAGACCCAACACAGCCATAAATAAATAAATAAATAAATAAATAAAAATAAAAAAAATAAAATTAGAAAGATAAAAAATATATTAGGGAAAATAAAACTATAATTGAAACAACTGCAACAAGATAAAATAAAACCACAACAGAAAAAAGAAAAAAAGGGGGGGGGGGTGGGAACAAGCTAAAAGGAAAGAACACTAACAAAGTATAAAGAATAAAATAAAATTAGAAAAATAAAACATTTATTAGGAAAAATAAAAATATACAACAACAGTGAATCAACAAGGTAAAACAGAACCCCAATCTACAAGAGGAAAACAGGAAAAAAAAGAGACTTGGCTACGGGAGCAGAGTTTAGACAGGGGGGTGGAACTTAGGCAGGGGTGTGGAACTTAGGCAGGGGCGGGGTTTAGGGTGAGACGGGGTGACAGTTGAATGTGGGGCGGGGCCTCTGCTTAGGACCTGCGCAGAAGGGGAGAGGCAGCATGTGGAAAGGAGGGCCTCTGGAGTGTGGAGTTCTGGAGTTTGGCAGTAGGGCCCTGAGTGAGGGTGTGTGGGTGGGGTTCAGGCCCAGCGCAGTTGGAGGGAGGGGGTCTCCGAGTGTAGAGATGGGGCCCTGGTTGGGTGTGTAGAGATGGGGCTTGGGCTCTGTGCAGCAGGAGGGAGGATCCAAGTGCAGAGCATTAGGCCCGGGAGCCCAACAGGCTTCCTGGTGCCTAAGGGGACAGGGAAAGCGCTGGCCACATTCCCTTCCGTTCCTTCATACCCCCCACCACCACCGTCTCCCCCACATTCTCCCCCATCGCTGCTGGAACCCTAACCGTGGGTGGGTCCTGCTGGCTGTAGGAATTCCTTCCCTCCCCCAGATGCCCCTCAGGGGTGCTGGTCCCGGAGGTCCGGCCTTTACTTTTGTTCCCCCTTCCCTCTCTCCCACTCCCTGAGCACCCGCACGGCTGGAGGGGGCCTCGGTGGGCAGAGGATCAGGCCTGGGATCTCAGCAGGCTCCGGGGGCCCAAGTGGGCAGGGGAAACGTGGCCACACTCCCTTTTGATCCTCTGCCCTCCATGTGGTTCCCCAATTTCCCCCTTCAGGCATGGGACCCCTTCTCCTCCCCCAGCCGCCCCAGGGGCGGCAGTCCCATCCCACCTCCACTTCTCCTCCCCCTTCACTCCCCTCACGCCCCACGTCCTACCCGGTCACTGGGGGTTCCTCCCGTCCCCTTAGGTGTCTGTGGTCCCCCACCGGTGCCTGGCAGGTGCCCTAGTTGTGAGGAGACACAAATTCTGTGTCCTCCTAGTCCGCCATCTTGACTCCGCCCATCCCAACTCCTATTTTTTGAATTTTGTGTGCACACACATGCTCAGTGGGCAAAACTGAAGGGTAATATCTTTGGTGGGCCAAAGGCTGCACCTCTTGGACTCCTGTGAAGGATTTAGAGGATAGTTAATAGATGCTAGTCATACCAAACAGGCATCTGCCATATGCCTGAGAGTATTTCCTTCACTTCTTAGTCTTGCTATTTGCTGTAAGTGTTCTCTCAGCCTTGATTTCTGTGTAAGTTAGTTGGGCATAATAAATAATTCCCATATTTTATCAGTGCTTTTTTTTTTAATCACTTAGAATGTTTTTCAACTTTATAGTTATTGAAAGTGCTCTTTTAGAGTTATGTTTCTATCATTCATCTCTGTTTTACACATCAAAAAAAAGAAAAGTAAATTGGTTTTGGCATCCCTAAAACTTGTCCACATTTAGAGTCTAGCCCTGCTGAATCACCATGGTTCAGCATCATCACTGTCTGTGTTTTTCTGTATGAGGTTATCCTCTGTGCTCTGTGGGTTGAAGAGGTAGCCCTTCTTAAAAGGACACTTCACTAGTCAGTAGTCTTTGGAATTTTCTTTCCAACCACTGACACTAATTTTGCAAGTGCAGGCAATAAAGCTACCTCAGGACTGCTGCCTGGTCAATATGATTATGAGTCACACCCCAATATTGGAGAATTAAGATGGGAAAAATGAGGGTCTTTGAAGTATAGCATGGAATGTATTTTTCATCATGTGCTGTAGTGATCAGTAACCTGTCTATTGTTTCTTCATAATCCTTTGTGATGAAGGTCATCTTATCGTCTCTATTTTTTAGGTTTGGAAACTCAACCTCAGAAAGGTAAAGTAAGCTTCACAAGTGATTGGAGGAAGAGTTTGCACCCAGCTGTGTCCAACCAAGCCATCCCCTCTCCATGCCCCTGCCCATTCCACCCTGCTCCATCTTTGACACTGTAAAGCCTCTTATTTTGCCCCTGGAGGTTAATAGATCTTGGGACACTCTGTTTCCCCAGGCCACACCAGCTAGGAGGGCAGCAAGTATAACTGCATCATAAATAACATGAATAAAACAATGTTTCTATGACCCAGTCTCTACCCGCAGAATTGCAGGAATCCCAGAGGCTCTCAAATCTCTCTCAACCAGCTTAGGGAATATCCAGGTGGGTCTCATATGCGCTTCCCAATTAGTCCACCAGGCCCTTAACTCAGTAGGTTGCCTTTCTCCCATTTGTCCTTCTGCAGGCCAAAGGTCCACTGACCAGAATTTCCACAGGGAGGATCTCTCATCCTCCTCCCATCTGCTCTAAATACCCTCCATGTGTGGTGGGGCTCTTTTTTTGTTCCCTGCTCTCAGAACTGGGTCCCTGTACCAAGTCTGTGGGTTGGGTATCTCTCCTGAGAGAGGCTCTCTGACCTGACCTTTATGGAAAATGATTCTCCCTGCTTCAGTCTTCCTGTCTATGGCCTACCCACAACCTCCAACTTTCCAGCCATGCTCAGATGCACAGGAATTCACAGCTGTGGCAGCTTAAGGCTAAGCTCTAGGTTGAAGGACCCAAAGACATAAGCCCTGTCTCCCTGTATTAGTTTTCTGTTGCTATGGTAACAAATCACCACAAATGTAGTGGCTTAAAACAGCACACTTATTATCTCACATTTCTGTAGGTCAGAAGTCCAGGCAGGCTTGGTTGAGTTCTCTGCTTATGGTTTTCATAAGGCTGAAATTAAAGTGTCAGGACTGGGTTCTTGTCTGAAGGCTCTGGGGGAGAATCCACTTCCACACTCCTTCAGGTTGTTGATAGAATTCTGTTCGTTGCGGTTGTAGGACTGAGGTCCCTTTTTCCTTGCTGTCAGCCGGGGGCTGGTCTTTGCTTCTACATGCTGCCTTATTTCTTCTCATGCTTTCCATGTGCCGCCTCCACCCCTCCAGCAATAGTTGGTTGCCCTCTCATGCTTTGAATCTCCACCTTCCTCTTCTTCCTCATCTGATTCCAGCAAGATAAAGTACTCTACCTTTAAGGGCTCACGTGACTGGATTGGCCCCACCCAGGTAATACAGGATATCTCCCTATAATCACCATAAGATCCAAAACTTTGATTATATCTGCAAAGTTGCTTACCATGTAACAAAACATATTCATAGGTTTCAGGGATAATGGCATGGTTATCTTTGGGGGAGCATGACTTGGTCTACCACACCCGTAATTAGTTTGGAATCTCCTTGCAGAGTGGGGATACTGCACAACCCTGACACTGCAGGCACCTAATAAGTTCTGTTTCTCCGAGGATTTGGGGGGTCCTTTTGTCTAACAAAGAAGGTTAAATAGAGGGTTACAGTTCCTGAGAATTTAGTTTTTAAAAAGTTCTTTACTCAAATTAATAGGGGAAGAGATACTGCCTCCTTGTGGGAGGTAAATCCCTTAAAGTCAGTGGCTCTGGCTGGTGGTACTCCTAAAGCTTGGTGTGAGGAAGCCTCTGGGTACCGTCTGCTGTTTCTGGGGGTGGACAGAGCAGATGGCCCAGCTCCTGCTGTTGATCAGACTGGGCAGAGTGGGTTTGCTCAGGGCCAGGGATCTGGGCTTAGAGATGCTGGCTTTTCCCAGGCTGGCTTTCAGCCAGTGGCTTGGGAAATCTTGGATGGGGAGGTTGTGTGAAAACAAATTCACATGCGTTTGGTCAGGTACATTTTGTGCTGGGGACTTACACATTCTGGACCTCCTCGAACCTCACAGAAACCCACCAGTAGGCTGTAGGGGCCCCATTTTACAGATAAGGAAACTCAGGCTCTGAGAGGGTAAATGACACGCTCTGTGCCTCAGTGAGGCACAGAGGCAGCAGTAGAGCCTGCTCTTCTCTCATAGTTCAGCCCCTTTCCTCCATTCTGCAGGCACTCCCTGGGGAGGCAAGGAGCCATGGTTTGTCACTGATGTACTGGGTGACTATGGAGGCGTCTCCACTTGTCATTCAAGTCCTAGCCTACCTCTTTCCTGACCACCTCAATTTTTTTTCCCCTCCAAGTTCCTACGACATCCATTCATTCATTCTGAACTCAATACACTTAAGTATTTATGACACACTAGGCACTATGCTGGGTGCTGGAAATGAAGGCAAGCAAGACGGACCATCCGGTCCACCCATCAACGAGCTTAGAGCTGCCTTCACTCTTGGAGAAGACAATTATACAAGTAACAATGGTGAAGTGTGATGAGCATTAGGATGGAGATATCAAGGATGCTATGAAATAGCAGGGTGTAGGTTCTAACCTATTCTAATGATAAGAGAACCTCTTAGAGGGGATCTCAAAGTCAAGTCCTGAAGGATAAGATGAAATTAGCTAGACCAGGAGAGTGGGCAAGAGTGATGCAAGCAGGGACTTCCCTGGTGGTCCAGTGGGTAAGGCTCCACTCTCCCAAAGCAGGGGGCCCGGGTTTGATCCCTGGTCAGGGAACTAGATCCCTCATTCATGCTGCGACTAAGAAGAAGTCCACGTGCCGTGACTAAAGATCCTGCACAGCCTAAGTAAATAAATATTAAAAAAAAAAAAAAGTGATGCAAGCAGAAGGGACATGGCATACAAAGGCCAGGAGGCAAGAGTGCCTGGAAGAATAGTTCATGAAATCAGGAAAACAAAGTGAAACCAAGCAGCACCCTGTGGGGACCCTCCTGGGTACAAATCCTTTCCGTGCCACCTGTTTCTTGTTTGTAGGAAATAGGTTTCATTCAGCCTCCTGGACCTTCCCTAAGTTCCAAAGACCAGATTCAAACAGTTAACTAATCAGGGAGGTAAGAGAATGCAGAAACAAGGGAGGATCAGCCAAGAAACAATAGTGCAGGGGCTTCCCTGGTGGCGCAGTGGTTGAGCGTCTGCCTGCCAGTGAGGGGGACACGGGTTTGGGCCCTGGTCTGGGAAGATCCCACATGCCGCGGAGCACCTGGGCCCGTGAGCCACGATTGCTGAGCCTGCGCGTCTGGAGCCTGTGCTCTGCGGCAGGAGAGGCCACGATGGTGAGAGGCCCGCGCACCGCGATGAAGAGTGACCCCCACTTGCCGCAGCTGGAGAAAGCCCTCGCACAGAAATGAAGACCCAACACAGCCATAAATAAATAAATAAATAAAATTAAAAAAAAAAACCAAAAAAAACAATAGTGCAGCAATGGGGCAGGGTCCCGGTTCCTCCAGAAGGAATATACATAACAATATCTTTGAGTTCTTTTGCAGGCCCCCCCACCCAGGTGGAGGGTAGTAACTTCAGGCTGGGCACAAGATTCCTGGAACACCACCCTGTTACCTCACCACCAACCAATCAGAAGAAAGTCACACACCCTGCAGCCCTCACCTCAAATTTTGCTTATAAAAACTTCTCTCCAAAAACCATCAGGGAGTTTGGGCTTTTTGAGCAGAAGCCTCCCGGTCTCTTGCTTGGCCCTGCAAGAAATCTTTCTCTGCTCCAAACTCTGACGTTTCAGTTTGTTTGGCCTCACTGTGTGTTGGGCACATGAACTTCAGTTCAGTAACAAAAGCAAAACAAAAAGTGTCCACCTGACACATTTTTGGACAACAACCTACTCTCCAACACCAGTTGGGTGTTCAACAATTCAATTCATTCTGAAACTAACTACCCAGAGTTAGCGCAGACCCTACAGCTTAAGGCTCAGTCCCACAAGACGACCTCCACTTCAGATGCCAGTTGTAAGTCTCAGGCCACCCAAACCTCTGACCTACTGGCTATAAATAAGGGGCTCCCTGGACCCCCTCCTTGGGTTTGATAATTTGCTAGATCAGCTCACCAAACTCAGGAAGTCACTTTACTTACACTTACCAGCTGATAATAAAGAAGTACACAGGGATAGATCAGGAAGGGTCCCGAGCAGAGGAACTTCTGTCTGTGAAATTGGGGTGCACCACCCTCCCAGCACGCGAACGTGCTCACCAACTCCAAAATGCTCTCTCTCTCTTGCTGTTCAAGGGTTTTTATAGACCTCAACCTTCAGCGTTTCCTCACCAACTCCCAGCGGGAAATTCTCACGCTTTAATCACTTGGTCCTTCTGGTAACCAGCCCCATCTGGAGGCTATCTAGGGGCCCTGCCCTAAATCACTTCTTTAGCATAAACTTAGGATAGAAAGGGATTCCTTATGAATAACAAAAGACACTCCTATCACTCAGGAAATCCCAAGGATTTCAGGAGCTCTGTGCCAGGAAAAAGCACCGAGACCAAGTACTTATTTAATTATATAGCAGTCTATAAGGAGCAGAGTTTCAGGCAGCAAATGGCAAGAGCTGAGGCCTGAGAGATAAGAGGACCAGATCAAGAAAGAATTGTGTATAGATGAGGTTAAACAGTTTCTACTTTAGGGCAGTGGGGTGCCCCTAAGGGTTTAAGTAGGGGAGTGATAGGGTGAGATTTGCATGTTATAAAGATGCCTTTTGGGGAACTGATTATAGGGACAAACCTAGAGTCAGAGAGACTAGCAAGGAAGATATTACGGTAATCCTGGTGGAGACAATGATGGCTTTGGGAGGCCAAGAAGATGGAAAGAAGTGGGTGGGGTCATGAGAAGGTTGAGCTGGCCTGACTTTGATGTTGGATGCCTTGTGATCTCTATCATTCTTCCAGAAATTAATTGTGCTCTCCCTTACAACATTTATTTTTACATTTATTCGTACTTCTTTAATGTCGTTGTTTGACTTTTCATGCATTTATATCTATGACTCCAACATTCCTTAAAATCTGATTATCGCTCATACCTAATACAAATGTAATTTTTTCCTTTCCTTTTTTTTTTTTTTTTTTTTTATTCTTTGGGCCTCAGTTTCCTTATTGTTAACGTGATAACCCAGGCTTTTCCTGCTTCATAAAGTTATTTTGAAGACCTGGTATTCAATGAGATGACGGTGAAATGCTTTAAATAGCATGCAGCTGTAATAGATGATTCTCAGAAAGGGATTACCTATCTGCATTAGATTAGTACTGCCCAGAGTGTGTATTGGTCAGGATGCAGTCAGAAAAAGAGAAGAAAAAAGCTGGTGTGGTCTCTCTAGTGTGATTGATTCTTAAATTATGACTGAAGTTCAATCAATAATGGCCACATAATACTGACTTCAGCCAGAGAGAAGCCTGGAAAAATGTTTATTGTGATAATTGAGTTGGATGGTCAATGGTTTCATATACCTACTGGGGTAATCCTAACACCTCAACTGTACATGTGATTGGTTTGAACCCCATCTCACAAGGTAGGGAAAACCCAGGCCTTCTCCAAGATTTCTGTGAATTCCCTGGACCTATGTTTATCAGTGTCACCTGACTCTAAATTTCTTTCTTTGCTGTCCTGTGGACACACCTTTATCTCTATCCCAGAATTGCCCCCAAAGTTGAACACAACCCCTACTCTTTGCTGCCCACTAGCCCTGCTCCCACAAAGGCAGCTTTGTAATAGACATTTATTGGAGATTTGGAGACTAGGTTACACTGGAGAGAGGGTTGGTTTGCAGAATTGCAGTCCAGAGATCTCTCTGTTCTTAAAAATCTTCCCCAGTTTTTCACAGACTAGGGCATTAGTATCTGACCAGATTGCTTAGTTTTCCTTTTTCATCTCTCCTTTGTTCTTCCTCATCCCCAAATTCTTCTTCTTTTTTTTTTTGGCCACATACTGTGGCATGTGGGATATTAGTTCCCCGACCAGGGATTGAACCCCAGCTCCCTGCAGTGGAAGCGTGGAATCCTAACCACTGGTCCGCCAGGGAATTCCCACCAAATTCTTGTTCAATTCTTAGGCAGAGCTATTGAATATTTAGCTGTCTTTGTTGTTTCCTCCCCACCCATGTCCTTAGGGCCTCACCTTCTATCCCCAAGGGGCCTATCAAGGTATTTTCCTAAACAAAGACACTTCCTTCCCTAAAAAGGAACTCTGGTGCCAGCTGATAAAACAATAGCGTCTTGTATCCGCTACAACAATGACAAGGTTGCCGGATCGTGTTTATTTGTCAGAGGATCTGACATTAGCTGGGTCTTTTGGCAAATGGGAAAAGTAACCTGTCTGCATCCCTGGTAATTTAGGTTTGCACCCCTTATGTCATCTGATTTGATGCTCACAAGTTTGGGAGAAAGGCTGGGTAGTTCTGATTAGCCCATTTTATGATGGGCAAAAACAGGGTTTAGAAATGACAAGTGACTGGATGAATGAGCTTCTAGGCTAGACCTTGAACCCAGATCTCAGCTCATTCAATTCTCTTTCCCTTGAGAGTTTTCATGAAAATTGAAAACATCCCTTGTTTGTTAGTCAAGTAAGCTGTTTTGAGAATGAACTTAGTGTCCCCGTGTAGAAGGTCAAAAGAGACATGGGTATTTGACAGATAGGTTTTACATAAGTGCTGGAGGAAAAGATACGCTGTCAGCAGATGCTTTTCTGTGCTGAGACTGAAATGTTAGCCTCCTCAAGATAACTATCTCGAGGCTGTTAGGAAAGGCTAAGGCTAAGGAGGAATCCAGCCAGATTACCCCCTTCTCCCTGCCACGGTTGCCTTTCCCACTTCCCTCCTATCCATACACTATCCTCCTTCAAGGCCCACTTCCCACTCTCCAAAATTCTCTGGGAATCCATCCCTGACAGCCACACGTGGATTGAATCTTTCTCTTCTGGGAATCCCAATGGCAATTACTCTCTGCTTTGCACCATTAGTGCGTTCTAGATCAGTGGCTTCCAAACTTGTTTGATTGCGACCCACAGTGAAAAACACATATTTTATCTTGCATCTCAGTACACAGCTCCCCCTCTCACACACACACAGAGCAATACACGCATATATAGCACTGAACAAAGTCTCATGCACAGTTACTCTTATTTCATATGATACACACTAATATATCTTTTCTATTCTACTTAATTCTTTTCTCTTCTACCAAAAAATGCTGGTTGGAACGCATTAAATTGATTTCATGACCCACTAAGAATAATCATTCCTCTGATCTCTCTGCAACGCAGTGTGATACTTTATCATACTGCAGCCTCCACCCCCCCATCTCCCCCCGCCCCCCCCCACTGCTCCTGATCCTCGAGGTCAGTTCCCTTCATGTCTCACCTGGGTACTCCCAGAAGATCCTCACCAGCCTCTTGCCCTAAGTGTCTCTCTCTCTTTTGCATCCCCCCCCCACTGATTTCTCTCAAATGCAAATTTCATCTGATCATTCTGATGCATAAAAACCTCCTGAGGCTTTCCATAGTGCATTCCAGAAAATTGCCTGAGGAAAAGGCCCTTTGCAGACTGTCTGCTCACCAGCCTTCTCCTTATCTTCAGCAAGTCGAGGCCCTTTGGGCTCCCCTCGTCACTCACCCGAGTCAGAGTCAGCTGTTTCCTTCCTCTGTGAATTCACACACGCTGTTCCCCGACTGGAAGGCCTCTCTCTCTTCTCTGGTGGAAAACTACTTTCACTTTAAGAACTCGGATTACTAGAAAGAAGGAAATCCTGCCATTTGTGACAATGTGGATGGACCTTGAGCGCATTGTGCTAGATGAGATAAGCCAGACAAAGGCAAATATTGTATATCAGTTGTATGTGGAATCAAAAAAAGCCAAACTCATAGAAACAGAGAGTAGAATGGTGATTACCAGAGAATGGGGGGGACCACGGGTTTGGGGAGATGCTGGTCAAAGGGTACAAAGTTGTAACTAGAAGATGGGAAGATAAGGCACTGCCTAGTAATTATAGTCAAAAATATAGTATCGTATACTTTAAAACTGCTAAAAGAGTAGATCTTAAATGTTCTCACCACAAAAAAGAAATGGTAAGTATGTGAAGTAATAGAAGTGTTAGCTAACACTATGGTGGTAATCATACTGCAATACACGAATGTATCAAATCAACTCCTTGTGCACCTTAAACTTACATAATCCTATATGTCAATTATATCTCAATAAATAAAAAATAAAACTCAGACTACCTATCACCATGAAGTGGTGTTTTGATTGCTCCTACCTAGTACTTATGAAACCGTGCACCTCAGATTGGGACTCGAACCTGGCCTAAAACCAGATTGGGACTCGAATACATGCGGCTGGGACTTGAACCCGGCCAAAACCCTGATTGGGACTCGAACCCACGCGGCTGGGACTCGAACCTGGCCAAAACCCAGTCTTCCAACTGAGATCACACACCTGGTTTCAGGCCTTAATGAAGGTCAGGTTCTTGACGTCTCATCGCAGAAAGAAGTCAGTGACAGAGAAAGTGGTAGGTAAGAAGTGGATTTATTTAGAGAGAAACACACTCCCCAGACAGAGTGTGGGCCATCTCAGAAGGTGAGAAAGGCACCAGCGTATAGGGTTGTCAGTTTTTATAGGGGTGGGTAATTTCATAGGCTAATGAGGGGGAGGAGTATTCCAGCTATTTTAGGAAGGGGTGGGGATTTCCAGGAATTGGGCCACCGCCCACTTTTTGATCCTTATGGTCAGTCTTGGAACTGTCATGACGCCTGGGGTTGTGTCATTTAGCTTGCTGATGTGAGCATATATTGAGGCTCAAGGTCTAGTGGAAAAAGTTGACTTGTCCGCCATCTTGGACCCATTTGGTTCTAATCAGTTTATGTCATGTCCTTGGGCTATGTCATTCTCTCAAAGGTTGTGCCCTAACCCCTTCCCGCCTATTTCATTCCCCCCTCAGAGATTTTACTCCCATATTCTTATGGGAAGCAGAAGGGTGATGGTCCGTCTTCTGTAACTGCTTCAGGGCTGAGTAGGGGCGTCGACCCTGCCTGTCAGGGAGTGAACATCTCTGGATGCCAGATCTAGGGGCCCCTGGGGCAGGACAGCTCCTTGTTTTAAGTCAGTACGGGCTGGAATCCTCGCATAGCCATCATCTTGGTGTGGAACTGTTGTAACTGCTTCCATAGCCTTTCTATGAATCTCCCTGATGATGAAGCACTTTTCGTAACAGCATCAGAGTACAAAAATATCTGTAAATGGCAAAAGACTTAAAAGCCATGGTTAAACATCTGATTACAATGTAATCGATAAAGAAACTTGGTTACAATAACCAGAATTACGAATGACTACATTTAATTTAACGTACCAAATAATCCTAGTTAAATATTTCTCTTTTAAGATACCTAGGGGCCCTCTAAAGGATTCCAAAGTTAGCTGGAAATCAAAACAAACTTAATTAAAATTTGGCATTCGGGAATTTTGTCAAAAAGTTTTAAAACACTTGGTCAAATAAGATCATAGGTCACTGTGAGACAATACTTAACTAAAGTTACAAAAGATCTCAAAAACAAATACAGATCACTTAAAGGCAAAAAACTCATACTATCTGTTATTAAAAGCAACATTTCAAGAAAACTTAGGAGGGAGAAATCAAATCCGGTCTTATCCCAGCCCACTCCCAACAAAATCCATTTATCTAACTAAATTTAATCCAATCTTAGAAAATCCTGATCATGTATAACTCTTTTCAGTATTTTTCATTCTTCACACCTTCTTTTACTAAAAATACATATCTTACTCTTCTTAAAAGTTTTTTTCGGGCTTCCCTGGTGGCTTAGTGTTTGAGAATCCTCCTGCCAATGCAGGGGACACGGGTTCGAGCCGTGGAGCAGCTCCCACAGGCCGCGGAGCAGCTAAGCCCGTGCGCCACAACTACTGAGCCTGTGTGCTAGAACCTGTGAGCCACAACTACTGAGCCAGCGTGCTACAACTACTGAAGCCCATGCACCTAGAGCCTGTGCTCACTGCAACTAGAGAAAGCCTGCACGCAGCAACAAAGACCCAATGCAGCTAAAAATATATAAATAAATAAATTTGAAAAAAACGTTTTTTTCACATTGAGTTACTTTTCTTGTTGACAAATTTGTAACATAGAATAAGGTCTTATCTGACCTCTAATAAACTTAGTTTTATTAGAAGTATTACGCTTAACATTGATGACTCTTACATGTCTATGTTAATAAAACCAGTAAGCTTAAGCCACCTTCAATACCAGATAGCAGTTTAGTACTGAATATTTTCTAGATGACATGAACCTGAAATTCATTCTGGCCAGATTATTTTCTATTTCTGAGTATTTATATAAGCACTTAATTTTTTTTAAAGCCAATTAAGTAGAGTTCTTTTACGAATCCATTTTTGGCAATATCATACACCTACAACACATGTATAGATACATATGAACACACAAACACAGAGGCCTCATAGTTCCCATTTCAAAATTTCAGCCCTGAGTCAGGAACAACATAAAAGCCATCAGTTACAAGGGGTTGGATTCAAATTGGGCTTCTAGCAGATGGAACAAATCAAGGTCACCTACCTAGATGGCTAAACCCCTTTTATTAGCGTTTACAGAAAAGACACTTAAGATTTCTATTTATCCTTGACAAGTCAAGTTCTAAATTACTTTTTAAACATTTGTTTGTTTAAAAAGATAGCAAAGATAAGCGTTCCTGAGAAGACCAGATAGGACATTTGTATCTCAAAGGTACAGGCAAGTTCCTCCTAGGATGACTTGGTTTTCCCTTTGTTTAATGCTTACAAGCCTCTTAAGATAAATAGGGAAGGTTTGGGGAGTGGTAAAAGGATTGGTGGGCTTTGGATTATTTTTGGAGCCACACGTCTGGTCCCCTAAAGAAAACATTTGTGAAACAAAGACAGTTTTGTTTTCTTTTTCAAAGAATTGGGTGGTTACCTCAATGATATTGAAGGACTGACATACCCATTCACCTATGTTGGAAAGTTTTACTTTTCCTCATTTAGCTTAGGGGAGAAGGCCTCTTCCAAAATTCTTATCAGGCTCTGAATATCAGCTATGGTCAGTTTAGTCAGACCAGTGGCCTGCTATTTTGGTAATCTACTTACAAACATTTTTGAGGATATTCCCTAGATTTAAGAAATTTGTACCTTATATTTAGATACTATATAACCCTTTTTACTTAATAATCACTGGCTGGATATATTTGGCCAAGCCCAGAACCTCGATATTCCATATTCCAGGGTTTACTAAGGCTTTTATTTTAGCTTCAGATTTTATCTGTTCCTTTTTGCTTTTTGTTAGAACAATTTGGTGATGAGGGTGGTTCCCTTGCCCCTCGAGAAACAGAGTGACCCCTAATTCAGTTAATAAATCTCTTCCCATTAAAGGGATGGGACAGTCAGGCACAAACAGAAAGGAATGTAAAAACAGCTGGCCATTGATCTTGCACAAAAGGAGTTCCAGGAAAGTGTGCCCCTGTCTCTTCCCTGACAACCCCATTACATATTCTTTATGATTACTAAGTTTCCAATCCTTTGGGTTAAGACCGAGAAGGTTGCACCAGTGTCTATAAGAAATTCTATGAAGTGGCCCGCCACATCAGTGACCACCCAAGAATTAGTTATGTAGATGTATCTCTAGGCAGAGCCACTTTCGGCCTTGGGCTCCTTTAGTTTTCTGATTTCAAAACCATCAATGGCTGAGGGGTCCCCATCGCTCTCTGGCATCTGGGGCATTCCCTCTTCCAATGCCCTGGCTGTTTGTAAAGGGCACATCGATCATAATCTTCCCTCCAGTGCCCCTTTTGTCCACACAGCATACACTGGCCTTGTATGGGTACCCGTGGGCCTTGTGGTCTGCCAGGGCCAGATTGACCCAGAAAAGCCAGCTTCCCCTTTAGTGGTCTCTGAGTGGACAAAGCCACTGCAATCATTTGGGCCTTTTGCATATTCCTCTGGGTGCATTCAGCCTTTTCGGCCATATCTCTATTACTGAAAACGAAATAAGCCAATTGGAACAAATCATTCATTGGAGTCTGAGGACCAGGAGTTGCTTTCTGAATTTTGTGCCTGATGTCTGGGGCAGACTAGGCTATGAAATGCATAGGCAAAAGGGTCTGTACCTCGGGGGAGGAGGGATCCATGTTCGTTCGGGATCCATGGACCTGTAGGGTGGGTCAGTTAAAAAGTCCTCTGTGTCGTTCCTAGAGTTATCCCTCCCGAGCTACACACACCTCAAATTCCTTTTGGGTTCCATTGCCTAGATACGAGGCCATGAAAATTTGACCATAGGGTACTTCACTCCATTTTAAATGTCCTAACTCATATTGTGGCCAAACCTGATTACATAACCTACTAAGTTTTTTCCTTTTAATTCCTGTTGTCCATATCTTTCCTAATCCTGGAGTATATGGCCCAGAGGGGTATTGGTTGGGATTGATGCAGCCTGACCCATTTCAGACAAGCCTGAGGTGATGTCTCTAACTCCTGAGCTATCCAAAATTCCACCCTTAAGTCAAAATCCACCATGCAATTTAGTCAAGATTTGCACTTACAATTTTAGATGCTATCCCTTCCAAGGTAGTCTCCCAACCAGGTGTTAGTGCCCAAAAAGTCGCAAAGAAATGGCACAGAAGACGTCCCCAGTTGTGTTGATGATGAGTGGGAGTTGGTCTAGCCATAAGTTGGGAATAAAGGGTCAGCACTTGTAAGGGTCAGAGGGAGGGGAGTAAAAGCAATAAAAAGTACACCTTGGTGGTCACACAGGTCTTCTGGGTTTAACAGAAGAAAGAAAGAAATAGAGCAGGAATGAACAAGAATACAAGAATATAGAAGAAAAACCTCAGAGTCAAGGAGAAGAGTATAGAGATGAACAATTCTGTCTTGGACCTGCTGTTGGATGTGCATAAGTATACGGGGTTGACCCGCCAGTCAAAAATGAGCAGACGTCGGCAGAGCATCTTCCCCCATATGCCTGGCTAGTGGCATCCTACTGGCCTCTTTAGGACCAAGACCTAACTCTCAACATTTTCTTACCTTACCACTGTCCCTTTGTGGTCGCCAGCTGAAACCGTGCACCTCAGATTGGGACTTGAACTCACATGCTGGGACTTGAACCCAGCCTAAGCCCTGACTGGGACTTGAACCCACACAGCCAGGACTCAAACTCGGCCAAAACCCTGATTGGGACTCGAACCCATGCAGCTGGGACTCGAAACCGGCCAAAACCCACAGTCTTCCAACTGAGATCACACACCTGGTTTCAGGACTTCATGAAGGTCAGGTTCTTGACGTCTCATCGCAGAAAGAATTCAGTGACAGACAAAGTGATAGGTAAGAAGTGGATTTATTTAGAGAGACACACTCCACAGACAGAGTGTGGGCCATCTCAGAAAGAGAGAAAAGGCACCAGGGTATGGGGTTGTCAGTTTTTATAGGAGTGGGTAATTTCATAGGCTAATGAGGGGGAGGAGTATTCCAGCTATTTTAGGAAGGGGTGGGGATTTCCAGGAATTGGGCCACCGCCCACTTTTTGATCCTTATGGTCAGTCTTGGAACTGTCATGGCGCCTGCGGGTGTGTCATTTAGCTTGCTGATGTGAGCATATACTGAGGCTCAAGGTCTAGTGGAAAAAGTTGACTTGTCCGCCATCTTGGACCCATTTGGTTCTAATCAGTTTATGTCATGTCCTTGGGCTATGTCATGTCCTTGGGCTATGTCATTCTTTCAAAGGTTGTGCCCTGTCCCCTTCCCTCTTGTTTCATTTACTACACTGAACTGTAATTACTCATTCACATATCTACATCTCTCAATAAACCCAAGGCCAGCAATTTGTGTATCTCCATCGGTTTTATATCACTGGCACCTAATGTAATGTCATTGTCCAGCAAATGTTAACTGAAAATTAGCAAAAGAACTATGTTCTCCAGTTCCATGTCATTAATTAAATTTCTCCAGTTCTATATTATCTTAATCTCTGGCCATTTTAATGATCCAGTTGTGTGTGTGTGTGTGTGTGTGTCTGTGTGTGTGTGTGTGTGTGTGTGTGTGCGTGCACGCATACATGCATGTTGGTGGGGTGGGAGGTGGGTGAACGGATGGATTTTGTAAACAACAGTTGTTGATCTTGTAGTGCCTGATGTACCTTCTCCCCATCCCAGCCAGAGATATCCACTGCCCGAGGGAAAACTAGGATTCTGATAGCAGGAATATATAAAAAACAATCAATACTCAGCTTTTGAGTTTCCAAACATATTTTCAAAAATTCATGGCTGAGACAATAAATAGTTTTGACAGCCTAGGGTTTTGATTTGAAGAGGAGATAGGGCTCAATGCCAGAGGAAGCAGGTCACGGACTTTATGCCACAAACAGTAGATTGGGAAGAGGATGGGTGAAGAGCCAGTGCACCCTGCTCCTCCTTAGGCAAGATTAGGAACTGGGGACACCTGGGGTGGGGTAGGAGGAGGTCAGTGGGTGGCACCAGACCTAGAAGGATCAGGGAAGGCCAAGTCACCATCAAGAGGATCCAGAGAAGGCTGAGCCAAAGCCCAGTGAAAATCTGTTGTCACCTTTGCTTGTGCAGGAATCCATGTGAGCCGTGCATCTTGGTGGCAGGGAGCTGGGTGGGTGGGGAGAGGTCTCCTATCAGGCTCCCTCCCGTCAAGTGTCCAACAGAAGTGACACGTGGCCATACCTGAGTTGCTCACCCCATCCAACTACCCACGTGGGCAATCTCTTCTGGTCCAGAGGGGCCATGGCGACATGGGAGGAAAAGCCCCAGTTCCCATTCCTGGTGAACTGAGCAGAATAAGCCTGAGGTTTCTTCCCAAGGGAAACAGTTAGTGGCCAATCCTATGCTATTACATGTGTTTAAAATCTTAAAAAACACCCCAAAAAACCTTCCTCTCTTACTGAAAAAATTTGTTTATTGTAGAAAAATGCAGATATTCAAAAAGGATAGAATTAACCTGTTATCCCATCACCCTGAGAAAATCACTGTTAGTCCTGTAGGTCCTCCCAGGCATTCCTCTCTGCATTGCATGGGAATTTTAATTATAAATTAGAGTGGAATCTCTTTGAGAACAAGAGCTATATCCTGTTCATCTCTTTTGTCCCAGCACATAGGATAATACTTGATGTAGAAAAGGTGCTTGATAAATATTTCATAAAATAGTTTTTTGAATGAAAACTGTCTATTTGCCTCCCAGTAGGCAAAGAGAGACAAATAAGCTACTTTCATTATCATTACAAATGACTTCACCAAAGGATGGACAAATGTGTGAATGTCAGGCATCCTGAGAGGCAGGTGGGGGACAGGTTAGGGTGGGAGACCCTAGGGTGGGTGGGGGACTTTCACAGGACAGTGCCAAGCAGCCCCAAGGGGTGGACAGTTCTTTTAGTGATAAAAAGAACCCAACGGAGTTAAGAAC
This sequence comes from Eschrichtius robustus, assembly GCF_028021215.1. Taxonomy (NCBI): domain Eukaryota; kingdom Metazoa; phylum Chordata; class Mammalia; order Artiodactyla; family Eschrichtiidae; genus Eschrichtius; species Eschrichtius robustus. The sequence continues at coordinate 129,806,560 of NC_090824.1, read as the reverse complement.
GGCCATTCCTCTGTGAGCCATTCCTCTGAAGGTCACTTGTTAAGCAGGGTGCAGCCAGCTCTGTCCTAGGTCCCTCGCTGGGGATGGTACCGGTTTAAGAGAGGTATAAAGCAAGGTGCCTAGGTCTGTTGGCAGGGGGTGACTCATCTCCCATCCCAGCTCTGGATCCGTTCCTGGGAGGTCTCCGCGCGAGACCCCTTTCCTCTCCCTCTTCTCCCCATCCCCTTCCTCCCCTCCTCCCCTCCCCCTCCACCCTCGCCTAAGATGAACACCCTGAAGTCTGCCCCGACCAGTGCCCTAGCCACCCCTTCCCCATCTCCTCCCCCACCCACCACTAAACCACCACCCCCGCCTGGCTCCCTGTTTCAGGGCCGCCCCTGATCCCTTCCCTTTGCATCAGCCAGAGGGAGGGGTTCATTCCTGCTTCAGCTGAGTGGCGTCCAGCCTCCCGGGGCAAGGATTCAGGGCTTCCGTGGTCTGGCCGAGACCCCTCTTCCTCTGCCCCGGGCTGTATCCCTGCCTGGGACGCAGCTCCCGTTTCTCTCATCGGCAACTTCCTGGAGACTGCGAGGGGCTAGAGCTGGTGAGCACCAGGCCTGGGCTAGGCTGCGACCACCGGGGCTGCAGAGGTCTGGCTCAGACCCCTGCTCCTCCTTCCCTGCCTTTTCTTCCCTCCCTTCATGTTCCCGGCTCTTCCTTCTGCCACCTCCTCAGCTCCCAGCCTCTTCGAATTGCAGAGTCACCAGGCCCCTCCCCGCCATTGTCCCTTGGGCAGGGCAGGGAGGGGGGAGCCGGTCAAGGTCACAGAGCAGGTCAGAGGCTGGGCTGGGACAGGAACCCCGATCCAGCCTCTTTCCAGCTATTCAGAACAGGCAGCCTCAGAGGAAGGTGAGGTGAGCGCCCTCCTCTGGCCGTTCCTTGGAGAGAGCGGACCTGGGGCAGCGAGGGTCCTGCTGCCCCCTTCTGAGCCTCCCTCCTTTGATACTTGGGGCGTTTCAGATCCTGGCTCTTCTGTGTGCCTGCTTTGCCACGAGGCCTTCGTGCCTATGGTTGGGTTATTCATTCTGGGGTGAGGTGGGAGGTGACAGAAGGGACCCAGCTCCAAAAAAATGGGCTTGATAAGAAGGCCATAATCTGCCACCTGCTGGCTGGATTCAAGCTCCTAGCAAACTTCTTGGTCTTTGAATCTTGCCTTAGTCACTGTGACCTTGAAATCCAAGATCTTTGTCTTCAGTGTCGCCATCTCCCTCCTCCCACTTGAGCCAGCCCTTTTTCATTGCCCCCTTGTTTCCTTTCCTGCATCCTTCAACCCTGTTCACGTCAGCATCCCAATCCCAGGGGGATATGTATAGGTAGAGGGCTCTGGCAATAAGGGCAACGCTTAACCCAAAAGGACTGTGCTCATGGGGGGATTCCAGGCAATGGGACAGCCAGCTATAAGGGAGGGGCTCTGGGACAGGAGCTTCGTAGAACTCTGCAGACCCCACCCTGTAGATGCTCACCTTCTCTCTCAAAGTAAGGCTGATCCATTCGTGTTTGTTACTGAATTAAAATTCTAAGGGAAGGCAGTCTGCAGGTTGTTCCCAAATAGAAACACACATGCACAGAGAATGAGGAGCTTCTGTCAGCATCGCCCTCTTCCCCTCCCTGCTCCAAGGGCCTGCATCCCCCCGTCCCTGGGCTGGTGGCCTGGAGGGGCAGGGGTGGAGGGCAGGGGTAGAGGACAGGGACCTGGTGACGCTTCCTGTGGTGAAGGTGAGTGTCTGTTTCTGCTCCAGACAACCCTGTCAGCGCAGCCCTTCCAAGCAGGAAGGCTAAGGGACAGGGCCCTTGTGGTGGAGGTGTTTGCAATATGAAGGCATTTTCCACAGTGAAGAAGCAGCCACGTTCTGCACGGTCCACTGGCAGTCTGGGATGTCTGCCCAGCGCCAGGAGAGAGTTTAAAAATGCCCAAGCCCATCTTGGGCTCTCGGGAGGCTGGCTGAAGGGAATCTGGAAGTCAGCAAACCCCTAACAGCTGCCTGTTCCACACGGAACCTGGCAGAGGGTGGAACTCACTCCAGCCTCCAGGGGCTCCGCGTCCTGCTGGGTGACACGATACCCATAGATGGACCACTGGTTGCAGCCCCTCAGGCTTGGTTCTTTCCCATCTCTGGGTTTCCAGTGCCCAGTACTGAGTAGATCCAGCCACTCAGGGTGTGTTAGGCTGAGGTGAAAACCCAGGTAGGTGTTGGTATGTGGAGGGTTGGGAGACAAGAATTCTAGGCATGCCCCAGAGGGACCTCTCCATACAAGAGAAGGGTCTGGAGTTTAGCCTAAGATGTTCTCACCTGGAGACAAGAAGGGAGCAAGCACTTGGTGGGGAACATGGCAGTGGGAAGGGGTACAAAGAGCTAGAGGGCCTTGTTCTCCTATATGGTCACAATAATCAAAGCAACGCGGTGGGCAAGGCAGTAAATGTCAGCAGGATCAGCGTAACAGACGAGGCATGGAGTACGTCCTGGTATGTGAAGAACTAAAGGACACGTGGACAACCAACAAGCAACTGATGGGTTCACCAACAAATGCAAAGGGGAAATGGGCTGCGTGGAGAGAAACCACGTTCGACTCTGACCTTGGACAATCTGCCATAATAAGTGATGATTAAAGAGCTGCCCAGTTGGGCTCAGAATTGGGGGTCCCGTGAGACAGAGGCACACATGAGACAGATCACCTTGTGCATTCACCTGCTCCCCTGGGCCCAGGTGGGAGGAAGCCTCAGTCAAGGACCCAGCTCCACCCACCTTCTTTGGCATCCCCGGAGAAGGAGCTTACGAAGGCCAAACTCTCAATGACCTTAGCATTTCTTTCAAGCCCAGGACTGTGAATTGATCTACAGCAGAAACTCCAGGAGTGTCTTTTTCAAATTCATGTTTAGCTAAAGTACTTTTCTGCACCCAAGTCCTGTAGGAAGCCACCCTGCTGCTTCCCTTCTCCTGATACACTTCTTGTTTGTATCACTCGTGCTAGACAATGGGTGGTCTTGGGGATCTGTCCCATTTTTCCAAGTACTAGTGTAGTGGAAACTCAAGTGTTACACCAGGAATGGACCCTCCAATTTTCCTATCCCCTCTTTTTTTTTTTGCTGCTTTGCGTGGCACGTGGGATCTTAGTTCCCCGACCAGGGATCGAACCCATGCCCTCTGCATTGGAAGCACGGAGTCTTAACCACTGGACCGCTAGGGTAGTCCCTATCCCCTCATTTTATAGATGGAGAAAGTGAAGCCCAGAGAGGAGAAGTGAATTTCTTCCTGTCACACAGCCCGTCAGAGGCAGAGCTGGGCCTGGACCACGCCCTCCCTGTCCCAGTGTTCTACCCACTGGTCTTCCACTGCCTTTTATCATTTCCTCTCCTGCCCTTTTTTCTAAGACTTTCATTGCTTTCCTCTGGCTCTTCTGAGTTTCCTGTGCTGTCCACACTGCCACATGTCTGTCCACTTTGCAGCCTGTCAACTCTGCTCCGTGACAACTCTGGCTGGGTGAGAGAGCGAGGGTGTCCCAGCAGCCTGGCAGCCCCTTGTCTCACGATGGGCCCCAGCCCTCCACCCAGAAGACACCCTGCCCAGCGCTGAGCCTGGCTGAGGACCGGGAGCACGTGCCTCCTCTGGCTCTGGGCTCAGAAGATCCTCGTCCCTGTGTCTTCTCTGTTACACCCGCTAAATGACCTTGAGCATGTCACACTCTGGACCTGACTGCTCTTCTGGAAAACGGGAACAGTTAGAACATACCACCTAGAGCTGGGAAGATCAAAGGAGTCAAATACGTGGAACAGTGCTTTGTAAACTGCAAAGCACCATTCCAGTGTGAAACACTGGTGTCCTTCAGACCCCAACACAGGGCTGGACGTACAGCAGATGCCTACTGAGTAACTGTGGAACAGTGGTTCTCAACTAGGGGTGATTCTGACACCCCAGCGGCCACTGGGTGATACCTGGAGACATTTTTGTTTATCACAACTGGGTTCGGGGTGCTGTGGCATCCGACTGGGAGGCCAGGGATACTGCTAAACGGCTTACAGGGCACAGAACAGCCCTCACAGCAAAGAGTTATCTGGCGCCGTACGTCAACAGTGCTGAGGTTCAGAAGCCTTGCTGTAGGTGGACGAAAGTGTGAAATTGTATCTGCAGACACACATGTGATTTGTTGTTCCACTAAAGCAAAGGAGCTGTGGCCGGCGAGCTGACCATCAAGATACCATGGTGACCAAGAGCAGGGACCTCCCAGGTTAAATGAGCTGGCCGTGCCCGGGTCTGATTAGTTGAAAACATTTTATTTCAATTGTATCCTCAGGAGGCAGCATAAATAATCACAGAAGACCACAAAGGTCAGTGGGGAAGAAAAAAAAGCTTCAGAAGTGTGGGGAAGAGGAGATGTGAGCTTACACAGTCTAGCTGCGGGGTCTGGGGGGTGAGGAGACCCTGCTTTAGCTGGCCGAAAGGGTGGAAAAGCCCGAGGGGTCGGGGGGCTTTCCCTGCCCAGGTCACTGGGGGGGGCTTAGGGAGCCCCGCCTCCGTGGATGGATGCTCTGCAGGGCGGCCGTGGGACAAGCAGTGTGAAGCACAATGCATCTAGTAGGTCCTAGCTAATGAGAGAGAAGAGTGGACACCCAGTTATTGATGCCCGGGCCAGATCTCACCCCTAAACTGTGACTTTTCTAAGAACAGTGTTCATGGACTCCGTAGGTAGTGACAAATGAAGGGAGAAAAAGAGGAAAAAAAGAAAATTGTAGAAGACCAAGTGAAATGTGGCATCTCCCAGGGTCCTGTGACCTTGGGCTGCTTTTCAGTTTCTTTATCTGCAAACTGGGGAGAATGCTCCCTTCCTCTGGGAGCCGAGGTGAGGCTCAGATGGGATCCTAAGTGTCGAAGGGCTGTGTAAACTTTAAAGTGCTACACCCACGTGAGGGGCTGTGGTCATCCTACAACTGTAAGGCTGACCGTGACTGAGAGAGCAGGGCCGAGACATGCACGCGGAGCAGCCCTCGGAGCCATCAGGCCCCTGCTCGGCCGCCCCAGGGCCAGCTCCACCCTTCTCAGCCTCAGCCTCCAGGAGGAAGAGGCCTCATCTCAGAGGGCGTCCCCTGGGGGGTGGGAGCAGAGGGTGGGGGCCAGGAGGACATGGGGGCACCGAGTATGAGGAGCCTCGACCGGGCAGTGAGACACATTGGCACTACTGGTGTTGGGAGGCTCCCAGTCCTCTTCCTCCACAGAGACTTGGGCCCTGGTGATGCCCCCGTGGGATTGGCATCTTGATGCAGTGGGAAGGGTCCGGGCCTGCGGTCTGCACACCACTGGTCCTGGTCCTGGGCCCACTGTTCATCTGCTGGGTGACTTAGTGAAGTCACTACCCGACTGCAACCCTCAGTTCTGTCACTTGTAAAATGGAGACACGATTCCCTACCCTGCCTGCTTCACAAAGTCAATGGGAGAAGGGTGTTGCCAGAGCTTTGAAGAGCATCAGGGGAAAGCAAGGGGGCATTCTGGCCTTGGCGAGCGATCCTCTTAATTCCCTGAAGATAAGAGAGAGGGGGCAAGAGCCAGGAAGGAGCTGGGCTGCTTGCAACCCTTGTCAGGTGAGTGGGCTTCCAGGGCTGCCGGGGGAGAGGGAGGTGGTGGATGGGAGGGAGGACAGCAGATGTCGGCAATCCAGCCCTTACTGTGCGTCCATCAGGGCCGCTGTGAGCCCCAGCAGGGATCACGGAGATGTCCTGGCAGCCCCCTTTGCAGGGGAAAAGTTCAACCTCTAAGTCTCCTGAGGTCCTGGCTTCCCCCTCCGCTCCCTGGTCCATTGAGGGCACCCCTCGGGGAGTCCGAGGTCTTTGCCAGCCAAGGGGAAGCCGAGGCTCCTGGGGTGGCAGGGGAAGGGACTGCCAGCCTGGGTCTCCGGGAGAGGCTGGGGGCTTTTGTTAGCATGAAGTCGAGAGGTCAAAGGTCAGCTTCCAGTTCTTGAGGTGGCAGGTGGGGTCCTCAGGCGCTCCCCCAGCTCCAGTCCTGGCTCTGTCTCTGAGGTCACCGGAGAAGGGGAAGTTAAGGGACGAGTAGAAACAACGGAGAGTTCAGCTTAGAAAGCAGCTCAGCCGGGGAGCTAACAGTTCTTGGGGCTGTTGCGCAAGTTTTTCAGTTCCAGCTGTAGCTGCCGAATGCGGATGTCCTTCTGGGCCAGCTCCTCTTTCAACCTCCGAATCTCATCCTGCTGCCGGAAGAACATCCGCAGGAGCTGGGGTGGGTGAGAGAGGGGGCCGGTGAGCCGAAGAGAGCAGGTGAGAAGGTGACATTTCGAGGGAGCATCCAGACCCCCAACTCCACCCCCATGCCCCTTGCAGCCGCTGTCCTCCTGGCCCAGGCCTCCCACCCCTCCCCCGTTCCGGTGTCCCAGGTGACTCAGGTCACTGCCGCTCTCCTTTCTCCAGATTCAGCTCATGGCTCCCACCCACGTCCACCCCCAGTCCGCACCGTGAGGCAGAGAAGAAAAGCTCTGGCATATGCAGACCCGCCTCGGGCACTGATCCAGGGTCACTGAGGAAGGGATGAGTCCACACAGGCCAGTTTTCCAAATAACCCAAGCTCACCCTTTTAGGGCTTCAAACCGAATACTTCATTTACCTACCACTCGGAATAGAAAGCTTTCTAAAATGTTTTGCATCCTTCTCTTCTTAACGAAGCTCGGGATACAGAATGGAATCCAGCTTTTTTTCCTGCTGACAGGGGGCTAGCACAGCGCACCAAAGTCTGCACCAGCCATCGCTGGAGTGGCCATGAGCAAAGCATGGGCATCTGACAGACCCTCGCTTAGATGTCTCCCTGGATTAACCAGCCTCTCCATTTCTTCCATAAAACAGACTGACTGACGCCCGCAAAACACAGCCTCCACAGGCTCCTGGAGGACCCCACACACTTGAGCTGAAAGTTACCAACAAGCAGTCGTGCTGGTCCTCAAACAGCCTAGTGTGAGTTGCATCTGTTTTTGTATAATGATTGCATAGTTTAATTAAATATGACATAAACTGATGAAATAGGAATACAAAAAGAGAGTTGCTGTTTCTATAAAAACTAAGTTGAATGCATTCGAGAATCCTGAAGAAGGGGGTGCTAAGAAAGTTGTTACTGAATTAGGTGTGGATGATATACACATGAAAGATTGGGGAATATTCTATATCTTGATTGTATGGTAGTGGTTACACAGCTGTAGGCATATGTCAAAACTCATGGAACTGTACACTACAAAGGATGAATTTTACCGTAGGTCAATTACACCTCAATAAACCTGTCTTAAAAAAAAAACCCGGGGGACTTCCCTGGTGGTCCAGTGGCTAAGACTCCACGCTCCCAATGCAGGGGGCCTGGGTTCAATCCCTGGTCAGGGAGCTAGATCCCACACACCACAACTAAGAGTTCACATGCCGCAGCGAAGATCCCACATGCCATAACTAAGACCCGGAGCAGCCAAATAAATAAATAAATATTAAAAAAAAAAAAAAAAAAAAACGGGGAAAACTTTGAAAAAACAAGCGCTTTGTTTTCAGATTGATTTTAAGTTCACCTAAAAGAAACTGAAACTGGAAACTGGAGTTAAAGTGTGATTTATTTGACAAAGACATAGCAGATCCCAACTGAGACGTCCTCAAAGAAAAGGTCTTGGTCCTACATCAAAACGTGTGGAATGAATGTATATGTTTTATATTTTAAATGAAAATAAATTGTTTAAAGAATATATATATATATCATTTTTGTGATTCTTTCCTTTAACTGACTTTGTTTTTTTATTAACCAACAAACCAGTCCTGGTTACATCTGTTCAGAGGGATGCTATGGTGTTTGCCCTGCACTAAGTGATTCTACACACTCCTGTGCCTTCCAAGTTCTCAAAGTTTCTCTGTATAATTTTCTGGATCCGCTTTTGTTTAAAAAACAGATTTACTGAAGTGTAATTCATGTACCATAAATTTCACTTATTTTAAGTCAATTCAGTGAGTTTTAATAAAATTACAGAGCCGTACAATGATGTCTTCTCCCCTGTGTCAAGCTACCTGTTGTCTCTTCACACTTAGACCAATGTGTCTACTGTTCACAGCCCCATTATCTCATTGGTTGCTTCCAGTCTTCTGTGATGATTAAAATTGTGGGCAAAACCAGAGTAACAGGCTCTGAGCAAATTTTTTTTCCCAACAAGCAAAGTATCCAGGCTGTAGTGTAGAGAGATTGTGGCATCTGTGTTGTCTGCTCAGAGACCCTTTAAAATATTTCTCCAGGTCCTCCATTCTGATTGATATAGACAAGTCCATAGCTAAAGGTTACTCACTGTAACTGCTATTCACCCTGCCTTCTCCACATCCAGTACTAGAACCAACTTCAGGTTCTTGTTATGGCCCTGGGCTATCGCAGCAATTCAACTATGTCTACCTTTTCAAGGTACTTAAAGAAAAAAAAAATTTTTTTTTAAATGGAAAACAAAAACAAGTACCCATCATCCAACTTCAGCAAATAACATGTGACCACTCTTCTTCTTTTTTTTTACTTTTTGGCCGTTTCACATCGCATGAGGGATCTTAGTTCCCTGACCAGGAATCGAACCTGCACCCCCTGCACTGGAAGCACGGAGTCTTAACTGCTGGACCACCAGGGAAGTCCCCATGTGACCACTCTTGCTTCGGCTTTACTCTTACCTACTTCCCCTGTACCACCCTCCTCGTGATTATTTTGAAGCAAATCCCATTGATCACACGGTCTCATCCAGCCTTAGAAATCTGAACATCCCTCTGTAATGGCACATAAACATATTTTATAGCAATTATCAATTTACCTGCCAATTTCACCTTTAAGACTGTGAGGTCCCAGAGGTTAGGAATGGTCTTACTTTTATGAATAACAGCGATAATTATAAGTTGGTGTGACAAGAGAGCCTGTAAGATGGCCCCATGTTATCCTCTCCTTTCATGGGTAGACGGGACCTAGTAACTTGCTTCAAATGAATAGAATATGGCAGACATGATGGTATGTCATTTGCAAGGGGAGTTGACAAAAAGACTGTGGCTTCCATCTTGGACACCCTCCCTTCCTCACTGCCATGCTGTGAGCAGCCCTGTGGAGAGGTCCATATGGCAAGGACCTGAGGAAGGCATCTGGCCGACAGCCCTTGAGGGACTGAGACCCTTAGTCCAATGACCTGTGAGGAAATAAGTCTTGCCAGCAACCAAGTGAGTGAACCTGGAAGCAGATCCTTCCACAGGTGAGTCTTCAGATGTGAATGCAGCCCTGGCTGACAGTTCACACCCTCATGAGAGACCTCAAGCCGTGGGCACCCACAGATACTATGAGATAATAAATGTTTGGGGTTTAAGTCCCTAAGTCTTGGGGTAATTTGTTACATGGTAATCGAGAGCTAATACAGTTAGCCTCTTTATGCATTTAATGTGAGCAGGAAGAGTGCTAGATACTTAGCAATGGTCTCTTTAATGCTCACAGCATTTCATATCCCCATTTTACCGTGAGGAAATGGACTTAGGAAAGTCAGGAAACATGTTCAGGCACAGCCAGGAAATGAGAGAGCCAGGATCCAAATGCAGGTGGGTCCCTGCAGCCATCTCCACTGCAGCTGCATCAAGCCCAGTGCCTGGCACACGGTGGGCATTCCGTGTATCCTGGCTGAGCTGAACTACGCTGGTGCCAGGGACCGAGGGTGTGGCTGGAAGGAGAGGCCTCTGGGGGGCGTGGACGAGGCCCAGCTCCGGTTAGCCCTGATGAGCTGCTCCCTTTCCAAATGGTACAAAGAGTACTTTCATCAACACACAGCCTCTTCCACAAAAACAGGAAATCATCAGACCCCGCTGCTGCTGCCATGCCAGGGAGGAAAGCAGTGCTGTAATGCATGAGGCTGGCTTTCCCCATGAGCCAGGAATTTATAACTCCAGATGACAGCGACATTCTGAAATGGATTCACGAGGGGACACGTAACTCTGGGTTCGCGGGTTTGAGGGGCATCAATATCCCTACCATAGCCCAGCCTCTAGTTATTGGGGTCAGAGGCAATGGAAGCCAACAGCAGGCTACTTATGGTATTTGTCAGAGAAAGAAAAATGCCTCAGAACGGAGCTAGCTTAAAGGCCTGAAGCCCATAATTGAAATGCAAAGGTCTCGCTCTGCCAGGATGTGTGGCAGCAATAACTTATATTCCTTACCTCATTCTCTGTCCTGGGTGGGACATTTTCTAATAAATCTATTCCGTTGACCACAACGCTCTTCTTTTCTTTGATGGGAGCCTTGAATACCATTTTGGGGGACTTCTTATAGCCTTCTTTCAAAGACATCAGCACAGGATCTAAGAAAGGCGAGGGATGTGTTCTCACTGACAATTCCATGGACTGTCAAGCGATGGTGGCTCTCACTTAACACCACGCCCGACAGTCGGCTGAGTGTGAGGGCAAGTTCAATGAGGAGGATATGCAAGGGGAAGGGGGTGGGCTAGATCGAATGCCGAGGTTGCAGTCTCCTAGCCTCTTCTGGGAAGCCCACCCCTTGCGGTACCTCGGTTGATGCCTCCCAGCCACTCATCGGGGGTCAGAGCTGGCTCTGTGCCCGGCGTCATGGGGTAAATGTCTTCCTGGTAGGAATCCGACTGCAGTGGGGGAAGCAGAAGAGTGGACAGATGGGGGGCTGCTGAGAAAGCCCCTGCTCTCCAGTCAGATCCTCTCCTTTGCTGAAGTCCAACCGCACACCTGCTGCCCTGCCTCCGGCCTTTGTACTCACAGTGTCTCCCATTTGGAATTCCCACCTTGCCTTCCGTAGCCAGCCAAACTGTCCTCACCTTGGAGCGGCCCTCATCCCCCACCCCAATCCACAGGAAAAGGGCTCCTTCTTCCGGGCTCCGCCAGGCTTACAGTCAGTGGCGAGTAAAGCTAGGCTTCAATGCCAGGGGCCCTTTGGAGCCAGCCCAGCCCCACTCACCCTCCGGGGCACGATCATGGAGATAGGCTCAATCAGGCCCTTGAGAGTCACCAGCTTGTAGAATCGGAACACCTCGCAGGCAGACACATCCAGCCCGTGCTTGGGCATAACCCCTGTGGACAGGCGTACATACGGCTACATGGGGTCCCGGGAATACCCCTCAGCGCCCCTCCCTCCTGATGACCTTGGCCAGGGGAAAGGCACAGGTGGAGGGCACTAGGTTTGGAGGCAATGACCTATGCAGTAGACAGGAGGGGGCTGGGGGCTTCCTGAGTCAGGCTCTGTCTCTGGGTGGTAAATAAGCCCCGTGGGCTGGACCTGCCTCACCAAGGGGCACGCTATAGATCCGGGGCCTTTGAGAACTGGAAGGGGTTGCAGAACTATTTGAATCTAATCCATTCTTTTTACAGATGAGACTCTTGAGGGTCAGAGGGGAAGGGGTTTCTGCCCGAGGTCACACAGTGTTGTCACTGTATAAGCCACAGAGACCATCACCTTCTGAAATGAACTGGTTTCCCGAAGCCTCTGTGCCCCCCAGTCTTCAGAGAGAAAGAAGGAGGGAGAAAGCTTTCCCCGTGCACCCCGGAGGTTTAAACGCAGCCCAAGACTGCCGTTCCGTCATGTGTCTTATAGGATCGACAGGGGTGCGTGTGTGCATGTATGTCTGCGTGGGCACCAGATACAACATCTTCAACAGCTGCATCTGCTGAACACTGGCTGGGGCAGCAGTGCAGTGTGGGGTTAGGAACACAAGCTTTGGGGTGGGACAGAATCCTGGGTCTGAATCCCGACTCTCCCCTCTTTCTGGCAGGGAGTCCTTGGGCAAATCACTGCTCTCTGAGCTCCAGCTTCCCTGGTTGCCTAGAGGAGTCCAGTAGTGGCCCCTCATGAGATGGTCGGGGCACTGAGTGCGAAGATGCTTGTTAAGTGCCCGGCAGTGATGAGCACAGATGACATTAGTTTCTTTCTCCATGATGTGAATGTGAGTTAAGGTTCTACCTCTCCTCGGCTGGAACGGAAGGCCGCTCTTCCAGAGAAGGGAATTCCAGGAGCTGGAGGGAAGTGGCATCATGGTACCAAGTGAAGCCAGCAGACTTGGGTTTGAATCCTGGCTCTGCCACCTAGGAGCTATGTGACCTGCCCGGGGTGAGTGACAAAGCCACTTGGAACCTATGAAAAGTGCCTGGCTCATGGCAAATGCTCAACAGTGGCCACAGGTGAGGAGGACGAGGAGAAATAGCTATCCTCAGTCCCCCCTCCCTCCTCTCCTCCCCACGTCCTGCTGACCCAACTTTCTAAACATCTCCTGGATCCATCCTCATCTCCTCACCCCCACGCCATCCCCCTAGTTACCATCCTCTCTTGCCTAGAAGTCCACCGTGGCCTCCTAACTGGTCTCTCTGCCTTCCTCCTGCCCTTTCAAGATCCATTCTCCCTACAGAAGCCAGAGCAATCTTAAACCAACCTTTCAGATCACATCACACTGTCCCACTCCCACCTACCCATCCACCCAAGAAAAAGAAAATTCTACGAGTTCCCGGTGAAACCCCAACTCCTTCCCCTGGGTGATGGTTAATGTCAGTGGGCTCAGTAAAGTACAGGGCCCTCCCCAATGTGGGTGGGCATCTTCCAATCCATCGCAGGACTGAATAGAACAAAGGCCAGAGGAAGGAGGAATTTGCCCTTTTTTCCCTGCCTCGCTGCTTGAGCTGGGACATCTCGTCTCATCCCCTGCCCTTGGACTGGGATTCACACCATCGGCTCCCTCGGGTCTCAGGCCTTCAGACTTGAGCTGGATTACACCACCGGCTTTCCTGGGCCTCCAACTTGCAGAGGGAAGATCGTGAGACTTCTCAGCCTCCATAATCACGTGAACCAAATCCTTGCAATTCCCCTTTTATAAATATACTTGGTTGTTTCTCTGGAGAACGCTAATATACCCTGTCTAATGCATCCCATGGGATCTGGCCCCTGCACACCTCTCCAGCTTAATCCCCTAACACTTACCCATCTTCTGCATGTTTATGCTTAGCCACACTGACCTCCCTTCTGCTGCTAGAACATGCCAGGCTCTTTCTGGCCTCAGGGCCTTTGCACTAACTGTTCTTTCTGCTGGCACTACTCTTCTCCTTTCCTGCCTTTTGGATCTCAGTTTAAAATGTCACCTCCACAGCAAGGCTTCCCCCCGACCACCTGGTCTAAAACAGCCCCCGTCACTCTCTGTTCTATTATCCCATTTGATTCTCTTCTTAGAACTTACTACCATCCAGTACTTTCCTCACTTATTTACTGTCTGTCTGTCCCTCAGTGGGATGTGAGTGAGGCTGTGTTCTGTTTTATTTATCACTTTACCCTTGGACTAGTCCAGGGTCTGGCACAGTCCAGGGTCTGGCACACAACTGGTACCCAGTACATGTTTGTTGAATGACTACATGAATACATGTAGTCATTCAACAAATGACATTCAACTACGTCACCATGAATGACCATGGTGATGGTCTCTGTGGCTTATACAGTGACAACACTGTGTGACCTCGGGCAAAAGCCCCTTCCCCTCTGACCCTCAACAGTCTCATCTGTAAAAAGAATGGATTAGATTCAAATAGTTCTGCAGCCCCTTCCAGTTCTCAAAGGCCCCAAATCTATAGTAGGAGCAGGAGGAGCCAGGTACTCTGCCAGGTGTTTTGTATACATGATCTCTAAGCTTTACAACAGCCCTTCAAGGCAGGTTTAATTATACCCATTTTACAGACGAGGAAACTGAGACTCAGAGGGGTTAAGGACACAGTTGAATCAGAATATAAACCTAGCTTGGACTCCAAAGTCCACGCTGCTTGTTATACTATTTGATGATGGGGTGACAGTGAGGGAGGTGGGGATGACAGAGCCCTGGGGAAGGGTGAAGTCAGTGAAATGGTCATTCGGACCTCAGGCATATCTCTGGGTCTCCATTTTGCTGTTGGTCCCTGAGAGGGGTCCTTGGGCCCCTCCAGCCCTGATGTCTCTGAAGCTGGCCCTCAGGCCGTGTCCATAATCCCAGATCCTCAGAGGGACAAAGCCAGACTCAAATTCTAAGGAGAGGAGGGAACAGAGCCCCTGAAGAGATTTCTTCCCCTGGGTGATTTGGACCCCAAATGGGGGACTGCTGAATCGGACGCATGGCCAGTGTGAGTCACTGGGCATGAAGATTTCATTGTAAGGCTTTAGTGGTGGGAGAGTGTGGGGCGTGAAAGACGGACTCACTACACTCCTCAATCCTGGAGCCCTCTATGGGATTTGCCTGAGAACCTGGGGATGCAGTGAGGGGGACACCCTGGAATTCCTCTTGTCTTCTCAGGCAGGGACAGAGCTGCTCTGGGGGACTGAGGGTCCTGACTTCCCAGAGGCTTCAGGAAGGGACCTGCTCCTGGACCCCATTCTGACCTTTAGTTACTGAACCTCCTCCCACCATGTCAGAACAACAACGGGCTTTGGCCTCCCCATCTGCAAATGGGAATGGAGGTACCGCGCACACCCCTGCAGGCTGCTGATGGCCAGAGATGGCGGGAGACACCAAGCACCACGGGCTGACGGAGCCGGTCTTCAGGCTGGCTGAAGAAGGGCAGGCTGACCTTCACAGGGCAGCACCCAGAGGTTCTAGTCTGACCTGCCCATGAGCCGTGGCCTCCTGAGTCTGACTTTTCATTTTGGGGGCAGGGTGGCCCAAGAGCCAAATTCCAGTCTCTCCTTCTGCAGCCTAACAACCGCGAGAGCCCCCGGACCCCCTTACCGAGGCCTTTCTGCGGGGCTGGGGAGCGGAACTCCATGAGGTAACTCAGGTAGGGCTTCTCGGTGCTGATCTCGTAGTACCTGATGTTTCCATCTCCCTAGGGGCCGGGTGTGGGGAGGGAGGTGAGGAAGGAAGAGAGGAAGGGGCGGGCTCAGCAGGTCCTGGTCCAGCGGGCTGCTGAAAAGAGCCTCTGCCATGACTCCGAGATGGTCAAAACACCAGGGAGGCCTGGCCTCTAGGCCCCCAGTGGGGCTGCCGTAGGGGACTTGCTGGGGGTGGTGGGGTGGAGGTCGGGTGCTGTGTGTGTGCGTGCACGGTCACGGGCCTATAGACAGACTTTCTAACAAGATATCCTGGCAGGTGCCTCCAATCCCATCATTAGGGATGATTCACGTGAGGCTCTGATCCTTATTCCCAAGTAAAACCCCACTCCAATCCACCCCTGAAGGAATTCTCAGTCACTGACACCTCAGCAGAATGAGTGTCCGACTTGAGGGTAGGTTTTGATGGAGGAGGGTAAGACCCATGTTGGGTCAGGGGAAGGGAAGAGAGGTTAGGCTCTTCTTGGGAGGTAGGGCAGGAGCGGGGGCCCAGTGGGGGCAGGGGTCTCCCCCAGGCTGTCCCTGTCCCTCCCCCACCTTCTCCTACCTTTCCAGCCAGGTAGAGCATGTGTGTGTCAGCGTCGTAGAAGGGGAACAGGAGGCCGGAGAGCCCATCGATTTCCTCCTCGATCAGGGGCATGGACAGGTCCTCCTGCAGGCCGGGGGCCGGTATCAGCCCGTATCCAGGCAGGATGGCACCTCGCCTTCCCCAATCCCAGCAAAGCCCCCGGAGTAACAACGCTTTGATGTTGCCCCACCCGCTCTGGCCTCCCTGCGGCTGACCTGGTCCCAGAGGGCGATCTGTCTCGTGTTCCACCTGGAGACCCCCGTCGTGAGAAGCCGCTTCATGTTTCCCAGGAAGACCACCCGGTTCACTCTGTGGTTTTTGCAGTTCGCCTCCTGGCAGGGACAGAGAGCTGGTGAGCCAGGCCCCAGACACTAGGGTACTGGACTGGGCTGCCTGGTGGCCCCCAAACATACGTCCATGTCCTAATCCCCGGAACCTCTGGGTCATCCACAGGGGCCCTAAATGCCATCGCAAGGGTCCTTATTTAGAAGAGAGAGGCAAAGGGAGATTCCACAGACGCAGAAAGGAGAAGGCAGTGTGACCATGGAGGCAGAGGTTGGAGAGGTGAGGCCACAAGCCAAGGAAGCCACCAGAAGCCATAAGAGACCAGGAAGCCTTCTCCCCTAGAGCCGCCGGAGGGAGCCAGACTTCCGGCCTCCAGAACTGTGAGAGGATCAATTTCCATTGTTGTAAGGCATGCCGCTTGTGGTAGTTTGTCACAGCAGCCGCAGGAAACGACTACAGGTGCTGTGGAGAAATGGAGGCTGGGGACCAAGAAACCAGGCCTCGCTGCCAGGTCCCAGAGCGGATGGGGGATGGGGAAGGAGGGAACTAACTGGACCAAGTCCCAGGCAGGGCCTGAGCTGGGCTGGGTGCCAGGTGCTCTCTCCAAGGCATCTCTGAACTGTCACAAGGACAGTTCTACTGCAAGGACTCTCTGAGGATCGGGCGCTCGAGGCTCAGGAGGCCGGGGACTCAGGCCGGTTCACTGCGGGGTGACTCACTTCACCGGGGGCTCCTTCTAACTGGGCCGTCCTCTGCCTTCTCTCCTGCCTCTGGACTCATGACACCTCCTTTTCCTCCTAACACATGGCGGCCCTTTGCCAGGATGAGTCAGCATGAGGCAGGAACCAGAGGCTGGTGGAGCAGTGCAGAGACCCAGGCTGGCGTCACTTGCTCTGGATTTTAGTTCCAAGTTCTGCCGAAAAAGTGTAACCCTGGAGGAGTCCCTCACCCTCTCTGGGCACGTGTCCACAGCTGTGAGAAGGAGGTTGGGGTCTCTGCTCTCTTACATCTTTTCTGCTTGCCATGGGCTCTGGGGTCCAACTGTCAGGGTTTGAATTCTAGCTCCTCCTGTAACTGTGAGATTCAGGTCAGCCCCTCTCCAAGGGGCAGCGTTTCCATGTGGGAAATGGGAAGAGTAACAGTACCCACCTCAGAGGATTAAATGAAGGGACGATGGGGAGCCCCTGGCACGGTGCATGCCACACAATGAGCCCTGAGTAAATGGTGGCTAATACTAATGACACTAATAACCATGGTGATTATTGTTTGTTGTAGTAGTAGTAGTAGATGACATTCTGGTCCTGCAATATTGGCTTTTTCCAAGATAAACGCAACCAGGTCACGCACCAATCTTTCTTGTGTTAGGAGGTAAACCTCAGATTTCATCCAAATCTTCCATCCCATCTAGCGCCATGACTGGCACGCAGTAGGTGCTCAAGAAATGTAAATTTCTTCCTCCCAAATGACATCTAATCCCTTCCTCAGAGTTAAGACCCAGAGTCAAAGACCAAAACTGGAGCGAAGTTCACCATCCACCTCCCCTCTTGGAGCTGTTCCTGGGACTGGCACCCCGAGCCCCTTTCTCCAGGCTCGTCCCATGCAGGTGGCTGGGCAGTGAGTCCAAAGTCCCCTCCTCCTGTGCCTAAGATGGTCAACACCCAGGGATTCATGCGCTGAAGGCGGTTACCAGTTTGGCCCCCAGAGCAGGCAGAAGAATCCCATCTGGGGAGAGGGGTGGAGTCTGTGGGAAGGCTACTGAGGTCCCTCCGCTTCCAGAACAAGGCAGGGCTCCTATGAGCAGAGAAGGGCCCAGAACAGATGGGGTGGTCCCCAGAGGTGCAGGCCAGGTGCTCGGGAGAGGGGAGCTGGCACAGCCTTTCCCTCCAGGGCTGGCTGAAGGCAGAGCCCCGGGTCCCAATACCTTTCCTTCCCCTCAAGAAAGATGCGGGGCTTCACCTGCAGAACGCGGCCGGAGCGGGGCTCGATCACACGCAGCTTCTTGTCCTTGCACGTGGTGGTAAGCAGGCTGCCGTCAGTGTTGAAGGACATGCAGAGGATCACGTCCGAGTGGCAGTCTATCATCTTCACCGGTTCGCCCACATCCAGGTTCCAGATGAGGACCTGGGAGGGCGGACACACAGGAGGCGGGCTCAGCCCTGCTGCTGCCGGCACGGGGCGGCTGTCCCCAGTCTGCACCCGATGGCCCCGGGAGAGACGCCCCACGCAGGGTTGGATGTGCTGGGATGCGGGATGGTGTCGGTGGGTTCTATATCAAAGGCTGATGCGTCCCTGTCACACAAATCCACAACTATCCTTGGGCAGATCCCAGCCCCAGCCTGGGCTCAGTTTCTGCTTCTAGCAAGAAGGGTGAGTGTTCCTGGCCAGGTTCCACTGGCTGGCACACCTCTTTTGAGGGCAAGCCTGGGGGTAGGGGCTGGGGCTCCATTCTCCCCACCAGCAGCTTTGGATGCTTCTTTTTCCTACTAGGAGGGCAGCAGCCACTTCCTGGTTAAGAAGTGGCCAGGTAGAGAGTGTGGGCAGGGAGTGGGCATTCTTCTCCAATGTATCAGTGCCGGAGAAGGCAGTAAAGATGCCTCCAGCCTCTGTGAACCCCAGGAATGACAGGCGCACAGAAGATGCTCAGCTGTGTTGTTGAATGAGCGAATGAATGGATGTGACAGTACTGGTTAACAGGCTCGGGAAAGTAACAGTGCTCCCTACAGGCCCCCCAGAGTGCCCTTCTCTCTCCCTCCACTTCCCCGCTGAGTCGGCTCTGGCCACAGTGCCCACCGGCTGCCCACCTTGTAGTCATAGCCAGCACTGAACAGGATGTTGTTGGTGGTAGGGTGCCACTCGACCAGCCCCACGCGCCGGCTGTGCCCATGCAGTTCCAGAAGAGCCTCCGTCATGTTGCGCTTCAGCCCGCCCTCGGGGATCTCCCAGATCCGCACCTGCAGAGGGGAAGGAGGGCCTCGGCTGGCTGGGCAGGGCCAGGAGAAGCCCCTGCTGCCCTCTTCCTCAGACACCAGGCTTTCGGAGATCTGCCTAGTAAGGTATCTCCTGGCCAGGGTGGTGGGCAGAGCCCGACTGAGGCCTGGGGGGAGGTTGCAGGGTGTGGCTAGAGAGAAAAGAGACCATCTCCTCTGTGCCTTTGGGAGGGTTTTCTCCAAGAAGTCTCTGCAGACCTTGGCGACTGTTCTTACTGGCATATCGTTATTGTTATTGTCTAGCCAGGCCCAGAGGATCACACATGGAGCAGCTTTTAGCAAGTGCTGTATTCAAAGCCTATCATCTCTGCTTCCCTTCCACACCCTTCTAATAGTGCCTTCAGCCCCAGCACCTCTGTTTGTACCACATGGCCTGTCCCTCACTCTGTTCCCCACCCGGGATGGACACCTGAGCAGAGGGAAACCCATCTGGGAGACTGGGAGGCCCAGAGTCTCTCCTGAAAGATGATGAACCGAGGGGCAGAGACCGATGAGATGCTGGAGCCTGAGCCGAAAGGATGCAGAGCCTGGATGCAGCTATTATCAGTCTTATGGATGCTGATAAAGAAGCAAAGAAGAGAGAGGAGGGTGCAACTCATGGAGAGAAGCAGAGAGAAGCAATCATGTGGTCCCGGAGAGAGAGAAACTGAGCAATTTCTCTGCGATCTTTGAATAACCCCCTGATGATTTAAGTTAACGCTGGTAGGCTTCTGTTTCTCAAGCCAAGCATACCCTGCAAGCTTCAACTGTTTCATCTATAAATGGAGGGGGCGGGGGGAGTCTTTGCCTTGCCTTGCCTACTGGCAGAATAAAATAAGATACTGGTTGTAAAAGTCTGTAAACTATAAAGTGCTCCAAAGACCTATGGAATTATAGTTCTTGTTATAATTGTTATCATCATTATTAATGCTATTTCTTATGATCTAACTGGGTGGAGAAGAAAAAGCACACGTGACTATAGCTTAGGACGCCTTTAACACAAACGTTTTGAAAATCTGAACTCCACCCTTGCTAGTAAGGAGAAAAACAGGGAAGACAGCTTTGAGATACCATTTATAATCTTCTAACTTAGTCAACTGAAAGAAAAAAAAAACAGTGTTGACAAGATTATACTGGAACTTATAGATTCAGTTGGTGTTGGTAGTATTACAAATCAGAGTAACTCTGTTTTGGAAGCAATTTGGCAGTCTTTAGTAGGAACAATAGAGACATTTGTATTATATTCCTTGATCGAGTAATTTCACTCTTAAAATTCAAAATAAGCCCAAATCTCCATGCATGAAGATGTTCATTGCAATACAGAAAATTCAGAAATACTCCAAGTGACCAACATTAGGGAAACAATTTAATACGTCATAGCAATATGGAATATTAGCCATTTGATGATAATTCTGAAGGCTATGAATAAAGAGGAAAAACATGTTAAAGAAAGCCAAAGGCAGTCCCGAAGACAGGGGAGCAAGGCTGGGAACCGGGGGTGCCTCTAAGGGAATTCCCTTGTGGGTTTCCCTTCTTGGTGCTTTGCCCTCAGACTGTAGAAGTGAGTATTTCCCACATGTATGTTCCCCCGAAGACCCAGCTCGGCACATGTAGACCACGGGAGGCTCCAGGTCCGGTCAAGGATTAGGGGTCACCCTTAGGAGCACCATTCTCAGTTTCAAAAACATACTTGAGAAAAAGTTTATAATTAGGGGACAGTTTGAGGTTTTCCTGTCCTCATTGAATTCGTCTCCTGTGGTTGCTCCAGCTCTCCAGGAAAGCCCAACACACATAAGCCTGCATGGTGGCAGGAGCCTGGGGGAGGGAGGTGATGGAAAGGGGGCCCAGCATGCCCTATGGTCTTTCCCCGACAGCCCTGTGCAAGGGCCTTCCGAGATGAGGTCTCGTCTGGAAATGGCAGGGAGGGTGGAGTGCGGACCAAGGTAGATGACTCAGTAGTCACCAATAAGACACACATTCTTCTTGTCCCCAAATGTTCCAGAGGGAGGTGACCCTTGAAGAGCGGAGACTAATGCTTGTGTTACACACACACACATACACATCATACATACAATACCTCCCCCATCCTCCGCATTTCTTTCTTTTTTACCCAAAGGTATGCTATGATACATGTACTTCTGCAACTTGCTTTTCTCATGTAACAAGAGCTAGTGGGCATTTTTCCACACCACTACACATGGCTCTACCTTATCTTTTTAAGTGGCCAGAGGGACAGCTGTTATGTGGCCATGCCGTGATGGATTTAATCAACTTCTGTTAACGGACACCTGGGCTCTGCCCACTTTTTTCACTGTTACAATTCATTCTATGATGATCAGGCCTGTCATACAAGTTTGTGCATGGCTGTGAGTATTCCTGTAGGACACATACCTAGAAGTGTTTCACTTTTTTAGTTACTGTAAAATTGTCCTCAAAAGCTGTCCCAGGGACTTCCCTGGTGGCGCAGTGGTTAAGAATCCCCTTGCCAATGCAGGGGACACGGGTTCGAGCCCTGGTCCGGGAAGATCCCATATGCCGCGGAGGAACTAAGCCCGTGCGCCACAACTACTGAGCCCATGCGGCTAGAGCGCCTAGAGCCTGTGCTCTGCAACAAGAGAAGCCACCGCAATGAGAAGCCCGCGCACTGCAACGAAGAATAGCCCCTGCTCACCGCAACTAGAGAAAGCCTGCGCGCAGCAACAAAGACCCAACGCAGCCAAAAATAAAAAATTTAATTTAAAAAAAAACTTAAAAAAAAAAAAAAGCTGTTCCAGTTTTTACCAGCAGAGTCTGAGAGTGTTTCTTTATCCATATCTCTAAAACTATACCTTCGAAAACAGGTTTTTGCCCATCAGATCAAAAATGCCATCGCCCTGTTGTTTGGATTTGCATGTCTTTGATTCTTAGAAATACCAGGCATCTTCTTCCGTGTTGATAGGCTACCCTTGTTTACACTTGAGCAGGTAGCTTGAGAGGCTTTCAGAGTCAAGGGGATGAAACTTTAAGGAGCAGAAAGGCAGGCCAGCGTGGAGGCATTTGGGGGCAAAGGATCTTGTCTATGGCCAGACAAGTACATACACACGTGAACCCATGTCATTCAGTGTATAAGTGTTGATTAGGAAGGGGAGAAAATCTGGCCTTTGAGAAAAATCTTTGAAACCGAAAGTTGAGTCTCATTCATTCCACTCACACCACTTATGAGCCAGGCCGTGGGATAATGAGCCAATGGGAGGGGCGCTGAGCCTGCTCTTGAGCGCACATGGCAGAGGACCTACAGGAGCACAGGAGCTGGAGGCCCTGAATCCAGTCTTGGGGGTGACGGGGTGGGAGGGTCGGGAGGCACAGAGTTATTAGAAGAGGGGATGTGACCCACATTTGAAAAGACAGGCTGGGAATGTGGGGAAGGATGAGACAGAAAAATGACCCCGTGTGTGGGTTCAGGCACAGTGGGCGGAGAAACCGCAGGAGGGTCAGCCCGGCTGGGGTGGGGCAGGCTGGCGGGTGGCAGAGGAGGCCAGAGGTCACGTGTGTCGTCCCTGGTTATCGACGTCCCAAGGAATCCTGCTCGGGCTGAGGCTCAGAAGGAAGCCTTTTTCCAGAACAGCCTAATTCCCGAGGAGCCAGCTAACGGAGGCATCCCTGGATGGCATCATGTGCAGGGTAAGGTAGAGACACGGGGGAAGCTGTGAAGGGCGGGTCCACTCAGGCTCTAAACCCACTGACCAGCTGGATGACCTTGGACAAGCCAGTTAACCTCTCTGAGGTTCAGGCTCCTCATCCAGATGATGAATTGAGAGGTACGTACCTTTTAGAGGTGTGTGGGTTGAACTAAACTGAGCTTCAGGGTCCCTGTGAGTCTGAGGCTTTCTAGTCGTAGGAGCTGATTTGTTGGCGTGACAGCTCTGCCTAGGAACCGAGGGGCTAAGCCAAGCGGATGGAGAGGGCAGGCACTGTCTGTGACCAGGCTCAGCCCCCCGACTGGCGCCAAGTCCAGAGGAATGAAGGGCTGCAGGGGGGAAGGCCAAGAGCTGTTTTCACCAATAACTGCTAGAGTTGGGTCTCAAATGGAAAATGTCCCACAGAGAAGGAGAGAGGCGTCTTGCCTCATAACTCCATTTGATTCCAGCCACTTCTCTCCCTGGGCCCCAGTTTTCTCTTCTGCACACTGAGACAGTATTAATCTTCCAAACTTCTCTGCTTTTGACATCATTGAATGTTATCACCGGGGGAAGAGACTAGCTCCGTTTGATCCACCACTACAGCTAACAGTTGGCAGCACGCACGACAGGAGCTCAGAGGAGGAGCTGGAGTTCACAGTGGGCCTAAGTAGCTGGAAAAGGAATTCCAGTCCCTAAATATTCAAGGGATTTGCTGGGAACAAAGAGTGGATGGGTGTGGGAGGAGCGCTACAGATCTGTTCAGAGGTTGCTCTCAGAGAGGTTACTTCAATTCAACAGGAAACCAAATAGAGTCTGCCAAACGGGATTTCTGGAAGGAAGGGGAGGGGAGAAGTGGCAAAAGCGCTTTCTCCAGCAAGCCAGCTGTGCCTGGGACTGTCCCTTTCAAAGGTCCCTGGGTCAGAGCCCTGTTTAGTTAAATTCAGTTCCAATCAATCCAACGAAATATGCCTACCCCCTCCCTGGGTCACAGTGTTGGCCACCGGGGGCCAGTCCTTGGTCTCAAGTAGCTCACAGCCTTGTGGGGTTGACAGCAGACACGTGCAGACAAGGCTAAGCCAAGGCGGCTGAAGGAGACAGTTTATAAAGCTGCAAAACCAAGTGTCCCTGTGCATGGGTGAGGGAGCAGCTGGGCCAAGAAAGTGAGAGCTTTGTGGCCTTACAAGCTCCATTCGAATCCAGGCTCTGACCTTATCGGCTGTGAGACTTCAGCCAACTTATTAGCCTCTCTGAACGTCAGTCTTCCCAACTGTAAGAATAATTACACCTACGTTATAGTTGTTATGAAGACTAAATATATACCCTACGAAGCAGATTACTAAGCACTCTTAGTAATACTTAACAATGCTTGCTTAATATTAAGGATTATATACAAGTTTTAGATAGGTCAGATTTTAGATGTGATTTCTATTTTTCATCTGTGTTTTGTGGCCCCCTGTGTAGTCAATGAATGTGGTATGAAGTCTGTCTCCATTTTATGGAATGCAAATACGTTTCCTCTTTAAAATTATTATGTGATTAGGCAGGGGTCTGGCTGGGTCTCTCTGCTTTCTGATACATTGAGGATTGTGGCTGCTAGTGACATAGGGCCAGGGCCTAGTGAGGGCCTACTCAGCCCTTCTGACAACACTGTTCTAAAGGAAAGAATGCTATGGTTAGGGGAATTGCTTGTTACACAGCTATAGCAAACAAACAGTACTTATTGTCTGTATCTGGGGTATAGGAGCTAAGAGAAGGAGTTGGGAGTTCACAGTGGTCCTAAGTAACTGGGAGAAGATATGGATTCCAACTCCTTAGTACTTACTTCAAAAACAACCCCGTTTGGAGCAGTGCGGGGAGGAACGGGCAAGTATAAGATATGGTTACTGCCCTCTGATGGCATCCAATTTAGCTGTACTACATTACACAGCCATTGGCCCTAGGATTTCCATCCAACAATCCACAGATACAAAGCCTGGGGCTGAGATCAGAGTAACTCTCATGTCTCTTCTGCAGCGAGAAGAAAGAAACCGTGAGGGTCTTGCCCAGAGGGTCTTGGAACTCCCACCTCCTCATTTCTTGCCAACTATTCTGTTTACTACTAGAAACTGAGTTTATCGTCACTCACCTAAACAAGAGGTAGAACCTCAAAGTCTACCTTAATGTTGATATCTTCTGACCATTTAACTGTTTCCCAACATGGGAAACAAATCACTCCTAAGAGAGGGAGGTGAGAGAGGCCACCTGAGGGCCCAGAAGGAAGCACGATTGAGCATCTACTGCCGAGAGTCTTGTGAGGTAGCTGCCAGCAGATTAAATGAAATGGTAAATGTGAGGCTGGACACATGAAAGGATATGTGCTACCTATTATTATTACTATTATTATTATTATTAATGACTATTCTTACACAGGTAAGGAAATGAGGCACAGAGACGTTAGGAAACCTGCCCAGGTTGCACAGCCAGGAAGTGGGGAGCTGGGATTCAAACTCAGGATTTGAATCAGGCAAACTGCCCTGTTTCTCTCTTCTGAACCCCTGCCCCTGCCCTATCCCTTCCTTCTTCCCTGGATAGACTCTGACAACATGGAGAGGGCATGATCTGTCTTTCTGCTCATCTATTCCAAAAAAGAGGTGCCACTCCCTGGCCTCAGGAATCTAAAAATTACCCCATTTGGGGCACAGACAACCTTCAAGGCCTCCCACTGATGGTCAACTGCTCCATACAGGGGTGGGGTCTTTAAATTCACTGCCCTATCTCTAGGGTGAGGAACAGTGCCTGGAATATAACAGGCACCTAAGACATACTTGTTAAATGAACAAACCAACGGAAGAAGCTGAGAAGCCCAGAAACCTTCCAACCATTAGCAGATTCAGCAATGAGTCACGTGTAAGGAAGCAGGCTAGCCCTTGCTCTGGCTGGTGGCGAGCTAGATAGATGGCAGATCACCCCTTTAGTTCTGAATGGGAAGGCAGACCTGGTGGGGATTTCTTTCCTAGATTTTAAGGCTTAGCATTCAGCTTAGTCTTTTTTGGAAACCAGTGATGGAAGGCCTATTTGGGGCCTCAAGAAGCAAACAGTGAGATACAGTGGAAAGAGCACTGTGTCTCCCTCTTCCAACCCCCTGGCCAGCCCTCACCGGGGCAGGTTATCTGAACTCTTTGGTCCCCACATTAATGGTTATGGAGTTCTTAGTAGCCAAGAAACACTATATTCATTTTGTTCTCATGATAAGCCCAACAGGGTCCCCATTTTATAGCAGGACTGTTTCAAGATCACAGACACGGGAAGTGGCAGGGCCAGGATTTGAACCTAGGCCTACGGCCTCCTGAGCCTGGCTGCCTAACGACTGAGCCACACTTGCACACTGGTAGTGCCTCTGCAGCTGCCAAGTGCATTGGTAAGGCCTCTCGGGGCTGCCGTCCTTCCATCTCCGAAAGGAGTGTGTCGCTGCCTTTCACCTCAGAGAGGTACTGGTTCTCAAGCTCGTGTGTGCGTGTGTGCGCGTGCGCGTGTGCGTGTGTGTAGGAGCAGGGTGGTGGGTGGCTTCCGGCTGCTTCCAGCAGGGTTCACATCCTGCCCCAGCCCACCCCCAGGTTCTTTGGGGAGGAGCATCGCCTCTCCTGGGGGGTGAGGGCAGCTGCTGGATGGAGAAGCAGATGAATACAAGGGAAAGGAAAGATGTTGAGCCTGGGAGAGGGGCCTGCCTCCCTCCTCCTCCTCCCTCTGGGATCACTCTCTCCTCTCCTTGAGATGTCAGAAACCTCTCTCTGTGGCTGCCTGAGAAGGGCTGGGAGCACGAGGCTTGGAAACCCATAGCGCCCTTCCCTGCCGCCTGCCAGCCGCCCTCCCTAGCTGCGGCAGAAGCTATAAAAAGCACAGCCCTTCAACAATAGGTGACATCACCCAGCGGCGGAAAGAACTGGGTTCTGCCAGATGCCAGGGAGAGTTACAGCCCCCATCTCTCCCTCAGGATGGGAGCCCCTTGGGAAAGGGCTTGGGTACGTCCCGTTGGCTCCCTGGAAGGACGGGGTTAGACTCCTGAGGACCTCCTCACGCTGTCGGGGAGGGGAGGCTGGGGGGAGGGGAGGCTCATCCTGAGGGACATGGGGGATGGACATCACTGGAGACTTTTCAAGGAATGGGGATATGGGAAAGGAGCTGGGAGGGGGTGGAGTCTGGCTAGATCCCTTCAGTGTCCTCTGAATGTTGTGACACAAGTAGAGGGCGGGGGAGGGGTGGCAGTGGGTGTGCAGGGCCTGCCGGGAGACGTGGGCCTGGCGTGCTGCGAACGGCATCTCTCTGGGCCCCTTCGGTCTGATTCCCTCCCTAGCCCTGGTGTGTATCACAGTGCCTGGCACATAGTAGGTGTGCTGACTGACCTCTTAACCTCGGTTCTGGGTGTCATGTCTGATGTACAGTAAGTTGACCATGTGGTCTGGAGAGGCTCGAGGGAGGCCTGCCCGTGGAGGGGGCTTTGGCAGAGGCGGGAAGGTCAGTCAGAGTGGTCCTGGCAGCGCTGACTGGCCTCCTCCCCCCACCTTGGGGGCTGCTGGTCCTCTGCCTTTACAGCCCCCCTCCCAGGACCTGGGTGAGGATGCCTGGCTCCATGTGCTCTTGGTGTCCCACAAGGGCTTTGCACAGAGAGCACGCTGAGATCGAAACACTGAGTGTTGGATGGATCTGAATTGTCAGCCCTTCCAGACTCTGAGCCTCAGTTTCCTCACTTAAAACTAGGTCTGTGGGTAGGTGCTCAGGGTTCTGGCTAGGAGTTAGGAGACCTGGGTTCCAGCCCTGTCTGGGATGTGACTCCCTGTGTGACCCTGGGCAGGGGCTTCCCCTGGGCCCTCAGTGTGCCCTTCTCCAGGAGGGGCATGGTTCCAGCCTCGGGGTGTCAGGGGGTGCTGACTCCAATGCCAAGATCCTTGGCCCTGAGGCTGGGGAGGGACGGAGACCTGAGGGGCAAAGCGAGGGCTGTGAGCGGCTGCTTCTGGGCAGCTGGACTGGCAGCCAGAGCAAGAGCTTAGCTCCTCGCTGATCTGTGACGTTATCCCCTTCTCTCTGGATCAGTGGCTCCGGGCCAGCCTCTCTCTCCCTGTGCCCCTAAGCCCGGTGTCCTTTCTCTTTACACCCTGACATGTACCCAAGCCATACCCTTCTCTTGGGTGCTCCCCTTCTCTCTGCTGAGCCATATTCCAGCATTTGCCCAGCTTGCCTGGGCTCCACTTCCTCCACAAAGCCCCTGTGACCACCCCCCAGCCCCTTCCCTGACCCCCAGAGCGTGCAGTGTCTCCACACTGCATACGTGGTGTCCTGGCTCATGTTCGGATGGCTTGAGAAGCACAAGTCTCACTTCAAAGTTCAGCTGCTCACCCTGATGTCCCAAGCCTTCTCTCTCTGCTCCCAACCTCCCTTTGCAGCCGCCCCTCCTGCCCACTCCCCTCCCTGGTCACCACCCCAGGACCCCAGCCACACTAGATGACCCTGTCTTCCAAGCACACCATATGAACTCTGCTATGGTCTGAATGTTTGTCTTGCCCCCAAATTCGTATGTTGAAATCCAAACCCCCAAAGCTGATGGTATTAGGAGGTGGGGCCTTTGGGGGTGGGCGATAGGTGGGCCCTCATGAGTGGGATTAGTGACCTTATAAAAGAGACCCCACAGAGCTCCACCCCTTCCACTACATGAGGACACAATGAGAAGAGAGCCCTTACCTGACCATGGTGTACACTGATCTCAGACTTCCAGCCTCCAGAACCACGAGCAATACATTTCTGTTGTTTAAAAGCCACTCAGTCTGTGGTACTTTGTTATAGCAGCCCAAGTGGACTAACACATACTCCCTCCAGGCCTTTGCCTATGTCCTTTTCCTGGGCCTTCTAGAACATTTTCTCTGCTGTCAAAGTCCTGCTTCTCCAGGGTCTATTCAGCCCTCTAACCCCTCTACCCTGCCTGTACCTCGGCCAAAAGTAATCCCTCTGTCCTCCCTGTGCACATAGCCCTGTTTGACCTTCCGTGGATGCAACGATTTCACTTGGCATCCCGAGACCAGCAGGCATAGTGCTAGGCACAGACCTCCTCGCATCCTCATAGCAACTGCCTAAGGGACGTACCAGTATTGTTGCTATAAAAACAGGAGCAGCACTGAGGCTCAGAGAGGGTACATAACATGCCCTTGGTCACCCAGCTAGTAAACGGTGAAGCTGAGATTCAATCCCAGGTCCAGCAGAGTCCACAGTCAAGCTGTAATTGAAGCCCAGCATCCTAGGCAGGCACACTGTGGTCCAGTGTGTGTGAAGCTGAAGAGAGCCGCTTGGCTCGTGCGGTCAGGGCTGGGCCCTACGCTTTTCTTGAGCACAGAGCATGGGCGTCTGGTTTATTAGCTGGGGTCCTGGAGCACGTGGCGCCTGACTCAGGTGAAATAAGGTGCTGAGCTAGAACCCGGCAGGGCCATCAGGGCCAGTGACCCCTCCCACCCTCGCCCTGATTCAGGAAGTTCAGACCTGAGGTGGAGCCAGGACAGCCAGCAACTCTGAGAGCTCAGCCTAACCTGTCCCCCCACACCCAGATGGACACTGCCCTTCTCCTTCCCAGCTGGCTCCCCGGTTCAATACGAGACACCGCGAGGGGCCTGAGGCTTCCAACACGGACTCTGTGGATTCGTGTCATCACAAGACTTCATAGATCAGGAAGAGCGTGGGCTCTGGGGCCAGCAGTCCTCCTCTACTCTCTAGTTCTGTGACCTGACCCCAGCCCTCGTCTTGGGGTGGCAATGCCTGTCGCACAGGGTGGCAATGAGGGCTAATGGCGTATAGAGTGTCCAGCCCAGAGTGGCTGGAAAAGTCAGTGTAAGGCAGCCCTGAGTTTCAGGGGTGTTTGCTCTTCAATGACTAGTGACAGTGGCTCAACACTTCCGCACAGGCAGGGAAGGAGCGGTCTGTGGTCGCTGACACTCCTTGGACTCCCTGCACCCAGAAGAGAACAATGGACAGCACCTCCAAGTGCCCTCTCTCCCACTGAGCCCAGTCCTAACCTACACTGACCACTGAGCTCTCCAGCCCCCACCAACTCCAGCTGCCTCCTTCTCAGCCCAGGAAGCAACCAGTGTCCTCGTTGCCCTCTGGGTTTCCTCACCTGTCCTGGGCTCCATCGCCTTGTGCTCATCCTCTGGCCTGTCGGTTCTCTGACCCCTGGTCACTGTCTCCGTCTCGTTGAAGAAAGTAGCCAAACCTGATGGATCGTGCCCATCACAAGTTCTTGCCCTCCCTGCACACATGGGCCCTGCCCTTGATGCTGCTGCTCTCAGGAATCCTCTTGGGTTGACTCAGGGCTTTGACCTTCAGGAGTTGGTCAAGCCCATTCTCTTAGCCCCTCCCCACCGCTCCCTTTTATTAGGTACTGTGCCAGCTGACCTCCTCCATACCCCCTTATTTATTAACCAATGGAGACTATTTACTGTGAATCTCATTCATTAGTTGGGCTATATTCATTCTCCCATGCATTCATTTATCTTTCCATTCTATCCATCTATCCATTCACCTTCATCCAGTCATCCATTCATCCAATCATCCTTCCCCCTTCCATTCAACTATCTATCCATTATCCATCCATTCAGTCTTCTATCCATCCATGTAGTCATCCATCCAAAAATCCATTCATCTAGTCACTCATCTAGCCATCTGTCCATCCGTCCGTCCATCCATCCATCCAGCCAGCCAGCCAGCCAGGTATCCATTCCATCGAATACCTACTATGTATTTACCACGTACTAGGCTCTGTGCTGGATGCTTGGGATTCAGAACCAAAAAGGCCATGGCCTCTACTCTCAGGAGCTCTCAGGCTGGTCTGGAAAGACAGGAGACATGAGCTCCAAAGTTCCTTCTAGTTCCAATATCCTGGGAGTCTACGACCTGCACCCAGGCTATGCCAGTGGGCACTAGAGAGATGCTTGTGGCCTGATCTTCCTTCACCCGGGAACACCAGGGGCTGGAGCAGCCCCTCCTCACCAGCTCAGCTGAGGCTCTGAAATCCCCTCTTGCTTCCAGGCTGGGGTGTTGACATTGTTTAAGGGCAACTGAGGAAAGGCATGGGGCCCCTCTCCAGAAACACGGAGCCTGCTGCCAACACCTGACTCTACCTCCACGTATGAAAGTCAGCAGAGCCTGGGGAAAGGGTGGCCAGACAGCGGCTTCACATTTTACTCTCCCTGGATTCTTCAACTCCCCTCTCCAAACTCTCTGCCGCCTTTCTTCCCTCTATCTCATCCTTCCCACCTGTTCCCTCTTCCCTTTCCCTCCATCTCCTCTCTGTTCACTCCTCTTCATTTCCCTTCTCCTATTTCTTCTCTCTCCCCATTAAGTGGTGGAACACATGGTGTT
Source organism: Eschrichtius robustus (assembly GCF_028021215.1). Classification (NCBI taxonomy): domain Eukaryota; kingdom Metazoa; phylum Chordata; class Mammalia; order Artiodactyla; family Eschrichtiidae; genus Eschrichtius; species Eschrichtius robustus. The sequence continues at coordinate 129,775,857 of NC_090824.1, read as the reverse complement.
CAAAACCTGGGCCACCATTTTGGGTCCTTGGATAAGTCATGACAATTCTCAGCCCAGTGTCCTTCTCTAAAACCGTGGCTCACAGAGGACAAAACTAGATGGTACATTTGCCCAGCCTGCAAGAACAGGGCCTCTTTTCCTCATGGCTCATCCATTTCTTCCCTTTTCCCCCTTCCTCCTTGTCCATATTCCTCTTTCTATCCTTCTTCTTTTGAGACTACAGATGAGTGCCAAATCACACCCTTAATCTTTTTTTTCTGATTCTCACCTACAAAGTCAACACCTCCAAATGAAATCATGCTAAAGGAACAAATAGTCCATGGATTCGCTCCCTCTGTCCTCTTCCTAACTCCCCATCCTGGGGCTAGCTGGAGGGATGACCAAGAGAACAGAAGAAGGGCAAAGAAGGGAGAAGGAGGGAATTTAGGGAGGAAGGCCTCCAGGAAGAAGCAGGGAGGTGCCCCCGTGCACCCACCCTCCCCAGGGAGCACCCCTCCTGCTCACCGACGTGTCCTCCGAGCACGAGGCAATGATGTTGTCGATGAAGGGGTTCCACTTGATGTCCAGCACGTTGCCCTGGTGACCACAGACCTTGGGGTAGTTGGGTTCAATCCTGCCCGTCTGCAGAGGAGAGAGAGAGAGAGGGAGAAAAGGGCATTAGTTTGATGGCCCTGGGGTAACTTGAAAGAAGAGCCTTTATCCTGGGCTTCTATACTGGACCATAAGGTCCTTGAGGGCCCCCGAATGTCTTTGGGTCCCTGCATCCGGCTGAGTCCTATTGCTCTGTGGCTGCAATCTCCCAATACCGAATGGTGGTGGGGAGGGTCCCACAGCAGGGTGGTGGGTGGGGCTGTGCGTGCCCACACGATACCTGTGTGCAACTTAGAGAAAGGTGCCCCTTCCTCAAGTAAAAATGTTTAAAGTTAAGGGGTAACTATCCACCTGAACGACCAAAGCCTGGTGGGCAGCAGCCCTGGCAGTTACTGGGCCATGTGCCTGTACTCCCCGCTGCCTCTCAGGGGGGTGACACAGCCAGGTTTGGATCAAGAGGAGGCTCTTTCCTGCTGCTCCGGGAATGAGCGGAGAGGCCTGAATCTCGGGGTCCACCCATACACTCTCATATGTTACCCTGCCTGGGATATAAGCGGTGCCATTCCCAGATGCGGCATGCTTGTTCAGTGTGCATCTTAAAACACCTGTACATAGTGCCCTGTGGCTGAAAGCATAGTCTTTGGAGCCACACAGGCCTGTGTTTGAATCACAGCTCTGCCACTTTTTAGCTCGGTGGCCTTTGGAAAGTCAATAAGCCTCGGTTTCCTCATTTCTTTTTCTTTCTTTCTTTCTTTCTTTCTTTTTTAAGGCTTCAGCAACTTTATTTTCAGACACATGGATATAAAATCAGCTGGAAAGCTTGAGAGTGCAGCTGTCATGAGAGAGGTTCCTCATTAGTATTGTGAAGATTAAATGAGCTAATGTGCTTAGCAAAGTACTTAGTGTGGAGGTTGTCATCATAGTGAATGCTCAATATACGATACTAGTTATTATCATACAGGTTAGACGGCACTTCCTCCAGGAAGTCTCCCCTGATCCCTCAGTGGATTAAGAACTCCTCTGCGAGCTCAGGGCATTCTGTGCTTCCCTGTATTATAGGCACCATCACACAGAATTGCAGTCTGTTTCTATCTGTCTATGAGCAACTGAGGACAGGCTTCCTTGTCTCTGAATCTCCAGCTCCTTACAAGCCTGGCACACAGTGGGTGCTCAGTACATGACTTGAAAGACATCCTGCAGGGGGGATGAAGTCCACAAAAGATGGAACAAAGGGTGTGGGGGTGAGGGGTAGTTCCATGCTTAGTTGTCTATAAAGGCAGCAGGGAAGGGAGGGGAAATTGCAGGCAGAGGCTGTGTCTCCATTCCCAGGTCTTTTTAATATTAGCTTTTTGGGGTGTGGAGGAAATAGGGAGGGTTTTTCCAGTCACTGCCCATCTGCTAACAGTGGTTAGGTGGCCAGAGGCACCTTAGGCAGGTCAAACCTCACCGTCCTTTAGGTTCCTCAACTGAATAAGGAGGAAGACAACCAGTTTTTGCCAAGCCCCTGCTACACGTGCCTTATATCACTACTTCACCAGTGTGATGGGCAAGAGTTCTTTCAGAGTGTGCATTCTGCCGTAACCTCTTCCCCAGCCACTTCTTGCCTGCATGTCTATCAGCTCATCTCCAGATCATTTGATTTTTTGTGACACCGCAATGGCAAGGTGTGTAGAGAAAGAAAAAAACCTAGAGAAAATGGCAGTGGTATGGAGGGTGAGGAATGAGGCAGAGAAAGAGAGAGGGAAAAGGCCTTGGAGATTGTACTCAGAAGAACTTCACTGACACTGTACACTGGCAGAAATCAGAGAATGGAGGAAAAGGATTGGGGCTGTATTGCTCTCAGTTAAGAATGGGATCCCCTCTGACATTCCATGAGGGATGCAATTCGAATTGGAATATCTTTTTCAATGACTTTTAGGCTGTTGGACTATGTTTCTTTAATTGAGACTCTGAGCAGAGACCGAGCCACATGTGGCCCTGGGATTTATTAGGGTTACACAGTAGCTTCTTTAACTCTCACAAAACCCTGGGAATTAGGCATGAGGAAATTAAGGCCCAGAAAGGTTAAGCCACTTGCCCAAGGTTACCCAGCTGAAAGCAAAGCTAGGATTCCCACACAGGTATGACCCTCAAAGCTGAGCTGAATCCCACTGCTTATTGCTAGCCAGCTCCCCTCCCTCCAGCTCTGACGTCCACAGGCAGACAGGCCCTGCATTGCCTGCTTCCACAGCTCACTTGCTCTCTGACAGAGCCTCCTCTCCTTATATCTGGTCCCAAAGGCTGCCCTGAGTGGTCCCTGAGTCAAGCTGTCTGCATTAAGCTTTTGGCAACCAGGCAGATCTGAATCAGTCAATAGGTGGCCATCAGCTGTCAGCAGCTTCTGGTCAGCAGCCTGCAGGTGATGTCCTGGAGGGACAGGTGAAGCCACATCACTGGAATGTATTCAGAATGGGGAGAGGTCAGGGCCCTACATCAGGAAGGGAATTAGTAGCGGACGATCCCGACGTAATGTATCCTTCCAGGCGGACCTCTGTGAATGCCTTCCCCAAAGGGATGGGTAATGATGATTTTCATGACTGAATCATACTGCTGCTCATGTGCATGGTGACCCCCAGAGTTGTGCAGTGCACAGCCTGCTCTGCTATATGCAGCGCCCTCAAGGGGAGGGACCTCCTTTCAACCTGGCAGCTTTGATTTTCCCATTTTATATAGTAGAGTTCACATAGAAAAAATTTTTCTTTTCGCCGTGCCGTGCAGCTTTGCGGGATCTTAGTTTCTTGACCAGGGATTGAACCTGGGCCCATGGCAGTGAAAGCGCTGAGTCCTAACAACTAGACTGCCAAGAAATTCCCAAAATTTTGTTTGAAAGGCAAGTTTCATTGCTAAGAAGAAAAGTATGAAAGCCACAGTTTTATACAGAAATCGTGCAACTTTTAAAATGCAATTATTAACTCCAGGAAAAGAGCTGTATCAGAAAGCTAATACAATCATAGTGATAATGACTTGTGTACAATGCTTACATCATGGTAATAATGTAAATCCTGAATATTTATTTAAACACGAGTTGTGCTATAATATACTGGGAAGGCAGAGGTAGGAAAAATGTGTGTGTGTACAGTTAAGAGGGGAGACAGAGGGGCTTCCCTGGTGGCGCAGTGGTTGAGAGTCTACCTGCCAATGCAGGGGACACGGGTTCGAGCCCTGGTCTGGGAAGATCCCACATGCCGCGGAGCAACTAGGCCCGTGAGCCATAACTACTGAGCCTGCGCCGTCTGGAGCCTGTGCTCCGCAACAAGAGAGGCCGCGATGATGAGAGGCCCGCACACCGCGATGAGGAGTGGCCCCCGCTTGCCGCAGCTAGAGAAAGCCCTCGCGCAGAAACGAAGACCCAACACAGCCATAAATAAATAAATAAATAAATAAACCCGAAGTTTAAAAAAAAAAAAAAAAAAAGAGGGGAGACAGAGCTGGTAGAGAGCCAGATCCCCATCTTCCATAATAGGAAGTCAATAAACAACGTCTAAGATTTTAAAAACCAGACATAGCCGTGAAAGCATGTAATTAAGAAATACGTGGAGAAGTACAAAAAGAAACAGCTCAAAACATTGGAAGCAGCTACCTTTAGGGAGTGGGAAATGAGGGGTGTAGCAAAGTAGGATAGGGATCGAGGGTACAGGCCCTGGTGTGCTGGTAAATGTTTAACAACCAGTTTTCCAGGAAAAAAAGGGCCATGGTTTGGAACATTTGCCAGTTTCAGTGGCAAATGCCCACTATGCCTGACTTCAAGCTACCAAGGTGATATCACCAAAAGTAGAGTTAAAAGAGACTCACGGTAGCACACCAGATAGTAGTAAAATAGTAAGGAATAAGTTTTTAACATTAGTACCTCTGTTTTTAACATCATTCATTTAATTGAAAGTTGCATAATTTAATTTTTAATAATGGTCGTGTTTAAAAACTGGCTTGCAAAACTCCTAAAAAGTTAACAGTAAGCTCTCATGAGCTGGTATAAGCCAACCCCAGCACCTCCCTTGTAGTGCTATAGGTCTTGCAGTACTATTAGACTTCATGAACTCTGCACAATTATTACTCTGATAGACATAAAAAAGAACAAACCAATAAAGTGCATGTACAGGTGTTCTAAAGGAAGCTTGTTCTGAAATTTTTTTTTTTCTGAATTTAAATAAATGTGAACAATCCTCTCCCCAGACCCTCCAAATGCCTCTGTTTTCTGTTCTACTTTCTGGATAGGCGTATGACTAGAGACCAAACCTGAATCTGGTTCTTAACTGCTACCCAATACTGCCTTCTCATACTTGGGCTCACGCCAACACTAATAGCTATTATTAATATATTAATACAATCAAATTTATATTGATTTACAGATATCATCAAATTTAATCCTCATAACAACCCCACCTTACATCTGAGAAAACAGATGTGTAAAGAGCTTCTCAGGAGCGAAGTCAAGGTTTTGCACTGTTTTTTTTTGTTTTTTTTTAAATAAATTTATTTATTTATTTATTTATTTATTTTTGGCTGTGTTGGGTCTTTGTTTCTGTGCGAGGGCTTTCTCTAGTTGCGGCGAGCGGGGGCCACTCTTCATCGCGGTGCACGGGCCTCTCACTATCGCGGCCTCTCTTGTTGCGGAGCACAGGCTCCAGACGCGCAGGCTCAGTAGTTGTGGCTCACGGGCCCAGTTGCTCCGCGGCATGTGGGATCTTCTCAGACCAGGGCTCGAACCCGTGTCCCCTGCATTGGTAGGCAGATTCTCAACCACTGCGCCACCAGGGAAGCCCTTTTGCACTGTTTTATAACTTTAGAATCACTGTTGAGATGGTGAGCTCACAGAATTGTCCCAGTGGGAGGCTTCTCAGGGGTCCTGGGGTCTAACCTGCCTTCTGGTGCTTGAACCTCAAAGAGAGCTTGAGTCTCAACAGAGCTGGGGCAGAGACCTTGCTGCATGGGGTGGGGTCGGGATGCCTGTTACACAGCATCTATAATCATTGGGGAGATCTTCATGCTGTTAGGATGGGCCTTATCCTGGAGGCCTCACAGGACAAATCCAATCCCCCTTCGCTGGGAGAGACTTTCAATGTCAAATGTTGGATGGCAGCTGTTATGTACCCCGAGTCTTCTCAAGGAGGAGCCCAGTGCTGGGGATCAGGGTGCATATCAAACACAGCTGAGCTGCCAAAGACAGAGTTGGGGGTGCTGGGACATGGCCTCTCAACAGGGTGCAGGGGAGTGCGAAGTATGGCAACTTTCCCGCAGATCCATTTGACAGGGTCACAAAGACTTTTAAAAGGTTCATAGCCTTTCACCAATAACTCCACTTTGGGAATTTATCTCGGAGAAGTCAACAGGGAAGCATACTAAGACACTCAGTGCCGTGTTATTTATAATAGGGATCAATAATAAATGCTCAACAATGGGGCATTGCCAAAACGAATTATAGGACACCAACATAATGGAATATTATGAGGTAATTTAAATCATATTTTCAAAAAATATTTAATGACATGGGAATTGCTCAAGCTCTAATGGTAAGTGAAATAGTCAGAATCAAGTTATATATGCAAAATGATCCTTAGCTATTAAAAGAAAAATATATCAAAAGTTAATAGTGGCAGGACTTCCCTGGTGGTGCAGTGGTTGAGACTCCGTGCTCCCAATGCAGGGGGCCCAGATTTGATTCCTGGTGGGGGAACTGGGTCCTGCATGCATGTTGCAACTGGGAGTTCGCATGCCACAACTAAGACCTGGTCAAACCAAATTAAAAAAAAAAAATTAATTAAAAAAAAAAGTTAAGAGTGGCAATCTCTGGCTAGTTGGATATAAGTGGTTTCTAATTCTTCCCCAATGAACATTTACAATTTCTATTAAAGATATAGATGTTATTTAAAACACACACATACACACTCACCATAGTTTTTTGTTTTGTTTTTGTTTTTGGTACCCCAGGTGGGAGGTGATCACCACAGTTTTGATTGAAAACTATTCGTCTCCGGTTTTGGTCAAACAGGTCTTAAAGAAATGAGATGCAGACTGGGGTCGACCAGATTTATGTTCCAGAAGCTTCTGTGGAACACAGATGTATCTGCTTGTATAGGCTTCTTTACTCCCTTATTACGATGCAGATAGTTTAGGGGAAAATAAGATCCTTGCAACTGAATAAAATTATATAACTAATTGAAAATAGGTTTCAGAGTGCGTGTGTGTGGCGTGCGTGTGGGCAGGGCAGGCCAGGCCCTGCCTTGGCGGGTTGGTAGGCATGGCTCACCCAGCAGGCTGCCAGGGGAACGGCGTGTGCCCTGGGCCTCAGTCCAGGCTTTATCTGAACCCAGTGAACTGACTGAGGATGAGATATTTTCAAAACAACCTGCACTGCAGCTTCAGCTTCCTAGAACTTCCCATGGCTGCAAAGATGAATTCTATAAACAGAAGCAAAATGTTTTCTTACCTGGGGAATCAGCTTAGTGAGGCAGAAAGAACAGACTGAGCAAGAGGTAGGGTTTCTAGGCCCAGTCCCAATTCACCTCACCAGCTGAATGACCATGAACATGGCCCTTGGCCTCTCTGGGCTTCCCAGATTCCTCGACCCTGGGCTAATGCCCTCTCTGCTTCTTCGTGGCTGCCCTTTTTACTGTATGAAGCCAGGCACACCTGCAACTGGAGGGCCTTGCTTCTGGCATACCAGGACAGAAGTTAGGGATGCACATCAAGTCACGGGATGGAAATACTAATGATAACAAAAAAGACGAGGGTGATAAAGGACCGTTTGACAAGTGCTTCAAAAGTGCCCTGTGCTCAGCAATTTGTATACATCATTGTATTTAAGTCTGAAACAAAGTTTTATTAAATCCAACAAGGACCTACTGTATAGCACAGGGAACTCTGCTCAATATTCTGTAATAACCTAAATGGGAAAAGAATTTGAAAAAGAATAGATACGTGGATATGTATAACTGAATCACTTTGCTGTCACCTGAAACTAACACAACAGTGTTAATCAACTACGCTCCAATATAAAATAGAAATTTTAAAAAAGCTTTAGTAAATCCTTACAACCCTCCTGTAACAATCCATTTTATGGATGAGAAAACCAAGCTCTGGGCCATGATTTGCTAAAGGTGATGCAGCTGGGCCGGGAGGAGTTGCAGTTTGCATTGGCTCTTGTCTGGCTATGCTGCCCTCCTATTTCAGAATGTAGGTGAGAGACTTGGTAAATTAGGGGGAAAAGTCATACACCAGAAGTAGGGCCTCAGAATTTCTCATAAGGTCCTCAGAAGGGGCTGGCAGGCAACTCAGTTGTGAAGACCCTTATACTTGCTCCTGAAGACCCTCACTTCCCCCACTCCGTCTCCCCCCTCCCCCTAGTGGTTCTCAAACTTTGCTTTTGTTTTAGGATCACCTGGGAAGTTTAAAAAACCCCAGTGCCCGGATGGGTACCCCATATCAATTTAATCACAGTGCCTGGGAGTGGGCAGCCGGGCATCAGTATTTTTTTTTAAAGATTTCCAAGTGATTCCATTGGGCAGTGAAGTTTGGGAACCACTACCCTAAAGGCTCCATATTCTGCTGGGGCCTCAGGGAAGCACCTGCACTCATTCATTCTAGGACAGGGGCGGATACTGTCAGTGTTACTCGATGTAGGTGCAGGGGGTGGGGTGAGAAATCAAAAACCAGTATTGCATGTTTAATGCAGGCCCAGATAAAGCAAACAGGAAGATAAACGGTCACGTCAGGTGCTGTACGATTTAAAGGAAGCCCCAGGGCAATGGACAACCCTGACACAGGAGATGCGTGAGCTAACGGTGGAACCCCAAGCTTCCGCGTGACAGATGTTTGGGGATCCCCACCCCTCTGCCTCCGTCATCACACTCCCTCCTCCACGTGCTGCCCCACGCATCTGAGACCATCCAGGTAGGCTGCCTGCCGTCTTCTCTCCTCTGGATGGAAGTTGACATTAAATGAGAGTGGTATTATAAAATGGGCACTGTAGTCCTTCTCTCCAAAGCTCTGGGCAAAGTCAGGCCCCCTGTGTCCAAGCCTCCGGCGTGTGAAGGAGGTTTCACCCTCCAGCTCACAGCCCTTGACACTTCACAAAGCACTTACACATGCATTATCTAATTATTACTGCCCAGGGAAGGGGTGACTCGAGGAAACTTGAGTTTCCGGTCACCCCACGTCGCAGTGACACTAGAACGAGTTTGTGCAGCTTCAGAACTCTGAGTGCCACTGTGGCCTTCTCAGCAGGGGTGAGAGGGGTGTTTCATGTTCCTAAACACTGGGTGCCCTTCGTCCAAGGTGTGGGTTGCTGTCACCCCAGGGTGTGCCCAATCTGCCAGCGACGGTCCCCAACACAGCTGCACACACAGGCACGCACGCTCACACATTTATACACCGCCCCCCTCCATACAAGCTTCTCTCCACGCCACTTCTGCCCAGGCCTCTGACTGCACTCCTTCCCTCCCTCCGTCCCAATCAGAACTTACTGGGCTCATGTCCCACACTTTAGCACCCTGCTGTCTTCAGCCCATTAATCTGAAATAATGTATATAATAAACGGGAGCCTTCTAAGGAGGACACTGAGGGGGGGGTAATGGGTCAGTTCATTTCTCCTTGTGGGTCATCTATGTGCATGTTCACAGGAGCCTTTAGAGAAAGCCATTTGGCCCAGAAGTGGACTCTCCTGGGTTTTCAGACTCCTGGGCAGTCCTCTAGGAGATCTATTTTGGGTAGAGGGCTTTATTCATGCTTGAGCTCCCAGGACTGTCTTGCAGGATTTCTGAAGTGGGTCCACCGATTTGTCCCCTTGCCTCTAGTGTCTGCCCTCTGCAGTTCTCTCCAATCCATCTTACGTACTGTTGCCTAATTCTTCTAGAGTACAGCTCTGCTGCAATAACTATTCCACTCTGAAATTTTCAATGGCTCCCTACTATCTTGACTTTAAAAGCCAAACTCCTTATGAGACATCAGAGCTACTGCGCTCGCAGCCTGACCCCGCTTTGACATAACAGCCCACCCCACTGCACGACACACACATGACTATACACACACCCTAACCTCCAACGCTCCCGCCGCCTAGATGACCTTTGGTTCCTGGATCATCCCTGCCACCAGGCTGTGAGCACCACGAAGACAGTGACCTTGGCCCAGGCATCTTCAGAACATACTTCAGTGCCAGCTCATAGCAAGAACTCAAGCTGGGTGAATGACTGTCACCCTGTTTCCTACCTCTGGGTCTTTACTCACGCTGTTCCCTGAGACCACACTCCCTTCCCTTCTTGTGCATGTCCATTCTCGTCACCCAGAAAATATCACCCAGGGAACAGACACATCTCTCCACCTTCCTCATGCCGGGAGATAATTCTGGATCCTGCTCTTCTGACCTTGAGAAATTCTAGATCTGGGGCTGAGCTTCGGGGTAGGTTCACAGTCAAACGGCAGCATGTGCAACAAAGGTTGTGATGCTCTAAAGTCAGTCACCCCGTCAGACAGAAGTTCACGGCGAGACCGCAGGAAGCCTCCCAACTTCATGACTTCCTGTTTTGATTTCCCCCCCCCAGTCTTTTATCTTTGTGTTTTTCAAGCTGGAAAGGGTTTGCTGGTTTTTCCAGTCGAAATCCCTAGTGTGTATGTGCGTGTGTGCGTGCGTATGTACTGGGGGAGAGTGTGGGAGCGGGTCCCCGGGGGCGGGGGAGTTTGTTTGGGGAAGAGATGGAAGGAATTCTGTTTCTCCTGGTATCTGAGCACTTGGAGATGAACTCTGTTTTCCCAGGCTCCAGGAAGAAGAGGTGATGGGGCCACCTTTGTCCTTGGTCCTGGGCAGTGTCCTGTTGCAGACCCCAGCAGAAGAGATAACAGACTCCTTGAGGCTGGGATAGGAAGAAGTTGAGTAACAGTGGATGCATGAGTGAGTGAGTGAGTGTGCGTGTGTGTGTGTGTTGGGGAGAGGCCTTCCTGGGACCTCAGAGCTCATGCTGGCCCCTGTGGTTTCCTGATTACTGGCCCCTTCTTATAAAACTCTGTGCTAAAACACATGAAGAAAATAAGAAAATTCCAAACTCAGTGTGCCTGATGAATCTGCATGGGGGGTGGTTTTTGATGGGGTGTCCTGGGGGTGTGGATTTCTAGCCCTGGCTCCTCACAGTCTCCTGGGGAGACAGACAAAGAGCTGGACAAAGTGCAGGGTGGGCTGCGCTTTGGTGGGGGAAATGCCAGAGCACAGGAGAGGGGCAAGTACTTGAGGCTCTGAAATCCAGAAAGCCTTCCCAGAGGAGGTGTGGAAGGCCCGAAGGATTGATAGCACACAGCCAGGGACGGCGTGGGGGATGCTTAGGACCCAGAAGGACCAGCCCCTGCAAAGGCTGAGGAATATTTGGGAAAGCCAAATAAGTAGAGAGAAAGGCCACAGAGAAAGGCCCAGATCAGAGGGTCCAGGAACTTGCTGGTCTCATGAAGGAGTCTGGACTCTACCCCATGGGCCTAAGTATAATGGGGCTGGTGACCACAGAGAGAAGGAGAGTCCCTCACAACCAAGTCACCCCATCATGTCCCAGTGTCCCACAGTGGGGAAGGAGGGGAGTGAGCCAAAATCCGTAGCTGTTGGAAATGTGAAAGAATTGGCAAAAAATACATAACAGCATCTATGCAAATTGTGAGAGAAGCCAAAGTTTTTTTTTGTTTTACAATGGGTAGAGAAGCAAATTTCTGGCTGTGGCAGAGAAGCAAAAGTGAAAGAGGGCTCGCACCATCTCCAGGCTGTCAACACCAGCCCTGCCCTTCTCCCCTGCCACAGAGTCAGGAGGATAAAAATCCCTCTTTCCATTTGCCATCTGGCCCAGGGAAAAGGAGAGAAAGGTGGACCGCCTGAAGCCCTTCCTGCAACCTCCTCACATACTTACTTCTCCTGCAGAATGAAAGGAAACTCATTTGGGTCCATTATTTTCGGCCAGCCACCTGGGGTTCGGGGAACATCACTAAAGCTCTGTTCCCAGCGGACAGGTCAGCAGCCCGGGAGTCAGGGGACCTGCGCTCATCTCAGCTCTGCTGCTCACTGCCTGGGTGGCCTGGGACAAGTCTCTGTGTCTCAGTTTCTCCCTCTCAAAAGTGGAGACATTCTGGAGGGCTAGTGAGAACAAACACGAGGTACACTTGCCACCCCTCAGGCTTCAGGCTCTACAGCAGGCATTGCTAATAGCTCACTGCCACTGCATCCCTCCTGAGCCCCGCCATCCTTGGTGATCAGAGTGGGAAATGAGATGAAGTCTGAATGTCTGCCTAGGGCCACATGACCCCCTAGAGCTCTGACAGCTGTTTGCTAAGCCTCTGAGATCGCGGTACCTCTCTGCATTCAGAGTAGATTCCCAGAGGTCTCTGATAAATTAATCCTCACAAATGCCTACACATTTGTCCCTTCTTCTCCAGGCCCACCATGCTCACGCCCTCCGGGGGCACTCCAGCACTCTCCCAACTGCTCTCCTTCACGCTGGCCTCTTCCCAAACCCCAGTGTGACTTCGGCGCTCTATAATGATCACTTGCATTATGCAACTCCTCCAGAACCTTCCATGGTTGGAACCATTTGTAGGAATTTTGGCAGTTGGGTATCCAAGCCCCCTTCCTGCTTTGGGGGAACTCTCCCACTGTGTGCTGTACTGATGGGATGCAGTGCCTTACCTCCCATCGTGAGAGCTGAAATGGGGCTCCTCCTACCTGGGGTCCTCTGCTGGCCAAGGAGGGACACGTAGCCTGGCTTGGCCAATCAGACCTTCCACCCGGGATGGCCAAGGACTGATTTAACTTCCTCTGGGCCCTCAGGAGCTGACTTGGTGCTCACCTGTGTTCCAAGTCCAATTCTCCACTGCCCCCAGCTCCTTGAATCTGTGAAGGCCCCAAATCCCCTTCTGCTCAGAAAGTCCAGGGGCGAATTCTGTGGCTAGTCAGGGATCTTGCCTGGGTCGGCGCCCTTATCCCTACCTCATCAGATCCAGCTCATCTGCTTGGCCTTTGAGGGACCCACACACCCTGTTCCCCACCCTCCCCCGACCTTAGCAGCCAGTTTGCTCAACTCTATTTGGGTCATACTTCTCAATTTTAAATGCTGTGTCTCAGGTCCTTATAAAATACTGAAATCTCCCTAAATCCCAATATTTTGATGACCATGTTTTTTTTCTCAGACTGCTTCTCACATCTAGAAGAAACACAGAACTTCTTTGCCAGATCATGTGTGTCCTAACCCTTGGATTGGGAAAACATGGTCCCCAAACTGTCCCATGAGAGCCTCAGCACCTTCCTCATGACACCCAACCTTGGAAGGACCTGGGCCTCTGCAAACCTTAATCATCTTTCCAGAGGCACCCTGACTCCTGCTCCTGCTAAGATGTCTCATCTGACTTCTCCACGTCTTGTGATTTCCCTTTTCCTTTGCTTTCACAAACCTTTCTCCCCATAACCCACCATTTGTGATAATACTGGCAATCATTCACTGAGGGTCTTCTACATGTCAGGCCTGAAACCAAGTGTTACTTCAATTATTTACCATGATAACTGTATGAAGTATATATCATTGTGTCTATTTTACAGATGAAGAAACTGAAGCTCAGTGAAATTAATTAACACAGTGCAAGGCCAGGATTCAAGCTTCAGTCTGTGTGACTTTTGAATTAGAATGTAAGCTACATGAGGTGTGGTGCTTGGTCTAGTTCTCTGCTGTAACCCCAGCATCTGGAATCATGCCTGACTGATGGCAGGCTCTCAGTAAATTTTTCTTGAATGAATTAATGATGCCATAAACTGTGGACCTAATCAGGTCCCCCTGTACAGTTGCATGGGTTGTACACTGCACAATTCAAGGGGGTCCCATTCACACAGTGTGCAGCCTTCTGTGGTGCTCTGGGCTTAGCCATGATGCTACCCTGCTTCTTCATTTAGCACTGCCTTGTGTTGTTTGCTTTGTTTCATGGTTGTTGTTTGTCTTTCCCAAGAGATTATCAGTACCTTCATCTTAAATGAGATAATCACGGAGGGTTCTCATCAGAGTGTGGGATACAAGTGAAACCTAAGAAAAATAAGACATGCTTCTTACGCCCTCTGGCCACAAATACAATGTCAAGTTTATATTCAAGATCAAATGATTCCTCAATCACATGCTGCCAGTTGCACAGATGCTACTTTTGTCAGCAGTGGGAGTGGTCACAGGGTATCATCCACATTCTCCCGAGCTGGGCCACTCCTCTGCCTTACCTCTTTGGGATTATCGACTGAGCGAACCCACCATCCATCAAGAGCATGCTGACTCTGCCGAGGCCCAACACCCACCGTCTTCCTTGCTTAGACCCCACGAAGACTCAGCCCTGGGCTGCCACTGCCCCGTGGAAGCTGTGAAATGCATGGGCAAAGCAGGGGCCCTCTGGCTCAGACCCTCAGCCTTGCTCCATCAGGGACATCTAAGAGGCCAGAGAAAGAGCTGTACCACCTCCAAGGCAATGGCCCTGGGACCTCAATGGCCTTGAAAATGCCCTTTAAATAGCAAGTGAGCAGCCCAATCCTTAAATGCCCCTTCCTCTCCCAAGCCCTCTCCCTGCTGAATCTGCAGAGGCTGGTGATCCTCAGGGGCTGGGGCTGGGGCTGGTGGGAGAAGGAACCTATTGCAGCACTTCAGGCTCTGAAGCTCCAGGGTCCAGTTTCAGCTCTGCTCTCACTGATGAGTGACTGAGCAAGTTCCTTCCTCCTGGGCTTCAGTTTCCTCATGACCCAATAAATGTAAGCTCACTTGGTACAGCACCTGGCACCAAATAAGCACTCAATCAATATTAGCTATCTTTATCATCTGCAAAATGAGGGTCTGAGTGCCCCCTCCACCCCTGTGTTCTGCACAGCAACCGCCCCCAGGACCACACCCTCCCCTGCCCTGTGCTCAGTGTCTCACGGCTCTGTCCCCCCACCGGACGGTGAGCTCTCCAAGGGTGGGCGTGTGTGTAACCCATCTTCACACCCCAGACCTAGCACAGCCCCTGCACACATGCCCAGAAGTGGCTGCTGAACAGAACTGAAATATCAGGGCCCTTCCGGCTCTGATGGTCTATGGTTATAAGTTGAACCTCCACCCATATGCTCATCAAACACAGACAAGGACCCGTCCTGGGTTTGGCACTGGCCACCTACAGATGAAATCCCTCCTCTGAATGCCAGCTCCATGATAATATGTGTTTTTCTTAACTGCTGTATCCCCAACACCTAGCACAGTGCCAGGCACATAGTAGACTCTACTGATAAATACTTATTGAATGAATGCATGAGTGAGAAGCAGGTGACATTTCCAGGAAGGCCCACACCCTCCCTCACTCACCTGGAGGGCCAGGGAAGGGATTAGCTCCTACTGTCAAACCGAGATGGGCTGTCAGAGGGGGCAGGGAGGGGAACACATCCCCTGGTACGCCTGCCACCTGGCCTCTAGCCAGATCCATTATGTTTCCAGTGACCTGAGGCTACTCTAATTCTCAAAACATAAATGGGACGTGAGGCTTGGCCTGCGTTGGGCACTAGGGGACACAGCCATGAAGGCCGGGGGTGGGGTGCGTAGTGCCTGTGTGTCTGGAGGCTCCCCACGGGAGACGGTGTGGGCCGCTCCTCTGAGCCTGGCCCTGGCTGCCCCACCTGCCGATCCCTGGCACACTCAGGTTGCCCGGTGGCCCCATGGCCACCTCCTGGGGGCTCTGTGTGGGGAAGGGGCAGAGAGGGCTCCCATCAGCGTAGAAATTGGGGCTTCCTGGTCCTCCAGAGCCCACACTCCGCACTGTGGAACCCTAGGCCATGCCTGGCTTGGTGGTCTCCCCAGATTGGGTGGCGAGGGGCTAACCCACCCATGTTGCAGAATGAGCTAGCGGTAGCGGCATGGGTGCTGAGCGACTCTCCTGGGGAATGTTGAGTGCATGTTAAGCCTTAGTCAGGAAGGGACAGTGGCACTTGGGGTGCAAAGGGGGGCTCTCATCCGTTACAGAAGGCCACGATCAGTCTCCTTGGCCAAGGCTCTGGGCCTCACTGGGCCCCAGGAGGCAAGGCCTTTTCATGGAGCCTGAACTCTACTTGGGAAGGGGAGGAAGCCCTGGTGCCATCCAGCCTCACGTCTTTATACAGTTGCAGAGACCCTGTGGCCAGCTGAGCCAGAGGATCAGGATCTGTTCTTGACATGACAGTAGGGGAGACCTAGCCACCCAGCCACAGAAGCAGGAGGAAGGCTCAGGAGGAGGAGAGGGGAGAGGTGGTCACCCTCTGTCATCTCAGTCCTGACAACTGAAGACAATGATCTTCAGCTAGCTGAAGGCCAAGGTGGGCCAAGAGGAGGAAGAAGAGGTTCCACTTGAATTCAGCGTCCTCTCTTGGAGTATCTACACAGCTCATAACAACTCCCTCACTATGGCCTTCACAGATGCTGAGGCTCAAAGTCATGTTAACCATCCCCAACACACACACACACACAGCTGACTGGATCAGAATGAACGTCTAATTCAAGCTGAGCCAATCAGATTCCCTGATCTGCCCGCCGCCCCCACCTTCCCAATACACACATACGTTCAGCTGATTGGACCAGGATGAGCATCTAATTCGAGTGTCGAGCCAATCAAATTCCCTGACCACCCTATTTAAAGTTGTAACTACCCTCCATCCTCCCATACCTCTGTCAGCTTCCCTAATTAATTTTTCTCCCTAGCATTAGTTACCTTCTATTACACTCTATGATGTACTTAATTGTCTGTCTCCTCCACTACAATGTACGTTCCACAAAGGTCAGAATTTTGTCTGTTTTGTTCTCTGCTGGGTCCCCACTGCTTCCAACAGTGCCTGGCACATAGTAGGGGCTCAGTAAAAATTGGATGATGAGTGAATTCTTTCCAGGTGACGTAATAATGGCTAACATTTACTGAACACCTGCTATGTATTCGTGTTTTCTAAGCACTTTAAATATATATTAACTTGTTATAACCTTCATTTTACAGATGACATTTTACAGATCACAGGGAGAGCTATCTCACAGGTGCTGGGTATATGTGTGTGTGTATTATTCTATCGATGACCTTGGTTTTATGGCTTACAAACATGTTTATTAACATCTTACTTGAGTCTCACCACTCCCCTAATCTTAGAGATGAGAGAACTGAGGCTCAGAAAGGTTAACTGACTTGCTCAAGGTGAGTCAGCAAAAAAGTGCCAGAGCTGAAACTACAACCTAGGATTACACACCCTTCCCCCAAGTCCCCAGCTCTTTCCAGACACCAAGGCACCCCTGCCTGTGTCTAGAAGATGCTGTTCCTGCCCTCAGAAGCTTATGCTTTCCCTGGGAAGATAAGCTAGAGGAAGGGACAGATCTGCAGGCCCAAGCAGAGGTTGAACTCACTGAGGAAGCGGAATTAACACAAGCTTGTTTCCCTTCAGTTACTGTGAAATCCTCACAAAGGACTGACAGCAACGCAAAAAAGCAGACGCTGGAAAGGGAACTCCAGAGCAGACTGAAGGGGGATACAAACACTCCAATTCATTCTGGATCAGAAGTATTTTCGCCATGATGGCTGCCTTCTTCAGATTACCTTCTGCTCTATTTCCCAATTAAAGTACGGCCCATGGAGCTGAGAACAATACTGTTCTTCCAGCTTGTGGTCTGACCAGCACAAAAGGGAGGGGAAAAGATTTCCTTCTTTTTTCTTGACTGTAAGATCTTGCTGCCTTATTAAAAAAACTCTGATTCTCCAGTTGACTCAGATCTGAAATTCCACCATTAGGGATTCATTCCTTTGGGTCTACACCTTGCTGCTCTTAACATATAGACACAACTGAGCAGGGCACAGGGGTGGGAGATGTTGTTGGTCATTGCCAACACATTCTGAATGAGCTTTGGGAACTTTCCTAGAGGCAGAACTCAGGGGAAAGAGCATGAGGGCACTAGTGGAAAGGGTGGAGAGGGGGAGAAAAAGAGAAAGAATAAGGTGGCTGGTTCAATTATCATATTATTATTATTATGAACTCTTAACCTCAGACCTTGTCTGATGAGGTCATTGGGCACCACTGAGTTTGGTGTTGTTCATGCTGTGTCTCACAGAGGCGCCCCTATCCATGAGCTTCTCTCTAGCAGTCAGAGCCTCTGCCTCTCCACCCACCATCAGTGTGAGGCCCAGAGAGGCGAGGCCACTTACTCAAGGTCACCCAGGGAACAGTAGGTGATGCTACGCCCAGGGCCACACCCAGGTTTCCAGACACCCAGGTCAGTCCCCAGTCCTGGCCCTGTCAGTTTTGGAGGCCCTGCTCCAGAAGGGGGCAGTAAGGTCACCCCGAGAAGACACAGGGCACACATCAGTTACTTGAGTGCGGTTTACTGGCTTCCCTCCACGTCACAGAGACTGGTGGGGCATTCTGCTGACCTTACCCGCCTTTCTGGTACATATGTGCAGGGGCTATACCTCTACTGTCTTCCTGAAGTCTCCTCAGCAGGGAGTTCTCAGACCCCAAATGGTTGCTTCCTATCTGGAAAGCCTCCCTGCACCAGAGGAATGGCATAGTGGATAATCAGGGGAAGCTGTGCTACTGCCATTCCACCAGCAGAGGGCGGTGGCTGCGCTGCTCTCAGCTGCATCCAGAATTCTAGACTGTGAGAGGAAATTTAGCACGCCAGCTCTCTCTTCCTAAGGCTCTGGTTCCTGAGACACACTCCTGCCTTGGCTTGAATGCTTCCAGGCAACTGTAGCTTACTACTGTGATATACTCACTAGAACATTCTTCTTTATATTGCGATGAAAATCTGCCTTCTTGTAACTCTCACTATGAGCACCTAGCTTTGCTTCCAGGCCACACAGAAAAAGTCAAGCACTTTTTTAATCTGCCAGTTCTTGGGAGTTGGAGTCCTGTTCCTAGCTGGCCACCTGCAGTGCTGTGTGACTTTTGGCAAGACACTTTCCTTCTCTGGGTTTTTACTTCTTACCTATGAGACAATGGGGCGGATTCTTTTTTTTTTTTAACATCTTTATTGGAGTATAACTGCTTTACAATGGTGTTAGTTTCTGCCTTATAACAAAGTGAATCAGCTATACATATACATATATCCCCATATCTCCTCCCTCTTGCGTCTCCCTCCCACCCTCCCTATGCCACCCCTCTAGGTGGTCACAAAGCACGGAGCTGGTCTCCCTGTGCTATGCGGCTGCTTCCCACTAGCTATCTATTTTACATTTGGTAGTGTATATAAGTCCACGCCACTCTCTCACTTCGTCCCAGCTTACCCTTCCCCCTCCCCGTGTCCTCAAGTCCATTCTCTACGTCTGCGTCTTTATTCCTGTCCTGCCCCTAGGTTCTTCAGAACCTTTTTTTTTTTTTTAGATTCCATATATATGTGTTAGCATATGGTATTTGTTTTTCTCTTTCTGACTTACTTCACTCTGTATGCCAGACTCTAGGTCCATCCACCTCACTACAAAGAACTCAATTTCGTTCCTTTTTATGGCTGAGTAATATTCCATTGTATATATGTGCCACATCTTCTTTATCCATTCATCTGTCGATGGACACTTAGGTTGCTTAATGGGGTGGATTCTGACCAATCTAAGACTCCTTCCAATTCTGACATTCCAAACGACATCCCTTTCACAGTGACCGCTGAAGGGCAGAAGTGTGCACCCCACTCTTGGGGGGTTTCCAGTACTCATGGCACTGCTTTACCACCCTCCAAGCTACAACCTATTCTTAGAACTTTTCCTTAGGATTTGGGTTGTCTTGGCTGCTGCAAACTCACCCACTTCCATCTGAGCTCATCTTCAGGCCCGGCCACACCTGACACCTTCCACTAAGTGCACTGACCCAACTGCCATGCAGGGGGCTGCTTGCGAGTCACTGAGCTCATACCCCTGGCTCTCACCATTCCACCTATAACGCCTGGACATTTGGTGGGGAGGGGAGAGGACAGGTTCAAGGATGGCAGGTCCCCACCTCATAATCCGGAAGTGCCTCGATTTTTCTCGTTCCCTTTCCACCTCTCCCCAGGCCTCTCATCCTGGACCAGGATTCTTCCTCATGGTGCCTTTTCTTCTCACTTCCAAAGCTCAGCCACTGCATGATTTGTGGTTTCTTCTGAGAGTCAGATGGACTCACTGTCCTTAAGACGTTTTTGTTTTAATTTCAAAAGTTATCCATACTCAAAGAAGACAACTTGAAAACACCCCAAAAGCACACACATCCACACGCATACCCCAACTCCAAATCACCCAGTTATTCTACTATCCTCAGGGATAATCACTATGATTTTTGGTGTGAGTCTTCCCCAAGCTGCACTCAGTGAACAAGTGGAATCGGGGCCTTTCGTTCCTGTTCACTATCCCTGTGGGCGCCCCCTCAGGCTCTCCAGGGCTCCCCCAAAAGTCGGGCATAATCAGAATTTTGTGAGTTGATGCACAGCCCCCCACAGCCTTGGAACACTACGTCTTCCTGTGAAGCACTTTAACCCTGGGATGTGGTGAGAGGCAGCCTCCAGGATGGCCCCCTGCAATCTCCACCTCCTGGTGTACACACTGTACCCTCCCACGCTGCACCAGCGTCATTGTGTGTGATGCTAAAGAATGCAGTGAGAGCTACAAAAGCTTGTGGTTTCTGCCTTGGGCTCGCTTCCTCTCTTGGATCACCAGTCAGAGGAGGCCAGCTGCCATGAGTGAGGACACTTAGCCTGTGAAGAGGCCTGGGTGGTGAGGCAGTAAGGCCTCCTACCATCAGCCACGTGAGTGAGCTTGGAAACAAGTTCCCCCAACTGAGCCTTCAGATGACTGTGGCCCCAGCCGACAGCCTAACTGCAT